>NC_080598.1:45811054-47011054 GCF_027887145.1 Ammospiza caudacuta | reverse complement strand
CCCTGTGTATGCTCATGACCCTTCATTAAGTTTAATATATCAAGTGTTTGTTAATAGATTTTCTATCCTTCATTTTTCTATTTTCCCTTTAAATAAAAAGCCATCAAATTATATTAATTGAATAGATAAAAAACCCCAAAACCTCAGAGTACACTAGTACATGCCAAACCGACTTTGCCACAGAGAAATTAAATAAATGCAAATCCTTTAGAGAAAATAAGAAAAAAAATATCCAAGCATGAATTTAAAAAAAAAGAAAGAAACCCCCACAACATAATAATACAATAGAAAGAAAGTAAAATCCTGGAATATTTTGGAAAAGTTATCCAATTATCTTCATGCACAATGTGTTTCTGAAGATCTGAGAAGTCAAATTTCATTGCTTAGACTGAAAAAAGCTCACCTTTGAAAAATAGCTTTGAAAATAAAAAAAAACCTCTATTGAGATCAAAGTCTTACATGTTGTTAATACAGTATAAATTTAAAATAAAATAATTAAGATGGAAACTATTCCAGTGAATCTGAAAATTTACTTGGAATAATTTGGCATATGATCTCCATCAAATGCATGAATCACCATTAAAAAATAGCCAACCTTACTTCAAACCACTGGCAAAACTTTAATTACTGTCATAAAAAAGCCTCTTGATTTAAAAAGTTAAAAAAAATGCTATGGCCTGTTTTGAAGAAAGCAGAAGAAAACAGTCAAAATAAGAATCTTATTTTGCTCAAACACTGAAAATCCTTAAGAGAATTACTGAAGTGTGACTGCAAAATTGTCATGAGGTCTGGGTATGTTTCTTTGTATTTGGGATTACACACAAACGGGGCATAGTGATTCAGTCACTAGATGATGTGGCACAACCTGCTATTCCTGATCTCTAGCTTCTAGGGTCTTTGTTGACTCCCTGTAATCCTGACCTAAAACATTCCATTTTCCCACTCATTGCACTCTTTTAATCAGAAAACAGCAATCACAACAAATTGCCCTCTAGCTTTGCTTCACGTTAGTAACAATTAACAAAAAAATATGAACAGTGTCATCAAATTACTACAGTTTATAGTTTGCACAATAACCCAAACTGTGGAAAGGGACATATATGGGTTTCCACCTAATTTGGGAAGTTTATCTTACCTAAATCTACCCAGCTGTGTTGTCTGTGAGAGAGAAAAAAATGTATTCTCAACACAAGTTATACACAATGTCAAATTTTACTAAAGAACTGGAAAAATGTAACTCTTACAAGATTCATATGCTCAGTTAAAGACTAGAGGGAAGTTTTCTATTTTTCTTGACCTGATTGCATTTTTGTAGTGAAAACTATAAACTCTTTAGTCTGCACTGGGATTTTATTTCAAACTAAGCAATTCAAGAATACACATTTTTATAACTGATGGCAAGGCTTTTGATTGCATAAAGTACAAGAAAGTGCTGCAAATGTTTCCATCAAAAGCTGATTTTTAGAGTCAGGTCTTTGGCAAATCAAAAGTATGTAAAACCATATAAGAGTGCTGTAGATAGATCAGAGTTGCATTACATAGCAAAACATACAACATTTTAATTACAATTATTCACTAAAGCATACATTGAAACTTAGACTTGACACTCACCCATAAAACAATAACATGATAAAAAAGTGGTCCCATCTGGAACTGTAATTTCTAACAATAATCTTATCATGAACATAGACATATAATGATAAGCTACAGGGCAATCATTTATTCCAATTTTATTGTTCTATTAGTTACTATGTGACCAGGCTGATTAGATCTAAAGAAAACACTACTACTTATTTAGACAAGTAAAAGCCTAATTTGAAACTAGTAAGAAAAATAGGAAAGCAAATCAGAGAAGGAAAAAGCAGATCAGTGTAAACAAAAATGTAATTTCAAAGTTTGATGAGTTAGGACATTCTTTTTAGGAAGTCACCCAGTCTGTATGACTAAATGCATGATTGTTAACAGCAGGCATGCAGGCTAGCTTAAACACAAACTTTCAGGGCTACCTAGACTGCTAAACTGCAAAGCTCAGCAAAGCTGTGCATTTAGGGCATAGAAATGAGTGTTCCTTCCCTTGGGACACCAACTCCTGGCCCTATAGCAAGAAAGACAAAAGCCTGACAAGTTCGTATGTGACAACTGCAATACATCAGCGATCATATTTGGCAGCCTGAAGTGGGAACATTTGAGTTATTTTAACTGTTAGCAGGATTTGAAGCAAATTATACCAAGCTGCTTTGCCTAAACAAAGAAAATTGCTGACAATAGCGGGAAGAGTAAGAACATGCCCCTTTATCTTCCCCCAACATATACTGTTCCTGAAACCACTGTATTTCTTTCTTGCCACTTTACAAAATGAGATAATAAGAAAAAAAAAGAACAAGAAAGCAACAAACAGACACAAAAAATAATCTGTATAGTCCATTGTATCTTTTTCAGACAAAAATCTGAACCTTTCTCTGTTCTTTTTTATGCCACCAAGAAATACTGCATAATATTAGCTCTTGACTGTTCAGTGAGCCTTTAAAGGGACATCAATCAGTTTATACTTGCTCCTTCAAGGCTTGATCAAAGGGCATAATTAAGCTATTTCTGAGCATTTTGAAGTTTTCCTTTGCTTAAGTATGTTCAACAGCATAAAAGTTGATCTAGATATATTAAAACATTTAAATTCATCTGCAATTATATTATAGGCCTAGTCTTTCTTTCCTTTCTGCATATACTTGAGTGATCACATTTAACAAACTGTATGTATGTACATATATATGTGTGTAATCATATATATAATAATCATACAATAATCATATATATATGATCACATATATATATGTATAATCATGTAAAAATTCAGTCAAATTATTCAATGTCACAGTAGCACATGGAAATTCCAGATGAACTGTAGGACCTTATAAGGTCACTGTTCAGTGAATATTTTCCTTACAATCAGAATAAATAGAATTATTCTTCATGTAGCTTTTAGAATGCTGCGTTGTACAGATATTAAAAGACCTGTCTGAGATCAACGTACATGCAATATAGACTGGAGGATTCAAGCATGTAATTTCAGATAATCTGTCTTTCCACAAACTGGACAGAGAATGGTTTACAACACTTTCTTCTTTAGCTTTCATATTTGAGATCACTTAGAAATTTTCCCACGTATAAATTGCCTGTGTTGGAATTTAGGGATGGCATTTATAATGTTAGTTAATGTGTGGGAAAGAGACGGCTTCTTCTCCTTAATGTCATGACAATATATTCATGGAGTTTGATTTTTTTATCTATCTGAAGTTCATAGAACAGTTCTGGATATTGTAGGAGGGGTTTTTTTTGTTTTCCTTTTGGCATAATGGCAAATGAAATATACGTCATAAAGACTGTTCTGTATTAATTCATTATTACAACCATGGGAAAGAGGGCAAGTTGACCTTGGTTATACTATAGAGAATTATATTCCTGATTTGATCCATTTTTGGGTTCAGCTAATTCATCTGTTCCTCACATTTATTTCAAGTAATCAAAGCTATGCTTCTTCATTTTGTACTATATTCCTCTATTCTTCTATTAAGGCAGTAATGCAATGCAGATCTCAAGAGGTGTGGATGGACCAAAATGTCCCCAAGGATTTGCAGTGTAAGTACTGTTGTTGCTTAGTACAGGTGAGCCTCGATGTGGTGTTTTCAGGAGTGACATTTCCAGAAGAAAAATATGGCAGTATTAGTATATGGCAGTATTCAAATTAAGAAACCATGGAAGAATGAAAACAGAAATGAAAAAATGAAAACATTTTTATTGCTCTTGGAGTTCAAAACACTGCATGCAGCATTCTGCTGCAGCTTAGATTCAGTGAGCAGGTTTCTTTACATGCTGTCTGTCAGCAGTATTTTTAGCAAATTTTCTTTTCAGATTTTTTTTTTAAGATGAGACTATAATTTCTCTTATTTCTTATTTCTCTTATTTCAGTGCTCTGTCTCCCAACTCCACTTGAATCCATGCTCCTTTCTTTCTTCTTAACTCTTCTGGAAATAACTCACAAAGTGTTTGCCAAGACTCATTCATTAAGATGCAGTGTTAGAGGTCCAGCAAGGTATATCTGAAACTTGTAGTACAATCACAGCAGAGCAGAGCAAGCCTCAGGTAAGCAGAAGAGTATGGTTTTGTTGATGAAAACAGTAGGAGAGTCCAAGTGACAAAACTGATGTAAGCAAGACATCATATCCTACTAAAGCAACAGGTAGAAAATATGGCCACAAATTTTTTCTGCTTTTGTTTTCCTTATGAATTTTACTCCTGCTGTACAGAACACCTGCAGCTGACTTCAATACGTCTGCTCTGAGAATTCATTTTTGCAAATGCATCTGTGTAGATGTGTGTACCTCTTAGGAAAAAATGATTTTTTATAGCTATACTTCTGACCCTGAATAGAAATCATTTAGGCATTTTTGAATTATCAATTTTAAATGCACATCTGATACGCAAAATGGGGTAAAAGGGGGGATATATTGAGTACTGATCTCGAGTGTCTCTTTACAATGCCATATTAGCCAGTCTGATATCCTGCTGCTAAACTACATATGCTCTTAAACAAGCATTATTCAGACTTTTGGATTTATATTTCCCATTTAAATACACTCAACTACAGTCACATTCTGTTAATAAGTTAAGGCATGAAAACATTCAATGCACATGATGTTACTTGTGCAGCAGTGACAGAAGGATAAAATGGGTCAAATCACCTCAACATTTCCTAATCATGATGCTAAAGCTGCATAAATTCTATGGGGACTTCTTCCCAAGGAGACAAACATACAGAGATTTTCAATGAAAAAAAGAACTCGACAAATTTAAAGACATTGCATCATACTTCCCTTCCACCCAAAAAAAGCCAAACAAACAAACAAAAAAGTTATTATTTATGACCAGTTTTCCACTTTTTTGAGCTGAACTTGCAATCTGAAAGAATGCCACAGCCACAGGATTAACCTCCCATAACTAACAATCAAATCTATTAATTTCTCAAGCTAAAGAATACATATTAAGCAAATGTGGGCTCAATTATATAAGAAGAATTTCCCCACGGTGGACTCTATTAGATTGTGAAATAGTTTCTGAAAGGAAACTGTGGAATCCTAATAGCTGGCGATAGTTTAAACCATGGGGAAAGAAACTTTTGCTGCTTGAGAAGTCTGGAAAATCAGTTTTAAACATTGTTTCTGGACTCTATATGTAGTAAGGGGGGAGAGATTCTATGTCCTACTGCTGTGAAAAATTGACTCATAAGCTTAAAAATTCAATATGCAAAAGGGGAGTAAACTTGGTAAACAGCAGCAAAGGCAAATTTGGATATTTAATAGTGCATGTTTATTTAGCATAAATGTCTCATAGCAGATAGCTGCAGACAGAAAAAAAAATGAAAGCCTGTATTAGGTTTAACACTGAGGTTGCAAAATCTCCTAAAGTAGAACAACAGTGATCTTTAACTGACAATCCTACTTCATTCAACAAAGCATTCAGTGTTTTTCTCCTTCTTCCCTTTTCCCCCTTCTTTATATTCCCTGGACATTTAATGCCTTACATAGTGGCTGGGTGAGCATATGTTCTTGGTTAAGGACAATTGTTTATGAAATTTTTTCAGGTTTCAGATTTCTTTGTGGCAAGCAGAACACCCAGGCCCCTGGCTGGTAGCAATTGGAGCCATTCCAAAGTATGTAAACATTACAGTGAGGAATTTATGAGTCCACAGTTCAGCTGTATGGAACATTTCTCAAGGTAGATTTTTTCCTTTTGTGTGTGTAAATAGATTCCTGGACTTCAAACACAGCTGAGCAGTACCTTGGTGCAGATAGAAAGGAACAACATCTGGAAATAATAACTACTTAGCCATTAGTCTAATGCCCATAGAAGTGCTAAGATAATTTTCACATTTGAATTCAGAAAGTTTTTTCTGAATGAATCACCCACATGATCCTGGACTAAGAAAATAAATAGGATAAAGGTGGAAGGAGATATAATTAGGGGACTGTAATAGAACTTCCCAGTTGCTGACTGAATCTGTAAAAAGATAAGTTATCTGTAAAAAATAACTGATCAGTTAAAGATTCTCTGGAAATTAAGGCTGGCAATTGAAATTATATTAACAGCAAGAAAATGCCTTTATTTTGCCATGCAGTTTAGCCTCTAGTATTGCAGAATAATATGGATAATTTTACCATGACTATTTGGTCATGGTCATTAATTTATGAAAAATTTCTTATTCTGAATGGTGGGGGGAAAAGGCCGTGATCAAAGTTCCTTTCAGCCTGCCCTACCACTTCCCTGTTGCTGAATGTCCTGAGTGTTTTAAACTCATCTAAATGGCTTAATGACAGAGAAAACAGCTTTTGTGAGGATGCATAAATATTACCTAGTGGATGGAAGTTTTGTCATCATCCCTGAGAGAAAAATAATTCTCAAAGATGCAAATGTAAACCAATGGTGACTTCAGAGAATGAGGCAGTCAGCTTAATCATTTTTTTCCTCGGTGATAAGTTAAAAACTGTGAAAAAGACAATCACTTATTTCAGTGATTTTAGTCTCAATATGGAAAGTACACAGCAGTACTTTGACTCGTATGTCTTTGGACCCTTAGAATTTAGTTATAACATTTTGGTACAGCCCTGGGTTAAAGACAATATCTCTCATATTGTATTTAATATGCTTATTGCTGTCATTCTTTCATTCTACAGTTTCTTGTAGATTAAAGACTTTCCTGTTTTTCATTTTGTTTCCTGAAATGTATACTGAGAAATAAAGAGGGAAAAAAACATTGTACGTACTTAACACATATTCCTCAAAATCATAGGATAATGGGTTCAAGGTGTTGTCATACCTTGCCTGTGCAATGTGCATGAAAAAGTCAAAACATGGGGTTACTTATTTCCTTAATATTCCAATGCAGACCAAAGGCTAATATACATAATAAAACTTTTCATTGCAAAAAAAAAAAAAAATGCATGAAAAGGACATAAGACAAACATTTGCTTTACTGTAAAAATCAATCCAAAGTTTTAAATTCTAAATTATGAACAAGATAAAAAGATAATTTTTGTCAAGATGCTGTTTGTCTTCAGACTAACATTTTAGGAAAGTTTCAAACTAGTGCCAAATAATTTACTGGTGCCCATTGGGCAACATTTTATTTATAATTCAAACAAATAGTATGTTGCTAATGAGAGTTTATTGTGGTTGTATTTTAAACCAAGACAGAACTGAAAAAGAAAACCAAACAAAGAAAAAAAACATATGTTCTCAGAGATTTGCAATTCTGAAAACAAAGTTATAAGCATCCCCTTCCATTTGTGAAGATAGTGACAATATCCATGAAATGTCTCTTTGCCAGTAGTAGGTCTGCTGGAAATTTTCACTTTGGCAGTAGAGATTCATGTGATGCTGAATTTCCAAAACTGTCTAAAGGTCTCCGTCTGTTCTTTCCCAATGTGAGGTTTAGTGGAAATTTGTTGAGATGTACATATATGATACTATGAAATTTTTGTAGCAGAAGGGCTTGGAAACTGTCATCCTCCATTAATTCATTTGATTATTTACCTGCCTAACTACAGCAGGGATCTGTTGAAAGGCTTGTCTATGTGTATCCATGCCACCTAAGTCTGCAGCATACTAACTTGCTCTAGGCTGAAATTTGGCATGGGATTTAAGTTACACTTTTCTTTTTTCTCAAGTTCAAAAAAGTCCTTAGTGTCTGTTGACACTTCTTCTTTCTTTCCCCTAAAGAAGCAGGTAAATAAACAAAAAAAACCCAAACCAAACCCCACAGAACTAAAAAGTCAGTTACTCCAGATGTTGGTTGGAGCAGTTTGCACCAAAAAAAAAAAAACATTCTGTTTTGGTTTTTTCTTTTAGTAATGTTAAGGATTTTTTGTCTTTGGGAAATTGTAGCAGCATGTGAGCAACATTGATGAAATCCTGTTGATATTTTAACTTTCATATTAACTATAACTTTAACAAGAGAGAATTCCATGCAAGGGAACCTGAGATAAGACACAGCTTAGCTCAATGAATTAGAATTTGGGAAATGTTTCCTAAAATGTGGGTGGAAAATAACTTGAAATGTCTATATTTTAACCCCTGGACACAGACAAGAGATGTATATCTAAGTATGAGTTAACTCTTTCTCTATACCACTCTCATGAACTGTTAACATACTGTTAGCATCTTCTGGCCCTGAACAGTGGACCAAATGTTCAAAGTGTCACTGACCACTTATGCTTTTAGAACTTTTTTATAAGTTTATTTATTTATCCTGTTTATTTTTCCTATTTCCTATTTATCCTATTTATTTTTCATGTGTAGTCTCAGAAGCGTGTTAAAATACAATACAAAAAAAATCAGCGCTTTGGCTATTTTATACAAAAAAAATCTATTCAATCACCTGGACCCTCCTCCATATTAGAAAATACTCCTGGTTTAAAAATATATCATCTAAGCACAATGGAATTTTATGACAAATACAGTAAGGCACAGTATCAGTAGTCTCTGTAGCAATTAATGGGGAAAAAAGGGAACATTTTCTTTCTTGTATGGCCTGGCTTACTTGAGTATGAAAGAAATATTCCATAAACACATTAAAGAACACAAATAGCAATGTTTACAAAATACATATGTATCTGGGAATTGCTACTTATATTACTGAAAGCAGACTCTGTAAAACCATTCCACATAATTTAGGAACAAATGCAGCAACCTATTTATTTGTGTTTCCTTATTAATTTTGGGATGGAGAAGGAGAAAGGTCTAAGTCATTCATAAGATGAAAAAAGGATTACCAAAGTATGCCAGAAGAATTGGTCTGATTAACAAAATCCTAATCATTGGAACAAAATTATTAATAGGAAAATCATAAATTCATTTACTGACTCTACAACAGAAGTTCCTGAACTTAAAGGTTCAGGGAAACTTTATCCTCAATCAGGACGCCTTAGCTTTGCATGAGTTGATGTGTTTGGTTCTAGGTTGTTTTGTGACATGAAACTGAGGAAATAATATGCTATTTAATTTGTATGTTTCTCATTCCCTCCAAACTCAGCCTAAATCAGGCTCAAGCAATTTGCTTGGCATTGGCATCCCTGAAAACAGTAAAATATATTTCTCTCCATTAAATAAGGATAAAATATGTTATTGTCCCAATTTCTAAGTGGAAATCAGAATTGAAATAGCTCTTCATCATACCTACAGACAGATGCACGCTTATCGTACCTTTATAAGTCTCTGAGGCATAATTATGATGAGTTTATTACCTGTCTATATGAATATTTAAGAGAACAAAGCACTATTAGATTCTCTCTTCTCAAGAACTTAACCTAATGGACCAGAAAATTATCTGACCTAGAGCACTATTAATGGTCATATCCTTTCTGTCTGAGCTCCTGAGGCCAAACCAAAAGATCCTTGTTGAGTTTACATTTGTCTCTTATGCAGGCATGACCTTCATTTACTTTAATGGGAGTTTTGCCTGATCTGATTCCCTCACACTTGTGTGATGCAGAGGAGTAGATTGCAGAGGAGGTGTTAGTAATGGCATTTAAAACTGTCAGGAGCCCAAAGAACAGTGATGCTATCTCAAGGAGGACTTTTGTGCAGGAGTCATTTAATTTAGTGCTCTGTGTGACTGTGAGTGCATGAACTCTCTCTCTTTCCAGTATGCACTCAAGGGAAACTCCTCAAAATGGTCTGTGCTTTCCTCCCTCTTGCTGTGGGGTTTGCAACTATCTTCCCACTTTGTGTTTTTCCTTATGATAAGAAACAAAATGACGACAGATGAATCAAAATGCCTCACTACAACTGCAAAATTAGTCTAGTAGCTTTAAGTAGGGACTTTTCCTTCTTGTGTAATCCCATAATGTTGATCATACATTCAGATTGCAATTCAATGGTAAGTAATGTTCAGAGCTATTCAATTGTTACAGCCCTTCTAACCCTCAAGAACTAATATTACATTCCCAAATAAAAGTCAGTAAATTCTGGTTGGTAGCTACCTGCAAATTATATATAAATTATCTAACTTAGTTATTCTTATATTCACAGCCATATGTACCCAAAAAAAGTGATGGAACCAGTTTGAGGTGCAGGAAGGAAATATTTTTTTCCTCCAAGTTCTGTTAGCATCCATGGAAATGAACACTTTTTGTCTTGGACAGAGGATTGCTCAGATAATATAATTCTACTTCCCTAAGGTTTAATTATATGTCACTGGATGAAGTGGTTTTTGGATTTCAGTCCCTGTATGTTGACATTCCATTAAAATATTCATGTTTGCAGGAATTGAAATATTTTTTTACAAAATATTTTTTCTTTTATTTACTATGGGTGTATTTGTCATTTTGTCTTTGTAATAAGATAGACAGCAGGGACTAATGAGTTAAAAATTTGAAAAAGTTGTATTTGCAATGAAAAGTAACTTTAAAAAATGAAAAACTCAAACTTCACAAGTTACAAAAAATCCAAACACACCTGTTTGAGACAGAGTTCTTTCTTTGTAAGCTATGTATTCTCCTAAGTGCTTGGAGCCTCTTTTATTTCAAACAGAGAAAGCAATGAAGTACTCCAAGCTGTAGTCCATCATTACAGAAAGTACAACAGGTTGGGATATGAGAGGTCTCTTCTTGATCCTATTTTCTCTAAAAATATGTCCTTGCTGTCTTACAACCACCTGGATGAAAATTAGGAAGCTGACATCCTTTTCTGTCTTTTAATTTAATTTTTTCTGGCACAGGAACTTTAGTCAATACTTGGGAAGGGCTGCAGTGAAGTTTCAGTGTGAGGCTGGGCTTCAATTGACATTTTAAATTACTTGGATTTTTTTTGAGCAATGGCTTAGGTATATTTTTGCCAACTGCACTGTTTACACCTATTCCTCTTCAGATTTACCTGAGTTTTCTTTGAAGCATTTAAACCTCTCCATGTGGGCTAGGAAATCACTGTCATCATTGTTTTATTACTCTCCTTTGGATAAAAACAAAACAAGAAGTGTGTGTAGATTAGCTAAAGGAATGGAAAGTTGATTTCTGCTAATGCAAGAAGCCTGTAGAGCTCATACATAAAATTTCCAGTGAAGTTGAGGGCGGCCACATTTCAAACCCTTTAGTTGCCATATAGAGATTTAAATTAAAACAATAAAGTAGAGAATGTGCTTTATTATGGTATTGTAATGGTATGTTAAAACGAAAAAAAAGAGGATTACTTCATTATTGAAAAGAACAAAGGCAACATCATTCAGGTGGAAATCATTGATGTCTTTCAAGTATGATGGTGAAGGAGGCAATGGTGTACTAGTAAAAGAAAACCTTTTCAGCATGGCTTCGGGGATTCTATCTACTCTGACATCTTTCATAATTTGACAGTTGCCTTCATTATTAAAAATGTCTAGCATCTGTAAATTTAAGCTGTATCTTGTATGCAAAATGAGCAGTACATTTCTTACCCTGATTCCACTACAATGACAAACCTGAAATTTTGTAATCTACTGACACACTCAACTATATCTGTTTCAATGGCTACTGCTTTTTGAAAATGTAAAATGATAAAATAAATAACAGGCACACAATACTCCTTGCCTTAACTTAAACATTTTTGGGTACATTAGGCTTTGGGTTTGGATTTTATTTTTCTTCCCTCTTGACATTGGTCTGTAGGAGGCCAAATTGATCAGAATTTATGATTAAAGAGCAATATGCAGCATGGTACAACAGTAGTGTCTCAGTATCTCAGCATATCAATGCTGATATTGTAAACAACAAGAAGGCACTAGGTCATTTTGTGTTGGGTCCATTTTCCACCGAAAATGAAATATGAATTTATTATGGAATTTCCTCTGAAATGTATATCTGTGGAAAAAAGCAAGCAAATAAACAAAAATCCAAAACTATCAAAAACCCCCAAAACATGAAGGTAAAATTAAGGTGAAAAGGAAGCTATACCTTGTTTAAAATATTAGGATGGCTCACATACGAGGACAACAGGGAACCCAGCATGCCTCCTTTGTCTATGTAACTATGTCAAGTATCTGGCAGTCTAAATGAAGACTTTTGACAAAATTATGGGAGAGCTCAGGGTTTAATGATCGCA
Source organism: Ammospiza caudacuta (assembly GCF_027887145.1). Classification (NCBI taxonomy): domain Eukaryota; kingdom Metazoa; phylum Chordata; class Aves; order Passeriformes; family Passerellidae; genus Ammospiza; species Ammospiza caudacuta. The sequence goes on along the minus strand of NC_080598.1, from coordinate 46,998,934 downwards.
GCAAGTGTATACCCAGGCCTCTTCAAATCTACTTTCATCTGTAAATTTATTTCAGATGAAACTGAAGGATTTTTAAACTTTCTGTCGCTCCTGGACTACTGTTACCCTAATTAAAGCTACTTTTCAGCAGGTTGTCAGAATTCTGAAAGCCTGGACAAGGGGGTATCATTTCCTCAATAAATATACGTGTTTTCTGTAAATGTCAATCTAACTTTCAGGCACAAGGCACAGCATAACCCTATAGTATTTTCTGAGAGATGCTAAACAGTGGGAAGATATCAGAGGTATGACTGTCCTTGTGGGTGGTCCTAGGCAGAGACCAGATGGCAGAAGCTTGGGTAGATATTGCAGGAATTCACAGAGGAATTTTTAGGTGATCAGAAGAGGGTCACATGCATTAATTAAAAACACAAGGATATGTGATGTCAAACCAACAGCCCATTCAGCCCAGAGCCCATCATCAACACAGGCAGAAGGAGATGTTTGGAGAGGAAACACCAATCTAGCTGCTTTTTGTAGTCCAAACTCAGTCAATTGCCACAGGCTGTCATTTAATGGTACGCTGTTATTTAGACATTTTAGTAAATTCATATCTAATTATGTTTCAGCTGACTGCGTGCCTCCACCTACGTCATAGTGCAGTAAGCTCTGTAAATTTGCTACTTGCTGTTTTAAGAATGACTCTGTTTTATCTGCTTGAAAAGAAACTCCTTCTTTAATTTGTAGAAATTAGTTTTAGTTTGAAGAACCTTTATTTTGAATATTGCAGTCTGGTCAGCAACTTCTTATTAATTTCCAGGATTAATAATATCCCAATTTAGTGTTCTTAACCACAAAAGAGATTAGTAGCAATCTGTGATTGCTACTGCAGATTCATTGTTCCTTTCTTCTCCAGGTCTCCAAAATCATGGAAAGAGCTGGTCCCAGCACCTTCCCTATGGGACCACATTGCATATTCTTCCCCACCCTGTAAGGCAACTGTTAAATCCGATTCTATGCTATTCTGTGTTATGCTATGCTGTCCTACCCTACCCCTTCTATCATTTAACCAACTTCCAGTGCTTAAAGGAAGATTTACACAACTTATTTTCTTTAGTAGTCTTTGGTGAACCTTTAAAAACTCCAGATACATTGGTTCTACGGAACTACAACAGATCAGTGAGGAAGGATTGCCCTTTACAGAAGATACACTGACTCTTTCCCAGAAGGTTCTGCTTACTGCTATGTTAAAGACCTTATTTTTCTATTATAGACTCAGACTCATTGTTCCTGTAATTCCCACAATTCTAGCTGGATGTCTTATCACAGATAGGTAATCTTGACAGTCTTCCTGTTCTATGTGTGTGATGGCCTCACCATGATGTGTTACACACTATGGATGAAATATCACCTGGTGCTTATGAACTTATGAATCTCTAATTTATCTACTTTGTCTAATATGTCCTGTATATTTTTACAAGTGATTGAATTTCTTTGACCTACATGCTGCAAAAGGGCTTTGGGTATCTATTCAATATCTTCAGTATAGACCAATTTACAGAATTCATTGTGTTTATCTACTATAACCTTGTCACACCTGAGGTTTTTTTGAAAATGTTGTCACAATATGCTCTCACCAATTCCCTATCTGAAGTGTTTTAATGCGCTTTGTAACAGATTTATTATCAGTCTAAGCACACTTTTGAAGATGCCATTCAAATTATTTTTGAGGGTTTTCTTAATTTCCTGTTCATGTATATTCTGCATATTTTATGGTTTATTTGTTACCCATATTTAGTATGTTTTTTAATTTGTTCACCATGGAGTTTTTATCTGTGTTATCATTGTTAACTTGTATTCTAAGCTCCTGACCTAACAGAAGAAGTTTAGGTCTATTTTGATTTCTTTTAATTTCATTTTTTTTACTTGGACTTCTACTGTAATAATATTTAGGTAGAATGCAAGATGAAAAAAGTGTTTTAGGGGTTTGTTTGGGGTTTTCTTGCTATATTTTTCTTGGTTGTTAAGTTGATTGGTTAGTTGATTGGTTGGTTTGGGGTTTTTCCCCAGTGTTTGTTCTCCCATTTGTTCTGTAAATCTTTCTTCCTTTCTGAAAAATGAAAACTCATATTCTGTTTTGGGGTTTTTTTTACCTGTTTCCAGCTTTTAAATCTTCTTCTGGTCACTATCACATAAAAGAATCCCTCAAAATTAGTTCTTTAGATAGTTTCTCCTACATGGCTCAAGACCAAATTTTTAACAGAATCTATTCCTGTGAGAATTAAGACTTTTATTGTTCTAGAAGTAAAATATTCATCATAGCAAAAAAAGTAAGTTTACACCGCATTCCATTCAATCCTATCAGATTTCTAGATAGATAATCAGAATCTCTCACACTTAGTACTTCTCCCAAACTTGGAATATTTTCTGTCTCAGTCAGCATTTTGTAGTTTTCTGATAAGGGCAAGCATAGTTCCATGCTAGTTCTACATTTTTATTAATAACATTACATTTCCATCCAAAATGAATAATGCTTTTAAATTATGATCCTAATAATTTCAAGTTTCATACATTCTTTCTTTCTCCGTTATGTCCTAGTCTAGAATCCCTGTGAAGCTGGAAGCCTGGCAATACAACAATCCATGGGTTATCCTCTTTCCACCAAGTCCCTGAGTTACCTGACATGTCGGGGTAATTGTTTAGAGTCCAAGAATTGTAATAATTCCTTATGTTATTTTCCAGGCTCCCAGCACAATTAAGGAAACACAAGTAAGTTTTTCCCCATTTCACTGATTAATGTTGCATATTTTATGCATAAAGCACTATACTTCCCTTGTGAATTTTCTTCCTCTTCTGAGAGATACACTTAACATTAATTTTGATGTCACTTCTGCAGACTACATCAGCCTGAACTACCTATTGTACCTTCTGCAACAACAGGCTTTCTATTAACTTCTGATTTAAATAATCCTTTTGAGCATTTTGGTTTTGGGGTAATGTTACCGTTACGAGTATGCCACTGCTGGTTTCTTTCTTCTCAAGTTCCTCTGTCCATAAACTTCTACAGTCCCTAATGTATCTAAACCCCTACTGTTTATTCAGTCTTCCTATCGGCTCCTCCACGTATTGAAACTCTAGACTTCTATCTATAGTTAGAGTTAAGTAGAATTTCAAAGTTGAAGAGTTCTCCTACTAGAAATACAAGCAGGGAAAAGGGATGAATGTGGCTGAGGTTCAAAGTGGACAAAACAAAAGATTGTCATCTCAACAAATGGCAAGTTTCTTGAGGCATTGAATTCTCATAGTGGGTTCACCGCCTTCAATGTGGTGAATCAGAGAAATACCCGTGACAAAGTGATATTATACACAGTATGGCAAACCTAACTAGATTATTATAAACCCATGACTTTCAAGAATATCCAGGATGAGAACAATGGTTATGGATCTCTTCAATAGGCAATTTTTTTTTTTTTAATCATTCCTTTGAAGTCCATATTTAAAATCTTTTCTTAGCAGTGTCCTCAATTCCCAAACTATGAAATGTGGGAAACATTCTCCTGGAAATACCAAAAAATCATTTTTCCAACTTCCTACTTTTTACAGTCAACTGTACATTTTCTTTTCCAGCCATTAGGGTATATAATTTTATGAAACAAATTCACTTTAAGTCATTCACTCTTTCAAAACTCAATGTTAAAGGCGTATTTAGATAGAAAATTATGAAAAAACAGATTAAAACTAACGAGTTCTTGTTTGTTCTGTGAAAAAATAAAAAATCAACTGGCTTTTCAACACTGCATGGGCAGAGGTACAAAGGGAAGAAAAAATGTTTTTTAAACTTGGGAATGATTTTACTTGCTTGACACGTGAAATGCAGTCTAAGCTCTAAGAAAAGTAATAGGCTACAAGTGCACAGAATTGATTTCTGTGTTATGAAACATCTCTAGAAAAAATTCATGTTCCTTCTCATAGAAACAGAAGGCTGAAGAAAGCACTTTTCTAAAGAAACTGGAAAACAATGATCCAGTTCTTTTATTGGAGGTGGTGATTTTACTATAATTTGTTAGTAGAAAGAAAATTCATCATCATAGTCTCTCCATATCAAAGTGAACATTGTAGTTGTTCTTGAGACAGTCAATATAAATATTACAGTTGTTTATCATTCCCCCCAAAACTGGGTCAATGCACTTTCTTTTCTCCAGCTACCATCAGCAGCAAATTTTCAATTTGTTTCTTTTCTTTCAAGACAAAAAAACATTTATTTTTAGTGTATTTTAAATTTTATCTTTTCCAGAATCACATATTTTGAGAACTATTTTGTGTGTCTATATTAACCCCTTTATATCTTATTCCTTGATTCTTTTGAGCCATCTCTATCCAACTTGCCAGACAGGAAGTATTAGAAGTGGATTGGTAAAATGATTTCTTAATATCAGATAATTTCTTAAGATAATTAGAATGTTCTTTTAAACTACATAGTAAATAGAGTTTTGTCTACAATGTTTCATCCCGAAACAATCAACATTGACTCCCTCAAAAAATGGGCAAGTAAAGATTCCACTTAGAACATGGCCCTGCAAAACAAAAGCACATTTTTGTGGCTGAATATTTGCAATTTTTAGGGCAAGCAGTGAGTTCTGAATACTGTAAATAAACCATCAGGTTCCATCAGGTATAATAATCACATTTATCCAAATTGTATATGTCTGAGATTTACAGCGATGGAAACCAAGCTTTTAAGCTTTTCATTCTGAAGGTGACGGTATTTTATTTCTATTATAACGGCTTTTTCTGATTTGAGGAAATAATTTCACACCATGAATGAAACTGAATGCAAAAGCTTATGTAAAGGTTGTACTGTTCAGAAAAGATTTCTGTTGCTTTTAAGACAGCATCACTATGGAACCTATATAAGACTTAAAGCCAATAAAGGCCTATCTAAAGAAGGAATATTTAAACACTGTTTTTTTGTCTAGCATTGAGAATGCTGAACAAAGTATAACAGACTATATGGTATAATTCTATGCTTGTGACAAGGAATGGTGTCCCAGAAAAGTGTGGGTGCACCAAAAGCTGCCAGAGTTTTCTTTTGTATTTTAAATATGGATTTAGCTTAGGGTAATGCTCATTACGCTGTGATCTTGCCACCCTAAACTGTGAAGGATGCAAAACAGCACAGATAATTGCACTCAGAGGCTTAAGAATGAATGTCCCATCAGCCCAACTGAGACAGGAGTTACAACATGCTTTCCTCAACCAGAGATGAGAAGTCTAGAGAAGAAGTGCTTTTGATTCATGAAATTTAATTGACTCCATTTAATGGAGTGACCTATTTTAAAAATAATTGCATGCAAAATCAAGACAAGTAACATTTAACTGTGACGACCCATCCTTAAGGGGAAGGGAAGAAATTTGAATTTCACTGTTTGTTTTTAGAGGTGACAACACAACATGCCTCACAACTTTGCTCCATTAGGTTTGTTTACTTGATGAAGGTAGAACCTCCTCCTAGTCTTCCAGGTGTGTCAAAAAGAACATGAATGAAAGATGTACAGTGACCTACTGATGCAAGTCCCATTCAAGATTCTCAATGTTTTCAATCTACTTCCTTGTCAGATAGCAAGGATACTGAGAAGATCAAAGAGCTCCCCCAATAATGACCCCAGACTCTCTTAGTCAGGCTGATCAGTATTTTACCCCAAGCAATATAAGTAACTGTTAAGTAGCAAGGTAATTCAGAGCCAACAAGTGACAGATTACAGCTTTCTTATAATTTTTCTCATCTCATATTCACATTAGTTTCCATTTCTGATAGGCTGAAAGCTGACTAGGACCAATGTGTCTACATGTCATTCAGGTGGAAAGACAGGAAATCAAAGTGCCATTTTTACTGCTATTGTTCTTATTTTTATTATTGTGTCTAAGAAAAAAAAAAAACAAACAAAAAACCACTTGCCATTGCAGAGACTGCAATAAACCCATCACTGATTGTTGCCACCCTTCACTCTTCAGTGAATAAAGACAAAGATTTGATTTCCTGGTCTCTTCAATTTTGCAGCCTGTTGTGTCAAAACTCTTTAATTTTTTTATTTAGAAGACATTTCCTGAGAAACATCAGCACACATATTTCACACAGTTTAATGTCGGTTCTATAAATTGAGAAAAAAATGCAAACAAGGGCTATTTAATGATTGGTTAATATTTAAATATAGATAATTATTTGAATAGGGTTTTTTTTCCTGTTTATATCCCATAATCTGCATCTTTAGGAACCATTTAAAGGACAAGTATGAAGAAGAGATATAGTCAAAAATCAGGCCAGCCAGGTTTATTTGCAGAAAACGTATCCCTGAAATCAATATTGCGAGATTCATATTTACTGCTGGGATCCTCAATATAGCTGGACATTGAGCCAGTCTGTGGGAGTTCAGAGAACATGAGATGTAGAGAAGTTTCAGAGCTGTTATCCATTATTTTCTCCCACAAGAGAATTCTTGTCCCAGAAATAATATTTGTAATTAATTTAACTATTAGAAAACATCTGGGGTGCCCTAGATGTTGATTTATCATTGCAAAACCTCTCTTGATGCTTTTTGAGCAGTCCTGGTAATCTGAAGAGTTCTCAAATGACTGGGAGTTGGCAAATATTGTCCCAGTTTTCCAAGGGTAAGAAGGATGACCCTAGAAACTACAGGCCTGTCAGCTTCACTTCAGTGCCTGGAAAAGTTATGGAGAAGATTATTCTTGGGGAGGGGTTGTGTTCTTGAAGATATTCAAAATTCAACTTGGCATGGCCCTGAAAAACATTTTGTGACTCTGCTTTGAGTAAGGTGGTCTGAGTAGAAAACCTCACCTGAAAGATGAGGCAGTCATTGGTGACAGCCAGCATGGAAAGTCCTGCTTATCAAACCTGATCTCCTTTCCACTGATCTCTGTGGGAACCAGTGACAGGACCTGAGGGAATGGCCTGAGGTTGTGTCAAGGGAGGTTTAGGTTGGGTATCAGGAAAACCCAGAGGGTGGCTGGGCACAGGTGGTCACAGCAGCAGCTTGACAGAGTTCAAGTGTTTGGAGAATGCTCTTGGGCACATGCTGTGACTCCTGAGATGGTGCTGTGCAGGGACAGGAGCTGGACTCGATGATCCTTGTGGGTCCCTTCCAGTTCAGCTTATTCTCTGATTCTGTGATTGATTATAAATTAAGTACAAATACTAGGAGTACCAAACTACGCTATATTTTAGTTTTTATAGCCAAGTGAACTTCAACCATGCTGTTGGATATTTTAGTGTTTCTCTTTTTCTGCACAAGACATTTTAAAAGGGATGTGAACATTACAAATAACAAGCTCTATTATTTCATTCTTCCATGTCCTACTGTGGTAGGAAGATGGAACAGTTTCTTTCTCATTGGCCTGCTATAGAATCATTTCAATCACTTTACAGGTTAACTGAATGAAAAACTTAACATTTTAATTTTTAAGGTAATTTAATTTTAGGGTCATTTTCCTATGTCTTTTTTTTTTTTTGGGTGATGCTGTCACCCCCTTGCCCCCCAGACCCTTTTTTGTTTTTCCCTCCAAATTTCATAATTTTCAAGAACAAAAACCATATATGGCTTCATTGCCAAAACTGTTGTCCCAATCAACAAAGCTGCAGTACAAGGACAACACTATAGTTCATGATTAGGAATCTGAATCTAGGTCTGGGGGAGCAATTCTATGTCATATGCAAAATGTGTCTGGATAAGCAAACAAAAGGTAGATTTGCTTTAAATGTATAAAGGGTATTTGCCCAATAAACATTATTTCTTTCTGTAATCCAAAACTTTTTCAGAATATTTATAAAGTCCTTCCTTCATATGTTTTATTTTGCCTGCCTTGAATACTTCCTCTAGATTTTGAAATAGATAGTACATAACATTCCCACTGGAAGTAACCTGGTAAAAAAACCACTTTTGTCAACCAAAATATCCTCTGCCAGATCCGAGCACTGAAACACAGAAAGACAATGGAAATCCAATACACCAGTTCAATTTCTTCCTAATTTTCTTTTTCTTTCAGAATAAAGGCTATCTTTTATGAGTCCTCTTTATACTAGTAGGGGTTAATCTAGCAGTAACCCAGACTTTCAGGATCCATGCTTTAAATTTTAAAAGTTTGGTGACAGCCAAAAAAGGAGTGCTGGAAAGATGATAAAAGGAACTCACCCTAATAATAATGGAATATGGAGCATTTTATTACATATCATGGGTCATTGTTTCACTTTCAGTCCAGGGTAGTAGTGACCTCAGACTGTTACCTTGTGAGAGCTGTTTTATGATCTCTATAAAATGAGTTGCTAAGTTCACTACATTTTCCTGTTGCCAAATATATAAATGTACACTTTGATGTAATCTAGCACCACTTTGCCTAGTCTTACCTGAGAATCTAAGAAAAGAGTGTGACACATTGTCTTGCTTTCAGTTGGGATAGAATTAATTTTCATCCTGTTAGCTTGTACAGTGCTGTGTTTTGGATTCAGTATGAGAATAATGTTAATACTGATATTTAATTTGTTGATGTGCAGTGCTGTTGAGCAATGTTCTTGTGCATCACTATTTTTTCCTTGAGTTTTCTTCTTCTGTCTCTCTTTTCGTTATCTATCTCCCTTTTCATTACTGTTATTGCCAGGAGTATTAGTAGCAGTGTATTTTATTATATTCAATTTGTTAAATTGTTCTTATCTCAGTAATGAGCTTTTTTTCTCTTTGTCCTCTCCTAGGTAGAGCAGAGATAAAGAAGTTGTGGAAGAATGCATGTTCCAGATTAGCTCTGAAGCAAACAGTTGAAGAATCTTGACGTTTTTCAGTAATGACTTTACTCTTCAGAACTCTCTAGAAGTCTTCATATCAAATTTCTCAATAAATTTAATTTAGTTTAAAAGTAACTTCTGGACAATTTTTTTTTCTTGGAAAATAATTTCATTTTATTGTTTGAGAAGAGGGAAGGCCAGGGATGGGAGACATTGTCAATCAAATTTTAAAATATTTGTCTGTCCATCTGAGCAGTCAGGCACCCAGATGATACCTATTTTGTCAGGGTGAAAATTAATTAGTGGACAGAAGTAAAATGCTGAATGCTTTTGTAACTTCAGCACTCAAAATTAAATATCTGTTCTTAAGTACAGATTTTGTCTAAAACACTCAACAGGGCAGCGCAATTCTTAACAATTAATTAAGCCTTTATTTGTGTAAACATCCAAGTGCTAATGATGCCAATCTAGGATGATTACAGAGATAGAAAAACTCAAAGCTCTGTGGCTGGATCATAACTTCCATAATATTGTTTGATGTTACAGTAATCTTAGGGGCAATTTTCCAAGCGATATCTAAGGAAGGTAAGATCTTGTCCCTCAAGAACCTGCAGCATTTTTCTTCCTTTAAAAGCACATGTGTATAAGATTTGATACAAAAATCCCTGTCAGCACAATTAAATCTTGGCTTTTGTTGAGAAACTGCTCTTCCTTTTCAAACCTGGGAAGAATAAACTTCTTATTACACAGCTATGTACTCTTGAGTTGCATTGTGACGTGGTAAAAGGAGAGATCCAACCACACAGGACTCTTTTATTTGCCCTCTGGCTAAAAACAAAATTTCAGAGGGGCCAAATCCCTAAATATACTGTGATTCACACAGCAATTAACAACAGTTTAGCTTCACAAGGCACAAATTATTCAAAATAAAATAAATGTGTGACAAAAGAATAGTTTCATCCTGTAAATCTCTATATTTTTTCATGTCAGACTCTACATCTAGAATATTTGAAACTCCAGCCACGGGCTGTGAAGATGACTGGAGACCTGAACTAGCCCAAATATGAGGCAAGGCTGAAAGAGTTGGAGCTGTTCATATTTAGAAAAAAAAAACAAAAATCAGCTATTTGAACCTTTTTGTTTGTTTCTGCAAGGCTCAAACGCTGGCACAAGTCAATCTGAGAGGTTATGGTCCTGAAGATATTCAAAATTCAACTTGGCATGGCCCTGAAAAATGTTCTGTAGCTGACCCTGCTTTGACTAAGGTGGGTTGAGTAGACAGTCTCCAGAGATTTCTTCTAACCTCAGTCAATTTCTGCTTTTGTGAATTTTTGTGTGGTAGTTCTAACCACTTATTAATGTACCAAAGCAATAAGATAAGGAAAGAGAAAGTATTATCTTTTTCCCAGCAGTGGTAGATACAATAACCCTGCAGAAATTGATGTTATGTGAATTAGTTAGCCTTGCTCTAGTCCTGTGTTATATGGTCAAATACCTATGTTTCCCATACTGAGGTCTAAGCTGGGGAAGTGACCTAGTCCTGTTTGAAAAGAGGTACGTGTTCATTGAAACAGAAATGGGGCTTTAGACAACTGGAAAATTTCTGGCAAAAACTAAATCTCAATAGTTTTAGAGTTAGATGGTGCATATAGGAGAGGGATTCCAGAACCCTGCTAAATGTGGGATTTAGGCTGTTAAAGCACAAGCACTCAAATTCTGTCTAGGAGGCAATTTCTCAGCCCTTTCAGGAAGCTGATATTTAAACACTTGAAGGCAGATTCCTTTCAGTGGTCTGACCTTTAGGAGTCCCACATGTACATACTCACTACTCTCCTGGGTAACCCAACCAAAGGGCTTTGACTCTTTTTTCTGTCCTACTAAAGGAGTAGTTCCTAAACAGAAGTTAGGACAAGTCCTAACTCCCACCATCCTGTTCAAGCCCATATGCAAAAGCTCATAATCTTGTTCTAACTATAGTACACACATGTGCTATGTCAAAACTGTGCCTGAATAAATCCATATATACATGTGCACAGTGTGCACCTAAAATAGCTACAGTAATTACAGGAAAAAAAAAATCTTGTGTAGGTGTGTGCATGCAAATGTAGTTTCTCAGTCACATATGATACCAGCTTTATATACCCAGGGGGAAAAAAAAAGGGATAAAATCTCCAAAGTTGTCATTCATTTACCAAATTTTGTGAAATGCCAGGCTCTCTTAATGATTACGGCATGCCAGACTGAGGGAAAAATGTCAGCTAGCCAGAATAAATGAAAAACTAGATTGTAATATTTTCTCATTGCCCTGCCAAGTTCTAACAGTGCAAGAATACTTTTACATTTTATGAACCTTGGCTCTGGAATTTTCAAGTGTGAAAACATTTAGGTGTGTGGTTTGACTTAAATACAAACATTCTCCATTTCCTTACCCTATCCTTTTTCAGTGCTACTCTCACATCTGAATGGCCTGATCAGGCAAATGAAGAATGACCTGTTAATTCTGTGTCCATCATTTTGGTTTAGGTTTTAGATTCTACACTTTATTTTTGAGAGATTGAAAGAATGCAATGTGGTTTTGTGGATACAGAAAGAAAAAGATTGAATGAACAAAGAGAAAAGGGAAGTCTCATATTGTTTTCACTTGTGACCCAATTGCAATTGTCTTTAGGATGCAGGATTTCTGTTTGAAATTGCCAGGTGGAATTTTCAGAAACGAAGCTGGCCAGACACACAGGAAAGAGACACATTTATTTTCCCTTTGGAATCAAACCAAACCAAATCAAAAAACAAGAGGGATATCATTTTAATATATTTTCCTTCAAAAGAATAAAAGAGAATTTGAATGTTTCAATAAAATTATATGGTAGTCACAAATGTAATGTCATGAACTTCTCAATAATTGGATCATGAAAAGTGCTAGAGTGAGAGAAGAAGGAATAGTAGAAATAAACAATGTCTTTACTACAAAATATTTTGATCTCTGATCATTGGGCGGTATGCTCTCAAAAGGGTTTTTTCCCTTTTCTTTTTTTCTCTGGCTCTGAATACTCAGAAACTTGCATGGCATCCAGATGGAAAGCAAAACCACTGAGGTAGCTGGAGAAATAACCAGTGCCAAGCTTACAGAAATGGTGTAATTCCAGTTTAGTTTCAAATTCTGTCAATCCATCTGTAAGAAGATGAGGGAAATAGTAAAAGCACCTGTTAGTAGAATATCTAAACACCTCAAAGAAAGATGGTGATGAATTGTATAATAATGTCCTGCCTAATGCAGGTGAAGATCTGGTGACAGTAACTCCAGGTCTGCTAGTAGTCTCTCATATCTTGTCTTACGTTGATCCTCTTGTTCATACTTGACTGCCATTTCAAACTCATGAAAACATTTTGAATCCAGGCTTTGGAATTTGAAAACGAATTTTCACAATGCTGAAGGGTTTAGATTCATATTGTTCAAAGAATCAGATTATATTAAGAGCGAGCGACTCTGTGTATCCATCAGAAGAAATGAACATTACTACTTCTATTCATTCATTTATTTCCATGCAGTTTGAAGTGTCTGCCATTGGTTTGAGGCATTTTCAAAGTTATTAAAATGTGCAGTCATGAACATGGAAGTTCACACTAAATACAGAGACAGTCAAAGCTGTCCAGTTAAACTGAAACTGACTATTTCTGTGCACTGAAACCTCCTATCTGAATATCTGAGATGCTCAATGCCACATTGCACGTCTACTTCTCCTGGGAAATCAAGAAAAGTATCCAACTGATTTCAAAAGGCTTTGAATTGTATTCCACAAGTGCCAAAACTACATTTATGTGCTCTGCCATGTAATGTAAATAGTCTGGGCTGAATCAGATCAACAGGAGAACAAAAAAACTAGTTACAGTATGCACCATCAAAGCCTCTTAATTGAAAGCTGTTTCTTATATGAAACATTTCCAGTGATCATGTCTTCCTTTGCATTGCACAAAAGTGATGATTTATAAAACTGTGTCCCAAGATTTCAGAACTTAAAAAGTAAATCAAACCAAACTAAAATTTCCTGTCACATTTTTCAAAAGCTTCTATATTGCAGAAACCTGTCTATTATGGAGGTGCTGGTTTGTGTAAGCACAAAGGCCTTGATTCAATTTCACTTCTGTTATCATACAAGTGACATAGATGCTTCAGGATCTGTGAGACATTCATGTGAATTGACTGATATGAGGGAAAACTTCTGTTTACCCAAGGCTTTCCCTTGTGGCTCCTGGGGTCCCAGCTGGATACTCTTCAATTTATTCCCATAAAACCCAGCAACTGAATGTTCAGGAAACTGAATCAAGCCTGTAATATGAATGGAGAGTTTATCTTGGCTGCCTTTATTCTAGTAACTTAAGTGTGACATGGACTTTTCTCTGACCTGAGGTACAGAATGACCATGCTTGAGCTAACATCCTCTCCTACCTCAGAAAAAGATAGAAATACCTTGACTGTCTGCTGGTAATGGCCAGCATCCCAGACTAGGATCTTTAGAGCATCACTAGCTGCCTTGGAGCAACCAAAACCTGGCCAAGGAACATCCACGCAATTCATGGGTACAATCAGCTGACTTTCAGTGTTAGAGTTTACTCCCTGCTTCCTCTCAATTGTCTCAGAGATGTTGACCATGTGTTCAGGGTGTGTAAATGTCACCAGCTGCCAAATGAATATGAACCTTCATCATAGGGATTCTTTCCAAGGGAGCAGGGCAGAGACTGAGAGCCAGGGCCCAGCCCATGGTCCCAGCCAGGAGCAGAGCAGGTGAGCCAGCAGGGTCAGCCCAGCCCCAGGCATCAGACACCTCCATGGAGGTGGAAATGGCCAGGGACAGGATGGGTTGTGGGTCCACAGATGAGCCAGGCAGGAGAGGATTGTGGAGAGCTGCAGACCAGCCCTGCCACGCTGTTCCTGGACAAGGGCTGATGGCTCTGGGAAGCTGACATTTACTCCTAGGTTGTACAAAGGATGCAGAAGCCCCAGGAGAGGTCAGGCAAGGGCAGATAGGACTGTGTAGGGGCCTGGGAGCAGCCTTGTCATCTTCACAGACTTATAGAGGCACCAGAGCAGCCTCCTAGAGGGGCTGTGACTTCACAGGAACTGCACCAGCTCTAACCGATAAGTTTACCAGGAACAAGGGGGAGTGCATAAAATCAAATCTTGAATGTAAATAGATCTGTCAGAGGGCCTCTATAAGGCAATTATATGCGTGATTAAATGGTGAAGAATGAGAAAGTTAAGAATTCAGCTGATCTGACTTCATGGTGAAGCTTGAATTCAGGACAAGACAGTCCTGGAGGTGAGGATTCATGGCAGTCAGAAGAGCCCTTCTAATGGGCTTGCACACAGCTCTGCCTTTATGAAGTCAGCACTAATTTGCTGTCACTATCAGAGCAAAAAATACTTGATATACTAATATTAAAAAGAACATCCCACCACACCAGAAAACCATTTGCTTTCAGGGCTAGCTCTGATAAATTTACTGTGAAACATCCACAGCATAATGCTTAGTACAGTATGCTGCTTGGTTTCCAAAGGGCTGCCTAATGGGGACACGTGCCTCGTCTTGCACCCAGCTGTACTGAGGCAGAAATTTAAAATTAAAAATAACCTTTCAGCTGATTCCTTGCATAATTGCTATCTTGTTTTGTTAATACTGTGGTTAAATTATAACTTGCTGAAGCCCTGGAGATTTGTGTGCTGGTTTATCAGCCTGAATTTGCATTGACATGCTTTTCAGTCAAGTAAGTAACTAAATCCAGTGGCCTTGAGTGAGCCTGGCAGTATTTGCACAGAAAATTAATAATAGATTAGGGAGAATGAATATATGTTGTCTACAAAAATAGATGCAATGAAGAAAATTTCGTGCTGCTCAAAATACTACTGAATTTCATTGAAAGACTGTAGCTGACATACTAACAAACCTTTGAAAAAGCAGTATAATAAAAATAAGTGCAAAAAGCCTCTGCTGCAATAGCAAGCAGCCTTTCACTATGGTTATCAGAAATGGTCATGTCTCTCTTGACTATCATACATTAATGAATCCAAGCAGACTAAAACAGGAATTTCAACTGAAAAAGCTGGTCACAATTTCCCATTTAAAACTTAGTGAAATTAGAACTTTACATTTTTGTGGGGCAGATCTGTACACAGAGTAAAGTTCTTAGTTTCCTTGGGCTATAAGGTATTTATTAATTACTATTTTTCCCCCTTAAAAAAGAGTAGTCAATTTTGTAAATATTTCATCCTGGTTACCACAAAGGCTGTCGATGTCAGAATATTCTCTTAGCAATTTTTCTCCAGCTGGTTAGGAAAGATTAGGAAAACAAATTCAGATTAAGGATGCTTTTATTAATTTCATTGTTAATAGTCTTCTGAATGAGGCTTGTCATCACCAGAGAGAAATGGATATGTTCCCTATGGTTTCAGCCAGTATTCGATGCTTTAAAAGAAATTGCAAGAAGCCTCATTCCCCTTAAGGTAAGTATCTGGTGACAGGTTTAGGCTTTTTTTTCCCTCATGCTCAAACCCATCAGGTTTTATTGAATCCTTAATTTTGTTTAATGTAACTGTGGGTATTTTGAAGTCTGAGAACCATTTAAGAAAGTTATGTCCATATATCTGGAGCTCTTCAATGAATAGGAGGATTGTCCTCAGAGCCCCTGAGTGCTTTTACAATAATATTTCTGTTTAAGTTCTGATTAAACCAACACTTCATGTTCCTTGAGCTTCTGAGAATTTCTCTTACTTGACTACAGCGGGAGCAGATGGCTTTGATTAGATCACCCAGGACTTTATCTTTCAATCACCTGCCTCACCCGTTCTGAGAGGGGAAAAGGGCAGACATATGAGTAATCTCATCCTTTCTGCTTCTCTGTCCTGCCAGTTCTCTGCAAGGCATCTGCTAAAGCCTCATTCATCACTGCGAAAGCCGCGAATGGATAGCGGTGCAATCCCCCAGGGCTCTGCCGTGCCCAACCTCTCCCCTCTGGAAGGAAAGGCTACATGTACTTTTGTCAACCTGTCAGCAAGCACTTCTCTCTCTATAGTGTTTGCTCAACCCTGTCCCCCCATCCCGACCATGCCAGGTTTCTGAAAATGTTTCATTTTGAAGAAAACCCCAGAGGTAGTTCTCATGTGCATGTATTCTTTATTTCATTCCTCAGGGCACAGCCATATGTGAAAGATGCATTTGTCTGCATGTGTGTGTGTGTATTTGTGTATATATGTATTTTGCGAACATATCTATGTCTCAAAAATGTGAAAAAGGAGTGGATATTGTGCTTCCTTTAGCTATTAAAAATACCAATGATGGCCATTAAATATGATTTTTTGGTCTCAGTTTTAAGTGAGCCTGTCATAAAACTACAACCTTTCTTCTCTGTTTTTACTTCAAAGCAAAGTAGTCCACAGAATTCTCCAGAACTAAGATCTAATATTCTCCTTGGACTGCTGAAGAGTGGCAAGTTAATTCTTTCCAGAAGAGTTTTCCAATATTCTACTACTGTTTCCTGCTGAATCTTAATTTAGAATTCTTATACTAACTCACATTTAACATTAATCACAGTTTTTCAGGGCAAAAACACCAAGACTGATGGCTGATTAAAATAAATGTCTGAAAGTTTCTTTGATTTGAGGCCAAATTACAACTTCCTTACTTTTAGCTGGTTTTTATTGAAACAAGTTTATGTTTAAGCCAAGAGATTTTTAAAATTCTGTAAAGCCAGCATTTATTCTCATTTTATATCAGCTGTGAAAGAATCAACTCTTGAAAACTTTATATACTTGCATAAAAAATTTTGGAAATCTCCAAAATTATCAGTTTCATAAGATCAGATATTTGAATATAAATAGCATTTAAGAATAAATAATTAACTTTGAGAATGCCTAAGCATTGCTCAGATGTTTCATTGTATTGGCTGTAAGGCTTGTATTTGATGTATATTGATGTTGTATAAAGAGATGTGTTCTTTTTTTAAGATATATAGAATAAAAAAATGGTAAGGAGACATCACAAATTAAATCCCAAATGCTTCTTAATTTCATGAAAACATGAAATTTCTCTTCTACATTGTACTGACTTGTTCCAGAATTCACCAAAATGACACTAAATTTGGAGAGAAAAGGTTTTAAATTCACAGTGTGAACATAAATCCTTGTTTTTTCCCCCCTGCAATATGAAGCTCAACTTTGAAGGGAGCAAAATACCATGAAAGCATGACAAAGTTATATTTAATATCAAAAGGATAGATGCAGTATTTGATTCATACCATGAGAAAGAATACTTGCCTCCAAGATACAGTTTACTCCTCAAGCTATCAATGAGCCTTTTTTCATATATACATACAAATGCCAGAGCAGCTCAGCTGCACCATTTCTTCATAGACACACTTCCAAGATGACACATTTATTAATACCCACAGGTATTAATAAAATCATGGATTCATTGAATGGTTAGTGTTGGGAGTGACCTAAAAATCATCTTGTTCTAGCACCCCTCATAGGGGCACTAGTCCAGGTTTTTCAAAGGCACATCCAATCAGGCCTTGAATGCTTACAGGGTGGTGCATCCTGTGCTATACGTTAATACTCAGCAGAGATTCAGGTTTTTACAAGGAGCTTCACCAAACTTGTCTGAGAGTTCATAGCCCACGGTGGCCCTGTTACCCTCATCACCACTTTGGAGGCAAAGAACCCTAACGTCAAATTGTGGTGAATTAAACTGAAGTATTTTAAAAATATAGCGATCATACTTTGCACACAGCCATTGAAAAGCATGAAGAAGTTTGATATTAACAGTAACACCTCAGCCTAGGTATCTCTGACATGTATTTGATTCCTGTGTTATAAGGCAGTTGTATGTTAAACAAGTATGGCACATAACACACTGAATAACAGCTATGTATGGGTTATCTGATGAATATCTTAAGAAATAAATGCCAGTAAAAATCTTTTTATTAGACTTTTAGCATTAGCATCACATTTAACTGAAGGGATTTAACATTAAAATTCCCAATAATATTGTTTTGGTACACGGTCCTGATTTCATCTGGGATAGAGCTATTTTTGTTCCAAGTAGCTGGTATAGGCTTGTTTTGCATTTAGGATGAGAATAATGTTCATAACACACTGATGTTTTAGTTGTTGTTGGTTTATTCAGTTTCTCAAACCACCCCACAAGTGAATAGGCTTAGAGGAGAACAAGAATTTGGGAGGGAACATGGAGGAATAGCTGATCCAAACTGCTCAAAGGGATATTCCATTCCATATGGTGTCATGCTTAGCAAAAAAACTGGAGGAAAACTGGCTAAGGGGTGGCTGGGCATCAGTCAGCACGTGGTGAACATGTGAAAGTACATTGTGCATCGCACGCTTTGTATAGCCTAAATTTTGTACCATTGTTATTACTAGTATCAACATTATTTTTTCTTCTATTTCTGTCCTATTAAACCTCTTTATCTTAAAAATTCCACTTTTTTTCCCACTTCCCTCCTCATCCCACTATGGGGACAGTTGTGAGCAAGTGTCTGTGTGGTGTTTAGCTGCCTTGCCATCTTAAACTATGACATACAGACCACCTTGCACATTAAGTAAGGAGAATTTCCCATTAATTTCAAAACACTGAAAAGAGAACATATATGGTCACTTTTTAACTTCTGTCTTATGTATGATGGTGATATTTTTGTGATAATTTGCGTTCTTTATGTTGCCTGGACCACTATATTTCACTGTATGGTGTCTTTATTGAGATTGCTTCTGAGATTTCAAATAGAGGAATATCTTCAACATATGTTGGTAAAAATGTCCACTTTTCATTTTATCCATCTCAAAACATTTTGTGTGAATTAAGGTAAATTAATTTAGCTTAAACACTAATTTTCCACCAGCCCACAGTACATATTTTGCCAGCTTTGAAAAAATTAGGACAAAAAATAATCAAAGGTCTCCTCAGGACCAAAGAACTACTTGGTTAGAGTTCAATAAACAGAAAGCAAGTCCTTTATCTCTGTAGTTCAGCATGTTTCCTGCCTTTTTTTACTAATTAGTAAATTTAAAGAGGTATTATTCATTGACCATATGGACCAAGTTTATCTCGTAAAAATTTAAGTCAGAGCTATGGATTCAACTGTGCAAGGGTTTTCAGAATACAGAATTAATCTTTATGTGTTTTGACCCTCTCAGGTGCTTGCATATTGTTCTCCACTTACCTACCCATCCAGAAGAAGCAAGGGTAAAATCTCCCAGGTAACACAGCAAACTAACAAAATATTCTCAAGGAAAACAGGGTTGCTGCATATACTTTCCTCATTACCCTCCCTTGGAGGGTATTGGACTTTGAAATTGATTTAAAACTCTTCTATGCTTCAATTGCAAACAACCCCCATGTGCTCCCAGTCCTGTCCTCAGAGCACTCATGCCTCTGTAATGATTTTGCTTTTATAAGAATTGAATTTTCAAGATATGGTGCAAGATGAATACTTTCGTCTTGCCAGGGACTTTTTTCTGGATGTCTCGTGCTCTCTGTTCAAACAGCTATTATTTGTCAATGCTATTAATTGAAGGGATGGTCAATTTGCTGCTAAAGAGTTTAACTACAAAGTTAAACTGGTGACCAAAGTACAAACAGACACATTTGGTCAGTTTTTGGGGGTTTTAGTTTAATGATATTTTGAAGGAAGAAGGGGGAAAATAATCTCTCCTTGTGGACTGAGAAAGGGATTCAAAAGCACTTACCTTTTCTTCCTACAGCTCCTGCCAGGTTGCTAGGCAATTGAGGGCAAGAGGTTTTAATCTTAGTTTCTCACTCTAAAACAGACCTGCTTATTCTAGTAATTTTGCAGTATTTTATAATTATCTAAATATGATAAATAATATTTAATTACAAAGGTAGTAACTAGTTTTCATATTTGCATAAGGTTTATGCATATTATAATATTTCTAAGTAAAAATTGAATGAAAACAATACCTTTGCCAAAAGTTGGCTTTATGTGATTTCCATCTTCCCTTTTTCTTCGTAGAATGTGTAGGAAGTGTGGTCTGAACTGACATGAGCATAAAATCCTTATGAGGATAGATAGGAAAAGAACAGTGATATTTCAGCTTCTGATGTGTAATAATAAAAAATAGATGACAAGATGAGTTAAATCATCACCATGCAAGGAAGGCAAACATTTGTCAGGTTGCTGTGGTTTTTCTCCTCTGCTTAAAGACAAGTGGACAAACAACAGCATCCTCTAAGAGACCTAAAGCAGCAGCCCCTAAGGAAATAATAACAGTGCACCCACGACTTTCCAAAAATCTTGAGCAGACAGATGACCCTACGTTTATATTTTGTGTGAGATACCTGACCCCCAACTACACAAAATTAATAATGTATGGAATTACTTCGGTGTATCCAGATTCTGTGTCACTTTCCACAATGCTAGATTTTCCCACTGTGAACCTCCCTGAAAATGTTTTACTTAGCTTTCATTCATCAAGGTGGCTCACACAAAATGCTGGACTCTGAATTTGAGCTACAGTGCCAGAATCCAGCTTTTGCCCGTATGTGTCTGCAGGGTTTTATCCCAACAGGACTTTCACCATTTCCAGACAGATCTCCTCTCTGACAAATAGGTTTTGTACTTTGAAGCTAACCTGACTTCTATGTTTTACTAAGAAATATTCAGTGTTCTGAGAGCAGATGAAAACATCCTCTCCAATTCAAGGTATTGCCAGTGGTGTTGAAAATGACAGCACATGGTCTGTGACTGAATTTTCAACAGCCTATTCTTAATTCTACATAATTGGGACCTGGTTTAGATAGGAGCTTTCAAGTATCCCTTTTGAGATATGGAAACAGATAAATAGCTCGTGTAAAAAACAGAAAGCAGATAACTCTACTAAGAAAAACCATGTCCACTCCCTGGGAAGCATTAAGGGCATCCCACGTGAATTAAGACAGAACTCTACTGCCTTTTTTCCATATAACTGATCAGGACAGAAGGATCAAGTTTATGTGGTTACATTTGCTGATGCTCATGTGAGAGCAGCAAATATAGATAGCTGCCAGAGGTACACAGGAGGTAGAAAATCACTTTGCTTCTGACATACTGTATTTACTTGTTTCAATTTGCCTGATTCTGAGCTCACTCTAGGGTTTTGCTTTAACACAAAGCCACTAACGCATTAGAATAACGTGAGTTTGCCTTATCTTTTTCTAATATTGACAAGAAAGGCTTGTAAGTTTAGCCTGAAATTACATTTTTGTGGAAGAAAGGGAAAAAGACAAACAGACCTTTAAATGAAAAATAAAAAACCTAGTTTAGAGTTTGGTGAAGTTAAGGAATATCTTAACTGAGAGTAGGACTGGGACTCAAAGAAACAGCAGTATGCAAAACTGGATATGCTGCCATGCTTTTATTTTCCCATTTCTTCCATATCTATCTGGTCACAGGATCAGTTAGTCTCGAAAGAATAATAGTGTAAGATGCTATCAGGTACTTCTTGATACATTACAACTACTCATATGAGCTCTGCATACACATGGCATCTTTTATGTAGGTAAGGAGATCAAGATAAAATAGAAAGAGTGCTGGTGCTGGAAGTTTTGGTGACCCTCGACACTGAATTTCCCCATGCTGGAACAGAGATTTTTGAATCTGTCATACCACTGGAGCTCCATAAACAAAAGTAATTACATCAGGGTCTTCTGCTGCATTAAGAAAAAAAAAAATCCAGGGAAAAAAAAACCAACAAAATAAACCAACAGCTAAATGATAAATGTTCTGTAGAATGGAAATAGTAGTTGAACCAAAATTAAATTCATTTAAAAGCAGGTATGATTCCTCCTAGAGTCAGTGTCATAACAGTGGAAGTTTCAAAATAATTGCTGAATTAATATTTTCTGTATATTATGAAACAGAAAACTTTTTAACAGGTCTGGGAAAGGAACATTATTTAGGGTTTAAAATTTTATTTCTACTGGATAATGGAAAATGAGTAAATTCCCTAACCTTCAATTAAAAAAAATCAAACCAGTTACCAGAATATCATTAATTTATTATATAAAAATCATATAATATACCTTTCATCATTTTCATGTAGACTGAGAACAACAGTTATCATTATAAATCTGGGATGACATTTCTTGGATTAAACAAAAAAATACATCTACAACCAACAAAAAACCATGAATGCCTTTCAAGAAGACTTTAGATATTTAGATAGTCAATGAATGTACTACTATTGCTACTTCTAATAATAGTAATAATTAATAATAACAACAACAAAAAGCAATAATAATGCAGATTTCCAGAATAATTCTTATTGATATATGATTTCCTCATTCAGTGTTCAAGATGCAAGGCTACATGGGGAAAAAAATCCTTAGCAATAAGGTGTGGAGGCTAAACTGTCTAAACCAGCAATCAAATTTTGAGCTATTTGTGATGAATGAATGTTTGTGAAGTAAGTTTGTTAACGTACTTAACTTCCTGAAGAATTTAATATCTAATACTTGTTTCAGTGTTTTAGTTTTTGTTCTTTTTTAATGGAAGTAGGATAATGCAAGTAATTATTGCATAGGAACATACATTACTACAAAAAATTTTGAAGTTTTAGTTAGTACTACTCAAATGTTGAATTGTTCTTTCTGTTGATCAGTTGTTCTTTTGTCTTACTATTTCCCAGATACCCAGGGCTTGAAACTGAACAAGATGATTCCAGATAACTACTTGCAGTGAATGAAGATTTTTCCCCACAATATTCTAACCCATTCTGTATTTTTGCACTACTATTTTAAGGTAGTCTTCATGTTTCATTGAAGTAACTGGATCATATTATGACAATACACATTGTTTTCTGGTACTGCTTTGGTTTTGTTTGTTTGCATTTGGTTTTAGTGCTTGAAATTATTAATTTCTTTCACTGTCTTTGAGATTCCTTACATTTTTAAGAATATATGAAAATAAGTGTCTCAGACCTGGGCACTATGTTGGCCAGGAGTGGGAACTTCAAAGAAAATTAGTAGCATTTTTGCTTGAATTACTTGATATATACAATACTGAGATTTCTGTTGTTGCATGTGTTCTTATCATGGAATTATTACTTATTTTACTAAATAATGCACAACATTGCTTTATTAAAATATGATTTCTTCAGACAGTGTTCAAGATGGAAGGCCATAAAACCCTCAATATCTTTAAACATAAGTACATTTCTTTGTTTTCACTATTCCACAGAGTTTCCTGATCAAAAAATGTCTCTCAAGCATTTTTCCAGTTGTTTTTCATAAATTTATTTCCCATGTTAAAACTAGAGATAGTGTATCTTATCCTATTGAAAACCTTATGCATTCACCTTTAGGAAAAAAAAGAAGGAAAGCCAAAGCCACCCAATACATGAAGAGGTTAAAAAACCATCTTTGAGAAGATAGCAAATTCAGTATATTTACATCAAAGATATAATATTTCTTTAATTAGTTGTCCTTCTAAAGTCACATAAGCCATGAGAATTTTTTTTTTGTGTGTAATGAACTTTATAAATTTCCTTGGTTTACAGTATCAAAATATTGGAGTTTATTTTCTTATACTTGTTTGAACAATGACATTCAGGTATCTTACTAAACTTTAAACACTTTTCCTGACTGTCCAGCTTCAAATTCATGAGGGAAATTTGTCGTGTTTATCGTGCTAGTAGCAAAATGGGCATATTCCCTTGAGATGTCTAGTTGAAGTATCCATAGTTGTCTTAGGCTTGATTCCAGAGTCTCTGTAGGAAATAAGTAGACATGGATAACTTACATTTAATAATGCTGTCACTGCAGCCATCTCAGACCTCTTTTATTGCAGTAATAACTTTTCGTTCATGTAAATAAAGTTCCTCATACATAACTAATCATAATTACAATTTTGAAGGTTTTAAAATAAGCACATCCTAAATTCGAAGTCAAATCATTTAGTCTTCAGTTTACTACATTGCTGGACAACTTTTGAAAACTTGAGGATTATTTTGAAGGAGGAGATGTTGCATTTTATAAGTTGATTTAGAACTGGGCGACTCTTTTGGAATTTTCATGTTGTGTTGAAATTTTTGAAATTATATATAAAAATACCCGCTAGTTATTGTTTTATTTTTCTTGATACGGGAGCAAAAATTATTGTGATTATTTCCACTGAGAAAAAATTCTTTTTGTTAAGGCATGCCTGTGAATCTTTCTTGGGAATATAATTACATTTTAAGGATTAATACATTACTTGGTTATCTGACTCAAACACTAAAGGACAAGGCAAGGGAAGGTATTTCTCTCTTACACTGAATGAAATAAATTGTGGGCTACAGTTTTATATGTATCAGCTTCATAAGGATATAACAAAAAGGAAAATATTGGCTAAACAACTATAAAGGATTTTTGTATGGCCTCAGCGAGTAGAAAAGAAGTAAACTTACATATATATAAGTGCCATGGCAAATATGTCAAGAGGAGATAGCTCACCACATTCTTCTAGCCAATTTGCAGCAACCCTAACAGGGAGAGGGAATTGTAAACAGATGAGGACATTCCCACTGCCTGCTGCAGCCAGACAGGGGTGTCATTCCACATCTCCTCCAAACTCTGTCACTTGCTTGAACCGCAGCCTAATGCAGACAAGGAATCATTTTCTTCTGTGCTTCCTTAGAGAGTTTCTCTTTTTTTGCCCCTTTGCTGGTTTGTTTACAGCAGCAGCGGAACACAGATCATTTTTTATGTTTGCACATCTTTTCCTAAGTGAGAGAGAAAGGGCAATCTTTTGCTTATTTTTTCTCTTTGCCAAGGAGTCAGAAATGAGTCTCTTCACATACAGTTAGAACAGTTTGGTCTCTGAAAAGGAATGGAGAAAGATACAAAACATTATAAGAGTCCATGGATTGTGCCATACACCAACACCTCTTTGGAAATTGCCACTGCCTTTTTGCATTTGAAAATTGCTATTCATTTTCACAGTTGATTATGAAAACTGTCACTCAGTATTAGTACTAGTTTTGCACTTGTTGCCTTTGGGAGTACTATACCCTATTAAAGCAAGAAAATGTAAACATCCTGCTGTCTCTACCAGGAAAACATAAAATAGTGGAACAAATATGAATAACAGTTATGAAGTCACCAGAAATCACAAGTTATTTGACTGTATCTCTCCAAGGAAAAAGAAAAATACTCCATTTAAAAGTCAACTCTAAGAATTCCTACCTTTCTTTTTAAGTGGAAACTCTTTCAGGGGGTGTATAAACCCTGCTTGAAACTCCTAATTTAAAATTCGACTGTTATTTTTTTTGAGAGAGAGTCAGTAAAACCTTCAGAGTTTTATCCATGGAAATCTGAAAACAATATCTTAGAAGTACTGAAATACTAAGAAATTGTATGCTATTATATGTATTTGGTGCAAAAGTACTGTAACTGTCTTTAAATCAACACTCATTTTCATGTGAAATGTATTGCCTTTGATTGGCTTCTGCTTTCAGGGAAAAATATCTTTCAAATTTTTTTCTCTGACACTTATAATACTAAAACATAAGAAATACTTTGTAGAATATTTAGTGAATATTTGGTACTAGAAATCACAGACTATTAGAAGGACAGACTTGAGAGATGAGAAAAGGGGAGAAGGAAGAGGAAAGCTGAGACAGGTCAATCTCTTTCTAGAAAGGGTTGGAAACATTGCAATCTCATGTTAGCAGTTTTTTTTGCTTTCAGTGGAATGTTGTTTCAAAAAGTCCTCTTTGTCCAAAATAAAATAGTTCTTTCTAGCAAAACCATGTAAAACATCTTTAAAAACAGCAATGGAAAACAGAACAAAAATTAAACAAAATTAAATAAACAAACCAACTTTTGATCAAACATCACAGTACCGTAATAATTACTAATGTTTTGGAGACTGCACGAGCATTTGTTCTGGATATGTGGAGATAATATGACAACTGAGTTTCAAAACTAAGTCTCGTTTATTTTTGTATTTTTTTCTTGATAATTGTTATTTTAATAGCTATTTTCAAACTTCACTGAGTCTTTCACTATAAGTTATTCCATATGATTTTCCACTATCTTACATTTTTCCTTGTGTTGGGTTAAATTACCCAAGGCAAATGTTTCAAGACAAACTCAACAAGATTTCTGTTTGAAGGCTAGCAGAGGATATATACACATGCAGGCGTACTCATATGACTCTGGAGACACAAATATCTTTTCATCTCCCAGACTAGCAAACTCAACCTCTCTCTGGGATTTTGTAGCTTGTCCAGGAATGTGTCATTGAAAAAAACTCAATCAAACAAAAAACCCCAAAAACAAACAAACAAATATCACCAAAATACCCATAACTGCATTAGAAATCAAGTAGGTTTTTGTCATCTAGTATACTCAAATTTTAAAAAGAAGAATTGTATTTTCATAAGAACAGAATGTACTTAGCTGCTTTGTTGGATTCTTTTCTTGCAAAGTTGCAATTTTTAGTCAAATTGATATATTACATTTTGTCCCAGAAATCTGGTGACAGAAACATTTAAGCAATGCACTTTAATGTAAAAGCAATTATTAGTGATGCACAAAGGGTAAGAAGGAGCTTCTGTTTTCATGTCAATAGTTCATTTGTACTAATTATGTCTGCTTGTATAACAGAGGTGGGTATTATTGGCCTAACTTCTGAAGTGATTTCTGAAGAAAATGTACAAATGGATTGGAATAAGGTCTTTGTGATTTCCCTTAGCACATATTTTACAGGGAGTCCCAAGCCATGTTTTCTAATGCTTTCAAGAGCCACAGCTGACTTCAAAAATAAAAGTTTCTATTTATTTATATAATAGTAGCTATGGTTTCAAAGTTAGACAGCTCTCAGTAGCTACTATAAGAAACAGGCTACATAAGACCATGTATAATGTTCATTTGAAAACCTGTTTATGAGTGGGATGACTTAAAAAAAACCCAAGCTCTATACAATTTGGTTTTCTGCCACATGTGAATATAGGTGAACATTGCTTACCTAATTTGCAAAAGTTTTGTTTAGAAGTATTTGGAAAGTGGTTTTGCACCTAATTATTAGAAGATAACATAAATATCAAGTATTGTTACTTTGCTGGACAAGAAGGAACAAAAACAAGCATGCAGGACCCATTACTCAAGTATGAATTTCCCCTACACTTCATTAAAAAAATCAAGCATATTTAGACATACAAAGCAACAGAATGAATCATATCACACTACTGGAGAACAAGGAATCTGTTTTGAAAACAAAATTCGTAATGAAAACATTTTCATCTACCAAAGCAAACGGATAGAAATCTTATTTTAGATTCACTACTGAATTTGACTCTTTTGAATTCTTAAAGAATTTTGCACTGTACTCCCAATAAAATCCTTGCTATCAGTTGTAGTCTTGCTTCTCCTCCCCTTGAACTTGAAATAAGATGCACAAAAAAAAAAAATTAGAAGGGGGAGGAGAAGACACTGTTATTTGAGGGATACATATAAATTTTATTTTCAAAAAAGAAAAATTTGGCACAGAATCTCTAAATATATCAAAGTGGGGTTTTTCATAACCTTAGTGCCATTAAAAAAAACTCACATAAGCATTCCATGAACCAAGGGCCTAGAAGAGGATATTATTATATCCATATCCGATGTGATTCACCTGACATTTAGTACAAATCAGGCTGGTCTAGGACCCCAGCAGAGTGACCATAGGCACATGTTCTCACATAGAGGTTTGCAGACTATCCTACAAAAGCCTTGCCTAATTTTGGCATTCTGTACTATAAACAAGCAAACAGAAAAAAACAGTTTATTCCTTTTTAAACAAAGTTGAAAGACAAACCCTAGAGGGGTCCAAAAGAAAAAGGGAAACCTGAGCAGTGAAATAACATGAATTATGTGAGCTCAAATGCAAGGAATTAATGAAAAGCCACTGTTGACATTCATTTACGCAATTGCATATTGCGCCTCCAGAAGGAATCTGGTAAGTCAGAATTAGCCTGGAAAGTGATAGCCAAATCTTGGTGGTGGGTGCTATGCAGAGGGTCTTCACTGAGATATGTGTCAAGAAATCCTGAGACAGAAAAATTCTGCCTGAATTCAGGCCCAAGGAAATGGAGAAAGTGCCTGGGGATGTGATGGCTGGAACATCTGACAGCACTCTGGTAAAAGGCCAAGGGGGGCACCAGGCCAGCTGCCATCACAGCTAAGTTCACCACCTAAGGAGACAGAAATTCTTCTCTGCCTGTCATCAGAGAACTGCATCTGTTTCTCTAAATGATATACAAGACCTTATGTACATAGCAGGAACCTTTGCCTCAGAAACTGAACGTAGCACAAGGGAGCTGGGGAGAACGAGCTGTCCCTGAGGAACAAGGCCATTCACACGAGCACAGAGACAGCAGCTGAGATTGACACTATCGGTTCAATCCAGAGAGAAGAATCAGCTGAGAGTGCTTTTCTGTTATTTTTTTAATGTTCTTTATCCCTACACCTTTTTATGTTTGTCTTCAGTCACATCAGCACAAAGGATTTTCTTTCTATCTGATTTATGCTCTAGCCAGAGGCTGTCTTACTCTAAGCAGGGTCAAGAAAATGGAAGAACAAGCATGGATGACTTCTTTCCTATTTCATTTAGAAGACATGCATGATGGCTTTAAAATGTACTGCTTAATTCAAAAAGCCTCTCAATAAAAGTTTAAAGAAAGAAACAAATATACAAACAAAAACAACCTCCAACCAACCAGGCAAACGAAACCCCCATAGCTTTCTCATTTCTTTCTTGGACAGGAAATGAATTGAAAGTAAATTATATATCCTTCACTCGGGTGATGATCCCATCTGTGTTTCTCAAACTACTTATGTAAGGCTGTCTTGCTTATGTATAGGGATAATGAATATGAATATTTCTTTATTATGGAGCATGATTAATCACTAATCATTCTGCCCAGAATAAAGCTATAAAGCTGTTTCCAGTTTTCTTAGGAATATCTGCAGAGAAGATCCTCATCAGCAGTTTGTAATGATGATGATTCACTTCCTCACCGCTCCCAAACTCTTCCCTTCCCCTATGAAAACATTCAGTCTTGCAAACTCAGTGGTTTAATTTTTATTAGATCAAGTATAAATAGATTTGTCTCTGCATGAGAAGAGTAATTTTTAAACCAGGGTCTTGACTAATGTGTTTAACACTGTCAGGGAAAAGAGAAGTACAAGCCTAAAACCTAGTTAACCATAAGTTAACACCTTAGGTTTTTTATCCTCTTCATAATGTTCATAGCTAATGTGTTATTAGCTGGACAGCCAAACTCTGTTGTGACTCAGATAATCATTTATTTACCTCAAATGCTCTAAATGGATCATTTCAGTCAATAATTTAGCTTGGTTTCTATTGCTATAGGTGCATTTCACATTGGAGGGTCAGATGGGTCTTAAAAATGTCTGAAAGTAATTCAAGGTATTTTACTGAAACCTATGTAACCTCATCATGGTCTGTGTGATACAGGTTTGATTATAACACGCCATTGATCCTCAGCGTGTAAGGAAGTATATTGAACCACAGTAAAATCTATTAAATCAAGTAAATAATAACACTTTTATTGTGAGTCTTATAAAATTAATTTTCTCCCTTTTTCCATCTTTTAAAAGACCCTCAGATGTTTCTCCAGCTTGCAGAAATGCAAGTTTCCCACTCATAAACATCCTACATTTAAAACATTTTCTTGTGTACTTTGTATTTTTTCCATAAATAAACTATACAATGAAGATATAATTTCTCACAGTGAACCTTGCCTTGGTTTTAGCCAGAAGAGATGTTTCTTGCACTAGACTTGAGGGATGAAGGCTGGAGCCACGTGGATGTTGGAGAATTTTGCTCAGACATGGCTTGAAGGAAAAAAGGCCATGAAAATATACAGCTGATGGAAAAGTAAAAGGCAGCTGTGAGGAGCAAATTCTCACAGCCTATTTCTGTAAACAGCTAAGTTCTCAAGCTTGTCTTCAATAACAAGTAAATATTCTGTCCTTGGCTGGTTTGGGAAAGCAAAAGTTGACAAACATGGAGGCCTTGAGAACTTTCATAACAGGGTGAGAAAATAAATCTTGGATTCAATAACAAACCACAGGTATTGAAAACAAAAGGAGGGGTTAATGTGTAATCTGTGACATATGGTGAGCTCGGGTTTTGCAATATGCATGAGCTTAATTAACACCACTATAAAAGTGTGTAAGTGAGATCAATAAATTGGAGTTTGATGCTGATCAACAAGGATGGGTCATCTCCCTTTGCTTTTTACACGTGGACATGTCTAGGTTGTTGTTCTATACCCCCTCATTCACCACTGGGAGAGGAAGTGAGGGACTCCAGTCAAACTCTGGTGCATCAGGTGATTCCACCAGATGCTCTGTTCAATAGCTCTTTCCCTAGCTCCAACAGGTAACAATTATATTAAAATCTTTATAAAACATTTTGAAAGCCCCAAGTGCAAAGGTCTATACATATGCATGTGTTTAGCAAGATATTGTAATATTTTAATTTTTATAAAAACAAAAAATTAATGATCCATCTTTAAGCACAGGCTTGTATCTGCTTTACTTTTTTTCCCCCTCTTGATTCCATAAACAGGATCCTGTGCATCCCATCATCCTTCCATTTGCCTTGACCAGATCATACCTTGAATGAATCAACAAAATCTGTCTTGGGACCAGAAAAAATGTAATGTTCATATGCTACAGATGAAACATTAAGTGTGAGAAAACTTTGTTCTTCCTAGGCACATGTTCATACTGTCATTGTCATTTTTTACTGCACTTAAAGAGCTACCAAACAACCTCGACATTTATTAGATCATACCCTGCTACAGGACGTCAAATTCTTTCCCAGGGAGAATCCAAGGTGTTAGAATATGAGTTAAATTTGTTTAATATAGGGCAAAAGTAAAAACAGTCAGATCATGGCTGAATTTTGGGAGCATACTACCTGCACAGCAAGGTCATGCTTTTAACACTCGCCTGGTGCTCTGCAGGACATGAACTGCTTTGATCAGCGTCAGGGACTTAAAAAGCCTTCAAAATGTCTGCATGTAAGAGAAGTACATTATTTCACTGACAAAGATGTTTACCTCTACACTGTTTTTCAGGTCATGCATTGTTTAACTGTGTCTCATACCAGAATGACCAAAAAATTCTGTCAATATGTCTCATACCAGAATGACCAAATAATTCTGTCAATATTCTGTCATGAGTTTGATAACATTGTTATCTATCATAAGAAGGACATATTAGTTTGCAAAGGTCATGAGGCCTTTTCCCCTTACAGCGATAAAGAC
The DNA here is from genome assembly GCF_027887145.1 of Ammospiza caudacuta. Taxonomy (NCBI): domain Eukaryota; kingdom Metazoa; phylum Chordata; class Aves; order Passeriformes; family Passerellidae; genus Ammospiza; species Ammospiza caudacuta. Next base: position 46,967,843 of record NC_080598.1, on the reverse strand, counting down.
TACTCAAACCATCCTAACTTGGATGAGTGGGTTGCCAATTGGAGTGCAAGGTATTTCATATGGAAGTTATCTTTGTTACTACTGAAACCAAGTGTGTTCTTGAAACCAAGTTTCACTGAGAGAGATTGATAGCACAGAGAATATGACTTGCAAGAGACACATTTAAAAACTCAGTAGTCAAATTACAAAAGAATGAGGTTGACTCTTTATGTCAAAAAATGCTTCTGTCCTAAAACTTGATGTATTTTATGTTCATATAAGATACTCAGTATGCTACATCAACACTTAATACTGTGCAAAAGCTTTCAATTTTACAGCAGTTTTAGTACAGTGCATTCATTATTCAAGATATTCAAAGAAAATTGTTCAGCATGTAATTAGTTTTTAAGGTTTGCAACAAAAATACTTTCCTTGTGTTTCTAAATTATCTTAAATTAAGCTAGTTTTATTTAGCTACAAAACAGACAGATCATAACAATATCAATGTACTGACTGGAAATCAGGTACAATTTACAACCATTGCATGTGAATATAGAGCTGTCTGCTAGTTAATTGAAATTCCAGAGATATAAATTTCCAAAAAATTTTTAAAGGATCTATGTACTTTGTCCCTCTTCTTTGAACTACCGGCTACTGTGTTTATGTACTTTATTTCCTCTTGATAATGTTATTTCATCTTGATATGTTAAAGGATTGTACTTATGAAGATAAATAATTAGCCTGCAAGAGGGTCACAGTGTGTCATTGGCTTTAAACAGCCCTATGAATGTCACAGAAAGTTGTGCTTTAGATAATATTGGTTTTGTGACATTTAAAAAAATATATGAATTTACAAACACACACACACACACACAGACACAGCCCCCTTCTTTTTGAATCTCCTATGTTTTCAGTCATTCATGTTTTATTTACTATCTATGTGCTGAGAAAGAAATAAATAATGTGAATGAATTATATAACAGTACTCTGGTGAAGACTGCAGAAACATAAAAGGATGATATAAAGAAGAAAGAGATTAATTGTACTTCATAGTCAAGGAAGACAGAAAAAGAAATAATTGCCTCAAGCTTCAGTGGGAAAAATGTACGCTAAATATTAGGACAAAAGATTTACTGCTGAAAGAAAAGTTAAACAATGCAATGGAATAAGCTGTCAAGCAAAGTTTTGTAACTGCCATAATTGGGATTATTAATGTCTAGAACAGTTAACTAAATAGAAAACATAAGTTACTGATAACAACAGCTAGTTCTGCCATGATGTAGATAGATCTTGGTGCCTAACAGATAGATTGTGCAGCTGAAATACTGGCACTCTCTTGGTGAAGCAGATCTCTTCTACCCAGGAAGTTTTGGAACCCATCAAATTTCACACAAAAAAAAAAATTTCAGGACATAAATAAATGAACGAGTCAGCTAGTTAAGGTTTGGTTGCCCAAAATTCTGAGTTTTCTTTAAATATCAACACTTGCTTTGTTCTGGGACACACGTTTGTATCTGTATCATTTCTAGGCATTCTCTATCTCTACTGCAAGGATATCATACTAGTTGTGACAATTCACAAGAATTAGGTACATAGTTCTGTAACAATTAAACAGAACAGAAAATGTCTCAAACAAACATAGAATCAGCCCAAATTCCATATCAGTTGAATATACTGCAAAATATTACTAGTCTTTTTATTTACAGTAAAAGATACACTGATAGATTTTTTTTTTACATGTTTTGTTTTGTTGGTGTTTTTTTACAAAATATTTGGAAATAGAACCTAGGTCAGGAATTTGGTGGTTGAAACTCCAGGTATTCTTGCTTCCCAAGTTAATTAGTATTTATATTTTATATATTCTGCAGAACAATATGAAGGAATAAATTAATGGTAGTGAATTTATTAGAAAATTGTTTTTAGAACACCACAGAACACCAATGGTGATATCAAATCACCAATTACATGTTCAAACCATTGTCAGTAATGTTACTTAATTGCATGCTGGGATATTAAATTCAATCCAAATGGTAAAATGTGTATTTGAGATTGATTCATTTATTACATAAATGCATTAGTTAGTTACTCAAAATTGATTATTAAGGTTTCAGTTCAGTGCAGGAAATTGCTTTTAATCCCAGCATTTCTCTCTTTATTCTCCAATTACATCAAATACATGGCATGCAACTGGTAGAAAAAAATTGCACTGGCTTTCTTCAGAAATTCTACCCATAAATCACAGGACACCAAAGACCAAAGGATGTTTCATGAAGAAGTTTGGCTCTGTGACTTACAGGACATAGGCATGCTGGGCGAGAGCACACCTTTCACCTTTGCAGCCCTGCTTATTTACTAGGAGTGTCATCCAGAGCACTTAAGCAGAATGGTGAATTTCAGTTACCCACCTTGAATTGAATTGAAAAACACAACCTTGACAAAAAGCCCTGTTTGATATAGCAGTTCAAAGCCACAAGATTTGGATTTTAAATTCCCAAGGTGTTCACTGCTGTGTATTTCAGCATGTGTGGAAGGGAAGCATCTGATTTGTCAGTCTGAGCAAATTTCACTTAAATAATGACTTAGCCTGATCAAGGTAGAGAAGCCAGGTACTGCTTCAGTGGAGAGTGTGTAAGCTGGTGGATCTTAATGCACATTCTTAGTATCCATAAAGTAACATCAGTATCTGATATTTTCCCTTAAAACTGCGCTGGTGCCAGTGCACACACTCTAATGAACTAGTTTGAGATGCTTGAATAAATTCACCAAAGTTCAAAAGTCTGTGCTTTCCTTAGCCTGAGCTGATGCAATTTCAACATGAAGAGGAACTAATAAAGGAAATAGAGAGCCTACAAACTAGTAATCACTTACCATGATGAAGTCCTGCATATTCATGCTTTGTCCTAGTTCTTTTGGTATTGTTATTGCTCTATTTTTAGTAAACACTACAAGAAATATATGCTGCAACCAATTAATCTTTCTGGAATCAGATTTTAAGAAACAGGAATAAACTTTATTGACATTTTTAAAATGAAATAAAATCTTTAGATTTAGGGGTGAATTCTGAATCTCAGATAGGATTTTCCTTTAAACTTAAGCTTCTCACTGAAACAATGTTTCAAGTATACATCTGTCTTCACTCTAATTTTTAATGACTTCTTGCTTGCCATCAGGTTTTAGATGCCATTTTGATGTGCCAAACTTTCCCATATAGTTTTAAGTCAGTGTGATGCTCTCTGCTCCTGCAAGGATGTCAAATATATTATAGCAACTTATTTTCACGCATGAAAATTCTTTAAATTCTTTAACTAATTAATCTAACTCTGAATTTTGAACTGATTGTAAATCTCAAAACTAATTTTTCAGTGGAGGTAAGGACAGATTCCTTTGGCAACGTCATTTAGAGAGACTGATATAGGAAATATCTGAACTTGACTGTTTTTAACTGGATTCCAAAATTCCTCTTAAAAATTGTTAATGGACTTGAAGCATCCACTAGTCACATTAAAAATTTGTTGTGGTTAGTGTCTCGTAAAAAATTATGACCTCCCTACTTGTTGTTTATTTCCTGATGTGTACCTAGTTATTCCAGTAGATATATGAACATTTCTAATAACAAGAAAAATATTTGTAAATAACCTTGGTAAATGATTACTATTAATAGTCCTATAAAAGGTCTACAAATCTGGCATTTTTTAGCCTTATCATTCTCATGGTATACTAAATAAATAAAGATGCAGATTTCTTTAGACAAAGTGCACCGCAACAAGCTTCATCATCTGTGTTGAAAAAGGAAAACATTCTGTTAAAGAACAGCAAATTTCATGGAAGAGAGAACAGTCCTAAGAATATGGGCATCTCTGAAAACCTACCACAGATATATAAGCATAGTAGCCACTTTCTTTGATGCTCAGGTCCTCAAGGTACATTAGAAATGCCTTGGATAAAGATCTGCAAAGGAAGATACTGGATCATTTACCATCTGGCAACTTGAGTTTTTTATAAGATCCAGGAAATTAGACAGGACCAATATAAATGCTGATGCTTTGTTTTGGAAAACAAACTGATTTGAAAAATATTCCTTATATATGTATCCCATATACATATTCATATACATATACATATATATATATATATATATATATATATATAGCTAAGCTCTTAAACAATTTCCTTTTCTAATTTCCTTTGCTTAGAAATACTCCAGAAAATGATTCTGTTGCCTGAAATATTTTGGTAAACAAATCTTTGTAATGAATTCTGCAAAGTAGTAGATGAAAACAAATTTGAATTATTTTGGATCATCATCAACACAAGTATCAACAACCTGATTCCAGTATTTTTACTCACTTTTAACAAGGGCCAAGAGGTAATACCATAAATCTTACTATGATATTATAGTAGTATTAATATTAAATGCCTGTAACTACTATTTCATCATTTAGTAACTTGGAAACAAAAATGCATTAATTCAATCCAAGAAAAGGTGAGGTTTTTTTTAATGGCAACAAATGATGAAAACAAATCACAAACAAGCAAAAACCATATTAACAAAAAAGAGACAAGATGAGTTGGTTAAATTACTACTTACAAAGCTTTTATCATCAGCAGGTCGAGTTCATTAATCTCTGCAGAACCAGAAGAAACAAAGCATAGTAAACTGAATAACATGGATTCGTTTACTATTTTCAGTGGAAAAAATTGGAAAGCATTCAGCAAATATTCTCATGTGAACACTTGGGGAATGACTTGGGGAAGTTTTGGACTTAATTTTATTTTCAATGGAAAGAAATCATCTAGCTCTGATGGAAGATGAAAAAGTTTAAAATAACCTATTTCATCTGTGTGGCTTTAAGACATATTCTTATTGATCTATTCCATCCTTTTTAGGTTCCTTCTGAGTGTTTAAGTGTTTAAAGATATGGGAAGATGTGTGAAAAGAGGGTTGATTTCTATATGAGTGTTGCTCTACTAAATTATTTGAAATGAAGTCCAGTACATTTTTTTTATAATATTTTGTATTTGTTGTATGCTGCAGCACCTTCTCTGTTCCTCAAGGTCACTGTCTGTCAATCAGTGTATATTCAGCCCTTCTACCAAGATTCAATAGATTCCCACATTGAATCACAGAAAATAACCACAAGCAAAAATTTATGGAACTTTATTTTTATTAATTTTATTAAAATTTTAAACTTAAAATTTTATTAACACTAGGTACCTTTTAAAATGTGGAAATGCGATTGAAACTAATCAGTAGTGTTTTCAAAAAAATCTAAAATCAAACATTTGGTACTTTCTAATAGATATTTATTGCTATTTCTGTACTAGTTACCTGCTTTTCATTTGTAGGAGCATAATTGATAAACCAGATGATTCCATCTGGCCTAGAAATCCTAGAAAATCTAGATGTGTTTGTAAATTTTTTGCAAATTAATAATTTCAATTCCGTGGATTTAAAAGCTGTTCATCTTGAGTTTTCATTGTGAGTCCCAACTTTGTAACCTGTTATTGTTAGACTGCATTCATAAGCAAATTCCTGAATGCTAATGATTGCTTATTTTGCAAAGTACACAGAAGAATTCAAACTATGCTGGTTAATAAATATAAAGGAGAAGCTGAGATCCCACCCAGACTCAGTTTTGCTTCTTTTACCTATACACTATAAACTTATTATGCATCTCAAAATTTAGCATATTCTCTAAATTTTATTAGATCATATTTAACTAGGAAGACCAAATTATTGTTTGAGGATCTTGCTTTTGGGTAGGATAGTGGCAATTAATACACATATATGTAAATTATCATTCATTCAGAATGAACTCCTGAAGAACTCATGATGTTATAATTCATTTATAATTTGGAATTCAATTCTTTGATTAATTCAAGTGTTACTTAAATACTTGTGAGTGTAAATAATACAACCTAATGATCACAGTTAATACTAGGTTGGCACCAGTATGCACAAAAATGTAAGCATAAATACAAATATAAATACATATACATATTTTATATGTTTATAGAATTAAATATGAACCTTAGGAATTGTTGAAGTAAAGTTTGTTTTCATGTGTTTATCCTGTAATATAGGTTGGGGGTTTTTTGCTAACCAAGTATGTTTTTAAATCATGGCTCTTAGATTCTCTAAAACATGCTGATAAAAATCTTGTATTGAGTTCATCAATGTGCCACAAAAATTTTTTATAGGCTTATTGCTGGTAATGCACAGCAGGATTTTAATCTATTTTTTCCTTCCTTTTCACAATGTCATTATGAGATCCTTATGAAAACCTTCCATATAGACTGTATTGCTTTCAATTTTGTCTGAAAAAGATCCAATTTTTTTCTATGTTAAATACTTTTGTGTTTCATGAGCCTATGCTTTATTTATAGATCTATAATCAATATATTACAAAAGGATGCCTAAGTCAGTCCCCATAGGCTTGCAGGTGCTGCAGCTATGCTGCTTTAATCCAACCTAGCTGATTTAATTCAAAGACAACCAACCCAGATGTCTTTGCATGATTCTCAATTACTTTGTTCATATAACCTGGTGACCTACACAACAAAGCAAAGATCTAATTTTAAAATATCTTCTGAAAGAAAATAATAAAAATTTTTCTGGGTTGTTTAAATTCCTAGAAATTCATTCTTATACCTTGTTTCCTTCAATGTTGGCTTAAAAGAAAAGTTAACAGCTCAGTCTTATCTGTCATGTGCTTAAAAGGTTTCTAGACAATGTATGCAATTAAATATCTAACCACACAATATCACAAAATTAATTTTTCACCAGAACACATTTAAATCCTGAGTACTCAATGAAATTTCTTGCTTTGCATGAACATCATTTCCTTGACAGTCTATAATAAAACGCATTCTCTTTGTTGAACCTTCTCTAATTTGTCAGTATTTTTTTCAATAATTTACACTAAAGCAAGACCTACATTATAGTAAATACTCAACAGAGCTCAAATGATACAATAAATATAATCATCCTAGTTCTACTCAATTATCCTTTGTTTATGCCTGATGATCATATTTGATCATAATACTATACTGGGAACTTTCATTTGATCATAATACTGTACTGAGAATTTTCATTCTGCTGTTGGCCAGCATTTTCTAAAATGTTATCAGTCATGTCCCTGAAACACTATTTTGAAATCCGTGTCATACAGACAACTCTGTCATCACCTGATAGTCTCTGGGATATTTTAAATATATTATAATTATATGTTTTTTCCTGTTTGACAGGACTTTTCCAATTTTTTCAAAATTAACTAAAAATTCATCAGCCTAGTTCTTCTTGGATCTAAGATATAAAAACATGATTATTCAGGATCAGTATATAAAGCAATGTAGACTTGCACCACTCTTTCCTGTAAGATTAAAAACTCTATACTTATAACAGGAATATGAACACATGCTCTCAAAACACAGAATAACTTAATTCTGATTTGCTTCAAAAGACTGATAATAGCCTTATTTCCAACTGGTATGTGACCAAACCAATCAAAGGAAACCAAAGGAAACTCTTGTTTGTTATGTGATTTTCAAACTAAATTTTGCATTGTTTCTTCTGATAACATACAGAATCACAGAAAGTCTAAAGCTGGTTGGAGCCTCCTGAGACCAACTAGTTCAACCTTCCCACTCAAAGCATGGTCAGTTACAGCAGGATGCTAATGGCAATATCAAGTCAAGTTTTAAATATATCACAGACAGACAGCCAGAAAAACTCTCCAGGCAACAGATTCCAGTGTTTGACTACCCCAATGACTTAAAACAACAACAACAACAAAAAAAAAAAGTGGATTTTCCTGCATTTACATATGCGCCTTCCTGCTTTTTTCACGTCACTGGATGACAATGAGAATAGATGCTCTGCAGTCTTCCTCTACCTCACACTGGTTTTTTAATACATATCTTTCCTGGTGCTTTATTAGTTACCTTATCTCCTGTCTCCAGCATCCAGTCTAAGGATTTCTTTATTAACTATTGACAGCTCTCCCTGCTCTCCATTACTCTCTGTGTATTTTTGTCTGTCTGTATCTGTATTATGGCTATATAAATTGTGTCTTATGGTCTGCTCTAACCTAGCTGATATTTTATTATCAATTCTTTTCTTCTTTTCTCTGTTTCAAATAATAAAATACACAAATTCCCCAGTCCTCCAAATGACACAAGGCAGTCTCTGTGTGTGTGTTTTGATGTGTGTTTTGTCAAAAACAAGACTGTGGTTTCTGTGGACCTTCAGGACCTATCCATTCTGTATTTCAAACTTTTCCCAGATGATCTGTTCTGGTTATCCTATTGGTTATGGTGAATGAATTTAAGTCTTTCAAACACGAAATGACAAACATTTCTACCTTCATTCTGGTGTCCTAAGAGATACTGTTCATCCATCAATACCATTTAGCTAACTTTTGCAGTTGCTTTGAAGATACCGGATTAAGAAAATTTGTCCTGAACCTGGACTTGTTAGAAATCGAAAATTCTTTTGAAAGGTAAGGATCAATTTTTTCTGAAAGAATTGACTGACGCATGAAAATCCTTCCTAATGAGTTTTAGTAAGGTGGATGGTTAAACACTCCTAAATCATCATGTTTTATTTTGTCTTTTTTTCTAAGGAGAGGATCACTGTAGTGTTTCTACTTTTGATCCTGCATCAACAAGTGTGATCCAAAATTTTATCCAAACCTGATTTGAATGCCTTTGCTCATTAGATATTTAGGTATTTAGACATTATGGAGATTTCAGTGATCAGTCTTTAATATTTTTCTTGATGATAGAATACACAAATTTACTTTGATTGGGTGTTATATATATAATGGATAGATCATGTTATGCCTTCATTTAAAGTATGAGCATGAAAAGCAAAAGAGTAAAGAAATTCTGCCTCAGTTGGCTGACATGAGTGTCATATAAACAGTACCCAGACAGAAGCCTGCTATTGAGGTTTTTGGGATTTGAGATTGAAGAAAAGGTAATAAAAACAATGAGATGGATCCTCTTTTGAGTAGTAAAAGTAGCATAATACTCCTTGTGTGCAAAAAATACAAAGGAAGACGTAAGGAGGAGAAAAAGTGAAGAGAGAAAGAGAAGGCTGGATTTTTATCAGGTTGTATACATATCTGAGATGAAACATGTAAGCCTTTAGAAGAATTAATAGGGGGCAGAATGCTATCAGCTGGGTCTTATTGTCTAAGGTATTTTGAGTGTGGCTAATGTTCTGAATAAATAAACCCTCACCTTTCAAAATCAATATCACAAATGACATTGTGCTTCATTTCTGGAATATCTGATAATACTATCAAGTAAAGACAATTAACAATAACGATAACTTGAACTTGTTCTGTACCACCTAGATGTTGTCTGAAACACATTGTGATTGGTTCCAAATATCAAGGAAAACTTTCCTTTACTCTTATTTTTATTTTATCTTTTCCACTGTATGATAATCTCAATTAACAGTCTAATGCCTTTCACAATTATCATATTTAGTTTGGAAAAGGAGAGGAGCGCTTTTAGATGATGAAAAAAATGACTCCAAGTTTTTACAGGATGCAAAAATTGAAAGCTAAGGCACAGTAGCCTTATATCAGAGAAAACGAAGTTTAGAATAAAGACCTCTATAGAGTATATCATTTTTACTGCCTTAGTTTAGGTAAATAAATGAGAGATTTCTTTCTAAATTGTGAAAGACATGTGAATATTTTAAATAAACACAAGTGTAATGCTGTTAAGGAGAAGGAGAGGAAGTTTGCCAAGAAAATGAAAACTTTGAACTACTCACTGTAGATAAGCAATGTGGGTTTAATTCCTTCATATTTGAATCAAGACGTGTTGTCCCATGTAACTCACACTGTACCTGTTGAAGGCATCCTTTATCTGGCTGCTTTTTTAAGTGCTATGTGGTCTTGGACAACCTCTAATATTACTTTTGCAGTACAAGAAAGCATTATGACACCAAAAGGAAACTAAAACCCAAGAGCTTAGTTTATTCTGTGATCAAATTTGTTTGCTGCTATTCAACCTGAATAGTTCCTTATGCTGAAATTAATCCCACTAGAATCCCAGGATGAAATCTTGTCTACTTTGAAATCAGTGATAAAACTCTGCTGGATTTTAATGACTGCTGAATTTCATCAGCATAAACTGTCTGGAGCAAAAGATGTCTTAAAAGCATAATGGAAAATGTTGACTTCATGATAGGTGAAAGTCTGATAGTTGTTTTTTAAGTCTGTCCAATCATTTCTCCTTTTAAAATGTCATTTTTAAAATTAATTTCCTAGAAATTTTGAGCAGATAGTTTCTAAAGAATTCATATCTATATGCTCAAAATGGTATTGGTAGAGGCAAAATCAAATACCTATTTCCACAACTGATCTGTACATAAGGTATTGCAACCCATATTGACTCCAGCTTTGAACATTTATCAAGATGTCTCTTCAATGTGATTCTAACATCTATTCTTGCTATTTTCTGCACCAAGCACAGAGGCACAAATAAAAAGTAGAATTCTAAAATTGTATTGAAGAGCCTATGCAGTCTCTAAAGGAAGCATGATCTCTAGACAATTCTGCAGCACAGGAAATTATTTTGTAAAGACATTGTTTACAAAGTTGGTGAAAAAGTGAAGGAGGACACTTACCTTTTTTTTTTTTTTTAATTAGAAAAAGCTTCACAGCAACAGGAATTACATCCAGATGATTTCAGCTTCTTGGCAGGAAGGAATTTTTTTAGGGAAAACAGTTACAGTTGAACTTTAGTTTTATGTAGCTGTTCACACATGGTAAAATAACATGGCCCACCCTTGTCTTCATTATGAAATTGAACATGGTTTACCACACTAGAATCAAGTTTAACCAATTAGACCAATGAACTTTTGTCTCTATACTTAGCAAATACTGAGGTATCATTAGAACAAAGTAGATGTGGAATGTTGTTTATACAAGGAGTTTTCTCTGAATTTGAGCTGCTCTGGGAGGAAAACAGGCTGTGGCAACAGTTTCTTCAAAACTGAATTTATCTATAATATCAGAAACCCTAAAAACACAGGAGCATGGTAAAGACACAGGAACATAGTGAAGACAGAAAATAAAAAACTTGGTTTCTAATACAGTATGTATATTAGAACAGATATTTGTTAACGTACTTTAGTAGATGAGGTAAACTTATAAGACAACTTCTAAATAACACTTTATGAATTCACAGGTCATTCTAGAGAAAATAAATAAATAAATAAATAAATAATTAAATAAAAGTAGATAGCAATCAGTATAAAACCATCCTTCTAAGCAATAATCTAAGCATAAACCCAATTTAAAATTCTACATTCTTAACATTAGAATATTTTAGGAGCCTAAATCACCGAACTATTTGTTGGTTCCTACAGAGGTAAGAAAGAGCTGACAACATAAAATCTGAAGGATTTCTAAGTGTAACAGCTTAGGCTTATGTATGTGCACTGTTTCCCTTCATCTCAGAGCTGATTTAAGAAATCGGTTACTAGGTAGTGGACATCAGCAATCCATAACAGAAAACCAAGAAATCAACATGAACATGCCAACACCACAGCCAAGAACTTAGTCATGCCTAAATACAGTTTAGTTGTGATATTTCTATTACTTTAATATGGAATTCTCCATAAGAAAACTTTGTTCACTTACAGACCACCACAACATCATAAACAGCTAACAGTGCCATGTTTCTACACAAAAAAATCCATGGTTTTCCTAGAGAAAGGAAAATCTATTTACTACTTTTATTAGAAAGTCAAATGGTATCTTAACCATGTTTTCCATGCATTCACAGGAAGATAGATTCAATCATCTCTTTCCAATCAAATAAACTGTCTTTTAAAAATATGGATGCCCTCATTTTAGCAAATGCCATAATAACAGGGATATCCATTCTGCATGGATCAGTATATGCAAGCTTTTACTAAGGTTTTTTTTTTCATCCTTATCAATATAGCAGTATTCCAGTAATATGACAAAAAAAAGCCTCTAACTAAGGGAATTTTTGTTTCTTTCTGCTGTTGTATCACTTTTTCCATACCAACCTCATTAAAGAGAATCAGTATCTGAGTTCAGACTGTGTTGGAAGCAGAACATTTAATGACCTGAGTAGTAAAAAGTATTACATACATTTGCACTAGTGAGCCCAGTGGTGCTAAGCTCTATGATGAGCTAGGGGAAATTATGATGAAATATAATACCGTTTTTTCTAGGCCTCTGTTAAATGATTATCTTCTTGCATCGCATAAATTATGTTTTCCTGAGGTGAAGTCAATGAACTCAGTGGAGCAGGAGGAGGTCCATTTCTCATTGTCTTTCCATCTTTCCTACTTCTTAAAGTAAATCCTATCCTCTTTCAAATAAAGTATGGATTAATGTAACATAATCCCATAAAAATGACTATATGTATCTATACATTCTGAATCCAATAAAAAATTGGTTTTATTCTATACATTTTTATATTCCCTTCTATTTGTAAAAGGTACATTATTTCTGTTTGTCTGTTGACTCTAAATGATGTATAATTATCTCCAGAGATTCTGCAAAAGAGGGAGATTGGTAAGGAGCAGGTATGGGGAACAGAACAACACACAGTACTGCAAAACTTGGAAACATTCCAGTTGATATTAGGTCTCAGTAACAATCCAGGGTTTGATGAAAATTGGACAGTGAGCTACCTATGCTCCATTCCTCTTCTGATAGTACCACTAAAGACTGATAAGCTGATTTGATTTTTTTTCCTAAGGAAGATTCTCTGGAAGAATAAAGAGGAAAACAGACTTTCTAAGAGGTAAAAGACCTTTACAAGTTTTTAAAATCAGTCTTTGGAATACAGAGGAAAATATAAAAAGTCAGAAACTCAAGCAAAAACATTTCCTAGATCATTAAAAAAATGAACACAGTTACAACATTGATAGTGTTATGAGAAAGAACATCTAGATCATAAAGAAGACAATTGGGTTTGAAACATGGAACAAGAAACAGATGGAGATAAAGATTTGCACATGGAAGTGAACATTTTTTAATGTTTAAGCAGAACAAGGGTCTCTATTAACAAGTTTTTATGAGGTGAGAGGACTGGTAGATTTTGAAAAAAAAATCAGTGAGGAATAGAATTTCCAGCTTTGAACTGATTCTGTCTTTTCGTGACATCACCCCCAGGGTCTTAAAGTTAATGTCTTTCTGGTGTTTGTTTCTTATTATGAATAACCTTAGAGATGGAAACTGATAGTCTTAGAGAGGGAAATATTTCATTCAGACTGAGGCAAATGTGGACAGTGTGAGTATCCACTGACTTTTGCTGGTTTTTTACTGTCACTGACAGGAAATAAAGTCCTAAAACAACAGGTAGAGATTTCCATTTCCATTTCCATGGTCCGTACACTGTCCTGAGAAATTGTCATCTAGCTCCCACTGCACAGGTAAACTTTAACATCTAAACACATCTTTATATTTGCATTCTAAATATTGGCACTGAACTATCTGATATCATAACCACTAATACAGTAACCATTGGCAGGGCTGGAGACTCAGATACATTTTATAAATCTACTACAGCATTTGCACTCAACTGGTGAGGAAGGCTGCAGTGCCATTTAATCCAATCTCCAGCTGCAGGTTATTTTTCATGCTTTTTAGTGAAACACAAGGATCTATATTAGAAAAGACAGTAGGGAATTAGTATAAATAGTCTATTTTTCAATAAGGATTAACAATCCCACTGTTACAGAGTAAGAAATAGAAAGAAATCGCTGGACATAACCTTGAAATATCTGGGATGAGTTATAAATTGTGCTTCAAATTAGCAACAGACACCACAATATTCAATTGCTCATAAAAGAATCATGTCACCAACACTTTGACATAATTAGCAATACTAGAATTTTAGCTGGATCGCTGTGACTGTGACACTTTTTCTTGCAAAAATGTCAGCTATGATTAGCACAATGCACTGAATATGGGAGATTATGTTGAATTAGATATACTCTTCAAAAAGTCTGGAAATTATCTCAGAAATCTTGAGCAAGCTGTTAGGAACTCATGAAGTTAACAAGAGAGGTCAGTCTAAGAGATAAAAGACAAGTACAAACATTCAAGAGAAGAAACATTGGAGTGTCTCACTATGAAAAAAGACCAAATAGGCAGAACACAAACAGGCAATAGAACATACGCAAGCATTGGTCCCAACATTGATAAAATGAGGATGATCTGAATGCCAAAGACTCACCAGAGCCAGAAGAGTCAGAATTCAGCCCACAAACCCTAATTTCAGATGATTTCATTTTCATGGTTTTCCTATTTTTCTTTCCAAACTTCAGGAAAAAAAAATACAACTAAGAGCTTTTGCATTTCAGCTTTTGTAACATAAGTTTGTCTCACTCTTCACTGGTGTGACACTGACACATCAAACAAAGGGGACAAGAGGAACTCTGCCATCTCACTTAATTGGGGCTGTGAACTTTAAGAGTTAATCTCACAAGTGAAGTTAGAATTTGATATTCAAATATGTTATCTTTCCAACCTTCTCAAAAAACTCCAGTGAAAAAGTTCACACACAAATTTTTTCCAGTAAGTCCTTAGCAATCATGTGCTATCAGCCAGCTGAGCTCCACATTGACCTAATGTTTCCAGAGGAACAGCAGTGGCTGATCACACCTTGTCACAGAAATCAACAGAAATTCCCTCATCTGGAATAAAAAATGATTAGCTATTCCAAATACTTACAGGCATAGAGAAGCCTCTGGAAGTCTTTTCCAGAGAGGACCTCAGAGAAAGTGCTGTCATAAATACTTTTAATCCCAGAAATGTAATAACTTTCCTTCTGCTTTCCTTCCATATATGTAGCTAAATTAGGTGTGTCAACTACCTGACCATCTGTTATTCCCAAATACTCAGAGTATGAAACTGCAGTAATGTAACTCTGGTTAAAGACATACATGTCCTGTTCTTGTGGAGATAATTTAGATAGAGAAGATATGGAATCCTTCACCTAAAATGCATTGTTTATAAACACTCAGAGCCCATCTCATATTTCTTATACATAATTTAGGTACTAGCAGATTTTCTTATGCAAAAGAATGAACAGAGGACAATATTCTATACACATAAGTACAGTCAATCCCATGTTTTATGCTCCTGAAGCATTCAGATTTTTGTTTACTTCCAAACACGATTCTGAAAATGTCAATTGCTTTGGAATGCATTAATACATTTTCTTCCAATTTTACATATGACATTTTAAAAAGCAAAAATTATGGTTTATTCCTATGATAAGAAGAATAAATGGAATACCTTACCTAAAAAAATTTAATATATTAATCCACTATTTACAGACACTTCTGAAGGTGTCAATATACCTATTTTTAGGTCTATTTTGTTCCATTCATTAGAAGGGAGTGTTAGAAAAGTTTTTGCTTGATTTAAATTACAGCATTTGACTTTAACATCCAAAGACTGTAAATTCCATTCCAAAAATTAAGAAAGTCTATGCCTTTTTTTTTAAGTTTAAATTTTCCAAGTGAAAAATTTTCCACTGAAATATTTCACATATGAGAAGTATATTCTAGGATATTAATATAATTGCAACTTTACCACTTAATTTCAGTAAATTCAGCAATTTGCATTAATAGGAAAAAGGGCAGAATTGTGATAATTAACACAGCTTGGCCCACAGGAAGTGTAAATCAGAATATTTTTCATGAGGAAGAGTTGATATTTTTGAATAGTTTCCAAATCCATATCTGGAACTCTACAAACTACACCCAGTCTAACTAATCTATGACAAAACAGTCAGGCCCTACACTCCAGCCTCTGGTGCCTTTTCAAATACCTCTGGGTACAAGGGCTGTCATTCCAGAATGTGCAGGATGCCAATGACAACTCCAAAAACTGCATCTTGGGCACACCATGCCGAGCATAACAGACATAAATTCAAATGTTTAAGCAACAGAATCCCTTTTGGATATCACAAGATTTTACTGGCCCTCGACTGGAATTTATGTTAATTCAAATTTCACAAAACATATGGAGATGCCCACTATCTTCATTTTAGCTTCTTCAGTGTACAATTTTCCAAGTCACTGCAGTTAAAAATGTAACCTTATCATTTTTATGATGAATTTTACTTAAATTTAATACTGACTTACATGACTGGACTAAGCATAGCTATGGAAAAGTATTTTTAGAGATAATATTTCCTTTGTAAATGATTATATAGAGAAGTGGCAAAAACTGTAACAGGCATTTGTTCAAAGATCAACACAATTCTTATCTAAATTACTTGAGTCCACCTTGTCAAACTGCACATGCAATTCCCCATAATCCAATTATGCAGACAAAAGTGTTTATGAGAATAAATTCCATTTTTGTATCAGTCATGTAATAATCTGGCATGCGAAAGTCTCACTTATCATTTTTATTTATGAATATTGTTTTGTTTTCCAGCTCTGGGAGGGGATGAATAAAGTGATCGCTGCACAGTAAAAAAAATAATATTATCTTGGTAACAAATAGTAATTCAATTATTTTCAACTATTTTCACACACAGAAAATTAATATAATTTTAATATAACCTCAGCTAACATGCCTCATAAGCTACATTTTCCCTGTCTATACTGCTAATTAGTAGCTGAAAAACCTAAAATGTGATACCAGAAAACATGGTTCTCTAACATTTTAGGATGTTGGTTCTCAGGGAATAAGGGGAATAGTGGGACAATTGCCCATGAATTAAAATTGCCTGAAGTATAGCTTAAAAAATACAACAGAAAAGGTGTGTGACTGTCAGAGAAGGTCTTCTAGGCCGGCAGTCAATCCTTTCAAGATGCTTGCACTTAGTAGATTGTGTCATACTGCAATTTTATAACATTAGGTCAAGATCAATATAGACAAAGCCAAAATACTTAAGAGTCAAACGGATTTCAACATTTGGAGTCATCAATGACAGCATTTCATCACAATTATTTCATACCAGTTAAGAGGCTGAGAATCCCTCTGAAAGCTCTATAACCAGTATAAATGAAGGAATTGTCTTCATACTTCTACAGAGAAGATGCCTGTCTAGTAAGCCACTGACAGATCCAACAGTAGATGATGCTACATTTTCGTCATTTACAGTTAATGCATTTGTTCTGATTTCAACAGTCAGCAAGGACTCTACATGTAGCAGAGAACATTATTAAAGCTTGAGTATTTTCTTCAGATACATAATCTGAATATAGAATTAAGAGCAAATATAATGGAGGGAACCATCTGTTACTCTGAAACTTACTCAGAAGGTTTTACTTTGTGAAAAAGGATACAAAAACTGGTTTAGGGTGAAGCTATGTTGTAGGTTCTTTTTCCTTTCCAAAGAATTTATTATTCTGCCAGAGAGAGACTTAGTCTTTAAGGAATTGCTTCATAAACTTAATTAAAGACATTAATCCTTTAAAAGACAAATTAATGTTCTAAGTGATTGGTACAGCCAAGAGAGTTGAACTATAAATTTTGCTAAGCAGGTGTATCCATCTTTCTTTTCCTTTTTCGCTTTTTTCTCCCTTTTTAATTATCTTGCTTTGATTAGTGTTTTCTATGCCATTCAAAACACATGAAATTTCTATAAATTGGGAAAACTAGCTTTGATTATAGCTTGTGGAATTTAAAATAAAAGAATCTATTTTTAGGACAACTGTAATTATGAGACATATTTGAAATATTAGTTGCTTCATTTAGTTATTTCTTCTTTTTATAATGAAATAGGATAGACAGTGGAAAGGCCAAGGTATGTTCATCTTAAGAAGATGTATTTGAGAAGTTTCAGCTGGGATTTAGATTTTTTTGACTTTAACAAGTGAGAGACAGAAGACGAGAGAAAAAAGCAGAAGGAGAGAGAAAGAGACTAGGAGATGGAGGAGAAGGAAGGGAGGAAGGAATGGAATGAAAAAAAAGGAAAATTAAAGAAAATAACCAAAAGAAAACAAGAAAAAAGGAAAGCAAAAAAGAAAGCAAGAAAAAAAAAATTGTGTACAAAACGATATAACAAATCTGTGACAAACAGGCAGAAGAGCTTGAAAAACAATGATACACAATTCTATAGCTTTACAAGAAATTAGGATTTCCAGTGAGATGGAATGGCTTGATGAATGTGTATCTCGTTCTAAGCATCCTCTACAGTAATGCCTACCTTAACCCAATTGTTTGAATTTTTCAAAATTACCAAATTCAGGCAGCTAAACACTAAAAATATATTAAAATCCACAAGCTGAAAAGATTTTGAAATATAGTCTTCCACCTTTGGATGGGTAAATCAAAAGTTGTTTTTGCCTGAAACCATGTGCTTCATGATCTGTTTAGCCTGATGAACCATCTGGGACTACTGAACTTCCACTATTTTCTATGACATTTAGCTTTTCATCTTTCCATTTTCTGTATGGATTGAAACCTAAATTTTCAGCTAGTAAGGAGAAGATAATGAAAGATTCTTGATCAGCTACAGTATTTCAGAAGTATTTCTAGCAGCAGGTTGTCTGATGTGTTGCTGCAATACTGAAAATTGGCACAACTGTGAAGAAACTATGCTGGTTTTGTTGGGAACAGATCCTTATCTGTGTCATTGCAGATCACACAATAAAAGGAAATTATACTGCAAGGCATTTTTAAAAAAAATAAAACGTTAGGTGAAATTTCAAAAATTCATCATTTTATGTTTTAGAAAATTTTCAAGGTATGAAGACTAAAATAAGCATTCTTTTCATTTTAAGCCCATTTCCAACCACAAACACTGAACCCCCCCCAAAAAACCCTAAAGCAGACCTTGAAAATTGTGATATTGCACATTAGCAAAGAGATAAAAATGGTTACATATTTTCTTATTGACTAGACACTTCAGGAGATCCTGAAACCATGAAGAATATAAACTACTATTTTTTGTATACCTGGAACAAGCTCCACTTTTCATTTAGCAAATACTGGTCAAAAGAATACTTGAATATGACATCAATCAGTTTCTATATGCTGGACTAATGGTCAGAGTCTTTTGTTACCAAACACATATGTCTTTGGAGTAGTCTAAAGGAAACTCTGTAGGAAATCTACTACTCATTTTGAAGGGATCACAGTAGTTAAGATTCTTACAACCAAAGTAAGAGTGAGGGCAAATATAATTCTAAATCCAGGAAATCTGCTCCATCCAAAAATGGTGGGTATGAAATGTCATTGTCTTATAAAGCATATTTTATGCCTGTTTATTACTATTTGCATGCAGAAATGCATATGCTCTTGAAAAAGTTGATAATTCTACAGCTTTTAGATTGAGAGTCAATTAAGAAATTTTTTTAAACAAACCACAAAAATTGTCTTTGAAAATGTTATACTAGTTATAAGATACTTCCATTTTCTATGAAAGTAGAGATTTAAAGGAAGTTTGCATTTGTCCCTCAGCCTCCATCTATAAAAATAGTAGTACAAATGTTTTAACATCTTAATAATTGCCAGGCTAAATTAACAGTGTGATAGTGTTTTGATGTATGATTTGGAGGCCCCTTCTCTGTGCTGGCCTTCAGGAAGATTGAGCTGTCTCCCATATTCCCTGAAAGTGAGTCAATGACTGTTTATTCATTCCCTTGATTAGAAGGCTGCCCTGAAGCCAAACACAAGAGGCTGCTATAATAAATGCAAGACTCATATGCTTTGTTTTGCTTTCTGGATTTAGTGCTAAACATTAAAAGGAATTGGAGATTGATTTTTGTGCATGGACAAGTGCCAAATAAAACATCAAGCAAGTGAACGGCCTTCTTCATAGAAACAAGCCCTGTTAGTATGAGATGCCAGAGACATGCTTGAGGTTTAACTGCTGCTATTGAGCTACTTGGAGGGGGGTTTTTTTAATGTCTCATCAACTGTTGACACCTGCTCACCTGAGGAGCCATTTTGGTCAAAAAAAATGAGTAGTTAAGTTACGTTTCTGAACTAATAATCATGCTCTCTTTTTCAGACACTGAGAGAATACTTGAACATCCCAGTCATATTTGGCTCCTGTGCCATAAAAGTGTTAAGGAAACTTCACAGCCTGATTATTCACACTCTGGCTGTCACACTGCCAACACCAGAGGCTTTGAGTGCTGGGACCAAAGCCCCTTCACCTCAAGGGCAGCTCCAGGGGTCCAGTGGATCCCTGTTTGACCCCTTGCACACCCACTCACACATTCCCACCAGGCTTCCTCCCTGCTCCATTCACAGCACAGTAACACAAAACCAGCCCCAGCCGGTACCTCAGAGCTGGTATCTCCATGGAGGAGCCCAGACAAAGGGTCTGTGGACTTTTATCCCCTCACAGTCCAATACTGCACAAATCTTGAAAACTCCTCCTCCCAAGCCTTCTGCTCCTGCTGTGTCTCCCAGTGTCCATCCACCTGGATGGCCATTTGTTATGCAAAGGCTGGCAGCTCAGGGCCTCTTGTCTCAGGCTCACTCAGAGCTCAATCTGCACCTCAATCTGCATCAGTTTGCACACTGAGCTACCTGCAGCAGATTATTCAAGAAAAGAACCCAGATGCATATACAGGAGGTGGGAGAATGAAAGAAATAAATAGTTAATACATTGAGGCTTTGATATTACTTGCTTCCTATCCCTTTCTTGTCTCATCACTTGGTGCTGTAGAGGTACATCACAAGCTGATTTTTCAGAGCCTGCCTTGCCTCTACTCTTCTCTGGCAGAGCAAGCAAGTGGTTTCAGCAGCAGCTGACAAATTGGCCAATAATGTGGATAATAGATGCAGTCAGTAGTCATTTCTCTATACTGCAATTTACATGTCAAGTTTGAAGACACTCTTCTCCCATGTTCTGGGACTTAGAAACACATCAAGAAACTTTTGCTAATGGAGTCTCTGCTAAAATGAATCCAAAATTGATCAGTCAATTGGTAAGAAAAACTACTGCCTTCTGAATGTGAGCCTGAGGAGGATGCATACAGTTCAAAAAGTGTAAGGAATTGTAGGGGAAAAGGAATTGCAAGGAAACAAAGAAATTATTCTCTATAATAAAAGACTGGACCTTCGCCAGAAATTCTCTAGCATGATATATTCAGGAGACCTCATTCTGCTGAAGTAACTAGAATACCTAGAGGCTTAGTGACAGAGTGTTTTTGAGAATTACAGGACTCCAACTTTTCCTGAAAAAATAAAGACAGATGCCAATCAGCTAAAAAAAAAGGGATTTTTTTTTTTAAGTGAGAAAAAACAGCCAATGAAAAGTGGTTTATGAAATATCAGGACTTTGAGGAAGAGAAAAACAGGAGTGACTTGCACTGAGCTTTCAAAAAATAGGCATGTGTTAAATGCAAACTAGCAGCATGCAGTTACAAACCAGGACTGTGCTCCCTGTAGAGCTACATACATGCAGAGATCCCATCTGGGCCTTGGAGTTTACCTGGTCAGCAGTGAAATTCTTGGTATAACTCGTTCAGATGGAATCTATTTGATTAGTCCTCTAGCAAGACAATCTCTTCTAAATTTCCCTAGCTTTATTCCTTTTCTTATTGATATGATGCTCCTTTAGAGCTGTTGACCACTTTCTTTGAGTACTCCTCACACAACAGACTCTTTCTCATATTTTCCAAATCAAATGGCCTTTTTATTTTTCTTTTAATGTAAAAATGCACTAATAGACTGACAATTTTCATGGGTGGAAAGTCTTGCTCTTTTACATTTTTATTCCTTCTTGGGCTGCAGACACAGAATTTTTTACAAAGTAATAGATCCAAAAGGAACTAATCACATCCATTATGTCAGATGTATAAAGAAATCCAAGAAAATATAACTTCAAATTAATATTTTACAGAAATTAATTTAACAGAAGATTTTGAGGAATATATTTCCATGTCTGACTATTAGAATCCTTCTCTTTTCACAATTACAGAATTAAAGATTTTCTATTAACTCGGAAATCAACATATTACAATTTTTCACAATTAAAGATATTAGATTTTTTATTCAAGAACCATCTTTCTTTAGACAGAAAGACCTGTTAGTTTTAATCATTCATTTTTTAACTTGCTACAATGTTTCCAGCCTAATGTTAGTTAGTGTGTTAGTTAGTTAGTTAGTTAGTTAGTTAGTTAGTTAGTTAGTTAGTTAAAATGTCCTGGTATCAATTAGGAGCTCTAATATTGCCTAACAAGTTTTTGGTCAATCATTCAATCATAGCACGACAAAGGCAGAATGAGCAAGTATTAACTGAAGCGTTTTGGTATTTGTGTCCATCATTGTACCCAAGGTATTGTGTGCATCTTCTTTACAAACAGACTGGAAACTTTATATTGCATTGTCACTAAAAGCTTGATGTATTCTTACCAGTTTCTAGAAAGCACTACCTTCAATGAAAGCATATAACTTCAAAATATCTGTCTAATCTATCAGTTTGTTTTAAGTTTTCAGAGGAAAGTAACTCAAGGGAACCTAGAACACATGTCAAAGACAGATAAAAGAGCTGATGTTGGACCCCACACCGCCAGTTGTGGGTGTGCACATGGTACAAAGAAAGCAAGCATCATGCAAGGAAATGAGATGGATAGTAAGCACAGGGAAATAGAGAAGAGTATGGTTTCAGAGAGTTTTAGAAGGTAAGGAGGCACCTGTGGGCTGCAACTTAGAGATCCTTTGATTAGTGGAATCATCTAATAAAATTACATTTGGAATTTCTATTTTCAGATCACTGCTTCTGATAGCATTAAAATGAAAGCATATGAACATTTTCTAGTACAATCATTTGTACTAAAAAAATTAAATCACAGATCCAGTCTATCCTAGGTTTGGTCTGCAATGATTTAGTTTGTGTGCCTTACAACATACATTTTTGTAAACTAGCTCCTTTCTTCATGAATTTAGAGAGTTTTACTAGGATCTATGCACTAGATAAGTAGGGCCATGCCTGACATTCTGGAGTGTTTTGTTTTTGTTCTCCCTATAAAGCTATATTTCTTTAAAATTTAAATATTTCCTTAAAATCCTTTAGTGTTGTAGAAAAAGATATGAACCCTGTTGCAGGCAATGATATTATCACTATTTCTTTCAAGAAAAGCAACTTTTCAGTTCGTGAGATATTGTTGATATGCCTGATCACTGGTTCATTGAACTCTTGGCTTCTAAATTAAAAATAGAACAAGACTAACAATTAGAAACAATTTATGCTTTGGTTTCAGCACTAGTATTTTTTTCCCCTGCTGTATTTCAGCAAAGGAAAAATTATTTCAGTAGTTTTACACTTACATAAAAGTAATACTAAAACAGTGCCAAAGGCCAAAGAACATATGATAATCTTTTGTTGGCATTGTCAGGAAGACTTCAGGGATTCATAGTCTTTTTCTGATTCCATAGGAAATTGGTGACAAAACTAAGTTGCATGAATGGAGCAGTATCAGATAATTCTTTTTTTTTTTGCTGCTATTCATTAGTACATGGAAGGGACTTACTTCCCACAGTCGATTTAACACCTTCATGCTCATTAAATACAAGAACTCTATAATCAGGATTTCATCACTATTTTAATCACTATTAAGTTCAAGTCAATAAAAAAACCCCTGCAAAATGTTATTTTGCCAGCTTTTCAAACTGATCTCAAAGCAACACCATCTCACAATGCTTCTTGTGGATTCTTTCAGGGGAATAAATATGTGTCTTCATATCCTTGTTTGAACAGCTGCTGATAACAAGATAAAAGTCTGCTAAATTACTAGGGAGAGGAAAAGGATGTACGAGTCAAAGCCTTTGACCCTAAAGATGCTGCTTCAAATTCAGTCTCAAAGAGTACTGACTGAAAGTCATTATCTCCTAACGACTGCTCAGCTTATGTAAACTTGGTTGTATGCATCTCACTCTGAGTTCCTGGTAAGTAAACCCCCGCAGCAGAATTAAACCCCAATGAATCTTCTGCAAAGGTCAAATGTAAAACAAATCATGGAGATAAAAACCCACTGTCAGCCATAAGCCCACATTTTTAGGCGATTATTTGAAACCATGTTGAAGAAAATGAGGTAAAACTGGCCAGGAAGGATAAAACATGGTCTGTAGTTAAACAGGCTTTAGTAAAAACAACACCATTGATTCAGTGTCTAGATCACCCATGCAGTATCTTACATTAACATCACTAATTTTTTTTTCATTTGAAAGATCTAATGAGTTACTTACCTCAGCTTGTTTTCCCTTATATTTACATGAGACAAATATATCAATATATCATCATGTGTGATAAATACTATTCAAAATAATCTTCTGGATTTCTGATAGAGAATTTTTTAGTCTGTTCTATTTCTCCTCAGTGAAACATGGGGATTTTTTCATCAGTCCCGCTAAACTTGGAGCAACCCACTCTTAACAATCTCTTAATCATAGTTTTCAAACCATGTGATAACAAACATGAAATTTCAGGTGGCTATATCTACAAAAATCAAGTGGTTCACTCAAGGTGAGAGGGACTAATTTCATAGTACTTTTTGTCTTCATATGTCAACTGATATCTGGACTTGAGGACTACAAAAACTATTGGTCTGTCTGAGAAAATTTGAAGGTAACAGTTACAGAGCCAAAAGGATGAGCTGTTCTCTCCTTCAATGCTGTGTTTATTGTCTTATTTGCATCTAAAAGCTATATTGAACAGTGGGGAAGAAATTCATAAACTCAGTCATGCTAAATCTCACACTTTTTCAGAAAAGTTTAAGTGCAAATCTTATCGAGCACTTTTAAAACTTTGCAAAGTTAGTGGCTCATATGGCTTTGATGAGAACCAGTGAAAGTTGTTGCATGATTTCCTGAGTGTTCTTTCATTTCTTTTCTTTTATTCCTTAATGATGTTTCACACGTCTTGTCAAGATGCATCTTAACTTGGGTACTGTGTTATTTTCTGTGAAGACAGAGAAGAGAAATGCCTATTTTTTTATTTTATCCCTTCTTTCTTCCCATTCCCACCCCCTTTCTTTTTTTCTCCTCAATAATTTAAATATACAATGTTATATAGAGAATAGCATCCTGAGAAAGTAGCTCTTAGCCATAGAAAATAGTTTTATAAGAAACAAGGGAGATGAGAAGAGCATTTTTTGATTGCTGGCACTACAGCTTGGACTGTTAAGAGCAAAGTGTTTCTGAGCTCTTAACTAAAACAAATTTACAATCTTAGAGCATTTTTCCTTCTGGAACTGTAATGATTCAACACATTCAGTAGCAAGGCCTCTAAAGTCCATTGCATGCAGATAAGTGGAAAGACTTTTTTTTGGACTGACTTAAGAATCAATGTGAATGCAAGTACAGCTCTGAAATCCTGAATCAACTCCTTGTCCTAATTAATAAACTGCTTTATTTCCCAACTGTAGAGAAAGAGCAAGACATTGAAAAGTGCTAATTTTGTGGATCATACATGAATTAGTACCCCTGGGACTTAGCTAGTCTATTGACATTTACACTATTTCATCAATATTTCATGATATTTCTTGTTTCTCAAATACTTGCACATTGCTTGCACTTGTTTCTTCACTAGCACACTTCTGCATCCTTTGGAAATAACTGGGATTATCTGTGACAGATATTGTCATAGAGTATCATACAGTCTCCTTAACCAGCTGAGCAAAGGATGATATAAAGAAAAAGCATGTTTGTATATCTTAGTTTCAAAGGCAGATCCGCGTCTTAGAAACGCAGAAGGAGACAGGTATGATAAACCACAACTGGCTATTTCCACTTCTTATCGCTAAAAGTGCTAATAATTTCAGGAATGAAGGACTTAATGACACTGCTGAATGCCATGAAGGAATCCACAGGAAACAGCAAAGAGAGAGATACTGATTATGCAGTTAGCACATGCGAACCCTAGGAAGTAAAGGCAGCCTTAGGCTCTGGCTAGTTCCAAGGAAAAACCTGTGAAGGAAGCCATGTGGTGCCAGTTCTGTGTTCCCCTTGGGGTGCCTTTTGTGGCTGCAGCGTGCCTGGAGCTCTGGGATTTGTGGTTTTCAAAACCCTAACCATAGGATCAACCCCAACCTTAAACCTAAGTGAAATGGAGGCCTGGGGCTCTGGTGGGTTCAAAGAAAAATCTGAGGAGGAAGCCATGTTGTGGCAGCTTTGCACTGCCCTTGGTACGGCTTTTCACTCTGCAGTGTGCCTGGAGCTCTGGTATTTCTGGTTTTCAAAACCCTAACCCCAGGCACAAACCTAACTCTAACTCAAGGCATGAAAGCAGCACTGGGCTACAGCTGGCTCCAAGGAAAAAAATGTGTAGGAAGCTATGTTGTGGCACTTTTGCGCTCCCCTTGGAATGCCTTTTGCGGCTGCATTGTGCCTGGAGCTCTGGGCTTTCTGGTTTTCAAAACCATAACCCTAGGCGCAACCCTAACAAAACTCCTACGTAGAAAAGGCGGCAAAGGGCTACCAAAGACTCCTAGGGAAAAGCAGTGGAGGAAGCCATGCTGTGGCAGTTTTACATACCCCTTGGGATGTCTTTTGCAGCTGCAGAGTTCCTGGAGTTCAGGGTTAACTAGGCGTAACCCTAACCCAAAATCTAACCCCAGGCCCTTAAATCAGCATAGGGTTAGAGATGGTCCCAAGGAAAAAGCTGGTGAGGCCGCCATGTTGTGGAAGTTTTGTGCTCCCCTTGGGATGCCTTTCACAACTGCAGTGTACCGGGACCTCGGGGCTTCCAAGTTTAAAAACCCTAAACCTGCGTGAAACCGCAACCCTAGGCGAGACAAATAGCAATAGGCTGCAACTGTCTCCAGGGAAAAAAACTGTGGAGGAAGCCATGTTGTGGCACTTTTGTGCTCTCCTTGGGATGCCTTTTGAAGCGGCAGTGCGCCTGGAGCTCAGCGCTTTCTGGTTTTCAAACTCCTAACCCTAGGCGCAAACCTAACCAGGCACACTGCGGCTGCAAAAGGCAGCCTACAGAGCATTTTCCTTGGGACTATCTCTAACCCTAGGCTGATTTACATGATTAGGGTTGCAATTAGGGTTACGCCTAGGGTTCAGTTTTCTTAAACCAAGAAGCCCAGAGCTCCAGACACACTGCAGCAGTGAAAGACATCCCAAGGACAGCACAAAAGTGCCACAATAGGGCTTCCGACACAGCTTTTTCCCTTGCGACAGCCGTCAACCAAGGCTACTTTTTCTGCCTAGGGTTAGGGTTAGGGATACGCCTAGGGTTAGGGTTTTGAAAATCACAAAGCCCCAAGCTGCAGACACACCGCAGCTGCGAAAGGCATCCCAAGGGCAGCGTAAAACTGCCACAACATGGCTGCCTCAGCAGATTTGTCCTTGGGACCATCCCTAACCCTAGGCTAATTTACCTGCCTAGGGTAAGGGTTGGGTTATGCCTCAGGTTAGGGTTTTTCAGTCCATGAAGTCCTGAGCTTCAGGCGCACTGTGGTTTCAAAAGGCATCTCAAGGGGAGGGCAAACGTGCCAAAACATGACTGCCTGCAAAGCTTTTTCATTCAGACCATCTCTAACCTAAGGCTTCTTTAACAGCCTAGGGTTAGGGATAGGATTAGGGTTGCGCCTACGGTAAGGATGTTTTAAACCAGGATGCCCTGAGCTCCAGGTACACTGCGGCTGCAAAAGGCATCCCAAGGAGAGTACAATAGTGCCACAACATGGCTGCCTCCACAACTTTTTGCTTGGCACCATCCCTAACCCTCGGCTGATTTACCACCCTAGGGTTAGCAGTAGGGTTCCGCCTAGGGCTAGGGTTTTTTAAGGCAGGTGGCTTTGAGCTCCAGGCACACTGCAGTTGCAAAAAACATCTCAAGGGGAGCACAAAAGAGCCACAACATGGCTACCTCATAAAATTGTTCTTTCGGACCATCCCTAACCCTAGGCTGATTTACCTGGAAAGGGTTAGGGTTTTGCCTAGGGTTAGGGATTTTTTAAAGCCCTGATCTTCAGGCACACTGTGGCTGTGAAAGGCATCCCAAGGGGAGCGCAAAACTGACACAACATACAATTATTCCTTCGGAGGATCCCTAACCCTAGGCTGATTTTCCTGACTAGGGTTAGGGTTAGGGTCTCGCCTAGGGTTAGGGATTTTTAAAGCAGGAAGCCCTGAGCTCCAGACACAATGCAGCTGCGAAAGGAATCGCAAGGAGAGCGCAAAACTGCAACAACATGGCTGCCTCCACAGCTTTTTCCAGGGCGCCATCCCCCGGCTGATTTACCTGACTAGGGCTAGGATTCGGGCTAAGCCTAGGGTTAGGGTTTTTTAAACCAGGAGGCCCTGAGCTCCAGGAATACTGCAGCTGAAAAAGGCATTCCAAGGGGAGTGCAAAACTGCCACAACATGACTGCCTCCACAGGTTTTTCTCTGGGACCATCCCTAACCCTAGGCAGAGTTGCCTGTTTAGAGTTAGGGTTAGGGTGGCACCTAGGGTTAGGGTTTTTTAAACCAGGAAGCCCTGAGCGCCAGAATCATTGCAGTTGCAAAAGGCATCCCAAGGGGAGTACAAAAGTGCCACAACATGGCTGCCTCCACAGCTTTGTCCTTGGACCCAGCTGTAGACGAAGGCTTCCTTTACTATATGGGGTTTAGGTTCGGATTGCAACTAGGGTTAGGGTTTTGAAAACCAGGAAGTCCAAAGCTCCAGACACACTGCAGATGGGAAAGGCATCCCAAGGGGAATGCAAAACTGCCACAACATGGTTGCCTCAGCAGATTTTTCCCTAGGACCATCCCTAACCCTAGGCTGAGTTGCCTGTCTTGGACTAGGGTTAGGGTTAGGGTTGTGCCTAGGGTTAGGGTTTTTCAAACCAGGAAGCCATGAGCTCCAGGCACTCTGAGGCTGCAAACAGCATCACAAGGAGAGCGCAAAAGTGCCACAACATGGCTGCCTCCACACCTTTTTGCTTGGGACTATCCCTAACCCTAGGCCTATTTGTCTGTTTAGGGCTAGGGTTAGGGTTAGGGTTAGGACCTAGGGTTATGGTTTTATAAACCAGAAAGCGCTGAGCTCCAGCCACACTACTGCTGCAAAAGGCATCCCAAGGGGAGCGCAAAAGGGCCACAACATGCCTGCCTCTACAGCTTTGTCCTTGGACCATCCTTAAGCCTATGTTGATTCACCTTCTTAAGGTTAGGGTTAGGTTTGTCCCTAGGGTTAGGATTTTTAAAACAACAAAGCCCCTAGCTCCAGGGGCATCTAGGAAAGGCATTCCAAGGGGAGCGCAAAACTGCCACAACATGGCTCCCTCCAAAGCTATTTCCGTGAGACCATCCCTAACCCTAGGCTGATTTACCTGCCTAGGGCTAGGGGTAGGGTTAAGGTTGCACCTAGGATTACGGTTTTTTAAACCTGCAAGTCCTTAGCTCCAGGCGCCCTGCGGCTGCAAAAGGCATCCCAAGGAGAGCACAAAAGTTCCACAACATGGCTGCCTCAAACCCTTTTTCCTTAGGACCATCCCTAACCCTAGGCTGATTTACCTGCCTAGGATTAGGGTAAGGTTTATGCCTAGGGTTAGAGTTTTTTAAACCAGGAAGCCCCGTGTTCCAGGCACACTGTGGCTGCACAAGGCATCCCAAAGAGAGCACAAAAGTGCCACTACATGGCACAAAATCCCTAACACTAGGCAGCCATGGATGTTCAGCCTAGGTTTAGGGAGGGTCCCAAAGAAAAAAGGTGTGGAGGCCGCCATATTGTGGCAGTTTTGCCCTCCCCTCGGGATGCCTTTAACAGCTGCAGTGTGCCTGGACCACTGGGCTTCCTGGTTTAAAAAGCCTAACTCTGGGCATAAGCCTAACCCTAACTCAAACCCCTTGCCCTTAAATCAGCCTAGGGTTAGGGATTTTCACAAGGAAAAACTGTGGCAGCAGCCATGTTGTGAAACTTTTCAACTCCCCTTGGGCTGCCTGTTGTGACTGTAGGGCGTCTAGTGGTCAGGAGTTCCTGGTTTAATAAACCCTAACCCTAGGCGCAACCCCAGGCCCGGAAATCACCCTAGGGTTAAGGATGGCCCCAAAGAAAAAGCTGTGGAGGCAGCCATGTTGTGGCAATTTTACGCTCCCCTTGCGATGCCTTTTGCAGCTGCAGTGTGCCTGGAGATCGGGGCTTTGGGGTTTTCAAAACCCTAACCCTAGGGGCAACCCTAACCCTAACCCTGGGTAAGAAAAGCAGCCTTGTTTTATGGCTGTCTCCCAGAAAAAAGCTTTGGAGGAAGCCATGTTTTGGCACTTTTGTGTTCTACTTAGGATGCCTTTTGCAGCTGAAGTGTGCCTGGAGCTCAGGGCTTCCTGGTTTAAAAGACCTTGCTGCTTGAAGCTAGTAGAGACATTAGGACCCATTTCAAAGATGTAAACACCTGTATCTTCACCAATAGAGCTGTTTGTAAACATGTTAGGACATATCTTCTCTATCAGAGATGAAAGAGATACTGAACTTCAATACCAATCATTTGCTTCAGTCTTGAATTGAAGAAGCTTGCAGTATAATGACTTACTGATTTGACAGTCACCTTACACCAAATTCAGAAGTCCTTTGTTTATATTCTAGCCTCTTAATCTTATCCTTCCATGCAGTTTTGGAAAGCCAATGCAGCATTCTTAACAGCTAATTAGGGGCCCTGACCTGAAACAAGAGAAGAAGGGTTTTGGGTCAAGAAGGTGATTAGGAAGAACTGAAAGACACGGTATCCTTTTCTTCCTCACCCTCCCCATACCCACTGCATTCTTGGAAAGGAAGAAGAATGACCATTTTTGTGATTTTCCTGTATCATGAGCTCCCTCACCACACTGACTCTACTATCACCTTTCATCCTAAGTCCATTTGTTTGCTTCTACATAAATTTGCAAAGGAAACAAGCACCATTTTATTCAGATTTATTAAATGTACATGGGAATTGACAAAAGTTTCTCACAGATCCTTATTATTTGTAAATTCATAAATCCTACAAGATTAACAGCATTAATTCATTGATATCACTATTGCAAATGTAAATCAGAAAGTGAGAGCACAAGGAGTTTTAGATACTAATTTAGATCACTTGTACATATGCTTTGTAATAAAATGTAATTTTTAGAGCTATATAAAACCCTCTCAACTGTTCCTTTCAAATTAGATGTCTGTAATTTTTAATCTAAAGTTTGCATAGATATACTGAACATTCCCCAAACTTTTGAGTCATGGGTATGAACACAGAGAGTTTCTCAATACAGATTTTTGTGGCAAAGTCACAGCGCAACTGATTACCAGTCTATCCTAACTCCAGCTAGAAGTATGCATTTTTCAGGATTTGAAGGAAGAATCTCCTAGGTTTACTTTAATCCTTTACCCTAGAACTCTTTTATAGAATTTCTGTTTTCATTATTCCAAAGCTTCTCTAGAATGGAATTACATAAATTTAAAAATCTTATCAGAAGTAATAAATTATTTTAAAAAAAGAAAATTATCAACTGAAACACTATGTTTCTTTTGCCCACTCTGATCAGTGTTAAAATTGTTAATCTGTGTGAAGGGAAAAGACTGTGTAGCTTTGTGAACAAGATAAAATTGGGGTTACCTTGCTTAAGAACAAGAAGGTACTGAAAAGGTTTTATTCAGGACCAAGTCTAAGATCTGGTTTCCAGAAAAATTAGTGTTTTCAAAGTGTGAGTTTAACTACAGTACTTGCAAGTCTTTAGAGAGTGTGGAAAACGTGTACTGATTCTTTAAGGCATAGACAAGAGCAGACAGGTCTATCTGGGCCAGTTTTTCCATGCTGGAAAATAACAGAATTATGTAGATTTATTTTTTTTTGTTCAATGAAAGATAATAGTCACTTACAGAAGAGCTAATAAGATAACTAATGTGGAACATTCAATGCCACAATAAGTGCTAAGCACGAGAATTTAAATCCTTCTGTGTCTTTAAAAACGTTTATAATTAGTACATGATGACTAATGTTTTTGCTTATTAATTTTCCCAAAATGTCTTGTAAATTCACATTGTTAATATCTAGAACTGATGTAACCCTAGCTTAAACCTCAGAGACATGTTCATATCTCTGAAATAAAACAGCACCTTGTAAAAGAATATACACTAGAGAAACACACAATTTCAGATACAAGACTTATGAAGTAAAATATTTAATTGTTGGTAATGGTAAATAAAGCTACATTTCGTGTATGACCTGAAATTTTCCATTGAAGTTGGACCACAGAAAAGAACACAAATCTCCAAGACAGCCTTATTCTTCTACTTTCTAGTGAATTTCATGCTTAACTTTACACGTCAAAAGTTTAAAAAAACTGTATGGGTGTTACTTAGAGCTATATTTATACATATGAAAATAAAGCTAATACAATACACTTTGCACTGCATATAAATTCTTCTTCAAAGGCTGTCAGTACATACTTAAGGACGCATTCAGTAGGATTGTTCTTTCCTTTGAATCTGCAAAGGAAGTGCTTTGGAAAGTTTCTATATTCCTTTCAGGAATATAAATTACTCAGAGTATAAACATATACAAATGTGTATTTTGAGTGTAAAACAAAATCTGGATAAAACAAAGAACAATTTTCAGTAAGTGATTCCACAGTGAATAAGAGTCTTTCATTCACGAGTTTGAAACTGACAAGAGCAAAGAATAGAGATCCAGTATTTTCAGATGGAAAGGGAAAAGTAGTAAACTGCTTTTTTTCTAAAATGCAATTGGTTATTTCAAATTCCAGGTTCAGTTGTATATCTTTATAATTTATGTCATTTTCAAATGCTGTTGTTAATAAAACAATTGCATGAGTCTATGGTTCAGCTACATTGAAATATTGGAACGATAAGTGTAAGTTTTGCATTTTTTCATACAGTAGAAAATTATTATTTGGGAGTAAGGATATTTAATTATATTTGAATTCCATATGAAGCTGTAATCTGACAGTTTATTTACTTTGTCACAAATTCTAGTGATGAAAATTTTACTAGAAATATTACAATATATATTTGGGAATAAAAGAGCAGTTGTCAAAGTTGGTACTTAGGGGCAGTTAGCTTGTATACAATACTCTAAAAAACAAGTACAGACCAATATTTCTGGTTGCCAGTTTCCCCTTCTTCAAGATGATTCCAAGACTGAGGTAACAGTCAAGTGTTAAACCTTTGCTAGTTTTTTTTTTTTTTATTATTATTTTTAAATGGAAAATTAAACCTAACTGAAAATTTTATTGTTTTCATGTCCGCTTCCTACATGCATTAGCTCAGGAAGTGATAAAGCTGCAGCAATTACCTATGGCCTTTTCAGTGACTAACACCAAGTGATTTCCTGAGTACTTATAGACAATGGCTCAGGAAATCAGCCTCGTGACCAGGAAACTTTTAATTATTTTTGCATTTTTTTCTTAAAGCTAAGAGGCCTAAAACAATAGATGCAATGAAGTACTGTTCAGTTCATGGTTTCAGTGCCTATAAGCGGTGATGGACAAACAGATTAATGTCTGAAGCATCGATTTTAACTCCAACTCTTTTGTCTGATATTGGTACTTCTAGTCTCAATTATTTTTCATCATTGCTACTTGCACAAAAACTTTAATATTTTGTTCCAAGTACACCAATATATTTGAATATCATACGAAATTCACCACATAGTAATCATAGGCAGAGTTATAAACATAAATTTCTATATGCACCACACCACCAATTTTCACAACCAAATAGAAATTTTCTAGCAAAACTTTTTGTTGTTGTTGCTGTCATTCTTGAAGTCAAACAATTATTTTCTCCTTCACTTTACTTTGAAAATTTTGAATAACATCCCCATCAAAATTTAAGAAAGCTCCCAATTTTTTCAATGAGGTTTGATGACAGTGGGTCTGGAATATCAGCCCATGTCTCTTAAGGTTCAAATGATATTTTACCTACTTTTGTTCATAACAGAAATGAGGAAAACAGACCTGGGAGAGAGTTTTTAAAGCATACTAAGCATTGTGATGCTCACATCACAATTTAGTAGTTATGATTTCATTTTTTTTAATTTTAAAGAAGGAGAAAAAACTTTATAAATACATAAGATCGAACCTTTCATTTAAGCTAATAAAAATAATTTGCTGAGAATTAAAATAGCAAGATGATTCCAGGGGAAATCATCTGTGAAAATGTAAGCTATAAGAAGAACTAGTAAAACTTCAAGCCTGACTCCCACAAGACTTAAAGAATTAATGATAACTGGGAGCAGACAGCAAAGAATCATGCAATAAAATCAGTTAACAGAAAGAAACTCTATTTCCACTACATGAAATAAAAGGATGACTAATGGGAAATTGTCAAACTCCTTTGCCTCAGTTTCCCTAAGAAAGGTTTTAATGACATAGAATTAGTTTAATCTCATTGTTCAAAAAATACTTTGAAGTATCTTTCTTGGTTGATTCTGTAAGAAGTGCAAGTTGGTGTAAATTTTGGACAGGGGTGTTGTTTGCACAACCACATGGATAATTAATTTTTTGAGCAGACTAATCTGGAGCTTTGTTTGTTCATGCAGTATTGTGCTCAATCTAACTTGGTGTTGCTGCTGCCTGACTCACTGGTCTCTGTTAGAGTTTTTGAAGATATGATGGAGAGGGAAATGGCAGAAAAGAGAATGTATAAACACCTTGACTATTCTTGTAACTGCCCTTCCCTGCCAAACAAAAAAGAAAAAAATATTATATTATCAGTACAGAAGTTGTAGTTTCGCTATTGTTAGGCCTTGGAACTTCAAAAAGGAAGAAAAAAAATTGCCATTTTTTTTCACAGTGAACTCAGTCCTCAGATCAAGATGTGTTTTCTCTGTTTTTTTTTTTTTACTTTCAATAAACAGGTGTTTACCTTTACAACTGTTTGTTTGAACTGTTACTTTGGAAACTTACTTGGCACGTACGATTTCTGTAAAATTAAATTTATTCAATTTTCCCATAGAAGATATATCTTTATATGTATTATAGATATGCACTCAATATTATATTTATTGAAAATATAATATATTTTGTTGAATATATTACTGCTCGTAGACAAATAGTCTTGTAAAGTACCAAATTTAGATCATTAAAATTTAACAAATATCTCATGCACTAAATTTACAATCCTTCCTGTATATTTGTGTTAAATATTAATATTTTTATTTGCTGAGAGCCTTGCAGGCTTGAGAATTTATCAACAAAGAGAGGATAGACATGTCTGAAAAGTTTCAGTCTGTAATAAAAATTAAAGAAAACTGAAAGTTCCAGAAAAGAGCAACTGTTTCAAAAGGTATGACTCCAGCTGACACCACAAAGAAATGATGGAAACATTTGAAACAGCAGTGTGCATCTAGAATTTTTCATGGATAGGATGAGAATTAAATATGGTCTCAGAGAAAGACAGGACAAGGGATGGCTCAATAAAATTGTGATAAAAACTGTGAGGACCAGGATACATTAAGGACTTTATAGAGAGCTAAGACTATATAGCAGTAGAAGAGACTATTTCATTTCACTTTCCCTGTACCACACATGAAGTTTAAACTAAAATGAATACTAAATAATGGAATTTCCTACCTGTGTAGTAACCAGAAATATAACAAATAACACCATAAACAGTAGAATCATTGAAGTCTGGTATCTTGTATTTGCACTGTATTGGTACCTGGTATAGCACAGGATCCACTCAATGCTTTTTCCATGCTTCCACCAAAATTCCAGGTGATGTTTCCCAGTTTAAACTCTGTACTATTTCATCAAAATTGAGCTATGTCACAAAGCAATTTTTTTTCTCTTTTGACTATAATTTCTGTGAAATAAATATGTGAAGGACCTCTGTCTCTGTCAAAGTAGTCCATGTGGCCAGTAGACAAACTCTGTCATATAGAGGTGAGAGCTGACGGACAGATAAAGAAAAGGGAACAAACTATGATTTCATTTCCTTCAGAGGACAGACCATAAATGACAAAAGCTTTTATAAACACTATCTCAACTTGCCTGAGCCTAAAGAAAAGTTCAGATCAAAATCTAGGCTCATGGCTGGATTGTATTTATTTTGAATTACTCCACTCATTTTAAATATTGTTTTGAAGTAAAAATTGCTATGAGAAACCCCATGTAGTAATTCCCATGACTAAGCTTCCCAGGGGTTAAAGTTTCACAATCTTGAGCAGAACATTTAAATGTTCAGTACTGCTGTCAGCACAATACATCAATTAAAGTTCCAAGCAGCGTCAGTTGCACTTGTTTATTTCATATATTATATTTATCTTTTCCTGGATTTCAAGTACCTTCTGATCAGCTTTCTTATCCTTTGAAAACATCTGTACATAATTGTTTCAAATGAACAGAAACTTACTGCAATATCTATTCAGTTGTCAGACAATCAAGGTCATACAAGGTGCAAAAATGCTTATCTATATGAGAACAGGCTGAAATCACCCCTTACATAACCCCAGTGACTCCAATTACAACTTTGTTTTCAGTGGGGAACATACTTGTAACTTGTAGTGGACTTTTTAATGTCATCTTTTCCAAGACCCTTGGCTATTGCACAGACAGGAATGCACAATTTAGAAGAGACCACAGAGGAGCTGTGATTCCTTAGTTTGGAGGTTTATGCATTTTTCAGGGGGTTTGGTACTTCCTTATGGTCTGAATACAGTTGTATCCATCAGTTGCACTGTAAATTGATAATCAGTTCTGGGATCACAAATCAGAACCAGAAACTTGACCCTTCCCTTCCCTCGTCTTCTCCCTCTCCTCCTCCAAAGGCTTACAAAATAATTCAGAGTTCTGCTCAAATCTACAGGATATACCATGCCATGTATCGTATAAACATTGCAATATTTGATGGCTTTTAACTTATTCACAGCATTTAGCATCTAAAGTCACTTGCTATGTTCTAAAATTGTACTTGAAGCAAATATTTCTGTATTCTCTCCATTTTATGAATATAAACAGAATTATAAAACAATAAAGATCTCATGCTGGGACATCGTGTCCTAGTATGTTATAAAGAGTTTGTTATTCATTATTGTTATGGTTTGACACTGGCGCAAGGCCAAATGCCCCCATGAAAATACACCTTCTCTGGTGTCTGCTGTGAGATTTTGACCAGGAATAAACAAAGCAGGCTCTCACTTGAAAAAAAAAGAAAAGTTTATTGACTAAACTACAAAAAACAATTACTAAACTACACACAAAAGAAAAAGAAACACAAGGAAAATTAAAACCTCACAAAAAACACTCTCCTCCTCCTCCCCCCTAAATTCCCAATACAATACATCTTCCAAAATCACCAGTTCTGGGTCCAACACCACCCTTTAGAATGCTCAAACTTTCAGTTCCTCAAGAGGAGAGGGAGTCCTTCCGTGTGTTGTGGTGGCCTTTTCCATCCTTGTTCCGGTGCTCTCACCACCGAACAGGGATCAGGGCTGCTTCCAGGGTTGTCTTTTTAAGGATGCTTTGTCCAGTTCCAGAAAAGCACAGTATCTCACCTTTGGGACATCTGTCCCCCCCATATTTTATATATACCCCCTGGGGCCGAGGGGTACCCACACTGAATCTTCTTTGGCTCTGGGACATTTCTCCCCCTGGACTCAGTCTCTGTATCACACAGAAACATGGCTCTGTCCATGGCTACACAAAAGAGTCCAGCATAAAATGCCACTCCATCTTCTCCATTCTTCCAACATCTCTCACTCTCTCTTTGGTCCAGACCTCCATCACTCGCTCATTTCCTTCATCCTCCTCCACTCCTATCTCTCGTCTAGGAAGGGTTAGTGTTCTGTAAGGTTTTCATTGTCCAAGAAGGGTTAAAAACTCCTCCAAG
Organism: Ammospiza caudacuta; assembly: GCF_027887145.1. Taxonomy (NCBI): domain Eukaryota; kingdom Metazoa; phylum Chordata; class Aves; order Passeriformes; family Passerellidae; genus Ammospiza; species Ammospiza caudacuta. Next base: position 46,930,112 of record NC_080598.1, on the reverse strand, counting down.
CGGCTGGACTCCTGGCTGCACACCCCCCCCTTCCCCCCCATCTCCTCAGCCGGGCTGCCTGCTGCCAGCACATGTTTACTGCCATCTCAAGGTAACGGCCACAAACACAGGCTGCACTCTCTCTCTGTCTGTCTCCAAGGGGGGGAACAGGCTGCACATTGCTTCCCGGCATTTCTTTACTTCTTCCTTCCACCCTTGGGGGGGCCAGGCCTACCTCTCCCGGGCCGGGCCGCATGGCTTTTCCCCTGCCCCCGCCCAGCCAGCAGCTGGGCCGGGGGAGAGACCCAACTCCTTCCCGCTGGAAACCCAAAGGGAAACTGCCAGGGGGAGAGCCCTGCTTTCACCCTGTGTTCTCAGAGGTGGATCCAATGCCCAGTGGTTGGGCCATATGGCAATATTCAAATCTGAGCACTCATTGGCCCCATCCACAGCATTCCAGAAATCCTGTTTCCGGGTCAAAACATGACATTTATATTTAATGAATTATATGAGTTTTTTAGAAAGCAAAATTAATTATGTGTTATAAAGAGTATTTGTTACTATTCAAGCAAGTCTGGAATGCATATTGTAGGTGCATGAAACCCACAGGTAAATTAGAGAAATTTTCTAAAGGACAGGACCATGAAACTTCATGTTGGATCATTGCCTGTTTTATATGTGCTGTGTAGACAATAACATCTCATTAAGAGCTATTTCAGAGAATTAAGAGGATAAGTGAGTTTGCCTCATTTTTCTTTCCACCTGTCCAAATAAATGTAGGAGTTGCTATAAGCCCAGCTGCCAGGAGCACAAAAAGGGAAGAAAGGTTATAGAGACAACATTGATCTGTATTTTCTATTTTCATTGTGACATAGCTTTGAGGCAAGACAAGTCAGTGCATTTTCAGAGCTAAGGACTGGTTATCCATATCTGTGCTCTGGATCCACTAGTGGTTTTTCTGAGAATAATTTCTACATGTGCTGAGAAGAGATGGGAAACCATTCAATCTGGGGAAACAAAAATTCACCCTCTAGCAAAAGGCTGCAGGGTAGGGTTGATCAGGGCACTGCATGGTCAACATATGAAAGTCTGTCCCCTCTAAAAGGCTGAGACTGCTGGGGGATGATTACAACAGCTCCATTCCTTCAGGACTCTTCAGCTCAGCACATAGTTATGGCAAGAATGAAGGCATATCTCCCTTTGGCACACCATTGATTAAACCTGAGCCCGTGTAAAGAGTAATAGAACAGGCAGTATGTTCTTATCTAAATAGTCAAAACGCAAAGTCAAACCTGTGTGCTGAGGTTTGGGGTTTATAATGCTAAGGTCTTGGCAGCTTTGTGCTCAAAGCAGTGTTCTCTCATTTGCAGATTCATCTGTGAGCACACAGAGCAGGGAGCTCTGCAGGCACAAGGGATTGCACACCTTGATTAGTCCAGCCTCACAGTGTTTTTCAGCCTAGGCTGGCTGTTGAGTGGAAGGAGGGAGAAGGGAATGACCCTGCCAGGCTACAACTGGGTTAAATATCTGCTGGAAATTTTGGGACTGTACAAGCAAATACAACAGAGCACTCCTGACTGCAGCCCCTCTGCAACATCCAGCTGTGAGGATCAAGCAGCCCTTGCTCACTGCCCACCTGCAACATCAGGGAAAGGGAATATGGCAAAGCCCTCAGCTGAATAAGGGACAGATAGGAATGAAGGGGACTGTGAAAATGAAGCCTCTTTAGGTAAATGAATTTCATCCTCAGAATAGGAGGCTTAACAAGTCAAGCTAGGAAATTAGAGTAATTACCCCTGAATGTTTAATTACATAAATGCATCTGCAAATACATGCCAGACCTGAGCTTTCCAGCCTGTAGTAAATGCATGAATGTGCCGATCTGTGCATCAAATAAAACACTGCATTTAGGAATACAAACTGACAGAACTGCCTCTGTTGAGCTAGAGGAGGAGGGAAGACATGTAGGAAAATGCCTGCAAGCACCAGCATTGCCTCAGTGGAAATGGACCTTGGCAGTCAGGGAGGTCAATGGACATAGAAGGGACATGGACCAAAGCTTGCCCAACTGATCCCAATTGAAATCGCAAGATTTTGATTCCCTGTCCAGAAGGAAATAACATTTCCATTTGAGCAGGGAGATGAAATCTTGCAAAAGAGAAAACAAAGACTTACAAACATTCTGGAAAGGAGATAAGATCCAATGAAATGCAACTGAAAAATCCCCAAAAACACAGAATATTAGGACACTTAACAACTATAATAAAATGGTCTGGGAGGAAATGAGGTGCAGGAATTGCAAGAACATAGACCAAAACTTACTTATTGATCCCCACTGAAACTGCAAGATTTCATTTCCCTTTCCAAAAGGAAATTTCCTTGTCCCTGCAGTTGATGGCATCCCATACCTTTTGATGTCTTTAAATTTGGAAATTTTTTTTTTTAAGTATACTTGCCGTGACCCTGATATCTTCCCCTCAAAGTTGTGTCTTCCTCCTTGTTTGTTTTCCCCTGCTTTTGCAACACCTGAGATTTTAGTTTTGGCCTGTTTTGGTCTTTTGCGCTGCACCTCCTTTTCTCCCAGACCACTGTCTTGTGGTCACTAAAACTCCCAGTTTTCTGCGGTTTTTTTGGTTTTTTTTTCAAATGCATTTCATTTGATCATATCTCTTTTCCAAAGTGTTTGTATGTCTTTCTTTTCAGGGTTGCAAGATTTCGTTTCCCTTTCTGAAAGGAAATGTTATTTCCTTGCGGGAAGGGAAACTAAATCTTGTTATTTCAATGGGGATGAATTTTACAAAATGACATCAAAACCAGCAGCAAAATCTGTTATTTAAGATCTTTCCTACTTTCCTTCTGAATTATGCAGGGCCTTGGTTTCATCTAGCCAATTTTCAAGACATTCATTCTTTCTGTTTTTCTTTTAAAAATTAAATATCCATTTAGTAGTTGGTCTTTTAATAAATAGCATTGAGGTAGTTATAGAAGACAATATAATCATATCTTAGTCTTCTTTTTGATTAGAAATGAAATCCTTACGTCTTTCATTCCCAACAAATTTTTACAACTCAGAGAAGCTGCTTCCTACACTTTAGCAAATCTTTAAATTCAGTCCAAAATAAGTCAAGATATCTGTGAAGGTCACCCATAAAATCAGAATTGTGATGAAAATCCATAGTTAGGCTTCAGCCACCTAGATGGGAGTTTCATTACAGAAGAATTACTTTGAGTCATAATTACTATGAAAGCTCCAAATGAATTGGCAACTTGAGAAAATGGGTATTCCTGTCCTATGCCTTGCCTATACTCCTCATCTTGGTATGCATGAGATCAAGGTAAAACACACTGAAAAGTTTATCTCTCTATTCTAGGCAGTTTTGTCACTGCAGCTTCTTTACTTTACACACTTTTCGTCCTGACAGCTTCAGATACTCAATCTCATTTAAGGCCTTCTGCTCTTCCAAAGGAAGAAACATCTCTAAGTCCAGCATGCATTAAATCTCAACCCCCTGGCTTGAATTCATACAGAACTTAAATACTCATTAGACCTGCCAGAAATAGATTTAGATGTATTGAGAAAAGGGATAAAGGGAGAAGTTATAAAAAGAAGTGTTTTCTTGGTTAAATTTTTATGCATTCAGTATTCATCACAATCTAGTACAATAAAATACGTGACTATAATCTGTTTCTTAGGTTAGAGCACTTTGCATGAGAATTTAGTGATCCAATTGGAAAACTTCACAGGATAAAAAACTTGTAAAAATTTCAAACGTGCCTGAATAATTTTGTGATATTTATTATTTCACAACAAACGCCTTAGCTCTGCATGACTTTCTGATACAGGATAGCAGCACAATGAAAGGGGAAAACAGCTATCAGAATTAGGCAGCAATGGCTGCAATACCACTAGCTCTTCCATTGTCATAAGGCAAGTTCCATCATTTAAAGGAGCTCAAAACCTAACTTTGGTCTATTTAAAATCAAATTGCTCTGCCCTTACTGCATAGACAGCTGGTAGCAGATATTCATGTGTAGAGATGGGACCCTTCCTTTTATTTTAGATCTGAGAAGAATTACTAAGAAAGTTATTTTGCTAAAGAGAGGAGAACTATGTGGGTGTTTGCACATTCATCAGGAAAAGAGAAGATGCGATGAAAGACATGTGAATTTATGTGAAAGCTTGAGTAGGGGAAATGTTTAAAATGAAGATGTGAGGTAGTTAAATCTCTTACTAAATTTACCAAAGATTAAAAAGAAAAAATTATGGTTGAACTGAATAACTGAATGCAAGAGAAATAAGTCACAACTTCATGTTAGCATTGTGTTCTGGTTGTCACCCCATGTACTTTTTGCATGTAAGCAGAGTTTCATCTTGTCATGGTTGTCCAGTTATGTACACTGAAAACAAATTAAAAAGAACAAAAACATGTAATGAAACCATTTATAAACAATTCTGGTGTATGTGCCCATTAAATCGGCATGTGCGTGGTTTCCCTGACAGAGGTTTTTTCCCAGAGTAACCTAAGAAAACAACCATTCTGTTAAGCAGTATCTTAAATTAGTTAGGGAAACATATGGTGTGCCCTCCTATAGAGGCTATATTTGACTATAGCTTTCTGATCTAGGTTTTGGCATGAAATATATGCCCAAGGACATACAAGGTCTTTACATGAAATACAACTTGTAATATGCTATCAATAATGATTTACAGCTGTGAATGTTTAGATATTAGGTTTATCAGGGTAGGGTTTTTTATAATTTGGAGAAATATTTCTCTTATGTAAAACTCAAAGTAGAATAACATCTGTTTTGGGGGAAGGACACATTTTTTTGAGTCATGAAGTACATAGGTGAGGTAAGTGAAGTGGAGAGAACCCAAGGCGTTCTAAAAAATATTCACACTTCATTTATTATGCTCTTTCATGTGAGCATGTTTACTTGACTTTTCTTACAGCTGTAAGTTGGTTGCAACGGCTTTCTCTAACAAAACTGCTGCATTTGGGAAGCATAGGTACAGGCACATAAATAGAGATGCTCATTAATACTTCATTTCTTACAAAAAACCAATACTATAGTTCCAGTTTACAATATTATATTGTACAGCCATTTCTTTCTTTAAAGGAAATTCCAATGCCTGTACATATTTTTTGCTATGCTACAGCAATTAAATATCATGAGTTACTCTTTTTTAAAATTTTTTCCTAGTTGACATGGTGGTAATCAGTCAAAGGTTAGACTCAATCATCTTAGAGGTCTTTTCCAGCCTGGATGACTTGTTGATTCTGTGATATGCAACTTGCTCCACCCATTCTTTATGAAGGCATGAGGCATCAACATAATTTTCTGCTCAATTTCCAATCAGCCAGAGTGAGAATATAACTCCTGCTGATTTCTATGAACTGGAACACGTGCCAGAGTCAGCATTGCTTGCTTCTATGCTGATTTGTCAATGTCTCACAGTGCAGGCTAATTAAAATCTCCACATTTTCAATTCATCTATCAGAAAAAGGTATGGCTAAATATGCACATTCCACAACGGGGTTCAATGTTTTGTACACTAACATTAATCTTAACAAAACCTTTACAGTGGCATTATTGCAGATGCTAAAATGGACTATTAGGTGCTCCAGGATTTATTGTGCAACAACTTTGCATCATGGTAGAGACTGCACCTGTAGCCAAAACATTATTTTAGCAGTGCTTTAAAAGCAGGCATGGCAAAAGCATTTGAGAAACTGGAGAAAGAGGAAAGAAGAGTTTTAGATTTGATTTGGAAATACTAACCCGACATTTTCATGACTTTATAAGCATGATAAGGAGCAAAACTTGTTTTTTCTAGAAAGACAGAGAACAAAGTCTCAACTACTTGTAACAGACAAGTATTGTGAGCTAAAAATCCGGTTTAACTATAAGGTGATAATATTTGCTTACATGAACATTAGGATGCTCCTTTTGAATACTTCAGTGCTATCTTAGTTTGTCAACGTTTATGTACCATGCAAAAACCATTTCCAGTGAAAATTAAAAGAGAAATTTATATCTTCTGCTGTTTGGATGGTGTATAAGCATATAATTATATACAAACATACACACCTCCACATCTATACTAAAATTTTGCTGCTAAAATTTTTTTGCCATTTTTCTTAAATTTGTGTGAAGTTCGCTATAGTTTACTTTGAGATAACAGTCTGTTGAGAGATCTCATATGCTGAAATTGGTTTTTGGGTTATATACTTTGCAGTTCTGTAATGAAATAATGCATTAAATCTCTTCAGCATTCCACCTTGGGGCTTAATCCATTTGAATTGCATGCAGAGCACTAATTGACATTGTCTGGTTTCATGACCCTGGTCAAATGTTTTACAATAATTACAGCAAACAACAGAAACTTGCTGAATAAGCAAAATTTCTGTTGGCATCATGAAGACTGGCTGGTGCCTTTTAGAGACTTCTAAGACAATAGTGACAGATATTTTTGTTCAGTAATTGTTTTTCACTTGCAGCTGACCATCTTCCAGTGGCGTTAAAATACTTTGTCCCTGCTTGATTTTGTTTTCTCTGGTGTACCATAAATAATGATGTTTCTATGCTCATTTAGCATATACAAAGGAAAATGCGTGTCTGAAAGTTGTTTGTAGTGACTGCTACTATGCAGATAATTTCTGCACAAAATTGATATGTTTAATGTACATACATGGCAGTCAGATCAGAGTTGCTTAGCAGCAGGCACTGAACAGGATTCTTTCACAAGGTAGTTTCTTAAACAATAGCTTTAAGTATTGTGGTTTACACAGAATAAGTTTAAAGTTTGAAAAAGGCAGTTTGAAGTAATTTAATCAGGTTTTGGCAGAAGCAATTGATACCTTTTTCAACTATCTCAAATTAATGCCAAGGCATTTTCTTTAGGTTTAATAGCAGAAATCCAACTGTGATAATGAGTTCTTCATTAACTTTGTGAGACTTTTCTCAGCAGGTAACAAGGACCATGAAACAGATCCATGTTTAGCTTGAAAATCTACTGAACTGTCTTTTATAGCTGGCATCTCAAAATTCTGGTTTGATTTCTTTTAGTATTTTGACTTTAAAGTCAGTAGCAAATATATTTCAAAGCTGCTCAAACATGAGAATCTAAGTGTTTGTAGAGTTCTACTTTATTAGGCATTTAATCAATTATTCATTATCTAACTAATTATACTAATTATATATTTATTCTGATACTAATAATAATAAATATTAAAGAGCATTTCAGAAGGAAAGTCTGCTCTACATCAGGAGCGAACACTTTAGTCTTGTAAAAATATCCTGGTTTACAATTGTCTTTTCTGTCCATTATGAAATTAAGCATATGCACAATAGAGGATTTAAGAACTGCTGTTGACAGTTAGTTTATTTTGACTATACTACTACTAATAATAGAATGTACATTCTATATATGCTTGCTTATTTTCATATAGGTTGTCCATTGAACCAATGAAGTTCTGCAATACTATAGTGTTGCAGTTCTTATAAGATGTGTCAGGCCTACCTTGTAATGAGCTTGGACAGAAGTTGTACTATAATAAATGAATGTTTACTTAGATTACCATTTCAAACTACTTATGAAAATCAGTGTTCTCTCTGGTCTTGGGCAGGTGTGGTGCTAGTAACCTGTCTCTGCCCCCCGAAACTTGCTATTGTGGAGCATGTGCAGCAGAAACAGCAGTTAGATCCTGATCTAGCTCTGAAGTAATGAAACATAGCAGCAGCTGCTTTCCTTCTTATTTTATGAAGTGTTTAACTCTTCTTTAGCAGGAATTTAGAAGTCTGAAGAGACTGGAGTACAACTACCCAGTTCTACTAGACAAGTTTTACTAGACAAACTTATGCCAATGCAATGCTATACTTCCCATCAAGACTTTGTATCAAGTACACTCTAAGAGAAAAATTTGCATAATGAGCAAGTAAAACTGCATAATGATCTAGGTTTCCAGACTAAAGCAGCTGCCCTAAGAGAAGAATTTCTCCTCTCAGACATTTAACTCATTATTACAAAGGATGAAATAACTTCCTTTCCATAGTAAAGCTCCAGTCACTTCCAGAATATCTCCTCATCATGACATAATAAATTAGAAACTGTTTCTGGGAGCTGATGCTTCTATGGAAATCACTGATAGATACATACTATGGAGCACTACACAAATAGTTAATCTAATTACAATAGCAGTTAGGTAAGAGGGAAAAATAACCAAGTTTTACTGTAATTGGGAGGAGTACAGAAGAGGCAGGTAGCAGATGAAAGGCAGCTATACTCTTCTCAGTCTGCTTCCTTCAGTCTCCCATTCTTCCCTCAACACATATCACTTCTAGGCTAGTTTTCCATTAACTTCAGTAACATTTTACAGAAATTAGGCCAATATTATTGGCTTAACATATATATGCCCCAGTATGCACACATTCATAGATGAAGAATGTTTGTCTTCCGTTAGATAATTAAACTTAGGCAACGATACCACATGTGAGGTAGTGCACACACTTTGTTGAAGTCTACAGATGAGATAAGAGGTACTGGCCTAGGGGAACTCAATCAGAATTATTTAGGCACTAACTTAGGTTGGTACGGGTGGAAATTAGGGAGTAAAACTGGCTTTATAGGGGCATGAAATTTGTTATAGAAGAGAAGAAAAATAAAGATCCAGATCCTTCTTCTCCATATCAAATATGTTACATACACATTCATCATAATGCTTGCATATGTCTCTACAAGTAATTTTCTTGGCACTCCACAGCTCCTCCACTCCATAGTCACACAGCTCTTTTTCTTTCAAATCAGGCTTTTATCTGCCCCTAATATTGTCCAATTGTCCTATGTGAACTTCAACACTATGATTGGTTGCTGTCTTTTACTTCACTGCCTCATATTTCCCTTTCCTAAGGAAAAAATTCCACTTGGGAGAACAAAAGTTACAGGATCACTAATGTCTATAAAACAGCAACAAGCTTAGGTTAACTCATCTCCTTAATAGCACTAATAGAGTAAAGAAGTGAATGTCCTGGATTGTGTTACCCAGTGAGAATCTTCAAGAACAGAGTAGAGTGGGGTTGTAGATGGTGTTATTGCTTCTTTTCTAGGTTTTAGACCTGCACAACATCTAGCCTTATTAAGAGCTGAGATGGGGTTTTGGGAGGGAGTTGTGTTGGGGTATACTCTTTGTTTGCTTTTGGTTTTGATTTGTTTTTGTTGGTTTTTTTTTTTTTCACAGAAATCTTAGACAAACCATACAGTAGAGATTTAAGTATTTTTGAACTGCACAAATTGAGCTAAATATTTTTCTATGTGGATCTTACCTAAGAACTGGGGTTTTAAAGGGTACAACTGGTTTGCATATCTTATGTTTACAGGGTTGCAGATACTGTTTGCAAGATGACACATGGCAAGATTACCCTTATTTGCCCTAGGTCCTTGCCATAAATGATTTATAAACTAAACCCAAGCATACCCAGTCATGAGACAAAGTTTGACAAAAGGAAGAAAAGTACAAACAAGATTTACCACATCTTGCTGGTTCCCATAGATGACAAACTGACCCCTGTGACTTTGAAGTGTTAAGTTAGCTAAGCAGCTGTTATCTATTCTTTGTTCTTGACTCCAGGATTTTTATTTTAAATCCAGTTTCACACCTCATCTTTCTGCCATTGACCCATTAACAAGATAACTTTGGTCGGAGTAGTGCACTACTGTCAATGCACCTCTATTTATCATTCAAGAAAAAAGCAGGAACAACAGATACACAGTCACACAGCGTATCAACAGATTTGGAAATGCTTCTGCCTTCCAAGAATAAACCTATCCTGTTTCTCATCTGAGGCACTCAAATGCTGATCAGCTCATGGCTTATGTTTCAGTCAGTAAATGTATCTTGGAGCAAGTTGCACTTCAGTATTCATTTGGAAAACATAATTCAATAATAATACAATTAAGACAGCCACAGAAATATTTCGTTTTGCCTCTTTGCTGGAAAAAAAAATGCAGTGTGTTTCCTATTCCTTCAACAGTACAGGAATAGGAAAGAGTTTGTATCTTAGAACAGGTATAGGTTTCCTTACAACCTTCCACAATCTCTCAAAGGGAAAGTAGTCCTCCTAAAACAAAGGAAGGAATGTTTTCTGTTTTTTTGTTGTTGTTGTTTTGGTTTTTGTTTGCTTGTTTGTTTAATATTGTTTGCTTATTAATGTAATTCAAAATAGAAATGCTCCCATGTAATAAAAGAAGTATGACAAACACCATTTGCAGGTTACTTCAGTACAGTTCAATTTAATACAGAAAGGTACATTTCAAAGTGGAATTAAAATACATGTGGTGGTAGAGCAGATTGCTGTTCAAGTGAAGGCAGACCAGGAATTAATAACGTCAACATGACAGCAGCAGAGGCATGAATACTATGGCTGCAGCCCTACCATACACGAACAAGGTGAGGAGAACAGGCCCAGTGACAACAGAAAGGAGCAGTCTGTCCACAAGCACCAGGCACTGCCACACTCACCAGGCAGCCAGGCAAAACTGAGCACAGCTACAACACAGCTCAGGCACAGGAAAAACCCTGAATGCAGCTTTTGGGTCAGGAGAAAAACTGTGTGTGCATGGGGACCCAAGATGGGGCTAGACAGGGCAGTTAAGACCTGCTTGTGTATGAAAGACCTTGAAAATATGAGTAAGAGATGTAAGCAGTTAGGGAATATGTTTAAAGGGATGTTGTACAGTTGACTCTTGTTGCAGACATTTTTTTCATAGAAATCCTTTCTTTGGGATTTGTTCATCTTCTGGGAAGTTGAGGCCCCAGAAGAAGAAGGTAAACAATTGTTATCGGCTGGTGTGGAATGTAACAGGTGCAGCGGTGATTGGGCTTCTGTGAGTGTTTGGATTTGCTGACCACTCACAGAAAGAGTTTGTCCTTGCTTTCTGCTGGACACAGAACTTTGTTATTCATTCTTTTCTATTCTATTCTTAGCTTAGCAGCCTCTGCAACTTCTCTCCATATTCTTTTTAGTATAGTTTGAATGTATTATATATCATATATGAATAAATCCAGCCTTCTGATCATGAAACAAGATCCTCGTCCACTTCTCTCACCCATGAAGACCTCATCAGGTTGCTGTAATAGACTCTGCTCCACCCTTTTTGAGTGGAAGAATGTAAAGGAAAGCAGATATAGGTGTATGTAGCTGTAATCTATTAGATAAACAGGCAATCCATATACATAGTTACTATGAAGAGGGTTGGATGTTTTTCGGTAAACAGAATTCACAATGCCATTTACATCAAAGAATTTCACAGAATACCAGCAGCAGAAACTTAGTATGTTACATCTGTGTTTAGACATACACCTTATAAATTAAATTATTGTCAAAATACAGATATATTCAAATTCAATTTCTTAAATGTCAAAATTGAGACTCATATGTCCACAGAGAATATATATTTGCCAAATATTCATCTACCAATATTCCTTGCATACATCTATTCATCCTATAAAACACTTGTCTACTACAGAAGCAAATACCCAAAGGCCAAACAAATCAATACATTTTGTGCAATAAAAATGAAAATGTGTATGTACATACATACAACTCAGTAAATTTATTGTACAAAACTCCTTTTTCCTTTTTATTAATACTATATGCAGCAATATATTTGCAAGATTTATATTAATTATTATGGGGGTTTTGTTGATGTAGTTTCCAAACCTTGCTAATTCAGTAAGGTATCCTTCATACTTAGCAACTACCAGCTCAAGTCTGGCCAATGTTACCATGCAATGGTCAAAATATCTATTAATTTTCATGAGAAACTGATAGTGGACCTTAGATGCAGGAGTCTTAGATTCACTGTGTTGCTCTAGCTCTTTAAACTTTGGAGACTTACCTTAACAATCTGCTCCCATTTTCTTATTGGTAGCACTTTCATCTTCCAACAGTACTTGTGCAATATTGTAGGATGTTTAACCCAGAGGGCGCTTGGTACATAACAAAATGGTACCCTGACATCAGGGTGTAGCTATTGAGTCAAGTTATTAGTGAGTTTAATTATTTTATAAAATCAGAGTGCACCTTCCCACTCTAGGAAAACAAAGCAACCCAAACTACACAACCAATATAACCTGACCTCTAATTGTCAATTCACTTGACTAGCTTTGGAAAAGCCAAGGATCAAGCATGTGGTGCCAAACAAATATGTGACAAGCAAATAAAATAATCTGTCCACATGAAGAACAGTGATTATTGCCTGATACTGCATATAGGATATTTTCCTGCTCAGCCTCTATGGCTGAGTTCGTATAGTTGTCAGTTCAAAATTTTCACTCAGGTAAATTCATTAATCATAACTTATGAACCTCTGTGATATGAAACCTTCATTTTTTCCCCCATTCTAGCAGACATGCATTTTTAGAGGAAAAAAATGTAAAGATTAGCATAAATTTGGAAATTATACATTGTATTATTATACAATTATATATTTCAATTTTATATTCTGTTTAATTCTGTGTGTAGTTTACTGCTGAGATCTTTGTTTCATCAATGCTAACTTGGGTGCAGTAAGGCTGGTTTTGCAGCTCCTGTAGCAAGGCTTCAAAATTCCTCCTCACAAGATAAGCTCAGCTTTGACAGATGTATTTGGTACTCCCTGGTGGTTGTCAGACTAATAAATTCTTCAGGTTTCAGATGCTACCTTCCCTTTAGTCTGTTTACAGAACTAGTCAACCATAAAAAGTGACATTAACCTTTATTTGAATTTCCCCTTGATGATACTTCATGAGGCTTTCAGGAATTTACTGAAAAGACTTGGAGTTAGTGTAACAATGCTCTGAGCAGATTTAGTGTTGGCCACAGGATGACAGATGTGGTCAGTCACTAGTAACAAGAAGCAAAGTTGAATGGAATTAATTCTAGTGCAAATTTCACAATACAAATCTACTCACATGAAATTTGATGTTTTACTGTAATGTTTGACTCTAACTGTGTACATAGAGTGATTTCATCACTGGACAGCTATCCTTGAAGTAGCTCTGGAGAGGCAGGCATTACACCAGAAATGTTATCCAGAAGTATTAGTTCACTCCTTGCACATTATAGCTGTTTTAGAATAAAGCCATACTGTGGCTTTTATGTATCATTATGGGTCTGAAAGCTGAAAGGTCTGAAATCTTTTAGTTTAGTCAGCCTTCACTGTACCCTGACAGTTGGCAAATATATATTTCAGACCTTTACTGTTTTTCAATAGGCAGATACGTGACAACAGAAATAACTGAATTTTAATAAAAATAATCTTATGGTAAACATTGAGACTGCAGGTCTGTGTAGAGAGAACCTTACAAGACAAGGGTCTCTCACCTGAAATTACTCTGCACTTCACAATTCTACCTTACTATCTCCCTTCCACTTATTTGGACTGTTATATTTTCTGTAGTTGTCAAAGATTTGGAGTTCTGGACCTTACACTTGCACAATGTGATAAAAACTCCATGTTTTATATTAAAATTTATTTTAAAAATGATACAAAAATGCTAAAAGCATGATGATACATAGTTTGTAGGTTTGAATTTTTCACAATCAAGTATTAAGTCAAATTATGTACAAAAATATCAGTGTGTGATGTTGGAAGAATGGTTTTTGTAAAATGTGAAAAATTAGTTATGATGTCAGTGGTAAAATTAGAGCTGAAATGTATGGATTTAGAAACAATGTTGGAGTTAGATAGTTAGATATAGGTACTCAAAGGTTTTCTTTGAAATCCTTTTCAATTTTTCAAGTGACAGCATATAAAAAAAAAGGAATAAAACCACAAAAAATAATAGTAGCAGTATCTAAGCCTTAACATACCAGAGCTTTATTCTGAGTTTCATGCTTTAGCTAATTTCTGCTTCCTTTCTGCCTCTGTGTTTAGGCTGTCCAGTACTTTTTCTGCTTTGTCTACAGATACACAGCAACCCAAGCCATGGGCCTTGATTTTGCTCTTTCTGACACTAAGGCACCTGCCTTAAGCCTTGATCAAATGCTGCTTAAGGCTTGTCTTCTGCCTGCACTTACAGTGACTACTTCTGTTCCACCTACATCATTCTGAATAAAGAGCAGTGGCTAGGCCTGCAAAATTCCCATAATGGTTTCTGAATATGAAGGTGTATTTTCATGTAAAATAGAGGTGAGTTCACATTGATAGATTAACAAAATCTCTCAGCAACCACCAAGAAAATGGTGGTTTCTTACTAAAAAGAAAGTGATCCTTTTAGTAAGGGAAAGGGAAACTAGGAAAATAATACCCCCAAATAAAACTCTCATTGAATTATAATTATTTTAAATGTCCATGTAATAAAGCAACAGAATAAAACATTATTTTATTTGATGCTGTGGTCCATTTATGTTTCTCACCTTCCAGAGAAAAATAAATGAAGGATTCTGTGTCTATTGAAGCCCTAGTTGCTCAACTAGCCTTTGCAAGATAAAGGACACTGATAAATTAAACTCCCAGTTCTGCCTGGATATACAATCCTACCCAGCTTTAATAGGATTCCAATAAACATTTCCAAAGATGCCTAAATCCAATCATATATAATTGCTCTTAACCTTTTTAATGAAATCTTTCTAACTTTCCAAAACTCAGCTCACCAGATATAATGAAGTTGTCTAGGACAAGAGGAAATTAACATATCCAGATATGCTTTGTACTTAATGAGAAAAAGATCAAGTTCCTTAGCTTTTCAATTAATCTCTTACTCCCTTTCCTACCTTCAAATCAAAGTAAACTAGTTTGAAGTTGTTTTGTGGTATTCCTGTGTAGAATATGATTTGAGACACGAGTTACTCACAATGGCTTTATGAGTCTTAATCATGTACTAGTAGATCAACAGAATAAAAATTACTCTTCCCAGAATTCTCTGAATAACACCTGCTGGTTTTGTTTTTTTTTTTTTTTCCCAGCAAATCGTAAGTCATTGCTTCAGGAAATTGTATCATGACCAATCAAATTAAATGTATTTTATACCAACAACACCTACCGAGTGAAGAATTCAGTGGGTCACGCCTGCTATAAAGCAGTAGCTGCTGCTCTTGAAAGGGTGGCTGTGGGAGCAGCTGAGCACCCATGTGTTTGCAGTGGTGCACAGCTCTTAACTACGGGGGCTGGTTTAGGCAATCTGCACACTGATTACAGAAATACTGGCAAGTGGTTGGCCTGATTAGGCTGACAGGTGTCATAGCCTTCATAAAACTGACAGACACACAGAAATACCTTCAAAGCTGAGATTAGCAGAAGCAACAAACCTTGTGCTATTGGAACTAAGCATTATAATTGGAAAGTAATGTTGTGATCATCTGGAGAATTGCACTGCTGTAATGCAGTCCTTTAGAGAAAGCAACCACGTTTGTGATTAAACCACCTCTTATTCCATGTTATTTTTTAGAAGCTGAAATCATGAGCCATCTACCAAAGTCACAGAGCTGTCTTAGATGATCATTAGCTAACCTGATGCTGCCTTCCAGCTAAATGCAATGTGTGCTTTGATCTTGTTACCCGCTGATTCCAAAAGAGTTTGTTGTTTATGGATTGGAGGTATTGACATTTTATATTGAATTTAATATTAATATGTTTTCCTTGAAAATGCGTGCAACTTCTGAAAACACATCCAGTGGATAGAAGTAGTAATTGTTAAGGAAATAACAATTTCTTTCATTAAAGTGAGACTTTAAGAGTGCTTTGGAATTAAAACTCAACACTGTGATTCATACTTTTTGAAAAAGGTGAGAAAGATAAAGATTCCTATGAAAAGATTATTTCACTAGATTCTGAAGACAATGATGCAGACAGTTAGAAGGAATTTAATAAATGCTATGAGAATAGAAGAGAAAGAAAAAAAATTAAATTCATCTCTTTCAGACTATACAAAACATTTGAGTATAGATAACCCTGCTCTTCTTGAAGATAAACTGCATTTGCACTAATGGTATTTGCTATCTATTTTTTAATTTCAAAAAAACTAATTAATTAACAAATGATATTAGGTCTGAAAGGTCTAAATAGGTTAGATGTAGTTTATAAAGGCTTTTATAAAATCTGGGTTTTATAAACTTTGAGTTAAATACTTGCTTAGAGGAGGCTGTTACATACACTTGTTTCCCTTGAAATGAGGACTATTCTTCCACAATAAACATTTCACACTTCCTCATTTCTTTTGTTTTGTTATTAATAATTTCTTAAAGAAAGAATTTGAGGTTATTTTATATTTTAATTTCCTTCACTGTAAAGCCTTAATATGGTATTCTTAGGCTGAGTAGTTGGGACATTTAATTAGTCCAAAATATTAATATTACAAGACTACTAAATGAGGCAATCAAGAACTAAACAAAATTAAGTAATTTGGCACTGTGTAAGTAGTTAATCCTTTGTCAGAGTATGTGTGGGAGCAAGATCCAGTAGTTAATAACATACTTCTGGTTTTGCTATTCAACCCCTAACACATCTCTTTCCTTGTAGGTTAGTTTTGTTTTTTTCCTATTTTAATGATGAAGTTTGACATAATAGAAAGTGTTCAAATCTTCCTAAATTTCCTAAAAACTGTAACAGCTCACCACTTTAATTTTTTGTGTGCCAAGTTTCTGCAAGCCAAGATGAATAGGAATACACGATCCTTGGCAGTAGACAGAAAGGTTTGAGGTTTCTGTGAAGCTCTCTGAATGAGAGGTCAAACTGTGTAACAATACATTGTAGAATCATGTTAAATCAACCTGAGCATTTGGATTGCATCAATGTGACCATGAACAGAATTTATGGATGAAATTTTCAAGGCTCTGTGTTACATACTATGTAGTTTCATCCTTCAAGTTTAGTTTATATAGCATGAAGGTAAAGCTAGAGGTGGAAAGAAAATAGTTGCGTGTGCTCTTCTAGCATGTAAGGTGAGAAGCATCAGAAACAAGCTTAAAACAAAGAAAGTGGAGTAACTTATCAATTTGTCATTCTAGTAAAAGGTTAAAAAAAAGTTAATAAAAGACTGACAATCTCAGAAGAAAAATCTCATGTAGCTTTTTTTAAGTACAGTGGTATGATTCCTGTTATAGGACAGAATAGTGGGAAATAAATACGAGAAGAACAGTAAATACTCTACTGTAAATATTCACAGATTGTCACACAGTGCTCAGTATCATGGACTTTTGGTATGGTCACATTTGCTATGTGCAGGACAAGCCCAAGTAGGTGTTTTAATATGTACTGTTCTTCTTTATGAGTAGAAGACCACTATTTGAAAACCATATTTATTTTGTTGTTGGTTGTCATAAATTTGAGAAATAGTACAATAACTGGTTTAGTATAAAACTTGATATTTGGACCTGTTGGTAGTAGATGTGATTCTGTATTCTCTTTGATTATCTTTTCTGGGGAGAATGCATAAAGATTAAAGAGTCAGTGTTTCATTAACTGTGAGACTTGAATAATTTTGAGATTACGCTTGTATATATGTATTGCATATCTGCTTGGTTATATGCTATGCAATTTCAATATCTATCTAAAAAAAAATTGAATATTGAAAATAAAGAAAATGAGAAACATCCCATGAAAGTGCTTCCTGTTTCTGCTAACAACTGTCTGGTGTGGCAGGGTGGACAACACTTGCTGATCTTCCTCCTGAAAGAAAAAAAGAGCAAAAACCACAGAATTCCACCCCTCCCCCCGCTCCAAATTATGTCTAAATTGATCTCCTGGTACAAGAGGAAAATTGCATGCTGAGGCCTGAATGGTTTAGATGAGGAGTCTGAATTAAAAAAAAAAAAAGAAAGAAGACATAGTGGATTTGTTCTGGTGTTTTGTGGTTTTTTGTTTTGTTTTGTTCTGTTTTTTTTTTTTCCTGAGATCATAAGCATATGAATCCTACATATCTAACATGTAAATTCAAAATTATATAGCATTGTCCTGTGCACTGATTTGATTTCAGGCAAGTTTATTTATTTATTGTTTTAACAGCTGCTTTACAAACTCTTAGGGAACCTAAGACTGTGGTTTAAACTCTGTTTTGTAAATCTGGGCTAAATATCCTGCAGCAGACAACACATGTTCTCAATATTCCGGATGTTCTTTGTTACTGTCTGCTTTATTTGTATACACAGGTCTTTGAAAAAAAAATTATGACAAGTTGATCAAATGAAGGTTTTGAAGGCTGACAAAGTAACTCAGCCTAAATCAATTCTGTGCATTTATATAATTAAAAAATTAAATCTATTTATAAATGTGATCCTGTCGTGACATTTTTCCACATTACTCTATGCTAATAAAATTCCGTTAAACATTCTTGTGCTATACTTGGACAGGTATCTTGATGATTGAAAGACTTCTGTTTGGCTTTATTAAATATGTTATTTGTCATTTATATTGGACTCCATTTTCACTATGGTGTATTCTAAAGGGTTTTTTTTTGTTACAACCACTTTGCTTTGATGGGCCTTAAAAAAAACAGGACAACATTTTAGAACATCCAATTCACAGTGCAGAGCACAGTCACAGCTGGATAGATTAAGGAGGCAATGAGAAGCTCTGTAGTACAGGTGAGTATCATGCCAGTGAGTGGCCTTCAGTTTAGCCTTCGCTGTCTTAAAATCTTTATTTTAGCTAAATGAGAATCAGGAGTTCATAAATATACAGATTGAAAACTGATTGTGATTGGACATAACATCTAGGATTATTTTTTACAACATGTATCTGGTGTCCTGGAAACCTATGTTGTTTTCAAAAATGCCACAAAGAACTCACTAAACAGTCCATTTTATCGTTTTTCTTACACATAACGGAAGTAAGCTGCCTCTGCTTTATCATGCATAAATACAACTAAAAGTACATTCACAGTCTCATTGCATTATTCATATTTGTCCCTTCAACTGTAGAACTTCAACCTTAAGTGGAGGACACAAGTGACAGATGTACAGTAGTGCAAAAGGTACCATTTACAAAATGTATCCATCAGGCAGCAGGGGAGAGACATGTTTTTAATGCTGGGTTTGTCTGCATTATTTACATATCCTAACAATGTGCAGGACAGCTGGGGGCAACAGGAAACAGAGGTTTGGGAGTGCACTGCTCACATTGCTTCCTTCAGCACATTCCACTCGGGAAGAACAATGACAGCCTTTTGCGAGATTTAGTAACTGACTCGCAAAAGAAAAATATCAAAACATGATAGCAGTATGAGAAGACAGCCCTAGAAGGGGAAAGAGCAAAAATGCCTTTTATGTATTGCCTTGCTGGACAGTGGAGGCTCAGCACTCTGGCGTGCTCATGGAGGGACCTGGTATTTCTCTTAGCAGATCAAAAGATTCGGATTGCTGCAAAATGTTTCATGTCCAGCTTGATGCAAGTTACTCTCTTGACAGGTCCAGTTGTAGTTCATGTAATGTATTCATCAATGTGGAATGAGTTCTTTAAATAAAGGTTTAAATAAATAAGGGGGCTTGATCCTGTGTGGCTTTTAATAGCAATAATTCCTTCAGCTTCAGAGGTGCCTCCTCCAGTAGCTGTGCCAGCACTCAAGGCAGCAGAAACAAGTCCTTTGTCTTGTGTATGGAGCAGATAGAAGATGGTTGATTGAAAACAATGCTTTTGAATTCAATTTTTCTTGTAACAAGATAGAACTAGGCATTTAATTTTTTTTTAATGACTGTGTATACTTAAGGAATTTTTCTTTCAAAGAACTTAATTTACCTGAACCTACTCTAATTATTAGCTTAGCCTGGTAATTGTGGGCTAGAAGGGGTTAACTATTTTATGGGTATTATCAGTGGATATTAAGGATAAGAAGTTATTTTTCTGGATTTAAAAATAGGGCTGCTGCAATATGTAGAACTACATAGAGTCCTGAGTTATCATAAAATTAGAGTGAACTGGGAAATATAAAAAAATAAATCTACCTACCTACCTCTAAGTAGGAGATTTGGATTAGGCCAGCTTTCTTAAAAAATGCTTCTTCCTGTGATTATGGTTGTGGTTAATGTTTAATGTGTACATTCAGGTTATGTAGCTATTTGAGCAGTAACATATGTATATGCTGTAGCATTGCTTAAAAGATTCAAAAGGAATTTGGAATTATCCAAACTTGTCTTAAATACTGTCAGACTTGGGGTTGTGATCACTTCCCTGGGGAACCTTTTCCAGTGCCCAACCACCCTCTGGGTGAAGAACCTTTTCCTGATATCTAACCTAAACCTTCACTAACACAGGCCATTCCCTCGAGCTTATCACTGGTCACTACAGAGAAGAGATCAGTGCCTCCTCTATATTTTCTATTATAGTTACAGAGATGGAAGCCTGTAAAAGATAAATAGACAAAGTATTACAATTTGCAGTACAGAATATCTTTAGTTGCAATTTAAAATTTATTTTAGTAATTGTGCCAGTAATTTTGACTTACACATCTTCAGCAGAGTTGCAGTAATCACATCTTTTTTCTTCTCTTGCAGAATTCAAATAAAAACCTGAAATCTTAAGGCTGACTTAAGGAAGTCAAAAATTGTGTTCTTGACCTAACTGGAAGCATATACTCTGAGTCTTTAAGTGATTAAAAGCTTTAATTAGATTTCTTTCCTCGATGAATTAAGTCAAGAAAATAAAGTAAATGATCTTCCTCTTCTACCTTTTCCTACTTGATGCTCTCACTGTGGCTGCCTTTGTATTTTTAATTTATATATTTTTATAAATTTGTATTTTGTAAATTTGTATTTTGTAAATTAGGTAACATGTTTTTCCTGCCTCTTGTTTTTTCCTCTCTACAGGCATAGCCAAACAAATTTATCAATATATAAAATGCATAACTCAAAAATCACATATTTTGTCTGTATTTTATTCATTAGATTTCCATGTAAACATGTAATATATTGCTTTTCTAAATACATAAGAACTTAGATACAACATAATGCTCTGCATAAAGCATTTTTAGGAATCTTATTTCTTATGAAGACTCTGTATAAATCAATGTAATCAACAACAGAATTATAATCAATAACCTACTTAATCAAGTAGGAAGCTGTTTTCCGAGATCTAAATCCTTTCTTGATCATCAGATTTTATTTATAATAATGGAGCCCCAGTCTGAATTTTTCACTTGAGCTTTGCTATAATATACTGATGTAAGCAGAGATGTGATTTCTACAGTTAAAAAGGATAGACCACACAAGATGTCTTTGGGAGATATTTTTGCATGTAAAATAGGCCAGCTGTTCCACAGTCCATAAAAAAGGGAGAATATGGAACTGATATGTCAGTGAAAATAGGATTCTGAAAAATATTTATGAAATTAGAAAGTAATAGGTGAACCAGATCATATGAGTTCCCTATGATGATTAGCTCACTATTATTTAATACAGATAATAATTTGAATTCTATGGAAATAAACTCCTAACTTTTCAAATTATCTCAAATCAATAAACCTGGAGATGTGCAGAAAACTGAAAATCAGAGAAATGCACTGCATTTTTTCACACCTTTTACTAAAGAGAAATTTGTAATTTTGCACTGTTCAAATAGTCTAAATAAATATCACAGAACCACAGAATATTCTGAATTGCACAGGACCCATAAGAATCATCAAGTCCAACTCTTAAGTGTATGGTCCATATTGGGATCAAACCTGCAGCCTTGAGATTGTCAGCATTGTGCTCTAACCAACCCAGCTAATGCCAGGATTGTTTTCCCATGGATTCATGCTTGTCAGTTACTGAGCTTTGTGATAAGGAGATTCAGTCATGACTCAAAGCAGGTTAAATATTCTAACTTGTACTAACTTGTAATCAGAATCACCAATTTGAAGATTAAAGGCTTTAGTTTTGTATTTTCCAAGTCTATAGTCCTGTGAGATATAGACAGCTATATTTTTGTATAGAGATATAAAAATATATCTTTATGTATTTTAGCACACTTACCTTTGCAAAGGAATGCGGTTAAAAAAGATATTTCAAATACACATTTAAATTTAGTTTTCAAACACCCTACTATGCAATTTGGATTTTGGATACCGCATTTCCTCACTATACAGAGTGGATAAACAGAGTAAAGGAAGTGCAGCAAAAGCAATTTGTGTCTATTGGATATTTAACAAAATTGTGTGTCTCTGCATTCATAACATAAAGCGTCTTTTTGTTGAATTTCCTTTGATACATTTGCACTAACTGGAGACAAATGAGAATTGTGGTTCAGTTTCAACTGTGCTTTAATGTACTTTTCCTTTCACAAAAGCAAGTGCAGAATTGTTATGGAATGTGAAATTCCCATGTCTTCTGCAAAGCCACAATACTTGCTCTTTTTTTTTCTTGTAATTTTTCTTTTGCTGTTACTTTTATCCTTAAATTTATAGTGTATTGTGCAGTTTTTTCTAAAAAGAAGAACTCTTTCTAAATCATGACTAGCATTTCAAATCGGACACCAATTATGAATTCTAAATAATTAAATAAAGTCAAAATGAAACTGAGTTGTATTCATACTTTATATACTACAAGATATGCATAATAAATATTTTCTATAAGAATACAAACTAAAAATTTCAAATGGCAATATTTGTCTTCTACATTTTTGCTGCAATATATTCCAGTACAAGCTGCAATTTCCAAACAGCTGGAAAGTTGAGGTCTACCACATTTAAGGTATTTGCCCTGCTCTTTTTTATCTTGATATAGGTATGTGCTATATACACAGAGTAGATGTAGAAGTTTAGAAGACATGAACATATTTGAACAGATATTGTTAATACAAAGTGCAGAGCAGCTGCTTGACTTCATTTTTAAATCCTCCGAACAATTCATATGACTTAAAAGACTCAGAAGGTGTGACATTTAAAAGATTTGATTTAGCCATCTCCTAAAGGCTTTGACTATACAGTTGCTAAGATCTCTTTTTATGCATAATGTGCTAAGGATAAGGCTTCTGTAACATGCACGAAAATGGGACATTTAAAAATAATTTTATATCGTTGAGCAACATTTGCTCCTGAATAACTGGGTGTCGTTCTTTTATAGCATAGGGGAAAGAGAGGAAATCAGACTCAAAGTATTAAAAACTTTTAATTATGTACATATTATTCTTCTCTGTGGACAAATTTGTCATGTGTGTGGATACCTGGTAGGTCAATGGAAGCTCAGTAAACTCTTTCCCTTGTGTTTAGTCCTTAAAAACATCTTTGGTTTAAATTTTTCATTTGCCTGTGATAAAAAAATCTATGAGATGTACCATAGGAAAAACTTACCTTTGAGACAAAAAATTATGCTTTTGCCAAATCCATAGCAAAATATCTCTTAATTTGTTGAATGTCGTCTCACTTTTTAAAATCAGCAACTTATAGCAATCACAATGACCCTCACACAGAAAAGCAAGGATATCCAAATAAAACATCTTAGAGAATGAATATTTGTTCTTCCTTTTGACAAATTTAGGGCTTGTACAATTATTTATAGTATTTGCTGTGTTAACCTTTTGGATTCAAATGAGAGTGGACCATGAAAACAACTTCAGCAATATTGAAACTGACTCCCAGTCTTCTTTACAGATTTATGCTTTTTGCAAAGATTCATTCAATTAACTGTACTATCTATCAAGAGAAAAACATTGTAATTGGAAAGGACATTTCTTTTGTATTATGCAAGCAATAGTGTTAACTGGAAGTCACTGTGAAATATATAATTAATCTAAAGAGTGCAGTTTCTTTTTCTTAATATTCTGTTCAACTTAGACCCAAGAATTGCTTTATTGCTATTCCATTCTTCCTCTTGCTTACTATTTACATTCAAAATAGAAGTCTGTGATATGTTACTGGTAGGATGTTATTGAGTTAAACATATGGCATAGCTGTTAATAAGTACGTGAAGTGCAAAGAAAGATGTGAATTGCATTGCAAAGCCATAAAAGAGCACTGCTGTTTGGCTGCTTCCTTTTCTTGTACCATAGTATCTGTATTATTCTACTGAGATTAATTAGTTTAATAAACCATAAAGAAGATACATATATATTGAAATAAATGCATTCTGTATATCAGTCAGGTTCATGACAGTCCTTATAAAAAAAAAAAAAAACAACCAGATACAAGCAAACAAAAACAAACCACAAGAAAAGACCCCACTAAAACCAAACCAATCAACAAAACATTTCGGTGATTCTTTTAAAGTAGGTGACTTTGTGCATAGTAGTTTTCTCAAGACAGAAAACTGTTCTCAGATTTTGAAAATTTAGCACTTTATAGTTAAACTAAGTGGTTGCAGGCAACAGGAAGATTCTTCATTTTCTCACCTTCACTTTGAGGACTTCAGTGTTGAAAATTGTACACAATTTAATAGACACAAACACACTAACTCTTGGGCAGAGAAGGTCTAAAGTGCTTTGAGATAACTAGTCTAACTCTTCAGCCTAAGTAAGATGTCACCCTTGTAAAAAACATTGTGTGTCTGCCTTTTTTCAGCGTTCAGACTACTGCATTAAAATTAAAAAAAAAAAAAAAAGAAAGAAAATCAAACATGAAAATTCAACAGTTAATACTCCCTCCCAGTTAAAACATGAGGGCCAAAAAGCTCTCTTGACAAAATGTTCTTGACATCAAAACAAGTTGGAACAAACTTTCTACCAGACAAATAGATGCATACATTTTTAGCTGTTCAGTGATATGTGCCTTAGCTAAGCCTTTGTCCTTACTCTCACTATTTAAGAAGTGATACATGTCAACTTGGTAATAAAAATAAAAATAACTTAGTAATAAAATCTTACAGCTGACCCCCCAGAATTCTGCTGGTGAAGATCTGCTACCACTTGAGTTCTAAATGAACCATTATAACACAAAAGTCTTTGGCACCATTCCTATGGCCATACCTATCCATGACATAGGTAAGGGTTCAATTCAAACAACATCTCTTAACTTAAGGAAGTGAATTTTATGCAAATTGGGAATACATTCTTTTATTGTCAAAATCCCTTACATGTGATATTTGAAAAAATTACTCTTTGTAAACTGGATGTTTATAGATTCTGATGCTATAAATTCCATAGTCTGTATAGTATCATATGGAAATAAAATCCACAGGTTCTTTACTCCTGACATGAAAATCAGTTTCAAAGTAAATAAAAACATTATTTATGTTCTTTGGGCTCTTCAAAGATTTTTTCCCTTTCTCTCCCTTAATTAAATCCCCTTTTGAATAAACAAAATTTATCATTTGTGTGGATCATTGAAAAGTTATGTTTCAAATTATTTCCCTAACATGTCTTCAGAAATCTACATGCTTCTTCCTTTCATTTTATCATATGAAAAAAATTGAATACATGTCAATTTGATGTAATGACCTACCATATACTTCTATACCTGAAGTAAAACACAGCAACAATCAAAGATTTCATGCCCTTTCCCTTATCCTTAGCATTCCTTTTTTTTGGTCTTCCCTTATATCTCAGTACTCTGTGCTGAGCACAGTTTTATTTTACTCTCACCCTGAATCTGATTTTTCTTTTCCTGTATTGTCACAATAGCAAGAGATGTTCACCTTTTTCAATCTATACCTGGAAAGCAATAATAAAATTAGCTAAAAACATGATGAATGTTTGAGCATTATGTATGATAGGCCAAAGTTAATAAACAAGAGTTCTTTTTGCTCTCAGCTTTGACAAACATGTTCAGGCTGACTGAAACTCCTAAGGTACTTGCACAGTTCATCAGTCTCACAAGAAGATGCTATATCAAAACTGAGATGAGTTAATTAAGATTTGGCCCATTAATATTTCCAAATACTGAAAATTTAAAAGTGGACATTGAAAATTCAAAATTTAATAGCACTGATCTAAAGAAACTTGGAGAAAGATTTTCTTTTCCCTCAACTAAAAGAAAAAGGCGGGATTTTTTTTTCAAAACATTTTTTCTTTTTCACCAGATTTTGTATAGTAACAGCATAATTGTTTCTGAACTGGAGGTATTATGTCTGTGGCAAAGTTTGCAAGTAGAAAGCCAATAGACAGATTCCAATTAAAGCCATTACTTTTGGCTTCTTTACTGGACTGTTTCTCTTAATGATTGTGCTCTCTGCTCAGCAACACCTAGCACCAGTTTTATCTTATTTATAGTAGAAGTAGTTAGATTGGGGCATGCTATAAACTACAGCTCTTAAAGGAAAGAAAGACAATGTAAAATCTGTTATAGTAAACAAGATGTCTGAGGATTAAAGAGAGGGAGTGAGGAAGAATTAGAGGGACTTCAAGTTTGTTTTTTTGAAGATGATACGTGGAAATATATTTTCAGCTTGAAGATAGTTCATTAGTTTTTCATTTATTGTTAACTTCCAGGCCTGAATAAGAATAAAAATCTGAAAGCTAGACATTTCCAACAGCCAAAACTAAAGAAAACCTCTAACTAAAATTGATGCAAGGTTTGACCTTATGAAGCTGAAAAGGTCTGTCCCGAAATAACTGATGAATAATCTTCTATCTTATAACTTTTTTCTTAAGTTCTTAATATTTTCTTATTGTATTAATCTTTGTTCCAGTAATGCCAAATAGATGCTGCACATGCCTCATTCACTGAAATCTATGAAGGTCTTAAAAATAGTACCATCACTATAAACTTATTTAATGCATGGGCCAGAGACAGTAAGATAAAACAATTTAATAAAAACATCTAGTTCAGAACTTTGGATTCTTTGTCCAGCTGCAGCAATAAATCACTGTAAAAGTTACAAAAGTTATTTAGGTTAAAATCTTCCTTGACAAATTTTAAGTAATTAATATTTAGGAATTAAAATTCTACTCCAAGTGAGTCTGTAGTCTTTCCTTATAGTCAGTAGGGATATATGGGCACATCCTAAAGACAATTCATTAAGCTTCTTTGAAATATATTTATTTATTTAGGATTTACCATGAAATCCTAACTGTAGTTTCTTAGTTTTCTACCTTAACTGTAGAATGACCTTATCCACCTATGGGTTATGTAACACTAATTCTCTCCACATTCATGCAGTACCTCTATCTTCATCCACTTAAAAAGAGGCAAAATTACGAAGAAGCAAACTTATTATTCACTGCAGAAATATTTGGATGTGTCAATATAAAAGTGCACTATGAATTCCAAAGCCTTCAGCCTTTCTGTGTGAAAGAGGAACAGAGGTGTCTATGTTGGAATCTGCCCTATGATCTAACCTCCACTTTATATCTGTACTTCAGATGTGTAAGTAGTTCAGAATCTAATTACCAAAACTTCTAATAAACAGGGCCTGGGGCACCCATAGATGATGACTAATTTACTGCTGCATCCAGATAATGTTTGGAAACCCTGTATCTTTGCATTTGCTTAAGTTTCTCTTCTGCTGAAACATGCTATTGTAGGTTTTCAGCCCTTCTCTTTCCTTGAACAGAACAGAACACACTGTATTCTGCAGGTAATTGTAGTTTAAAGGCATAAGCAGTATATTATTTGCTATAAGTGTTGGGACTTATGTCCACATCTGTAACCAAAATCAATACACATGCTTATCTATTCCTCTTTCCAAAGACCTCTTTATTTATAGGTGATAAAATTCAGCACTAGGTTTAAAAGGCTCTGAATCTCAAACTTAATTAAAGCACCTGTTTATCACCAAACA
Organism: Ammospiza caudacuta; assembly: GCF_027887145.1. NCBI lineage: Eukaryota > Metazoa > Chordata > Aves > Passeriformes > Passerellidae > Ammospiza > Ammospiza caudacuta. Next base: position 46,902,527 of record NC_080598.1, on the reverse strand, counting down.
TAACAAGCCATAAATTATGTAGATGTTTCAGTTTATTTTGCACTACAAACATGTCACTTTGATCGATATGGATTTGGCTTCTCTTGTGTACAGGAACAGTCTTGAAAGTGACAGCTCACTTTTTTTTTTCAGCACAACAGTAGGAAAACTTGATGAATAATTGTCAAACATGATTGACTGGGGGGAAATTTTCAAAGGCACAGGTGCCTGATGCCTATTAGCTATCAGTGGAATGTACGTGCCTGGCTCCTGTTTGTCTTTGAAAGTCTCCTTCCTAGATATATCAAAAGCCGTAGACAGAGTTATTTATCTGAATTGGAAATGACCTTCCTTACATTTAAAAGGGGCTTAAATTTATAGAAAGTTTAAAAGGATTGTGCTTTATCAGTCAGGAAAGCTGGAACTTTTGCTAGAGATGTGGAAAACCTTCTTGCAGGGAATTCCTACTGAAATTCAAAAAAGGATATATAATACATTAGAGTTGGAAGATATGATTTAGAGGGAAAAGTTTCAGGCTCTAAATCAGTATAGAGAAAAACTAATTAAAGGAGTTGATTCACTTTTGCTAACCTGGAAATTGACCTTAAGAAAATTGAATAAGCTACATACAAAGAGAGAATACCCATATCTTGGAAAGGAAAGCAGTAAATTTCAATTCCTGCAGGATAATCTCAATATTTTTTTTAATGTGGGGAGAGTAGGATACTATTCTGGAATAATAGAAGTTCCTTCTTCAGTGAGTGTTGAGTAAATGGGTTGTACTTTAAAAATTGAAGGAATTAATATCTCATGCCTATAGAGTGACAGAAAAAACCACTTTACCTAAAGGATTAAAATGCAAGTGGAATTACAGTGCAAGGTCTAGAATGACCACTTTAGCATCCAAATTGCTCACTTTTTTTTTTTATTTACCATCTTATGACTGCAAAAATTAAGTACCTTTGTTTTGTATAGATGGTTTCAAGAGATGTCATCTAGAACCTTTGCAGTGTTTTTAGTACATCTAAGAGGTTTTGATCAGGCTTCCTATTTGGTAAATGCTCCTTTTTGAGACTGCACAACCCTGTTGGAAATCTCACCAAACTTAGTGTGTATCCAACAGAGTAGGACCTGATGATGAGGAGGAAATGTAGGAGCACTTCATAAATCTGGTTGGTTGAATGCAGTGAGAGCAGCCCTCACTTAAATTCCAGGAGATTTGGTGCTTTCTCTTCATCTCTGTTTACCTTTCAACAATAGATCTTTATGGACATAACATCTGAGTTGATTTTTCTTTATAATATATATTGAGAAATTATTAATTAAGTGATTAAGTAGGAATTAAGTAGGTATTGCTTTTAAATTAAGTAGGTATTGCTTTTTTAAACCATATTTTTCTCTCAATTAAGGAAATTTTAGCCAATCAATAAAAATAAAAACAGATCTATGTGATTTAGCTCCCCATCTAATCTTTGTGAGTAGAGCAGACTGCAGTGTAGAAATAATCCATTTGGTGGCAATTATTTGAAAACTATTAAATTTGAAATTATTTATAAACATTATGATTAAAGAGATATCTACATAACTTTGGTCGTATTCTTAAATAATAAACGAAAAGGGAAACATAGGGCTTAACTGACTGATTCACTTTGATGATTATGACTCACATGCTAGTTTTGAGCTTTGTGGGCAAATTGAGAGGGAAGGTTTAGTTGAGATACTACGACAAGAACTCCTATACTTTGAGGATTATTTCAGAAACTTCTAAATTTGTACTTTTTTCCTACTTAGAAACGACCTTGTAAGTCTTCTTATATCAGATGTCATTAAAAGTAACCCCTAAGGAATAAGAGTGAAAGTGTACAATATATTTCAATGTTCTATGTAAATTTACTATCTAAATATTTTTCAACATAATAACATTCAAATACTTAGGGTGCTTTCAATGATATACTTAAATAAAGACTACTTACACTAAAATAAGATAAAAAATTTCTTGCTTGTAGTACTTCTAACTGCAATTCTGCTTGAAAGCTTTTTAAATTCTCACCAATGCAATTTTTGGTGGATTTGTCTTCCTCTTTAATGTGATCATGAAATACTTTTTCCCATCTAGTTCAGCTGGATAGTGAGCTAGTAGAAGTTAGCAGAGACATGGAGTTGTTTTTGAGTTTTTGAGTGTGTCCAGTGTCAGATAAAGGTTTTAGGAAGCTGGATATTTGATCCAATGTTGAGTTGAGAAAACTGTTTTCTGGGACATCAGAGTTCCAAAGATGGCAAAAGCTATTTTGAGAGCTGTTCATACAGGAGACAATTTAAGTCTCTTCCTAATAAGACAAGGTATGTCATAAACTTTTTAAAATACTTTTTCAATATTCACTCAATCAATAGCTAAGTGATCCACAAGTTGCTTTTCAGTAGCATAAATTTCTTACATTTATTTTTTCATGAAAATCATATCAAGGCCCTGAGTTCTGAGCATTATCATAGCAGCTACTATATATGCATAAAATCTAGACAATTTCTATACTATTGGTCTTACAATGTAGCCACTATATATGCATAAAATTTAGACAATTTCTATACTATTGGTCTTACAATAAGGAAGCATAGTATAGAACTTTGAGGAGATAAATGAGAAAGCAAAACATGGGATCAATCTATTTTAAGTACCACACCGATGTCTTCACTGCTAAACCACATGGTCTCTCTTGTCTCTCAGCCAAAACATTTACTCAAAATGGAAACCATATTTATTTAGAACTGCTTTGACATGCTGCCATTTCTAAATTCATTTTTCAAATATTATAAACTTAGCCACATGGAGGTGAGAGGGGAGGAAGAATGAAAAATGAAAAACAAAACAAGAGCAAGCAACGGATAGGTCTAACGTGGGCCAAAGAACAGTGATGGGGTGTGAAAGAGCAGTTTATCCTGATGAGTTTTATACTGTCTTTTTGTCCAACTACTTAAAGTGTTTTAAGTGCAGGACCTTATGTTAAGAAACTGGCAGTTTATAACACTTCATTTTTGTTGTTAAACAGTAGACAGTCAATTGGTGTAAGCAATTGTCTGGGGCTTGCAAAAGATAAAGCCTTGTTAGGATAGATGTGCAGATTGTGCAGATCTTCTTTTATACAGCTAATCAAACTTCATCTTTAAATTGTTTGTTTGTTATAGTTTAGCCGAGGCTAAAATCCCATAGTGAGAATTCTTATGTTTATGAGATAACACAGCTGCTAGGCAAAAGGCAAAGATTTAAAATTGCTGTTGAGCTGAAATGAGGAAATCAGTTCATAAAACAATAGTTTCTCATGCTCACTCCACTGTGAAGTGTAATCCAAATATCAAGTTAAACCTTTTAGAGGCAGGGAGGGGGGAAAATCACCAAACAAATAAAATCTCTTCACTTTAATTTCCTTCTGTTATCTCAAGAATATCATCGCATTTCTGTAAGTCTGAAATATGAGGTAAAGCTCTAGAAAAGGTTTCTTTTCAACTAAGCACAAGATTATCTTGAAATTATTAAGCTATATGAACATATCAAAGATTTCTTATTAATTTACTGGAGTTTAGCAGAGGAGTAGGACTCACATCAAGTAGAAAGTTATTTCCTCACAGGAATATAAAGCTGACAGATAAGCCAAGCCTTTTGAACATTTTATTCCTCTATACCTACATAAAGACCTGAATAATGGCTGCTCCTCATTTGACTTTTTCTTCTCATCCTCATTTATATTATACATTGTTGTAATAGTCTTTGTTTTCAATATTCTAGTAGAATTTAACAATTTTTTTTCATTTCTGTATTCTTTGCTCAGTAAACATCTGCAGGTTTTGATTTGTTTTTTGGATTTTTTTAATTCTTCTCTTCCCCTTGTTACTGATGGTTGAGTTCTTTCAACAGAAGGCTTAGAGGAGATGGCCATAGACAATGCAATTATGAAATTTGGGAAGGATGTGCAGAGTGACTGATCATGGCTGTTTTAAAGGATGCTAAACTCATTGCAAAGGAGGCCAGAGGGGAGCCTTTTCTCCCTATGAATGGTTATATCAGATGTTTGCTAACTGTTAATCCCTTCATTAATGAAAAATATATGTGGCATAGAGAAGTTAAACTGAGAAACAAACAAAAGACTTGTTAGGAGAGCAACGGTGTTGATGCAGTTTCAATCCATGTATCCTTTGATGTGCTGGGTAAGTCTGGTATTTTGATGATGAGCTCAGGAAATTTTTGCTTTATTGTGATTCAAATGAATGCTAGCATTGCTTCAGACTGGTAAGCACAATTTGTGCTTGCACTCTGATTCCAATCCATTCTTGCAGTTGTCTGTTAAATCAAAATCCCATGTGACTTAAAATAACTTAAAGAAATAAATTCTGTATCAAACATTAATGCTCCATGCGTGGAATATCTAAAAGAAACCGGTCAGGGTCCTGCACTTTGGCACCACCAACAGGGCAGAACATCCTCCCCCACCTCCACATTCCCAGAATACATCTATTCTTGTCAATGACTACACTCATCAGAAAACACTGAATTTCTTTTTGGCCCTATGTGAGGAAATAGTAGAGTGCATTTCATGTGAAGTTCCTCACAAAACACACTTTTGTTGTGTTATCTCAGATGACATCACAAAAGAAGTGATAGGTTGTGTATGCTAAGGAAGGAAAGCTCAGCATTGCAAGCAGATTGCTGCTACATGAAGGGCTTCCAAACCTGTATGTGAAACCTCTCTAGCTGTCTTCATTTTCCATGACCCATAATGATGAGTTTTAAGTCAGCCTCTTATCAGTGTCTATGAAATCAAGGAAAGGCGCTGAACAAGTTTAATATCTGTGTCTTGATGCTTTCATGCACCATTTACATAGTGAAAAAGAAAAAATCTTTTAGAAGTAATAGGGTAAAATTAAAATCTGGCCAAACTTTAACTGAAAAAATTGCTAACACTGCCATTGAATGACAATGAACAGCATACAATAGTAGCACAAGCTCTGAGGGCCTTTCCAGAATTTACTTCCTTTGACATTCTGAAAATAAGCATTTGAATACTCAAGAGGTTTCGGCTTTAGGTGATAAATCTGCTCTTTGCTCTGATCACATGTGTTTCCTAGATTCTGCTGAGAAACCAGCCAAAGGAGATTTTTCTTTATGCAACATATGGCTAAAAGTGAAGCATTCTGCCTTAGGAGGTTATGGGGAAAAAGTTCACAGAGGTTCTAAACCTCATTGGTTAAAGCGGTAGAATTCAAAGGAGAGCAACTGAATTAAAGATGAAACCCCACCTTGCTCTGAGAGTTCTTTAACCACAGATTGCTGTCATGTGGTGCAGCGCTGTGGAAGTATTGGTATATCCTTCTCCTGTTTTTCCAGAGTGACAAAAACATCTTCTATTGTCCATTTTAAGAGACAAATCTCAGATTATCTTTGCCCTTACTGGTTGACTCATTCATCTACTCTAATGTCTTTTACAAGGCACAGGAAAAAAGTACTCTTAACTATTGCAAAGATGTCACCTTTGACATATAGTAGTGGAGGGGGCGGGGGGGTCAGGCAAACTGCCTGAACTTACAGGATGAAACCTGCAGACTCAGCAGGCTTTTATTCCTTCCCTCCCACTCTGTTTCCTCTACATCTACTAATAAGAGTTTAAAAAAAATCCTCCAACAACACTGCATAAACTCTGATTTATCTGTCCTGTGGGCAGGGTAGATGTGTACTTAATTCCTGGAAATGTATAGATGGCCTGCTACCATTGAAAAGAGGCCATGGAGAAGTGGGAAAGTGGATGGCAAAGACTTGCCTCCAATCACTTTTTCATCCAGCTCTTCTAAATGTTTTGACTTTGCAAAAAAATATTTGATTATAAATCTGTGCTATTTATATGCAGAAACTAAACATGCCAGTAACAAATAGCTGTCTGTGAAAACAGTAGATGACCCCTTAATACAAATACCATGTGAAGGGTACTTAGTTTTATAGATGATTTGTTAGGTGAGGGGATAAAAGCGCTGCATGAAATTCCTCAGTGATTTGAATTTGCAACAATATGTAGAAAGCCATATGGATGTTATTGTAGGGGGAGGTGGAAGAGTTGGTATCCTTTTGAATTCCTAATGGCTCTAAGCATAAACTAGTCCTGGGTCTACTGAAATAATACATTTACCAATAGGTGTGTCACCCAAAAGTTGATTACTGCTTTTCACTTGGCATTTGTCTGATCTATATTATCACTTCCACCACCATAATCACTACAAGGTGGTTCACTAAAATAGTATTTCTGTTCTTTGATATATTTTCCAGCTCCTGAATAACTTATTCAGGTGTAAAAGTCCTAAATAATTATTTAGAGATATAGCTTATGCTGGTCTGGAACATAAACTGATTCCAAACACTCATTCTCTGCATTTGCTTGCTGTCCTTTGCTGTTTAATGGTTCTCAGAATGCCACTGCAGAGAGAGAAACTAGAAAACTATTGAATGCTGAGATTGAGACAATAACGGTGCCAACTATACCTCGGAGAAAATCTGTTTTCTGGATTTTCCTAATCTTTACCATGAAGTTTACAACAACTCAAACACAACAACTCCTTTTTTAGACAAAATAGGACACATATTTAAAAGTCTGTTGTTAGTGGAGATTTAAAAAATGACCAGTGGCGATTCCAAAATTGATTGTACTTCCAAAGCATATACTAATACTGGGAACAATTCCAGTATGGGATTAGTGTAGGAAAGACAGATAAAGATTAAAATGGATAGTTCCACTTTCAAATACTATTTAACAGGAAGTATGTCCCTTTAAAAATCTTAGTCTTGGTGAACACTCTGTTGACAAAAATTATAAAGTTATTCTATTTTTGTGAAAGATGTTTTCTTCATGTCTGGCACACAATATGTTGAATTCCCTTAGTGCATGCAAACATTCTACTCAATAAACAACCTTCGTATATATGATGTTACATATTTGGATAGAACATTTAATATTTTATATTGTGAAGAATTTTCAGTTCATTTGTAAGGCAAATAAACCAATTCAATGGCATCTGAAAATTGCTACAAAAGAATTAGCAGACACAGTGAATGGCAACAAGCAATTGCACAGCAACACTACAGATTTGGAGAGACTACACTGATTAAGATGAACAGGGAAAATTATACACCCTCACAAAAGGAAAAGCAGGGATAACAAACTGATGTTACTTGACAGCAAATGAAAAGTAAAACAAAGGAAGGTGGGGTTTTTTTATACATACATACTTAGCTAGACTGTGGAACTCATTGGGAAAATATTGTGGATTTCTTGTATTTAAAAAAAAGTAATAATTAAAATTTGGATAAATTAATTAAAGACAAACCCACCCTTGGGTATACTAAATAGAACGATCCAGTTGAAACTTTCCTATACAGACACTCTCTCACAGTAAAATTTCTGCAGTATGGGATTTTGTGCCATGGAAGTATTTTATTCTTGCCCTATTTTTAATATTTTTCCTGAGCACACATGCCTAGTTCAAGTGGACATCAAGTGCTCTAGGCCGAATTGATCTTTGAGATGATCAATCTTCTGTTCTGTTCTTCTGTTCTAAAGGCAAAGATTTGAATCCCAGCTCTTCAGGAGAACCTGCAGGAGGATAGATATACATGCAATGTGGTTAATATTTTAAGTTCAGACAGTGCAGTAGGTTGGGTTGTATTGGATTCAATTTGTCTGAGAGACACATTTTTAAAAAAAATTGTGAGAATTTAAGTCTTTGAGATTTTAAAACATAGTCTTCAATGTCTTTAGGTTAGAGAGAAAAAAGAGGAAGCTATTGATTTAATGAAGGTGGTAGACCTCTAGGAAGGCTAAGTTCAAATACTGGCAAGTACAGATTCATATCCCTCTCAACTGACTAAATCAAATAAGGATTTTGACTGCTGTTCTGGCTTTGGTGTTCTGAGGTACCATAAAGTGGCGGAGAAAATATTTCAAATAATAACAGTAATAATTTAATAAATTTGTATCCATGGAATGGGGCAACTTAGTGAAACTCCACAGCTCTTAGAATTTTATCACTCAAAAATCTTACTTTGTTTGCTATATTCAGTTGCTATAACTTCTAGTTCATGCATTTATCATCTATGTTTTTAAATTCCTTAAAACAATGAGAAAGTTCTTTTTACCCATATTAGGTAGAAATCCTGAATTAAAAGATTTAATTTATTTAAGAGGCTCAGTTGTGTAGTAACTGTAAAGCCTTGAGTGTACTTGTAGCAGTTATAGGTAAAGCTGCTTTGCTACAAGAAAATAAACCAATAGCTTTACATGAAAGATTTTGGCTGTCACACAAATCAGGGAAAGAACTGACAAATTTCATCAGTTTTCACCTCACTTATGAAATATTAATAAATAACAAGAACATCCAGGAGAAAATATTTGCAGTTTTTAGTTAATCCTGGATGCCTTCCTTTCTTTGTATTCTGGCTAAGTTTACAAATACTACCATCTGATTTTCAGGAATGTTTGGTGCTTCAAAATCCTCTAAGATAAAAATTGGATTTCCAGGCCCCCAAAGAGCTACATCATTTGCATTCAGAGGTTGAAATGAGTATGTCTGCAATTCTTTTGGACACAGATTTTTTAAAAATATTTTGTCTGGTAGCAAAAGTTTTCATATCCAAAATATATGAGAGAAAAGTCATACTTGGGAGGAACCTGATGGTCTATACCCATAAAGGTAGGAGTCTTTACCCTACCATGCAGATGGACTCTGATACTCTCTAAATTTGCACAAAATGCTGGTCATTCATGGCTAACACTTTCTGTTTTGCAGGGAACTGCTGCCACTTATTGATCTTGGCAAATCAGTTCCTAAAAAGGATAATCCTTTTAATGCACAGGGTGTGCTGGGTCTGGCATTGTCAGGCATTCATTATTTGCACAGAAACACCTAAAATATTTTCTTGAGAGGGGAAACACCCTCTACTGCAGGTCCAGCAAAACAGGCTAATCAGGGGCAGGTTTCATGTCTGTCTGCCAAGTTAGAAACAGAGCCAGTGAGTACACCACATACCCCTGATGCATTCAAGTGTGCACCTGGTGTTGGTTAATTGGGTGAAGACTTTTTGCCTTTGGGTGGAAAGTATTTAGTGACAGAAGTTTTTTCTATTCTCTCAATGCCCCTACCCACAAAGAGAATGTTTGACTGGCTTATTTTGCAAGACTGTCTGGTTCAGGACTGGGGAATGTTCAAGGTTAAAAGGAGAGGTATTTGATTTACAAAAAATAAATAAGCAGGTTTTAGGATACATAAGACAAATAGAATTCCTCTCTCAAGTAAACCTTAAATTCTCACAGACGTGGAAATTGAGAGTGAAGTAAAACGATTCATTATAGTGATTTTATTGCTGATTTTTCCAGCAAGGTGTTTCGAAGGGAGTAAAACACAGCTGGTTTCTTTTCCTACTGCATGTGTCTACACAGAGCATAGGGGGCATGGCTACTGGAAAACAGCACACTGGTTTCTGACAAGGATAATAAATAAATGATGGTGTAAAAACTTTCCCAGATTTCAAGCATGCTAGAAATATTTAACAAATTCAGATTCACAGCAACCATCTATTTTGGTGCTCTTTTACAAGAGAGGGAATGGAACCACGGAGCTCTGAGTGCCAGATCCTGCACACTGCTCTGGGCTGCAGAAGACCCTGTGGAGTGCAGAAGTTGTAAAGTGCTGCTCAGAGACCCGTTCTGACTTACAGGTCAGACATGGAGTCACATAGTAGGCAGCACAAATGTGCTGCTGCTCCTGCTGTACTGGAAGGAAAGCTGTGGCCAAGCTAAGGTACAAAATAATGTAACTTGTGAATGTAAGGGGTGTTCCTGCTTCATGCCACTTTTCCAAGCATGTTTATTCGTGCTCATAGATATGGGAAGCAATCATTCTGAGTCCTCTTGCTGAAACCAAGCTGCAAAGCAGTAAATGATTCAACGCACTGACAAAATATGAAAACTTTCTATTCCACCAGAAAAGGTGGGAAAGCTCAGTGTTAGCAATGGAATTGCAATTTTACTACATCCTCATTAACTGCCTAACCCACCTGTGTACTAACACATCGAGGAGTATTGTAAGATGAGCCCATAGAGAATTTCAGACTTTTAAAAAATTTGTTTTTTAATGTTTCATGAGCAGGTAAAATTACAAATAAAAGAGCTTGCTAATAAGTAACTGGGAGACCTGTAGAGGATATTTAGAAGTAAACCGTAATGATTGATGATACTGAATTAAAAGAATCTGTGGAGTCCCTCAAATGTAGAGAGGGTTATTGGGAAATCTGAAAAGCATAGAAAGTCGGGTGGTTACAGGCTGTATGAAATTTAACAGAAAGTGCTGCATTCTTCACCCAGGATAATCTTTCTAATACATACAAAGAAGGGGAGAAAAGGCTGGAAAGCAGAGAAAGAGAACTGTGGTTTTGTGTTGATGGCAAGTTGAACAAGAATGTAACAGAGTGCGTCAGGAACGGCATCGCCTGCCAGTAGAGTAGGTGATTGTCCCACCCTGCACTGCACTTTGTGGCCTCATCTCCAAACCTGTATGCAGTACAAGAACATCAAACCATTAATGTGCTCACAGGAGGCCAACCAAGACTGTGAAAGGTCTGAGGTCACTTGGCTTGCTCAGCCTGGGGGAGACAGAAGGGTGATCTCATGGCACCTCAGGGCTTCCCCGAGGGGGCTGTGGAGGGGAAGATGCTGTGGTGATCAGTGACAGGACCTGGAAGAATTGAAAGAATCTGCAAGGTTCACTGCAAAGGGGAGGTTCAGATTAGACATAAGAGATGGCTCTTCAGTAAGAGAGGGGTCTGTCACTGAACAGTCTTCACAGGAAGTACTGGAGAAATCCAGGCGCATCTGAGCAGCAGTGTTAGTCATATGGTTTAGTTTTAGGTAGAACTAAAAGAGCAGGGAGCTGGACTTGATGATACCTATGGGTCCCTCTCAACCTGAGATATTCTAGGGTTCCATGATTTCTGAAAATGTGGAGCCAATTTCAGTAATTTTAACTGGTTGCCTAAGAGGTTCCAATTGGTCTGTGTCACTATAAACTTCAAGTAAAAACCTTTTTTTTTTGTCTTTTTTAAGAGGAAAATTAGTCAGGCCTTACTGAAGGCAGCCCTGTTTGGAAAAACTACATTTATTTATAGAAGGAGACAAGTAGATCAAGTGCTAATTGAATAAAATAAGAAATTCAATTCTCTTTGAAAATGATATATGTTTCTCCACTGTAAAAATTTGATTCAGGTAGTCTTGTCATATTTCTATTTTTTTCCATTTGCTTTGATTTATATATTTTTTACAAGAAGGTGGAAAAAGTATTAAACTTTTCAAAAAGAAAGCTGTCAGGATCTTGTCAGTATGTTAAGGTGTGAAGGTTGTAACCATGCATGCTGTAATTTTAGGCTGTGGCTTAGGAAGGCAGTTAAAGAGCAACCTAAGTGAGTATCTGAGTCACCTCTTTGGAGTGACACATTTGAAAGAACTGTCTTCTACTTAATGTGTCCTTGTCACTGTACATATTATTCATCATGTAAAATGAATCAACTTAAACTCTGTCCTCCTTCCTAACCAACTGTTCTTCAGCCTGAGAGAGAGCTGGAATTTGTGTTAACTATCTGAAATATTAATTTTTCTAGTATGTGAAAAATAATAATTATTATCAGAAGAAATTTTATGAAATTTAATTCAAGGAGTTGTCTTATCAATTAGTTAAGATACCTACTAAAGGGTGAAACACAGTAAAGCCCACACATTTGTAAGTGCCAGAACATTGCGGGTTTCTGCAGTCTTCTTTAACCTTCAAAAGGATAGGTTTAGGAGAACACAAAAAAGTCACACTGTCCTGGTCACTCCCACCCTTTTAGCATTTTCTCTCCCCAAAGTGCCAGGCTGTAGAGACTCAGATTCAAACTTGAAAGAGGAAGCCTTTTCACTCAACTGCTTAGTTCTGGTTCTGCCTGCTCATTCTGCTCCCAGTCTCCCTATTTAAAGATTAGATCAGGAATGAAGTTTAACTTACTGTCCCTTCTGAAATAGTTGGTAATATCCTTTTCCAGAGGAGAATCAAATGATTAGGAAAGTCATATATGTCTATGTTAGCAGCATTCAGCAACAGGGAAAAGTGTCAGGGGTTAAGGTATTAGAGCAACTGTTGGGAGATTTTGAAGTGAATTTCCCATCACATGTGTTTTCAGTCTTTTCAGGTTGACAATCAGATGAAGAAAAGTACACTCTTACAACTCAGCCTGATGGGAGCCCAGAGGTCTCTGCAATGTGTTGCAGCACTGGCAATTCTAAGAATTTTATTACAGATTCCTAATTTCTTTTTGATCTTACAGAGGTGACTGGGATAGTGAATAGTTCAGGCAGTGGTATAAAGACACTGAAAATTCTTGTAGAAAAACAAAAAAGGAAATAAACAATTTTGAGGTAAGAGAAGACTCAACATGTTGCCACAACCCACACTTAAAGATGAAGTACTATCAGTAGTTTGGGTGGTTGTCATGATGCTTAGATCACCTGCACTTTTTACATTTGAAGAATGAAGACAGTTTTCAGATTCCACTGGAGCTACGTCTGCTTTGAACTTTCTCATTTACTACAACAACAATAAAAAATATAGCATGGGAAAGATAGATTCAATTAAATATTTTCATCTAATTAAAAAAATAAGAAGGTTGAATCAGGAATCCGAAAATAGGCTATGAGGCTTTGAGGGCAAGTTACAGTGCTGAGATACTGAATTATAACTATAATAATTCAAATGGTGGATTACAGGATACATCAGTCCTTAAGTTATGGATGTATTTGTGAAAATGGACTATTGGCAAAAAGGAAGGGAGACTAGATATTGAAAATTTATTTTCTAGTGTCAGTGACTTACCTTTTATATTAGATAATTTTTTTCAGTTGAAAACCTAAATTTGTATTTTTTGGGGTGGTTATTTGCATGAAAAATAAGTTTATTGTTTCTGTAAAAGTTGTGGTCTATGTTCATGCACAACCCCAGTGATCTCAAAGTCTTCTTGTAAGCCTCGTTCAAATGCAATGAAGCAGAAGACTTGGCTGAAAATTTAAAGTGGCATCTAGAGTTTGTGGGGATGCATATTAATATCACTTGATAAAATAAGAAATATTAAAAATGTCACCAATTAGAATTGTGAATTGGCCTTAGGAATGTAAGCATTCATATATTAAAAATTATTACAAATTAGTATGGCTAGCCAAAAAGGTCCATTACACAAGTTTGATTGTCTCTAGTAAATATTTAAAGTCAATTTGCTACTTTAGATCAAAAGGAGAAAGAGCAATAACTTGAGAATAAAAATAAAATTATCTTTCCATCTTAAGCAGGTTAAAAGCTATTTTTAATACCAGACATACTGCGTGTGCCCCAGCGGACTCTCTCCCTTTATTCAAATAAATTTGCAGGACTCCTCTCTCTCCTTTTTGGACACTGGCTTTTCATAGCATGATTTTCTGTACATCTCTAATTAAAAAAGCAAACATATATTAGTGAACTTTATATATAACACACTTTGAGAAGCAGATCTGATCCTTTGCTTTCAGTGAGTAGCAACTTCTTCCATAGCAATTCCACAAAATATTGTGTAGCTGCTCTCTTTGGAGAAAATTGTTTTATAGAGTGAGAAAAGGAGGAAGAGAATATGGTTTTTGATAATTGCCACCATTCTCAGGATGTTCATAAACACATACTTAAACATTTATACAGGAAGATCAGCTTTGAAAATGCAGCAATATAAAATAGTCTTCCAGATGCATTCAAGAAAATTATAAAGGAAAACAACTGTTCCTTGATAAGCTGACATAAATAATTTCAGTTTTACACTGGAGAACAAAAACTGAAAGCAAATGTTGCAGCTATAGGGGTTCTGCCAAAGCAAAGCTGCCACATGCATTAAAAGTAAGTCTCAATATAAGGGAAAATAATTTCTTATACCTGTGTAAAATTATGGTTCAGTCTTTAAATGCAAGGAATTTCTGAATTGAAGGTGCAGAGAAAAATACTCCAGATTAATGTTTCATGCTGGCTACTGGTGTTTAGATTACATCTTGGTGACCACATTTGTTTGATGTAATTCACTTGAACTAAAATACAGAATGGGGCTGAAGTCTTAAATGATACAACATGCAAAAGGTAGGACTTTATGTCCATTTTGGGTTTTTTCTGCAATACTTGAAATCAGTGATAAGCTTTGAAAGGGGATTTTTTTTAAATACATTAAAGTTTATAAAGGTACAGTGATGTGAATACACTGAGCATGACAAGCTATTTGACCTGTATAGGTTTTCTTCATATTAATCTACCTTCTCAGGTAGATGAAAATCTACACTTTTCAACCTCAAGCATAAGCTCTAGGAAGGAGCTTCAGTACTTCATCATCAAGGTCATTACACTGTGAGCAGTAATATTATTGGTATGAAATGTAACCAAAGAGTTTTTCAATCATAATCTTGTGTTTCCATTGGCATATTGAAACCACTAACTCTTGTAAACTTCAACAACCAAAGGACTCAACACTCAGCACCTTAATTGTCTTGCTTCGTCTCAGGTAAGTATTCTCAATTAATAGTTTTCTGTTATTCTCCTTTCTGAATAATTTTTTGACTTTTTATTTAAATTTCTGTGGCTGTCAAAAAATCACCAGTCTTTTTCTAAACCGATGGTACTGTTGTGTATGTGTGCACTTCATTTTGGCCAAAGAATTCTGATAAAATTCACAATTCATATGGAACTTAAGACATTTACAATGGACATTTTCAAATGCCCAAACAATTAAAATGAATAATTAAGCCACCTAAAACATCTAGATATTTTTTCCCTTAATAGTTAGCTTGGGGATAAATACAATGAATGATAGAATAAGCTTCTGTAAAATAGTTTTAAATAATTGTTTATAAAAATCTGTCACCAAGGCTTCAGTTATTGTAAAGGAACTCAAATGTAATTCTGTTCTATTAAACTTCATTGCACCTAGATGAAATAAGAAGCAGTTACAACTCGGGTTAAAATATTTGACACATTACAACTGGTCATGTGCTTCTTAATTTCTCACATCCTTCCTTTCTACTTCCCCCTTCACTTATTACTTTTATCAGAAGCTAATTAGGATGATCACAAGACGAAATGGCAGGATTTTCCAAAGTGATCACTTTTCCTTTTTCTTTTATGAGAGACTTCAACTTTCTATCAGATCAATTAGTTAATTGGGCATCACTCCTCTAACACAGCTCACTTACTAAAAAGCTCTCATCTTAAACAAACTGTCACAATCCTTCACTGTAGATTGAAGGCTTGAGGCTCATAATTGGCCTCTGATTCTGTTTCTTTGAACATTCTTATCTGGGGATCAAACTGCATGTAATGCAATCTCCTTCCACATGAACAAGAATGTTACCAAAATAAACCCGCTCTGCTGTCCATCTCCTTCCTCCCTTTCCTTGCCATAGTGGTAGCTGAAAAAGTATATTATTTAAAGCAAAGTAAGAAAATAAGACCAGGGGAAGCCTCAATTATGTTGAGCAAGATTAAAAGGGAATTTTAGATTCATATGGTATTTTAACTTCTGTGTTATTGAATCCTGCATTTGATTACATTGTAGTTGTGCTATCAATAATCCCCTATATAAATATACAATATTGTACTAGCAGAGACGTATAAAGTTGATTATAAAGATGTCACACAGCTTAAAAAGAAACAAAACAGATATGATGTAGCTTAGTGCCTTTTAGAACTGGTCACCGTATACTTTTACAAGTATTTGAGATATATTTTTACTTGAACGTGTTTTTTAATATCCTATTTCATAGAAAGACTCCCAATAACAAAGTAATCTAAAATGAAGTAGGCTGAATTGTTAAATATTGAGTCATTTTATGTTGGAGTATTAGTGCAGCTGTGATAAATATACTTTATTTACTTAAAGACAGTACACTTTTTCACATGTACTTTTCTAGGTATTTTCTTTTCTTTTGTGCATGATATTAGGTCTGCTAAGCAGGGCTACTCCATAGATTATAAGAATGGCGTTTTCTAAATGTGAACAAGGCAAATACGTGACATTATTGTCAAGCACAGGCATTGCACAAGACAGTGCCATTTCTCTCCATAACAATGGAGTAGCTAGGTAGTTGTCTGCTTTAAAATTACTATCAAATTTTACACTTTCAGAGCAAAAACCTCATTAAACACAAAATCAGGAGTTTCCAATGTTCAGGCAGACACTCAGTCCCAAGCTCTTTATTAACAGTAATGATTGAAAAATATACATGCAGGAACCTTTTTACTCATCATTGAAACAGAACTGTGTCCAAAATCAAATGTGGCAGCTGTTTAGCAGTGTATGTTTTGTTTAGCAGCACACTAAACAAATGTTTAGGCAAGGGGAATCAAAAATACACCAAAAATTACACTTTGGTGAGATCCATTTACAGAAAGGGATGCCGGAAATTATTGTTTCTAAATATTTAACATGTTTTTTCAGACATCAGGCTTCAGCTGTTGAAACATACCAGCATTTCAATGATTAGTAATATGTTGGACTTCAATATTTTGGTATATTGTTAACTACATACTTAATTTATCAATAGCAAATGGAGAATTTTTTCTGAACCAAATACACCATTACAATAAGAACTGTCTCCAAAGGCCTTACAGCAGTAATAAATGTTTTCCACTGTGTTCAGGATATCAGGTTTTGTCATTGCAGTCAACTGCTGTTTTGCCATTAGTTTGAACAGAGGGTAAGCAAAAGTATTGTAGAGTCTACGGCTATGTCAGCAATTATATTTCTGGTCATCAAGGACTGTGTCTTTGGACTGTCAAAAACATGGATTTAGGAAGGAATTGGGACACAATATTGTTTCTTATTTTACTTGTGGTTGTTGCTCCCAGGAACGAAAAAGAAAAGGGAGGGAGGAAAAAATAAAGTAACCGAATTCTATGTTTTAGAGTGTAAAATGACCTGTACTGGGGATAAGGAAGGAATGATGATGTTTTTAACTGACAAGGTGGTTCAGAAGCAGCCAGTGTTTGTAGGGGAAAGGTTTTAATTGTTGAGTAATGATTCTTTTAATTGGATATAGCTAGATCCAGATTTATTTAATAATCAAGATGTGAATTTATTTGCCAATAAAGTATATAGACTGTTAAAATATCAAGAGTTGTGAGTGACACTGCAGGAGAATGAAATGCATTTAAGGAAGTAAGCCTAAAGTATTGAAGGATGAAGGTTTTAAAAGTGAGAACAGAAACTCTAGGGAAGGAACTTGTATGAGTAAACCTCAACATAGCACTTCTCTCTTCATGTTTAGTCATGTAGAACTTTCATTTACTTTTGACAAAGTGAAAAGGTAAGAACAAAGTGATGTCACAGGTAGCAACATTCATATTTGAAACAAGCAAACACAAGAAATGGTAACTTGGATATTTATGCAGTGGAATGAGACAATAGGAAGTAATTTTAATTAAGATTTTCAGCATTTCAATAGTATAATGATATATAATATGCTTTTCAAGCAGACAAAAAATCCCTGAACTTTAGGGAGGAGGGGGAACATAAAGCAAAAAGATGTTTTTAGGAAGGTCTATGACAAGTAATGGTCAGTCTTGGCTAATCTTTTTCCTAAAATTCAATAAATACCCCTAGTTGATGCAAGTGGCTTTAGTTTCCTGGGTTGCTGATTGTGGCTTGTTAAAATCTAATTAATTATTTAATTAATTAATTATCTCTGAAATTTTTTCTCCATAGTGATTAAGGAAGAATTGGATTCCAGGAGACTTAGTTCAGCTGTTAAGCACTTAACAGCAATATATTCGGTTGTTGTGTTGGTCTTAAGTACAATTTCATGCATGGTTTGTGTCTATTATACTGAAATTCCCTAACTGAAGTTTTCTAAGTAACAAACGATGATCTCTTAGGTCTCAGAATAGTTCTTTCCTATAGTAAAAAGGCAGACAGAGTTGTAGATTAGTTTGAAATCAAGAAAACTGTAAGCTTCTTTGAGGACCTGGCTCGACTTTTTGACTAATTCTCTTAAAAAAAATTGATTTTACATCTGAACAAATGAAGCTGAGGTGACATTTGACCAGCGTCTAAGTAAGGGAGGGAGAGGTGAAGGCAAATATAGAAAGAAGAGCATTGATCAACTAGACAAACACACAGGATATTTTTAAGAGTATGAAAACATAAACAACCTTTCCATCAGTGACTGCATAATTTCTGAACATCATCTTGCCAGACTAGACACTGTTTCCATCTCATGCACACATACACACAGATACAAAGAGTTATCTCTAGACAGGTATAAGATTCAATTGTACTTGGGCCTGACTGGTTTCTCTGTCACTTTTTTTGAGTGTCTTTTTCACTTTTTTTTTTTAATTAATTAGGAAACTGCATTTAAATGTTGTCTTAGCAAAATAAGGCATTTGACCAGATGATTTCCAGAAGATTAACAAGTTTTAATGCTCTCTTTGACTTTGTCATGTGACAGTAAATGGTGAATAAACAGTCCCTTGAATTTCTCAAAACCTCATTTCCAAAGCCTTTATTTGTGACTTACTGGCAAAGAATAGACCTGACTATCTACTTTGTTTGAGAGATTGTTGTAGATCAAGGCTGTCCTATCCATCTGGGTTACTGGAAAATTTTAATTTCAAAAATTAGTCTAATAGGCCACATTGAAAATGTGAAGGGTAGTCTGCCCATCATGTTTCCAGAAGATACTTCCAATAACAACAGAGATCATAGCACAGCAAAAGGTTCATTGCTAGAGGAGATTCCAAAGAAGAAGGGAAACCTTTTTTTTCCTAAAAGTGTATTTTGCCTTATCTCACCCTTGTTAAAAATTGATTTATGAAACTCCATTAAACAAGGACTCTACAGACTTTAGCAGTATCTTATAAGGAAAAATAATTATAATTTGTTATTAATTGTACTTACACTGGGAAACTGCATGAGCTTCTACCAAAATTTATACTTTAAGTAACTATATCACATGTAACTACAATGTAATTTGAAAATGTGAAGACTGAAAGTGGAGAAAAGGGGAGAGGAAGAAGAAACGTAGGCTAAGAGCTCTCTTCTATTGGTAGCGCAGATGAAGAGACTGGATGAGAGCAATAAGAACAACTTCTCTGAGAGATGATCCTGATGAGCATTGAATACTAGCAAATCTGGTTATTTGCAAATCTGTGTCTTCGCAAGAGCTAATGTTCTCTTATCCCACTAAAAGTAAGTAACAGTTGTAGTCAATATGTAGCTGGTTCTCCCAACATACATGAGGAAAGGAAGAAAAAAAATTTTGATAGGTAAATCTAATTTTCTTCCATAATCCTTTTCTATACAAGAGATGTAAAAAAGGGGAAATACGCCATTCCTTAATTTGTAATGGGCACAAGATTTTGTGAAAAAAAAAAAAAAAATTAGGCTACTATGGCTGTGACACCTAAGATATTCTAATTTAAAGAATTTGACCTCTGATGACTGCAGAGCTGAGAAACCACAAACTGTAATTAATGCTTTTTGCCACCCCTCTGCACTGACTGCTGTGGTGTTCTAAGTGGGGAAGTATAACTATGTTATTTCTAACTTTTGTTTTGCCAATGCAATCCCCTGACCACATAGAAAATAACTCATTCTAACATTTTTCAGCAAATCCACTTCAAAATATTGCTGAAACCTTCATAAAGTACATTTAAGGTGTCTTAAAATTTCTGAACTTTTTCCTACAGCTGTGAAATATCCTTTTATTCTAGTCTCATTTTGATTCAGGAAGGGCACCGCTTCTGTGAATGCTTTGAGCATGAGGGATTCAATTACTCAAAGATGGATATATCTAGTACATTTGTGACAAACTATTCTGCAGTGTGCTTTTAAATACCGAAAAACACTCCTGTCGAGGCAGACAATTCAGCTGTAAGCCAGCTTGCATCCATAAAAGTAACGAAAAAAAGAAATTCTCACATACTGTAAATATTTATTTATTGAAATTATCTATAAAAACATTTGCAATGGATGCACTATTATTTATTCTATATCACAATGGACTACTCATTAAATCTTTCATAATATTATTATCAGCTTAATCACTTTGCATTGTTAACAACTCAGAAAACCTTACTTTGTAAAGTACTTTTGGAAAATGAACATAAGAGTACATGATGTGGATGCAATAATTTTAATTTTTCCCTCTCATTAAAATACAAATTACAAATACCTCCCATGTTACTGCAGCATTTCAATAGTAATATTATCATTTTGCCTAGACAATAAAAAACACCCCAAAGATTTATGCTAATGACTGAAATTATGTATGACATAAGCATATGGCAATAGTATATAGTATTTGGTTTTACTGGGATACATGTCAGGAAAGCAGTGGATTTTTATGAATTTAATTGTGATGAGCACGACTCACCTGTTTTTTGTATTACATTTTTCAAATCTGTTCAGTATATGTGTTTCTTTTCCTAGTCTTTTTGATAAAATTCTGTTCACGACACACAATGGTTTGGAATAACCCACTAGGCATAATTCACTCACTAGGTCTCATAAATGATGGATTTTACTGAGGATTGCTTTAGGATTGTGGTTTCTGTCTTGGCCAAAGCACAAGGCAACATCAGAACAGATGTGACTTGACTTGAGTGCCCAGGTGGAGATAAGGCTGTAACAGAGTCATTTTTTCATCATCCTTGGACATGCAAGTCAGATCTTGTCCAACAGTATAATACTTTCAACCATTGCCAGCTCCAAGTGACATAGTAAGCTTGGAGCAAATCACAGGGGAGAAATATTATTTTCTGGCCTTTAGTTTTGGCACTCTTTTCACCCAATTTGCATTTTTCTTCAAACCCGAATTCTCTCCCACCCTACAAATGTTATTACATGGACAAAATACACATAGCCACTCGAACATAATGAGGAGTTCATTCTAGTAACTTAATAGAAGGATGTATGCTTGCTAAATCAAATATTCACATATCCAAATGTTTCGGGAGTGTAATAGAGAGGAACCGATATGGTTTTGTTAGAGGTGGCAGGATTTGTTCTGCTCTCAAAAGCTGGGCAACACTGCTTGCCATGCAGGTATAGATAGAAATTAATTTAAATGCACATTTTCCAGTAGTTTGCAAACTCTGTGCTTCTTGGGCTAGTACATAGGACAGTTGTAGGCAGCAGATATTTTGGGTGAACAATGGCAGGACATGACTGTTTTACTATCAAAAGAATTATTTACTGCTTTAAGTACCTGGCTTCCTGAGCAGAACACACATGCAGTGCTAAAGAGCATAACAGCGAGTTTCCAAAGGTTCCTGCTCCAAAAAAATTAAAAAAAAAAAATTAAATTTTACTCTTGAATTAACAGGTTGTATGTTATTAATATATTTTTATCTTGCATTAAAAAACCACAAAATTGTTCAGAACTCAGCAGTGAATAGAAATGTCTCCCCTCATCTCATTTTAGCTTTTAGGCATAGTTAAAATGGCTACAGTTTTAATCTTCTTTAAATTTCAATTTTTTTTCTTTAAATTCTTAAATTATTTTTCGAAATTTTAAACAAAATACAAGCCACAATATTTTTGTGAAAAGCAATTTGGGTTTTTTGAGAAATTTTAAATTTTTTAATTTCTCAAAGAAGAAAATCTCAAGGTCGAGCATGAAAATAATAAAGAATACTTACTTATGTTGCTGCTTAGTCCTCATTAATTTTCAACTTTTAAACTATAAATAATTTTAAATAGAGTGCTTAATGGAAGGCTAAATTTTTGTTGAGTATCTAAACTGCTTTCAGGTAGAAAGGGTCAATTTTGTGTGGTTTATTTAACTTTCTTCATGAGAAGTCATTAATTCATAGAGTCTGTCTCCATTATTTAAATTGTTATTTTTCCTTATTCTTTTATGTAGAAGCATTAGTCTTGAAGCTATTTGTCTACATTTACAAACTATGGAATTAAAATTGACATAAATATGTTAGAGATGTAAAACCAAAGTTGAGAAACTAATTGGCTTCTCAAGTTCACATGGACGTTGGACAGAATTGCTCAAGTCCAAGACTAATGCTGTATCCCCCAAAGGTGTTCTGAGCTTTGTCAAAGCATTTAACAGAGAAAAGCTGTCCTACTATGAGCTATTTAGTAGGTGAAAGGAAAAAGAAAAATATGTCCAGACTGGAAAGTGTGAAGCTGATAACTTCTTGATGTATTAGCAAAATCTGAAATATTTAAGTCAATATTCTTGCATTAGCCTTCAAGTACAACATGGATTTGAAATCAATACAATGAAGAATGTATGTTGTGGTTCCCATTGGACCAAACTAAATTTATATATCTCATGGAATTTTAGCTGCTAAAATCTGTAAAGACCTAGGATGTGTGGAATAATTTGTAGGCCTGCAGTAATCCAAACTTGAAAGTATAGAGGAACAGATAACAAAGATAAAGGGTGGGAACGTATTGATCAGAATGCTATTAAAATGGTTGAATTTTTAAAACATATATTTTATTAAATAAATTTGGAAATTTCAATTAATATGATACATTTAGAGTTCCATTTTATAAAAAAATAAGTATTTTTCTTCTGTGAAGAAAGAAAATGTTGGTTTAGACATGAAGATGCAAACCCCACAATCATGGAAGAAAAATACTTAAAGAAAACATAGCCATAGCAAATAGCCACTACTTTTGTACAGTTCACCTGCCAGAGCTTTGACAAGGCTAAAATAACAGTTTTAAAACTTCAAAGCACTTCTTCCTTTAATATGCTTATTATGCTCTAGCCGAGGACTACACAGCTAATCAGGGTACCAGGTAGTTGTTATTTCCATTACTTTTTTGAAATTGTAGATACCATTTTCATTTTGGAGAAAAAAAATCTCATCTGGATCTGAGGACGATTAAATCACAGTTCTGTACCTGGAGTTAGATCATGACCTAGCCACTGGGGTGGAGAAATGACAAGAACATCACAGAGATCCCCAAGATACAAAAGATCCAAGAGCCACAAAAGTGAATAGGTTGAAAGTAGACTTTTTCTGCTACCCTTTCCACTTTCCACTTTTTTTTTTCTGCTACACTTTCCACTGCCTACACTTGTCCTTTTGTCCACAATCATTGTGCAGTACTAAATAAAGAGTGTTACCTGGACTGGTTTCCTTCACTAATGACAAATTTGTAAACCATTTCCAGAAGCCTACATATTTCATTTTTGATTCCCTTACAGTCCACAGTTGAATTATGTAGAGAAGAAAAATATATCTTGGAATTATTCATGAATACAAAATATATCTTGAAAACAAAATTCCTTGACTTCTTTTATTTTTTTAAATTTTTCCTATAGATACCTCATCTTCTTTTTTCTCTCATATATATATTTTTTTACTGCAGTCCAAATAATACAAGGGTAAACTGGATTCTACCGTGGTTCTTTCATCATCAACAGAATAATAATTTGCATTCTAATTGCAACTGTTTTATTATTCATGACCAATCAGAAAGAACACTGAGTATTTTAAAAACCTCAATTAAATTTCAAGGCTCACAGTGTGAAAGGGGTGGGTGTGGGAGTGTGGAACAGTCATGATTTGTCTCTAAAAACCATGAGCAAATTTGATTGCGCAGACAGAAAGAATCCCCACAGGACCATTTTATAAAGCATTTTTCCAGATTCTTTTGTGCTGTCAGTCTCTGGATTAGAGAAATAACCTTACTGCTCTCTACCACAAAACTTCTCAGATCAAAGCTGAATTAAAAGTTAACTTTTCATGGAACTTCACAGAATGTAAGTGCAAGCTGTACAGTCTTAGTAAGCATGACTTCTTATCAGATATTCCTTGTGATGCACATCACATTCAGATTTAAATACATGCATGTATAAACATTTCTTCATATTGGAAGGGAGAAATGTCCAATCCATTTTCTTTCTGGGATTTCCAATGACTGATACCTTTAGCACGGGAAAAACTGGTCAACCCAAAAGATCCCTGCTGAACTCAGTCAACAGGTTAAATGTGACCTTGGCAGCTGTTTCTGTTTTCAAGGTCATTACAAACCTTACAAGCTGTTTTCCTTTCCATCCCTCATAGGATTAAACAGCAATATGGTAAAAAAACAACTAACTTAAATTTAAGTCTCAAAAGAAAGTTGAAAAACAATAAATACATAAGACAGGGACATATAAGGTTCATAAAAAGGTCCATTCAGGGTCATGTCCAAGGACTATGATTCTTTTTCTGTTTTCTACACCTCTAGCTGAAGGCAGGCTGTTACACTGCACACTTAGAATTTCTACCCAGCCACCTCCTGACTTTCTTTTTAGCAGAACATACTTCTTATAGGATTAAATGAATAAGATAATAAGAATTCATTATTCTATTAATGTTCTGAACTAGAGGTACTCAGCTTGCAGCCTATGAATTAAGACTGTGAGAGAGAAAGGATTAATTCCTTTCTTCCTTCAAAGGTTTAGAAACCCCAGTCTGAGCATGACAAATAGCTAAGGAACAAGAAAAGCTGTAAAAGAATGTTTTCTTCACTGGTCACTCAGGGCACACTAGAAATCAAGATAAGAAAATTAGAAATGGTGACTCAAGTATATGTTTTTCCCTACCTAGGTCCAAGCAAATTGGGAATAATTTTGTTCTCTAATAGTGACTGGCAAGCAGTCTCTGGAAATAAGCTAAGAAAGTGGGCCATTTTTTCACTCCCCACAGCCCTTTAATCTCTTGTACTCAAGGAAAAAAGAGACAGGCCTACCGCACAGCAGGGAATCCCTAAAAGTAATTTATGAGAGGTTTCTGCCTACTTCAGCAAAGCATACAGTTCAAGTTGAGCCAAGCTGCTGAGGGAGCCTTGAGCATGAGCCTAACCCTAAGCAGAGCAGTAAAAGCAGCCTTCTGCTGAGGTGCCAAGAACATGGGTGGTGAGCAGAAAGGTGTGGAAGGAGCAAGGCTGGGGCAGTTCCATGTTCTCCCTGGCAGGCCTTTTGCAGCAAGAGCTCCCTGGATCTGACAGCTTTGTGCTTTTCTTAACCTGTTAAGTATTGGTTTAACAGTGGTGACCAAAGGAGACCAAGCCCCTGTGAATGAAATGGATCAGACCCAGAAATGCTCAAAATCTACCCAAAAAACATGATTAAAACTAAATGACGTTAGATGTTGGTGCCAATATACTGCTATATTCTATTTAATACTAAAATAAGCAAAGATAAATAAATGGAAAAGAAGAAAGAGAGAAAAAATAGGAAAAGTTTTTCATGGTGGGGATGGGGGCATGGAGGGAGAGTGACAGGAGTTATGTATAAACATATCGCCCTTCTGGGGTCCCAACGACAGCTGTTTTTTCCCCTCTCTCTGGTCTTCTGGATGGTGAGGTCTGCTGCCTCAGCTGTGCCAGAAGGTGTAGAATCCCACGGATTAGTATACATTTGTGCCAGGTGGGAACACCCAGGTGCCTCCCTTGCAGGGGTCCAGTTTAACAGTGTCCCTTGCAACACTGTGGCTCTGTTGCATCATTTGCAGCGCTCTGGTGCAGGGCCTGGGGACCCCCTTGTGGGAGGCCTCTGATGGGCTATGGCTCTGCTGTCCTTCACAAGCATTCAGCTGCTCCTGGGGTGAAGGGGCCCCACAGCTGGGCTCCTCTGCACAGCAGAGGTTGGGCATTCATAGTTTCAAACCAGAGGCTTCTTCTCTGCACACCCAAAACCTTCCATCCTCCCCAGCCTTTGGTGTGAGGGTCTGTGCCAGCCTGGCAGCTGATAGCCCAGTGGTCTGAGGGGCTGTAGTCTGCACCTCGAAGGTGCTAAGCCTGATCCCTCTGTGAATACATTCTTGTCCCCCCAGCCCAGACCTGAGTCACAATCTTATCTCCATCAGGGACCAGTCCAGGGCATCAGTCAGAAGGCCTATTCAGGGTGCAGGGCTCTTCTCTGAAGCTTTTTTGTGATACAGCTTTGCTTAAATAGGCAAAGGTCCTTTGTGAAGATATTTAAGCAATAAATTATGATATTCAGTCTCTGACAAACAGGATGGAAGTGTGGATTTTACAACAGCTTTGAACTTCCGGAATGCTCCTAAGCAGTTGTAGGAAGGTTAAGAATGTGGACCAGGAAGTTTGGAACAGCTACAGAAAATCATCCCAAATTTCCTATGCTTTACCAGCTCATATTGCCAAAGGAATAACATCCTCTGCTTCGGTTCTGTGCAGTGTAGCTGTGTGATTATTCAAAAGTACATTTGAAAACTACAGTGTCAGCAGGCTTCATTTGTATGTGGTTCTGGATTCTTTAGGTCTGTGAGAGTCTGTCCTAATTTTCCCTCATCTGCCTCACGATCGTCCTTGGGATACCACTGAAGAGAAGACCCCCCCGTCTATATCTGGCTCTGAAGGAGAAAAGTCACACACCACGGGCCCTGAGACCTGAAAGCTCAGTGTTGAGCTATTGTTTTCACAGGAGGGTTTGCTGTACGCTAAGAAGAGGGCACCACACCCCGTTTGCAACAACAGCAGCTCTGGAAGCTGTTCCACCTCTCGGCCTGGCTGGACTTCTCCTGAGTCTCAGGTGGTCTCCCACAGAAGACCCTCACCTGTTTTACAACCACCGTGACAGACAGACTGAGATGTAAGAAGCCTCTCCACCAAGGACTGAGACATGAAACCCCTAACAGGCCCCTCTGCTCCTTCCAAGGACTGTGACTGAAACCCCCAGCCCGGGGGAGGTGTGTGGGGAGGCAAGCTGACCAAAGCGAGATGTTTGCCTGCAGGTTGTGACCACTGGAGCAAGAAAACAATGTCTCTCGCTTACTGCTGAGAACATAGACTACCTGTTACATCTATCAAGCTCATTTACTGCTGAGAACATGGACTACCTGTTACATCTGTTCCCTATTGTAATAAAAACCCCTGAGCTAGCTAGAGCCTTTGAGATCTCCCCAGCGTAGCAGGCTGACCCTCGGCTGGACCGCACCAAAGGACTTCGTCTCTGCGTTGGTAGGTATATCCCCTTTCTCTCCCTCTCTCTCTCTCTCTTTCTCTATCTTTTTCTCTCCCTTAATCCCTCTATCGCATTTTTGCTGTGGTTATTTCAATAAAACCACATTTGATTTGATTATCACTGCAAACCCCCTTGTACCGTGTTGGTTTTTTGCACTCTGAGATCATTCCTACGAACCATCAGGTCATCTGTCCACTAGGACAGACCCTGACAAGGTCTAATTTAGTAAATACCCCACAGGAATAGGAAACAGTTTAAACATATTATATATACACTCATAGACTCATTATATACACTAATCATTATTTCTCTCACTTATTCCAATTTGTTTGGGCTTTTTTTGCCTAATTGTTCCCTTTTCTCTGCTCTATCAATGAATGAAACAATTCTTTATGAGACACAATTAAAAATAACTTATTACACTTATTTTAATACAACAGTTATTTAATGATGTTATATATTGATGGCATTTTCAATTGCACAATAGGATAAAGCCCATAAGGATTATGAATCTTCCTATTTTAAAGCTATTGTTACCTGCCATTAGGAAAGAAATTCTCTCTAGAAAATACTATATAGCACATTTAGGTGTGTATAAAGGATTCCATGCCTCTGCCTGAAACATTGAGACGATATTTATTCATTTATTCATCAATTCATAATGCTTCAAGAGCACAATCAGGGGAACTATTGTGCTAGGCCCTGGACAAATGAAATCCCATAACTCCCTGATTTAGAATATTTATAATGAATGATGCAACTGTAGAATTAAACATTCTCTTTCCATTCAGTATCCAAACAGACAATTAAACTTTTCCCAGCATGGTAATTCTGAAAACTTGCCTCAGGTCAGTGAAGTAACAGTAAAGGAAGAGATGAATAATAAGATCAGCTTGTAAATTGTTGGAATTCTTTTTGTGATAGCTTCTAAAATTTGCACAGTAACTATGAAAGAAATATGGTCCCCACATAGTCACCTAGTAGTTGACATGCTCTGCTCAGCATTTCATGTTAAACAATACAGTGAGATTTCAAAACATCAGTTCTGGCACCCAATACATGTGAAGGAGAATGTCCATGGAGTGGTCATGCAATGCTATTGGTCACACATATTCAAGCAATACCCACTTATGTGTGGAAAAGAGAGTTGTTCTATGTACTTGATATAAAAATTTCTTTGAATTCTCTTTGCATCCGATTATTCTCAGAACTGATTTGATTATCTCAGTCTTCTCACTTCTTGAGTGCACACTATTAGCTGGTATTGTGGCACAAAACAATTCTGCTTCTTCCTTGAAGGAGAGCCTAAGATTTCAAGGTACAAGCAAATCCACATTACTCATTTCTTCTTCTATGCATATCATGCCTGGAGATGTTGAAACAGAAGGAAGAATTATTGAATGTAAATGAAAATTTCTAAATATCCTAAACTTCTTGAAAACGCTGGACTAAATCTAGTAGTTCCATTGCTGCAATAAACTCCATTTCTGACCAAAAAACCAAAAAGTCCAAACAAACAAACAAGCAAAAAAAACCACAAAAAACCAAACCAAACAAACAAATAAACAAAAATCAGAAAACAAACAAAACCCAAACCAAATCTTCCCATACATTTAATTAAAAACTTGACTTATTTTTGCATAGCCATACCACAACATTGTTCAATTTGCCCACATATTTTGTCTCCATGCTTTCTCTTTTTCTTTAGACAATACTGTATTCCCTAAAAACTTAATTTCATATTTTTCAAGACCTTAATTTGAAACTGTTTTTTTTATATTTTCACAGATTGCTCTAAAGCACACAAAAAGGTGGAATAGGTTAGCAATACAATAATCAGTGAAGGGCTTGAGGGGGAGAAGAGATTGGAAAAAAATATGTTTCCTAGTCAGCAGAAAATAATTCTGTTTCTTATGGTTTTTCTTTGAAAACCTTACTTTAAAATATTTGTGAACAGAGAAAGGAGAAAAATAGTAGATAAAGGCTTAATGTATGTTAAGTTCACGTATTAAAAAAAATATGTATAAAATGTGAGCAAAGAAACAGAACATTATTGGGCTTGTGTGTGTGTGTGTGTTTTGGTTTCTGTTTGTTTTGGGGTTTTTTTAGAATTTTTTGTAGGTTTGGGGGTTTTTTTTCTGTTTTTTTTTTTCTTTTTTCTTTTTGTTTCCTTTTTTCCTGGCTGAAAGCTGTTGCCTGGGTCCATTTCCAAAGAACTAGACATATAATTATATAACATGTAATTACTCAGCTTTCCAGTAATATACAGCAGGGTCAGAAACTCCCTGCATTTTCATGGAAGGGCTAATAAAATGGGGCTCAACACCTGGTCCTTGCTTAATGAAAATAAATCGATTGAATGAAATCCAAGGGTAGGAAAAAAAGCATTAGTGCTTTGCATTCTCATTTTTTGCCAACTATTTTTCTATCTTAATAAAACTGAAGATGCTGCAGTAGAATTAGGCCGAAAGTCTCAGAAATCCTGATTGCCATTATCCTCCTAAGAACAGGTAAGATACTTAAGGAAACAAAGAATAAAATTATTTTTCTGATTCTCTGAAGACACCAATACAGCCTAGCATATTCCATTATGGAAGTCCATTACAGGGTACATCCTGAACAGAAAAATAGATGGCTTATTTCCCAAAGAAGATTATTTAATTCTAACCATATATTCTCTATTAGGATCAGCACTTTTCTTTGGCAGAAAGGTTGGTAAGAGTCCACCAGAAATTCTGGAGTAAAGACAGGTCTTTTAGATTCTTTTATCAAGAGATTAATACAATTCTTAAGTATTCTCAGTATGTTAATATTTTCTCCTAAGTTCTTCCTCAGCTCTTGTCAACCAGGTTTCACTAATTTTTCTGAGGTTAAGAGAAGTAAAATAGCCATTTGTTGCTTTTAAAACACTGACATTTTTCTGTGGAGTGACCAGTCATAATTCTACTAATGTAGAATACCAAACATAGCTATTTAGTTCATTGTCAGCTTCCATTAGGAAAAAAGTACATCACCTAAAGGCAAAAAATCCTTTTTGTTTTTGTTTATCAGTAATATAAGTCAGTTAAGTGTTGGAAAAAGTAAAAATTCACTATATGTCCCACAAATTCAAAGCCATTTGTAGGAGATGGGACAAAAATTTGGTACTAGATTTTCTGAAGATTTTAACCATGCTAATGCTGCATCCTTTAGAGTGTAAAGTTTAAGTCCAGAATCTATAGTGAAATTTCCACTGGTTAGGAAGTTCCTTAAGGTCGCTTATTTTCCAAGGGATAAAGAAGATACTCAGGATGAAACTCAGAACACTTAGAAAGAAATATTTAAGCCTAAAAAAAAAAAAAACCCACAAAGATTCTGTGGGTCAACTACATCTTCCGTAGGTTGAATAAGTGTTGGGATATGTTCTTCTGCTGTCTAACTGATAAGAGGCAGTAACACAAGTAGCTTCTCCACCCAATATGGTGCTTTCAGCCACTTCTTCCTCTTTGTTAAATCTTATCTTTAATGAATTGTCATGTGTCTAGATTAAAGAGAACTTACATGTAACGATATTCCAGTTTGAGTTCTCTTTCTTCCTTCTGTGTTCATAGTTATACTAGGATTGCTATATTAGTTTAGATTAGCCTATATTTTTCTCTAATACCAAATTTGATGTTCAGGTCACCATTTGATGTTCAGGTCACCATCCACAGAATATAAAATCTGTCTTTGTTTTTCTATTTATCCCTTTTAAGGTTAAATAAACCTTTTGTAATACTGAGCAGATTGCTAGAACTATTTAGAAACTCCTCATGCATCTGATTCACTCCTCCCACAGTATATTGTTCTTCTACTTTATATTGCGTATTTTCCCTTTTTAAGAAAAGTGTTTATCACACCACTACTCACTTTAAGCAGGTTTCCTCAGCCTTTGGAAGTGAACTCACAAACATTTCTAATTGCCAAATACCTGGCTTTCTGCTCAAAGAGGGATCCAAAGGCTTGCGAGAAACATCAAGTAAGCGCAGATCATTTGATCATACCTTGAAAAGATAAAAAAGTGACTAACGATTGAAAATCAATGAAATCCAGTATTTTAAATATAACAATAGAATGCAATGTAAAAACTGAAGGAGAATTTTTAAATTGGGCGCAATTTTAAAATCACATGAGAATTAAAAATACTCACCACCTAAACCAAAGGATGCAATATGGATTCATTTTAAACTGTTACAGCATCTCCCTCAAGACACTGTTCTCTTAATAAGAGGCATATAAAGTCTTGATGTTTTCATAGCCAAAAGAGAAATGAAGTAGCTATAGATCTAATTACATTTTTGAAGTTTATAAGTTGTTCATGTTCTCTATGTCATCATTTAAAAAAACAACCATGCTTGCCTCAGCCTTTTGGAAAAATCTGCTAAGAGCACTTGCTCCACTGATCTCTCATCTAAATAGGTTTGTCAGAAAGAAAACAAACTTTCCAAATACTTCTGGAGGTCTGTGGGACTTTAGGACCTCCATTGATAATTTAGGTTAAAAAGGTAGTCACAATTTTTTTTCCAGCTCATTTCCTTATTAAAAGTTTTGGGGAAAACATATAAAATAGAAAGAAGAATGTTGTTTTTAAAAAAAAATCTTACTAACCCCATTTACATAGCAGCACAAAATTCAATATTTTATAAAACTGTGAAATTGAGAAACTATTATTTTTACCAAAAAAAAAAAAAAAAAAAAAAAAAAAAAGAAGAAAAGAAGAAAAGTTTTAAGAACCACATGAAGGACACAGTAGCATTTAGCATGTTTAAAAATGTCCATGTCTCAATCCACGATAAATTTTGAAAAGATCTACCTTCCTTGCAGTGGTTGCTTCTATGCAAAGATGCAGAAAGCCTCCACAGACACAAAATATCACTCTCAATTTTATCATGCCCTGAACGACAGAAAACAAACTGGAGAGAAGTACCCACAATTTTACAGGGACTCAGGTTTCTGTGGAAGGTAGTGCTAGAAATGGCATATAATTAAATTTTAATGGCATATAATTTTAAGAGCCTTAATTTCTTCAATCCAGATAAACTTCATGAGGCTTCAAATGGAAATGTACATATTTGTCTCCATGATTTCAACAGCACCCTCTAAATTCAGAAGTAGATGTCTCTGCCTTTTCTTTTTCTCTGTATTTCTTGCATTGAGCTAAATTGAAAATAGCATCTCAGGTTCTTATAGATCAAATGGAAAAGAAAATATAACATATGTACTTTCAAGAACATTCTTATCCTTGATTATTCAATGGAGACTCATCCTCCTCTCTCCTCTTCTGCAAGCAATGGTGTGATAATCACCTAATATCTGTCTTCAGTCACAGAGGTGTAATTACAGAAATAACCTAATAAAACCCAATAGTGTGCTATTTTTTATTATCAGCATAAGGTATCTTTATAGATGACTATGGAATAGCTATAGGTATAAGTCTTTAAGATTCAAAACTCTGTTGATGAATGATACTAACACAAAGCAAAAAATATTATTCTATTTTACTCTTGTGTAATAAAGAAACATTTAGAAGAGAGAAAAAAATTTTCCTTCTTTATTTTACTTGAAAACATAAGCTGATACGTGATCTGCTATTGCATTTTAAGGATGAGGCAGAGACGAGAGAGGAAAATAATTTCCATTTGGAAGATATTTAAAAAGCTTTGTCATGGTCTGTCCTGAGCTGCTACTTCAAAACATATCTGAAGTGACTTATAATTTCATTTTCTCACCATCTAAGATTCATCTACCTCCAATCTCAGCATGAAATTGATTATAATTCTAGCAGGATTCCATCATCCCCTGATACTGCCTAGAATTTAGAAATTCCTAGTCAGTGAGGGTATCTAGCCTCATATTACCCAGATGTTTCAACCATAGATTTGGTTTTAGTCATTGTTTTCAAAAAGATCCCAGTATAACTTCAGCCTTTTAGCACTGGCTGTTTAAATCATATCCTAGTCCACATTGGTAAGGAGTTGTGATTAAGAACTCTGCTCAGGGGCTGCTCTCCTGTAAGCACAGGTCAAAGTTTCTACTTGGCATCAAACATTCCCAGCTACTCTTGTTTAAGAAAGAGAGAAATCAAATATTCACAGTTCCTTTCCTCCTTGTAAAATAATTCTGGAGTTGTTACACATTTAGTGGGAACATCTGGATCCATGGATAAAAGAACACAGCTGTCTTTTATGATTTATGATTCCATTTTCCTGTCTTTACCCGGGGCCAATTTCAGTATTTTTTTACTCTCACCCCCCATCCTTTAACTCATATAACTGTCATTCTTTAAGCATTTTAAGATGGTTCTCACTTTTTGACTGTCCCAATAAATCCACCTTGAATTTCTTATGCTTGTTACTGCAGTATTGGTTCAACTGACAGATATATTAATCTTTGAACAGACACATTCTAAGCAGAGTTTTTTTAATAAAAACAACAAAAGAATGAGGGTTAAAACTGAACAAAAATTTTACTTTTTAATGATAAGATTTTGCACTGTAAAATGCTTCATGCTCCTGTTAATTTAGCTGAGTAATATCAAAAAGAAAAAACCTTATTTTATCCTATTGACAATTATGCCTCTTAATGATTCATATTTATAGTTGGACTTGATGCTCTCAGAGGTCTTTTCCAACGTATATAATACTAGCAAATGATTCTATGATAATACTTAGGTAAGTAATACAAAAAGTTACTTCTGTTACCAATTTTCTTTTTTTTCTTTATAAAACTTAAACTAATTGCATTCTCCTTAAAAATTATTTGCTATGGGTTCTTCGGCATGTTACTAGCAGAATGTGAAAAAAATATTTCAGAATGCTATTTTCCGACTTTTTTTTTTTTGTCTCAGGTACCTTAAAATTTGTGCTAATTTAATACTATGACTTTTGCCTGTGCATTTTTATAAAATGCAGAAATCCTGTTGAGGTAAAACACAACCTGGAGCACAGTTTCCTTATCTGAGGACATTACAAGGCACTTCAAAATCAGCAGAGTGCTGTTTCTATTAGACGTTACATCAGTGTAACTACATAGTGCCTGTGTATAATACTGGGAAAAAAAAAGATGTCTGATCTTAAGATCAGACATTTATAATAGGATAAAGATGGCTTAAATAGCTTCAAGTCTTTGAGCCATAGGCTTAAATCTAGGCTGCTGAAAGGTATTGTAAGTTACAACAGCCTCCTCCTCTAGTTATTCAGCCTTGAGAGACCTGTATACAGAATCATGCCTGTGAGGAAAGCAATGTGTTTCAACTCACCAAGACTTTTCCATTGTTTTCAACATGCACAAGGAGAAATGTGTCATGCCCAGAATTAATTTCTCACATTATTTTGTAGGAATAAAATAACACATTTAAGTAAATTAGACTATTCTTCAGTGCAACCAGGGAAAAACTGGATCCAGAAGTGCTTGTTACAAAAGCAAGCAAGCCTGGTTATCTTTCAAAGATGTGTAGCTATGAATGTATCTATAGAAATTTCTTGGGTTTTACTATGAGTATTTATTTCTACATCACTATGCCAGTACATCGAAATTCCACAGTCTATGCTTCATGATTCAGAGGAAAAATAAATATTGAATCAAACAAAAATTGAAAACAATTCTAAAAATACTCCAGTAAATGTTCTTTTGCTGATAGAAAATCTTGTACTGGTTCAGATTTCATTAATTTAATTTAATACAGACCCAAAAATTATAACTATTTTTATAAGTACTTCTATAGAAAAATTGCTTTTTCTTGCTAGACTTGAATCCTGTTTCTAATAAGTCAGTGATGAAACTTCTATGATTTCACCCAAACCATGAGTTAGTTTCTCATGAGAATTTTCTACTTTGTAAAAACTGGGAAAAAAAAACAGTCTTCTTATTTTTATGGCAGATAAGAGGAAACTACTTTTTTCTATTTTCATGTTCAAGGAATAGCTCTTCATTTTGTGTTTATTGTTATCTCTATATGAAAAAACACTTCCTTGAACTTTCTACCTGAAACCTCCTGATTTCTTGAGACTCTTTAAATTACAAAGGTAATTTCATGAACTTAAAAGTCAGCAAAGAGCAAATTGTATTTTTTCCCTCAAACTAAGTGACTGGACTTTTTTATTCACAATGACCTAAAAGTATACCTTGTAATGAAAAACTGCAAAAAAATCTTTTAGAGTTCAAACAGGAAAGTTCATTCTCAACAGCTCTATACAAAAATACTTGGCCAATATCATCTGTTTAACAGACATTAAAAAACTACTACCAGATTTTAGTTATTGGTAACTACTCTTCACCAGAAGTGAAGCCTGTGGAGATGCTTAAGGTATTATAGCACCTCACTTTTTAGTGTATATCTGTTTTCCTTGCTTCTTGCATTCTCAAGCTTTTAATGAGAGGCTTAAATCAGCATGAGAATTCAAAACCTCTATTGATAAAACAAAGGTCTTCTTTGAAACAAAAAGGTAATTTTGCTTATCAAAGATCCTGCACTTTAACACAGGGGAAAAAGATTGGCAAAGGCAAGTTGTCAGTTTACCAGCACTGACTATAAGCACACCAAGAATACTGTATAATTAATTGGTAAAACAGATCACAAGGGTTTAGGTTCCTGTACTGGTAAAGATTATCTATAGCCTGCTATTTTTTACAATGTCAATCAATTTCATTTTTATTTGGAAATGATTGACTGAATCACCCAACTGTTATAAACAGTGTTGAATTTGATACCTTTACAATTGCTTAAAGGGGAGGAGTCAAAATGAAGATGGAAAAATCAAGGAGTGTAATGGTGTTTCTGTTATAATTAAGCTTAATGCAGGCAATATTGTTCATAATAAGCAACAGCCTGTTTAGAAACTTATCAGATAGTCAAATATGGCCTGTAAAGTGTGAATTAAAAATATTTTTATTTTTTCATGTGTGGAAGCTTGGTTTGAATTTTTGCTCATTTTATTAGGGACAAAAAAAATGCATGTTTTTCTTCCCCACCAAAGAAGAAAATGGTATACTACTGAGAAAGAGATACCTTAAAGAGAGGAGTATCTATGGGACATAATATGGGAATGAAAGGACTTCCCCTGCTTACAAAGGTACAGAGAAGTAATGTGCAAACTGGTTCAGGTAAGTCTAAAATTTACCTCTCTCTTTATGCTACCAAACCCTTCATAATTCACTACTCAGAAAGCTTCACCAAAAGGTGAATCAACATTTTATGAGTTTTTATATACTTATAAATAATGAATTTAACTATTTTTAATGCTTTTTTCTTCAAAACTTTTCTATTTAGCTATGATGGGAATGGGAAGTAATAAAACACAAGCAGAAAATGACAAACATTGTGGAGGCTGTGTCAGAGGGTGCCAATAATGCCAGTAATGTATACAGATCAGCAGGATACTTGCTGCATTCCAAAAGGTTTATACACAAGACTTGTCCTGTTATGACTATATCAAAAGATTTATGTAGCGCAATTTTTTAAGTCTGGTTTTGATTGCTGGCTTTCTGATATGAAATTGTGTTCACTAGTATTTTTTTTCTTCTTCTCCAAGAAGTAGAACTGATATAAATAAGTGCATGATTGCAAGTATCTCAGTATAAAGGGAAAAAATAACCAAGCCAAGACCATTTTACCAGTTAAAGAAACTGTGTTCCGACCAGACTTCAGCTTCAAACAGCAACAGTTTTCACACATAAAGAAATCAGTATTTATTAAGAATGCAGTATCTTATTTCTGCTCTGACCAGAACTCAGTACAGAGTAGGTAGTGTACTAGAGTATTTTTAATATTTTTTTTGCTGCTTGGACTTCTGTTTCTATCGCTTAGCTCTGTGTAAAAGAGAGCATTGAAATTCTCCCAAGCTAGCAAACAAGACACAATTTTTATTCTCTTTATTTCTGTTAGTACAGTAGGTTGGTGGCTCCTGGAAAGAGTCCTCAAAAACATTGTAGATCTATGAAGTGGATCCTCCCCTCTTGCTGCTGCCAGGGAAGAAAAACACTCACCTTAGATGGAGAAACAAAAGGGTGACATATTTTCAGAGAACTCCTATGAATATTGTTTCATAAAGACATGTTCTGAAGACTGGCTAGTAATGAGGAAATTATTTCCTTCAATGTCTATCACTTATCAAATAATAGACCTTTGCACATATATGTGCATAGACCTATGCACAATATGACTTTGACTTGTGAAGTTGGTAAGATTAAGTACCTAAGACACATTTTGCTGGTCTTTACAGCAGAGTTTGACTAACCTTCTTACTGCTATTGTTCTGCCTTACATCCTTTAGGTGATTCTTACTAGCAGTCACTGCAAAGAATGAGTCTGTCAGGAAAAAGGAAATGAGCTGATGAATTCCTTTACATGTTATATGTGTGCTAAGTTTGGACATATAGCAAAGTGTAAATGATTGTCTTATACTGTCTTATACACAGAAACAAATATATTTTTGTTTCTGTGAATGCTTTAATGTGTTTCTTCTGAAACAGATGCATTATATCTGTTGAGAAGGAAAGATATGAGAGTGTGTTATGAAGTGTTTATAGCATACATAATAATAGCATTGCAATAATATATATTGATTTAATTATTTATCGATTAATTTCAAAAACTGGCATATTTTACTAGAAGCATTTTACTTTCACTGTTCTTTTATGCAAGGCAAACTTTAAGATACATATTTAACTAATTACTTTTGCTGACACTGAGACAGTTAGACAGTGAAAAGCTAAAGACCCTGGGATTTTTTCCCCTTCTTAAAACATCTGTTTTGACACATTTTTCTTTCTTTCTTTTCTTTTTTTTTTTTTAAGTTTTGGGATTGTTTTGGTTTAGATCCCATGCAGAATGAAAACAAATGGCATACACTGAGAGTTTTCATGCGCTGAACCGTTATTCTCCAGACAATTACAGCTATGGTGTGAGTATGCCATGTGTAAATAAATCACAAAGGCAATGAGATATTACTTCAAATACCTTCACCTATGACATAGCTAAATAAAAAGTGAAAAAACACACATTGTAAAAATTAAGAAACTGGATGAGGAGACCTACATTTGACACAAAAAGGAGAAAGATACTAACAACTCCCAAACTCCAGGTGCAAGGAATCAAACCAATGTTGTCTTGCATTCCAGTCACATCTTTTATTGCACATAAAATATAAAAGACCTGTCTCCCTAGCACTTTGCAACAAGTGCCTGCTCATTACTTATTCCTCTGGTATTCAATGGAGGGCGATAACGATCATGATGACCTAACTTGGTTTTACATGTGGGATTATCTACTCTTTCAACCTAGGCCTAGACACTGGATTCAGAATATGCAGTAGCACTGGCAGTGTTTTGTTCTGCACAAAGGCATTTTTGAGGTAACACAAGACAGTGCTCTGGCTGTTTCTTTGCATGGCAGAAAAACATTCAGTGGGGTACAAATGGGGGTTGGTGTTCAGGGTTTTATTTCAGTCCCTGAGGCTGGCAGAGGCAACAAGACTATAGCCACTGATGTTCCATCCACTGCCTCTGTTGCCTGAGAGAAAGCCAGGCTTGGTACTATTTGTGCAAAGCGCATAGACCAGCTACAGTGACAATTGTCATTTGAATTGCCATGGGCTGTCACAGGCACTTCCAGTGTCATTTCCCACTTGACCTTGGCTACTACTTAAGAAGTGTGTGGGCCTTTGATAAGTCTTCAGTGATGTCATTCAACAACAATTTTAAGGCTGCAGCCTCTGGCCATTAACCATTCAGAAGGCACTGCTCTGTAATATTAAGAGAATTAGTTAGCTGTCCACAATCTATGAAAGCAATTTTTTACGACAGAAATTTGAAAAGTATTTGAGAAGTCAATTAAAAGTCATGACTCCTTTGGGTTTTTTTTTTCTATTTTGGTATCAAAATTTCTTCAAAAGTTGGAGCAAAGAAGCATTGGGAGTTGGACTTGATAATCATTATGGGTTCCTTCCAGTTGGAGATATTCTATGATTCTATGAAGTATCTACCTGTTATAGGGTTAACTCAAGATGGTGGGGTTTTTTTGGTTTTTTTTTTTTTTTTTGTTTTTTTTTTTTGTTTTTTTTTTTTCTTTTCTTTTCTTTTTTATTCCCTTTATTTTGATAAAGTTTAGCTGCAGCCTGGTCATATAACCTTTGGTCACAAAAACACTGAAACACTGAAGTGCAGAAATTCACATCAAAGAACTTGGTGCCAATATTAATTAATTTTGGTGAGTCAGGTTTCTTCCGGATGAGTTTTGTGTAAAAAAAGACATCAAATGCCTTTTGTGCCCTCACTGCTTTCTTATTTTTTTAATTTTTTTCTCCTCCAAGGCTCAAATAGTCCAGAATATCACAAAGTAAGTATAAATTACTTTCAAGTGGCAAAATGTAGGTGTGGTCACATAACCCTGAAACACTTTGTCTAGTTTAAACCCTGTATAGACCATTGAAATATCCACTCTTTCTTTCTGTAACTGATACAACAAAAGAAGAATTAAAAGTTAAAAGAATATGCAAATAAAGGAAGAAAGATTTGGGTGAATAAGAGAAATTATCCCAGTTTATATTTTAGCTCATTGCTTTGGTAAGAGTAAAGGAGTTCTAAGAGAGGTGTAATTATAACTTACATACTCTTCCAGGAGTTTTTGGGTATGTTTTTTGAAAGTCTTATATAGATATTTAAAAAACTTGAGGTCTAATCCAAACCAGGGGCTTGGAAGCTGGCATTTGAAATGCCTGAAGCCATCAGCAGCATCAGTGCCCAATCAGCACAGGCTCTCATCTCTCTGTATTTTACTGTTATGAAAGAGATCATTTATTTTCTGTATGCAGTAACTTTTTATTTTGGCATGCACAATCAAAATGAGACATTAACTTCAACGTAAAGGACTCAGTAAACTTGTCTGGATCCTGCTGCACTGTAAATGAAAAGCAAGAGAACCACATTTTATTTATTTATGAAAGCATTCTATGACCCATAATAAACTCAAAGCTCTAGTTGGTGCTAAAGAATCTCAGTAGAAATAAAGGAAGTAAAAATTCCAGAGTCACATTTCAAAGCACTTTACAGAATAATTATATAAGTAATACCTTGTCTGACAGTATTCCTAAAAGAATTGTATCATACAATAAATTGCATGACCAAAATGAAAAAAATCTACTGAGGAAATTAAATTTTTGACCATTGAAACCCTAAAGCCTATCTGCTTCAAATTAGACACAATAAAATCTATTTTACTTATTAAATCTTTTCATAAAAGGCTTAATAGGTACAAAGACTTTAGGGTGCAACCAACGCTAATTATTAATCATAAATGGCACATAGTTAAATAAGGAAACCTTTTCAGTGCAAAATTGCAGGCACATTGTTTTGTCACTGTAAGAAATGCAGTTCAGAAACCCTTGCAGGTTTGTGAAGAGGTTTTGGTTTGTTTCCTTTCCGAGAAAAGTACAAGAGTACAAGAACAGTTGTGTTATTCCATGAAAAATAAAGTTTGCCTTCTAGACTCACAGAGAGGATCATCTGCCTTTGCTTCTGAGGGACTCATTTCCAAGTTTATTTTTTTCTCTCTGGTAACACAGAACCTATGGAAAAAATAAAGGTTACTCAGAAGTTCAATCATTTCCCCTAAACCCCATACTTCTGTACTCACCTTGGCAGAGGTATATTTTAGAGGACAGGGTAAGGAAGAGATGGAAACATTACAGCAGTTCCACAGAACATCTGCAAGAATTTTTGCAACAGAACTTTCAAAATATACAAACTAAACATTATGGAGAAGATTTCTGAAACTTAATCATTATTTAGAACTTCAACCTGCTGAAGTCAAAGGACCTCCATAAATGCTGAAAATGATGAAGTAAAACAGGAAATTTTACTGGAGATTGTAGTTTAGCTGGTGGCAGAAAATGGGCTCAGTTGCAGTATCATCTGCTTTTACTTTTAAGGTCCATCATAGCAGATTGATAGGTAAATTGTCTTTAGTATCTTTTAAAGCAATGCTCAGGAGCAAAAACTGTTAAGTGGTTTCTGTAACATGAAAGAAAAGGTACTGTATCATACGTGAACCACACCTTGGATTTATAATTAAGTTTTGCATTTGTTAACAAAACTAAAACCAATCCCTTTTAAAAATAAAGGACACTATCAAGAAGATATTGTTTGCTTACCCTATGCAGTATGAGAAATTGCATGGTCTGAAAGTAAAGAATAAAGAATTTAAAATTTCTGCCTCCCAGTGAATTTCAGAGCAGTGCTTCATAATACCTTTGTCCAATTGGGAATAAAACATTCTGAAAAAAGAAAGTAAAAGCAGAAGAGAAAAGTCAACTAAAAATCATGCATAAAACATCAAATATTCTTAATTTATACATGTTGTAAAAATCATAGTAAATTATATATAACTCAAAGTAACTTCATGCTTTTCCATGCTTCTTTAAAATTAAATTACTTCATATTATCAAAATATTTTTGGTAATAAAAAAAATCCCTATTAGTTGAGAATATTTTAAGAAATAATTATATACTTCTGAGGATTATATTTTCAATATCCAATAACTGTCGGCTGCATAAATTGGCTGCATTGACTTTCCTTGAATTATAATCTTGACAGGAGGAAATGTAAAATTTCAACCACAAATAAGGAAGTTATCTCAGTAGAGTCTGTCATCATTATTAAACTCTTTCTCCTTTCAAGTCACTATGCAGGTTCTAGGAACTAATGAGGGTACTAGACAGTGCACAGTCTATCATCAGTAACCAGATTTTAA
Organism: Ammospiza caudacuta; assembly: GCF_027887145.1. Taxonomy (NCBI): domain Eukaryota; kingdom Metazoa; phylum Chordata; class Aves; order Passeriformes; family Passerellidae; genus Ammospiza; species Ammospiza caudacuta. The sequence continues at coordinate 46,860,724 of NC_080598.1, read as the reverse complement.
ATAAAAGCTTCTTTCCAGTTGGCTAAGTGGGGGACAGATGGCAGGTGATATGTAATTTTGTGCAGTATTATAAGAGCTAGTCACTTAATATGGGATTTCAAAAATCTCTTCTATTTGGAAAACATAAGAATTGCATATTATCCAAAGGAACTGCTGCCATTATACAGAAATTAACAGGAAATTTTCTTTTTCTCCAGGGCAGTGCTTTACTCTTCACTAATCCAAACAGAATGTGTGTGGCATAAAGCCATAAATATAATCTCTTGGGTGTGACCTTGAAGAAGTAACTCAGTTAAATCAATTTGGTATTTATTCAGCCCTGACATTCTTGTAGCATCATTTGTAATGTGAGCCTTTCCGATTTCTCAGCCAACTTAATCCATTTCATTCTAATCCTTTTCTCCTGTCCTTATTTCCATACATCTTCATTGCCAGCACTCCAGTTCAAGCTGCTGCTGAAGGGTTAAGATATTTATTAAATGTAAACTCAAACAAATGTTAACATGGAGCAGCTACTGAAAGTACAGAGATAAAAGGCCATTTGCTGGCTTAATTAAAATTAACCAGAAATAATGGACTGTCTTGAGGAGGAATAATATCAACACATAATACTAATCTCACAAGCTCAACTTAAAAAATAATATGAGACTCCTGTCTCATTGATATAATATAATATTTAGGAATAGAGGAAGGTTAGAAGAGATCAGAATAAGTTCTCTTCATGATAAAATTCATAACTTTTTGATTCAAAGTCCTATTGTAATGTTTTAAAACAATTAATTATTAAGAGTTTCCTTCTGACATTGATAACAGCTAGGCTTTTGTAATGTGATCTTAATAGGCTATTAATACCAGGGCAAGATTAAGGGATTTGTTCTATCCTTCAGTAGTGCATGTAGCTGCTTCTAAGATGAATGGAAAGTATCTATTTGTATTGATCACTGCAGGAGATGTTCTATGAGGTACATGCAATCTTTCCATACACTATTTGGGAAAAACTAGCTGCCTAAGAAAGACTGACAATATTTAGCTGGCCAAACCCTTTGTCAGCTCTTTCTCATAAATAACTGGTTTTCATTTTGTGACTGTTCTGGAATCTAATGTGCCTTTCCCACTCTCTTTTCTACCTCTATTTTCAAATAGCTATATTAAAAGAAATGAGGAAGACAGCCCAAAGCAAACCATGTGTTAGCTAGAATATTTCAACTCTAGTCTGTTTCGCCTTTGTTGAAGCATTGAGTCTCAGGTACTGAGTACAGCATAGATGCTTTGGGAGATTGTTAGCTAGAAAAGTAGAGTTGCACTTCTTGCAAAACGCACTCAGTTCTTAGGATTTTTGCATCAGTGTAATTCAGAAAATGAATCTTAAGTAACTAGATTGCATTTGCATCATTATATGGCTGTACAAACACCTCATTTCAGAATTAAAATAGTCCTAGTTCAATTTACCTTACTTTGCCTCGGAAGCTGATTATGTTAAATCAGATTTAGATCCCTTTAATGTATAGGGAAGGTATTCACATAATTGTTTATGTGGTTTGATGAATGTAATATAAATCCATATTTTTAAACCATTTAATCAATTTCCTTCAGTCCTTATGACCCTTCTCCTTCTTCCAAGGCTGTTCTTTTAATGTTGTGCCTGTTGTACGCCTTTGGGATTGGGCAGAGCTCACTGCATTTCTGACAGGCTGTTTTGCAAACTATCTCTTCCTGTTTTCTCTTTCGTATCATGAAACAGGTAACTGATATAAGAACAAGATCTCTGTTCCTGCTGGATTATTTTTTTCCTTTAGGAATCTTTATTCTCACTAGGGCATTTATAAAGAACTGTTACAGCCCTTAGGGTACTGCACACTGTCAGAAAGTGTTGTGTTTTTTTTTAATTTAAGATTTTGAACCTATTTAAGATTGTCCAAAAGAAAGTTCATTGCTGATATTATACCTTTGTAATTGATGTTGCATTTGCTGACAGCAATCATGCTAATTTGGGTGTACTGTGCTTTCGTCATAAACAAAAGCTGTATAAAACGTATGTATGAAATATATAGACATAAAAACATGGATATACAGGCCAAAACATGGCCTGGCAGGAATCTCCCATACCATCCTGTTCAGCCACAATATCATAGGCATTAAAGCTGGATGAGCTGTTTGTTAGCACTGTATCTAGTAGCAGGCTGTTACTCCAATCGACAGAGACCTCATAACATCCTATCTACAGATATTGATGAATAGATAATGTGTTTTTATGCTGGTCTTTGAATACTATACATCTTTTTAACCCAGGATCATTCATAAAGAATCATCCTTGATTAACCTACATTTCACTGCACTAAGCCAGAATCATAAACTTCCCTGAGATCATGATTGCAGTGGCCATTCTAAGCATCTCTTAAATCTTTAATTAATTTTTCTGTTTCTATTAATTAAAAAATTATATTTTTGATTGGATACTTCAAAAAATTTTTGTCTACCTTGTCTCTGCTTATACACAGCATCTGGCTAGCTCTAGAATCACAGATTTTCTCAGATTTTGAGAGGCATAAACCTCTTCATAAAAGAAGCTAAATCTAATTTTATCTTGCATTTATTAGGTCTGTGACGGCTTGGTGCTCAATTCAGACAAAAGCATAAAAGAAATTAGAAACTTCTTTATACTGCTAACTGCAAAGTTATTGGTTACAGTCTAACTCTAAGTATTTTCCAAATTCAGGTCAGGCATGGAACTATCTCCAAACATTTGTACTGAGGTGCAGGATGTAATACATAAAGTCAGTCTAACAATGAAGAAAGGAAAATAATTAGTTAAATCCCTTTTTCCTGTATACATTTTTGGTTACTGATAAATGAGTATAAATGAAAATAATTCTCATTAAACACATTTCAAAATAGCTATCTAATTAAAAACCTTCTATCTTAAAAAAAACAAATAAATTGAAAATAGACACTTGCAATGTCTTTTTATTCTTATTTTAAAGAAGCACTGCAAAAGCTTAATGGTCTAAAATTCTATGTAAATGTACTGAAAGCCTTATTTGAACCTTTTATGTCCATACAATTAATATTTATATGAATAAATATTATTGCTATTATTTATATTAATTATATTAATCATACTAAATGTATTTGCTGAAGAATAATTCGGATGCTTTTTCTTGGGACAAAAGTAAAGCAAATAAAAGAAATAGATAATATACAAAAGTCAATGTATGTTAATACATTGCACTTCAATGGTGCATTGATAAAGATTAACTTATCCTCCATAAGAAACACAGTGTAAGAAACTGCATAGTGCACTTTGAGAGAATGTAAAGTTCTATAAAGAAAATAAGATCAAGAAAACATGAGAAAGTCAAGTATTTGGTGAACGGTCACAAAAACACTGAGACAGGAATATGGAAACATTAATGTACCCAAAAAATAAGCAAGACTAATGATTATAAAACTAACTAAAAAAAAAAATCCCAATTACATGTCAAAGGTGGCAATACCTAAGACAGGTACTGAATGAAAATCTGAATCTTTCAGCTACAGAAGTTGAACGGTGCAGAAAGAAATATATGTCCAGAGCGGAATATCCTAGGATGCCACTGGAGTCTAATATCTCTTGCATTGCCTAACAGTAATGTTATGAAATTAGGTGCATTTATTCTTGCTCAGTCTTAGTTTTGAACTGTTCTGCTGTCCACTAATAAGAAAATCTTTCTTTCCCCTCTGAAACACAACACACTCATTATCCTTGTGTACACTTTCTTAAAATTCTTGTTCTTAAATAGGGATTGCCAAACTCTGCATATATCTTAAAGGTGTTTATAAAGCAAACCTTTTAATTTTACTGTGCATAGTGTGTTCCAAACTCCACATCTTCAGAAAAGTTTTGGGGTTTGTTTGGGTTTTTTTCAGAGATCAGTAAAATTTGCTAATTTGTTGTATATCCTAGATATGATACCTCATTGTTTCTGCAGGAAAAGCAGTTTTCTCTAAAAGGATAGTACTTTTGCATTGGAACTTTCGTAATAAGAATATTTCAATGCCTCAGAACTATAAGCTGTACATTTTTGTGTGTGTCGCTGACATTTTTGTTAAAGTGCCAGCTTCTTTCTTGGTCAGGTTTTGTTGGAATATGTGAGACAGAAGAGCTGCATGAAATAGTATGATGTAGAGGATAATAAAGTGGTATAGAATTTCAGCACCTTTGAGAGCCACAAACCTACAGCAATCTTGCACCTGGAGAAGTTGTCTCAGGAGATCCATTTAATGAAAATGCACTGTAATTGTGAGAACAGGAATTGCTCAGCAAAGCTTTATTGCATCTTTTGGGCTGTCTTCGATTTTATCTGGAAGATTTCACATGGGACTCTCTATGCATCTTTCAGAAAGCAAACAGCAAAGTGAAACCAAGGAAAACAGGAGAATGATCTCCAGTAACATAATTTGCAAGTCCAGATAGAATCCATCTAAACTGATGGGGTTTATGTTTGAAACATTGCTGTGAAGAGCAAGGGCATCTGTTCATAGACAAAACAGTCAAGTATTACACAACAGGAAAACATGATTAATGCTGTGTTTCACTCCTTCTATTATGGTCCCATTTCTCCCACTGCCATTAATCTGTTTCTAAATTGTCACCCTTCTTTCCCTTTCTTGGGCCTTATACAACCTTGTCAATTTATTTTAAATTATTATTTAATTTTTAACATTATTGCTTTTTTAGCATCTAAGTTGTTTTAGAAAATTCAACAGAATAAGAAAGGAGTGGAGAAAAGCAAGACTGGAACGGAAAGCAGAGCTGAATTTTGAACAGAAGCTGCCCAAGACTTTACATGGCATCTTCTTCTCTGCCATATGTTCCACATGCTAAGTTTAGCAGAAGCGAACCCAATAATACTGCAGCTAACTGACTTTAAGAAAAAGTTACAGTTTGTGGAAACTGCAGTGTGGTACAACAGAAATTTCAGGGAAGATCAGCATATACATGTATTCCAAAATAACCTGCTATTCAAATAGTGGAAAAGCAAAAGATATTGTCCCAGAAAATGGACATATTCTCTGTCTCCAGCTGAATGCAGAAAAAAGTATGATGGAGATTAATATCTGACTTGAAGCATCCGGGTTATTCTGGGTAGAGAAAAGTACTCTGCAAAACTGTAATTAAATTTGTAATATCTATACTGGATGTACAAATTGTAACTTGGAGAGGAGATAAGGTAGTTTCAAAATTTCTTTATTGTACTGTTAACATTTTTAGCTAATAAATCTGTGAATGAATATGTCTACTCTTTAAAAATTAGCTGAAACTTGTGGAAAAGCTGAAGAATTTGTGGAAGTCTCAAGAAACAGGCCTTTGCTATATATTGGAAAAATGAAGTAACACCTTCATCTAAATGTTAAATTCCTGCTCACCTGATTGGATGTAGCACAAAGTATTGTTATGGAATTTGAGGTGTATTTTAAGAAAAGCAGAATCAAATTTGTACTAGTGGTTTCTAACAACTTTTCAGTGAAGACATAGCAAGGAAAATGTTGGTATCTTCAATATTAGGAAAAAGTAATAGACAAAGTAATAAGTTAATTGCAGATTTAATTGGAATCACAATACTGAGCTTTTAGGGGGTTTTGAGGTGTTTTTTTGGGTTTTTTGTTGTTGTTTTTTTGGTTTGTTTTGGGGTTTTTTGTGGGTTGTTTTTTTTTTTTTTTTGGGTGGGTTGTTTTTTTTGTTTGTTCATTTGGAATTTTTTAGCTGTTTAATGTACATATTAGCTTACAGGCATCTTTCTGTTTTGAAGCATAAAAACATATCTCCCCAGAAAATCAATTTCTTTAAGAAGGGCAAAAATATAAATTCTAGATAGGTGTTTCCATATCTCATGCAGACAAGGTACTCTAGTAGTCTATCCAAGCTCTTAATCAAAATATGGAAAGTCTCATGTTTCCATCCAGAATACAAAGCAGACAGATGCAGATTCACTGCTATGTCAAGAATGAGCAGGTACCAGTAAAAACTATTACAGTTATTTGAATATAGCATAGATGAGATTATCTTCTACTGACTTCCCTGGTTTTTATTACAAAATTATGTTTTATATAATCTGTGCTTTCCCCTTTTCACTCTCTTTTAAAAACCTTAAACAGTTCTTTCATATATGCATAAATTTGGTTTTCTCTGTTGCCACTACCCAGTTTATCCACTAAGTGGGTAAATGGCATGACACAATTTTGAATAAGGGAAATAATCACATTTTTCTCCTCCACTTTATTCTTGTAAATTTTACCAAGCAGATAAAAAATCTGCCACTTAAGATGATTTTTGTTTTTACTTCTTACTAAATTATTTGTGACCTTCAGAACTGTTCAGTAATGACTACAGGAAGTCAATAGTTCATATAACAAAGTTAATTCCAAATTCATATAAACCTTCTAAATAAAGTTTGAGTTGATACACAAATTAATTTGTGAGGCATTCAAATTATGAATGCTTATTAGACTATAATATTTCTAATTAGCAACACACCAGCTGCTAAAATTAATTTTAAACATTCATGTGATTTTTTAAAGGTGTGTATTATCATTTTTTGCTAAAGATAGAACTAGTGTAATGAATGCAAAAGAAAATGAAAAAAAGTTGTTTTTTATTTCAGCTACATCATGAAAAAAGATAAAATTTAAATTTACTCTCACAAAAATATAAGTTCATAAATATTATAACATATTATATTATTTCTAGACACGAGTGGTAAAGATTGAACAGGAAATTTTCACAAAAACTCAGAAATTAAGATTCTTTCCAAAATCAAACCGAAACATTTTCACAATTTTCCCTGAATTTTCTTCTTTCTCCTTCTTCCTCTATTGTCTCTCTACTTTGTGTTTTGTGTGAAAACTTTTTCTTTCAGCTCAGAATGGCACTGCCACACTGTTCTTGCAAATAATTTGCCTAAAGTGTTCACACTGGGAGTTTTGCAATGGGCTGTCCGACTGAATTTGGAGAAGCAGTGGAGGAGGAGAAGGGAAGAGAGATGCAGCCCTCCTGCTGCCCATGTAGCACAGGATGAGGAGTGCATTCCATGAATGCACTACGCCGACCCTGCTCTACGAGGATGTGGCTACACCTTACCTTGCGTCTACAGCAAAATTCCCACTGATTTTAATTGTAGTATGATAAAAACTACTGTGAGAGGACAAGATATGTCATTATGTCTTGAGGACTGATAATGTGAGATTCTGAGTTTTTTTGAAGTACACAGGTGAAGTTAGTGCCAAGAATGTCCATCCCACCATACAGCTTTTTCATTTGTGTGTTTCCTTTCACACATATGTTGAGAATGCTGACATTTTAGAATGGACAGGATGAAGAGGGGAGTGTGTGACACTTTAATGTCACAAATCAATAGACTCCTTGAGAACCTGTCAAACATTAAAAACATAAAAAGCCTCAGCACTACTGCTTCAGCATGTCTGATTTACTGCGATAACACTCATTTTCACCCTCAAGAGCAGAGGTTCGTAGTCAAACAGCAGAGAGTTCCTACTGATCTTTCTATTGAGATAGTCAATGCTTTGAAAAGTCTGTCACAGATTTATACAAGTTGTTTGCCACAAAATCAGTAGTATGTCTGGATATTAGCAGGAGGTAAGCCTTACTTTTGTCAGCCATGAAGAATGAGAGTAACAAAATCTGCTACTGAAAACACTGGTGAAAACAGGTCTTTATCTGATTTTTTCATGTATTTCAGTGAAGGCAAAGGAGTTTAGACACAGAAAAATTATATTTTCTTAGAAAGGATGAGAACAGATTTATGCCCTATCTGAGGTTATATAGCAAGGTCTTTTAAAAGATTTAAAAATCTGCATAAAAATGTATTGAGTTTTCTAGATACTTGTCCCTGTGTTCCAGTCACATCTTGCTCATCTGAATTAGCTGCATAAGAAGTACCTATACTTCTACCCCTTATACAAAGATATATCTTAGTTTCCTTCTTTCACAGGTTTTGTGTGTATATATGTATGTGGTTTGGAGATGGAACATCTGTGTATAACACTGCTCTTAGGGTGATAAAAACCAAGAGACAATAATGTTTTCAGCAGACAGAATAATACATGGAAAGTAATAGAGTTGAAGCTAAAGATTCAGAATACTTTTTTAATGTTTTGACAATGAAGGAGGGAAAGAAAAGTATTCAAAAGCCAGCATCTGAAAACTGTTATGAGATTATTTGTAGTTAAGTAAAATGCAATTAAAATATCAATATGACATCTGTTGACAAGTGAATAGAATTTAGTTTTTAAAAAACAGTTAAAAACAGATTTGAAGATCACTGCTGAGTAAAAAGTCTTGTCAGGTAACTAAAAAAGAAATTACGTTTATGTGATATTACCTAGACGAAAAATGTTCACAAATGTGTGAAAAGCAATCCATTGTCTGATATTGAGAATACAGATGTTTGCCCGGAGATTACTACCAAAGACATGGGCATTACACTATAAACAAAAGGTGCAAAGGAATGTTTCTCTATGATTTATTAGGTGTTAAGCAAAGTAGACTGATGGGCTGTGAGGAGGGGCAAGTGTATCTGCAGCAGATGTGTAAGGTACAGTAGGATCCTGTTCACTGCTCCTTGGAAGAGTCACTCGTGCTCCTTTCTGTGGCGGGGGAAAGCTTTCACTGAGTACCCACCTCAAATCTGTGGAGTTTGGGGTACATTCACTAGAAGCTGACAGAGCAAACATACTGCTTTGGACTCTGGGCCCCAAAATCTGTCCTTAGAGAGTGAAAACAACTTGGTGATGAACTAATTTGCTAGCATAAACTGGCACCAAAGGCCATTTTTATTCATAGTCCCGGAAGGAATATGACCTAGGGAAGAACATAATTCTGGACTCTCAACCTCCTACAGCTGTTACTAAGCTGACACTGCTGATTTATAGCTCTCTCAGGCTCAGTCCTGAAGTCACAGAGCGACAATATATTTCCAGCTGGTGTTTTACTGGGGCCTTAGTCCTTCTGGAGAGTAGAGATTTCTGATACTTCATTAATGTCCTCACAGCAAAGCAAGACTGCATCTCTTAAAACCATTAAAAACTATTCACTCCTTGACACTGGCCAGCATTTTGGCTTGATATAATTCCTTACTCAGGCTTGATATAATTCCTTGCAATACCAAGGAGCAAACTGGTGCATGCTGGAGATCTGGAACACCTCAAAGAGCCTGAGAGCTCTTGTTGCAAATGACAGAAAATGATCAATAAAATCTCGAGATACAAACAAAGAGACAGAAAAATGCATCAGAGTATGCATTTCAGTAAAGACCGACTATGCAGACAAAACTATATGGCTAAATTTACACCTGCAAGCATGTTTAAACAGGATTGATGAGCTGACCTAATGTCCAGCTGCTGTCAGAAGGATCTCTCAACTGCAGAGCCCACCCCAGCTCCTGGCCATCAATTCCCACAAGCTCAAACACTCCCCTGGCTTCTCACTAAGCAGACACTACTCCATAGTTTGGCAGAGGATCATAAGAACATGAAAAGTCAATCTTTTCTGGGAGTTCAATTGTCCTGGCAAAGATCTTAATTGTCCTGGCAGTGAGAATCAAACAATTCTATCAGCCTGGCCATATCAGCTTCATAGGTTTTTGTATCCAAGCCCCATTTCTCTACTGAATTTCCAGAAATAGAAGCTTGCCACAAAGTATGCCTGTTTTGAATCCTGGGATCTAATTATTGATGGATTTCCTTTTTGTTTTGTTTATATGATTTCCATTGACTTACAAAGGTTATTTCATACAGGCAGGTATCCTTCTTTGTGTCACTAAATATATTGGCATGAATTCTCCAATCAGATAATTCAGAAATTAATGGTATCATGCACAAAATTGCTGATTACCAAATATTTTCAAATCTGGTACTACGTTCTCTTATACTCTAGTTTCTCACACCACTACAGAAAAAAAGGAAAGAAAAAAGAAAAAAAAAAAAAGGAAAAAAGAAAGAAAAAAAAAAGAAAAAACAACCAAAATAGATTTTCAAGTTATTTTATGCTTTTCTGTTCCCTGAAATAATTTAAATGAGGAATTAGACACAAATAGAGATACATGGGCTTACAGGTCATCCAGGTTTCCATAGATCAGCACCAACTTGTGATACAGCTAACCTTTGTATACTTTACATAGTGTTGTAATATTGGCTGCTTTTTAATCGCTTTGGCTCTCCTGAGCCATATGTGCCTATGTTAGGTAGAATTTGTGGGGTTTTTTTCCTTTATAATTGCTGTCTTAGATTCAAACGTCTTAGACAGTAACTATAGTTGCAAAAAATTCTCAATACCACAGAAAAGGAATAACGGGTTTGTGAGAATTACAGATTATTTTAAGGCCTCCATCTGAAGGTATGTGTGCGGCGAGGTGTATCTGGCCTTCAAGGTCAGCGTCCGGCTAGCTGAGGTTAAGGCCGACACCCAGCTGCATAACCTGCCAGCGCCCCTCGGCGTCGCAAGGCCTCGGGCTGTGCTGGCTGCGGACTGGATCGCTGCTAAACGACGAGAAGGAAGGAGCTGGACACTCACCGGGGGCCAAACAGGTTTATTGGAAAGCCCACGATGCCAACCACGGAGTGACCCCAAAATGGAGTCGGGAGTAGGGTTATCAAGGGAAGGGGCGGATAAGGGAGGGGTTTACAAAAGACCAATAGAGTGAGGAGAGGGGATGAACTTAACACAAATGAGATAGTAGAGAACCCAATAGATACGAGATATGGGAGGGCCCCCGGGACCACAGCCAACCACAACCCCCAAAGTGGAGAAGCTTCTGGAACACTAGGTGGAGTGGGGGGGTGATTGACTGGACCCAGGGAGGAGAAAAAGCATACATATAAGGGAAAAAGGGGGAGGAGGAATTATATAACCTAAAAGATTGACAATACACGTAGCAAGGGTTGCTAAGGGAACAACATAACTGGCAGGGCGTGGCGGGAAAACTGGGGAGGGCAGAACCATTTTACACAAAATAGGGGGAGCAATACATCAAATGGGGGAGCAATTAAATAAAATAGCCGAACGCACTACAACAGTGTGTGTACGTCATATGCAGTGGGAAGAGTTTCAAAAGTTACCATTGCCCTTGGTTCCTCAGGTGGTGTTCTCTCACTTCAGGTAGCCTTGCACTGAGACTCAGGGATCCACATGCTGTTTGCACAGCCACTGACTGCAATGTACTTGGTGAATGAAACATGTGGGGGGACAAAACAGCTGCTTGCAGTGACAGAAGTTCCAGATCTTTCTAGTCCTTTCAATAGATTCTTTCTGTTGGTAAGCGTCTGTCCTTCAAGCCTTTTCATTTTAGATCATCACTGATAGACAGCAATGCATTTTACAGTGCTCTTGGAAATAACTTCCATAAGTACTTCCTCAAAATATTGGTCATTGTCATAAATGAAAGAGTCTGGGTGGAATTTACTAGTTTGGAAGGTACTAGCATTGGTAGTTGGGTAAAATATATTTCAGGTTCTTTTACTTAACGACTTCAATATGGGAAAAAAAAGATGCTGTATTATTTTTTATCCAGATGTCAGAGAATTGTTCACTAAGTGCATAACCTTGACACTGTTTATTTATAAAGTTTTTAATTAAAGTTGGTATTCAGAACTTCCTTCCAGCAGCTGTTGAGCAGTGATTTCACTAGTGGCCCTGACAGTTTGAGTGTCTAAATCTGAGAGACAGGAAATCAGTCTGCTGCTGTATGCAGACTTGTAGTAGAGGGTTTGTTAAAAACATATATACACATCCTAACTAATTTTTCAAAAATACTTCAATGTTCTAAATTAAGTAAGTTACTTACAGACTTGGAGGATAAGAACTAAAACCCTGATGCAATCCCAGATGAATTTATCAAAATTCTCTTGACAGCTTTAGAGGTGCTTTAGATATGGATAAAAAGCAGCTGAGGGAGGTGACAGTAAAAATATTATGCTACAAATATTTCAGCATCTAAGTTATTCAGTTAAGAATTTGCCTTCTTTTTTTTTTTTGTTTCAGTTTTCAGCAGGTATATGTGCAGTCAAGTTCAACTGGCATGAATTATAAAATATTAAAAAGAAATAACTTTCAAATTACATCCAAGTTGAAAATCCTAAAATGAAATATTCTTTAGTATTTACTATAGAGCAACAATATGATATAGCATACATAGAAAAAAAGCATATCTGATAGTAAAATTGTGGTTTTGTGCTTTTAAACACAAATCTTTAACAATCTGCCATTATCCTCCACCTGTCTGTTCTTGTGATTTCCTCATCTGACAAAATGCCACAGACTCTTTCACAAAAAGTTAAAATCTGTTACTTTTTATATGAATCTGACACCATATCCTTGTGGTCAGTTTAAGACAGTCAGCAAGTCAGCACTTTACATGTGCATACATATCCTTTGACAAATAAAGGGGGGAATAAACAGTCTGCTAATTTGTGAGATGAAGTTAGCACTTTAGAAATCAACCTCCTTCCTTGGTCTAATGCAAATAAATAAGATATAGTCATTTCAGTGCAGATGAAAGAACAGTCCTTTTGACTGTTCCCTTCTGTCCCTCAGGAAGGCTGCACAAACCACAGTACCTGTATATTTATTCTGCCTGAGGAATATAAGCCAAGCAGCAAATGGAAGGACACATCTCTGCTTACATTCCACACATACACACGCCAGGATAAGACTTGCTTTCAGTGTAGTTCTGTGAAGCCACACATTTCAGAACAGCCACCTGTGTTTTACAAAGATACAATTCATACCTGCCCTTGGGGGGCATATGGAGCCAGAGCTCTTCCTGAAAAGGCTGCAGCAACATCTCATCTATTTGAAGTTCTTGACATCCTTTTAAGGCCACGAGAAGGAGATGGGTTTGGCAGCTCCACGTGGCTCCCACACTGGAGGGTCTTGTTTGTGCTAAAACATTCCTGCTGCCTGTCTAAATGCTGCACTTTAGATGTGGTCAAGTGCACAGTCAAAAAACAGTGGTGACTCCTATCAGATGATTTGTAGGGATCAAAGAAGCAGGATCACTTTGAGACAGAGAACTTTTGAGAAACAGAAACTGAGGCAAGAAAGCAACAATAATTTTCTTAAATGCATTTTTTTTTTCATAAAGAGCTTCACATACTGTTCTTTAACTCATATCCACCTGTGACCTATGCAATATTTTTCTTCTTTAATTGCAAACAAAAGTAAATCAGTCCCTCAATATTTAGATTGCAGATGAATATTCATCAGTGGGTGAAACCTGAAAATATGCAATTCGCAGATTAGGTCCAAGACTTTCAAAACATTATCACCACCCAGTGAACTCATCTGTAAAACTATGCTTCAATTCAGTACACCTTTGCATCCTTAACAAGTTATCTGTCTATAAAAGTTGCCTGGTCCCAATACATACGTGAACTTTAGTCTTCTAGTGCTTGTGAAAGCCTACAGAGACTCATTCATCAGAGGTTGCTCCCTGACCTAGAGCTGACTACAGCTTTAGTTCCCATTACTTTTTCATGAAAGTTCTCACTTAACACTATGTGCATAGAATGAAATGTTTCCATTAAAAGTCTTTGAAAACATATGTTTAGCAGGACCTGCTGTTCCTGTCTTATTGCATTGTATCAGTCAGGAGAAGAGCAAAGATCTTGAAGAATGTTTCCTGTGTATTTTTGAAGCAGTTTGGAAGGTGGTGTTGTGTTTTGTTGCCATCAGTGATTGTAGGCTCTCTGTCTCTGCATCTCCAGTTATGTCCTGCTCATGTTCTGAGATAAGGGTTTCAAAGAATAAAGCCTTGTAATGGGAAAGTAAGGTTCAGAGAACAGGAGGATCTCTAATTGCTATTATTCTCATGGAGAAAAAGAAGTTTAGCCTTCTCTTTCTGATAAAGAGAAAATGCTCTACTTAATGAATACATTGATTAAGGAAATGCCTGGTCTTTGTATGACTGATTATGGTTTTACCTCTGTGTTAGAGCAACAGGATGAGGTTTCATGAGGCTTACAGTGGGGACCTAATATTGTATCATTTAACTGGCAAATTGTATTTCTTAAGTAAGTTTTACACTATCTGCAGGCCAAAGACCGACTAAAGGTTTTGGGTTTTTTCCCCTCAGCATTTGAAATAGTTTCCAGCCAAAATCAGACAGCAGAGTAGAGATGGGGTGATGAGAGCTGTGCAATGTTGAGTTTAGTGAGATAGGCTTACATAACTGAGCCATGAGGTGTCCTGAAGTGGGGCATGAAAAGGTCAATGTGCCAGGGAGAAGGGCGTCAAAGGTACTCAGGGAAAATGGGGAATACTTTTCTAAATGATTCCAAATCTGCTGGTCTTTGGGATCTTGTCCAAAATGTGTGCTGGAAACGCCACCAATTGCTAATTTCTTAACAGCCTCTGCTTACATCTGCCCTCTGCTACAGGACAAACCATGCAGCCCTCAGTAGACCTAGGTAAGTGACAGCTAGGTATTTCATTTTGATCTGGGGAACACTCCCAGAGAGATCAAAAATAACCTTCAAACTTACTAATACAAAGAATTAAAAATATTAATACGAAGAATTAAAAATATTTAAGAACTACACCAGCCTGCAAGTTGAATTTGAAAAATAACAGATTAAATTGTTAATTACATTGGAAGTGGGGAAACTTATACAGGAGGCAATACTGCAGCAAAGAATTTCTTTCAGAATTAAAACAATCAGAAAATCATTCTAGTTTTATATGCGTGTATACATCTGTATATGTATATATATATATATAATACTGATGTACTACTGATGTAGGGCAATACAAATAAAGTACAAAAATAGTCATCTGAGACAAATTTTATTGATTTTTTTTCACTTTGACAGACATAGAGAGACAGATATTTATAAATGTGCCTCGATATTTAGAAATTTTAAATATAAACAAAAATATTATACTTTCCCCAAAGGGCATTTTTTACTTCTAAGGAGCTAGAAAAGTGATACTTAAGGAACAATGGAGAAAGAATAAACACATGCAGGATGACGATGGGGTGGAGCAATATCTTGGAGCTATATTTAACTAATCTTTCCTTTTTTTGATGTTTTGCTTTATTGTGGGTTTGAGGGTTTTTTCCCAAAGATATCTACTAGACAAAGACAATTCCTGTTATCTCCATTGACATCAAATAAATAACTAAAAATAGGATTTCTGAATAGAGAAAATGATGTCATGCTTGGAAGCAATGCTGTTGTTGACTTTAGCTGGGAGAGGCAGTATTCAGTGTGAGTGGTAGATAGTGATTTGGAGCTAGATCAAGTCAGCAAACTTTCCATTAGAGCCCTTGAACACTCTTGTTCTGCTTTATCTTTAATCTCAGCAGGCAAGTAGCTCCTCCACAATCACTAAAGGGCTTATTCTGTGTTCAGATCATCTCTATGAAGTAACTGTCCTCTCTAGATCTGGATTCTATTTCACTGCTCTCACATGAATCTGACTATTCCATTACTTTGTTCAAAGGTGAAACACAACAACTTTGATGAGTAATTTCTACAGTTTAAACTTCAGCATGTGCTGTTTCAGCAACATGATTTTTAAAAAACCCAAAGTTAATATTCCACAAGGAATCCTCAGACATTATAATTTTTTTCATTTATTTTTACCAGAACATGCATAATAAGCAACTCTAAATAAAAAATAAAACAAGATTTGATTATAGTTAATCAAAGTGTCATTAAAATTGATAATGCTATTAGTTTAAGTTCATAAAATGCAAGGGAACAAATGATCTCAGAAATTTGCTAGTTTTTTCAATTTATGATAAACTTCATTCTCCTTCTTTCTCTGTCTTAGAGTTTCATTCCCATTGCCCCTTCAAGCAGGAAACAAAGAGCCAAGCCCAGATTCCAGCATCTGGAGCTGATGTCACATCTGTTTAATAATCAGACTAAGGTTTTTCAGGTCTAGGAATTGTCTGAAGAATTAAAATGCATTTATAGCTTTTAAATGATCATCTTACATATTGAGAATTTCTATGGGAAGATGATCCTGTCAAACTAATACAACACTGTAAAAATTTGCCAGATGAACCCACTTTAGACTAATGAGTCTTTATTTTCATATACATACACCCATCCCCTCTGTAGATTTGAGTGTCGCAGACATTTCTCCACAGAAATCCTTTCTTTCAGATTTCTGCATCTTCGGGAGGCCAGAGGCCCCCGAAGAGAAGGTGAACAATTATTATCAGCTGCTGGGGAATGCAACAGGAACACCTTGATTGGCTCATTTTCTATGTTTATAATTAAGGGCCAATCACCAGTGCAAGCTAGGGGACTGAGTCCTTGGCCACAGCTTTGTTGTAGATTCTTTTCTATCTATTCTTAGCCTAGCCTAGCTTCTCTGCAAACCTCTCTCTATATTCTTTTTAGTATAACTATAATGTATTATATCATATATTAATAAATCAAGCCTTCTGATTCAAGATACAAGATTCACCGTCTCTCTCTCGCCAGCTGCGCCCATTCAGGTGCGGTAATAATTTGAGGACATTTGTGCATGTTCCAAATAAATACCATTCTTTTGAAGGCACAATTTTTTTTTACTGTGAAGACACCTAAAGCTTCAAGCATCCCTTTGAAGTGTGCATTGCCAGAGCTCCAGCACCTCGTCAGTAACCATGGTGTTTCTGAGAGCCCCTCGTTCAGGTACCTGTGCTGCCCACTGCTGTACTGGGCTGAGTATTCAGGAGCCAGGAGTGCTCCAAGAGCTCCCTTTATCTGGGCCAGTGCCAACGGCCTTGGTTCTAACAACCCATCTGAGATGTATCATAGTCTAGCACTTTTCTAGACTAATTAGCAATGTCTTGGAGACAGGTCAATAACTTCCTTTGCAGATGATTAAAAAGTTCTCAGGTAATGTCAGGGAGGGGAGTTCATTTGGCGGAGAGGTTGATTTTGGCTCATTATTTTACATTTGAAGCACCTCGTCATAAATTTCTCCACTAGGCTGACATTTTAGATTGCACCAATTATTCTTCATAGCTGAAGTTATCTATATTAAATTGTTACAAGCAGTCATGTGTAGCAATATATGCTTTTACCACATAGAACAAAAAATAAGAATAGTATTTTTCTAGTAGTAAGCAAATCATCGGGAGACTAGAGACAGTATTTGGACTTCATAGCCTCAAATTTGCCTCAAAGCCCTTCATTTAAAAGAAAAAAAGTTATGCAACACTTCAGCAGAATTATTCAGATGAATTATCTTAATCCCTTCTCCTTCAATTTTTAAATTTTATGAAAATTAGGAAAAAATAAAGTGAGTTTTCAAAATGAGTGTTGCTATAAGCCATTCTAAGCTGCATTGTTTTTTTGCCTGTAGGTCAAAAAAGATAGAAAAAGATAGAAAATCTAATTGTCTTTGAAGTGCCAGACTTTTTTCAGTACTGGATCTCATTACTATTGTGCTTCCATGACTTAGTTTTTCTCAAGTTTTGAGGCTTATAATTTTATATATATTATATAAAATTATATACCTTATAATTTTAACAAATTTATTCAAAATCCGATTAAGTTTCCCAACAGATAATTATAAAAAGTGACTCTGACCTTTTATTCATGACTCATATCATCAAGTTGTCCACTGTGACGTAGTTTTAAATAAAGTTTATTTTCCAGTTTGATCTAGTATTTAAAAACAACAAGACTTATGAGACCTGACCTCTTACTCTCTTTGTTCTATGCTAGTTTGTAACTTTAGATTAATACCCTTTCTTTTCACATGTGCAATGAGAAGCTGCAGAAATTAAGGGGAATATTCGCATAATGCAAAGACAAGATATAAATTGATTTCTCCTGGACTACTGCTTTCTTCTGACTCCATTTTGCAACCTGTAAAATGTGCAGTTAGTATTAATCTAATAGCAGGGCTTGAATGATTACTACCTTAGAGTTATGAGACTTTAAAAAAAGCTCTACAGTAGAAAAATAAATCACATTTTTCCTCAGCTCAGAGTGAGACAAGCAGCATGACTTGAGATAGTAATTTTATGAAACATGTTAAAGGTTAAAATAAAATTACTTATACCATTGGCCTCTCAATGGGTTTTACAGTCTGGCTAAAATTACTGGAGACCTAAAAATCAACTCATTTTGCATTTAACTGAAATAGCTGAGGAATTATACAAAGTAAAAAGAACTTAACAAACAAATATTTTGGGAAGTTTTATGTTCTTTCAAAAGGGAAAAATATTTGAAATGGAATGAAGCATTTTGCTCAACAAAAATGTAGGGTTTTTTTATTTCAGGTTAGTTAATGCTTTTTTCTAGCCTTCTTTTTAATTTCAGTCACATTGAAATGAAAAGTACACCTGTGTAAAAAAGGTTGAAATGCTTCATTTAAAAACTGTCAAAACAACATTTCTACATCTCCTTTTTTACCCTAACAGAAAATATACAGAGATGTCACTCAAATAATTGTTTTTCAATACTATCTTTAGTAAAGGTTCTAAACGATAATGAAGATTATTTTGCTCAACCCAGCAGGATAAATAAAAGTCTAAATGTAAACAGAAGAAATAATTGTTCAGATTATCCCACTTTAACCCTCAGTCACAGTAATAAACAATTTCTTAGTAATTTCACCTAGAGATGACTGTTAATCATAATTTTGGGTAACTTCAGTAACAAGGAGAGGGATGTGAAGAATTAAAGTATCTGTTTTCTCTAGTCAAAGTGCATTATCATTTTAGGTAGAAACAGATGCTTTTTTGCATATAGATCAGATCCTGCAAATTGTGGACTTATCATAGAAAGAGCCAGCAGTGAGTATTTCCTTGTCCTTTTGTTTTGAATGAACTATACAGAATATTTGAAACTTATTTCCTTTAGCTTCACTACACTGAAAACACACTAATCCTAATATTAATAATACTTCGCTAGCAGCCACAGTCAGAATCTGTCATTAGCATATTGTCATTTCATTTATTTCCTATAAAAGTAGGTAAATACTCATCATCTGAGTAATTTCATGTTGCACTGGCAATACAAAATACATTATAAAGAACAATCATGCTCTGATGGCATTGGATTACATAGTTTATTGGGTCTATTCCATCTATAATTTTCATGATGGCTTCTTGAGTGACTTATGCTGCACTAATCTGCTGCTCCATAGTTGAAATGGATTTAGAGCAAATCTTTCTCCACAGGTGGCATTTCCCAGTAATGAATCCTGCCATTCAATTATATAATCAGAGTAATTTCTTCATGTTAAAAAAAGACCCCTTCTTGAGTGGCACATAAATTACCACCGGATTAAATTAGTGCTACTGCCAGGGCTTTGAGATTTCTCCAGTTGACAGACAGCACAGTACTGCTAATGATGAAGAGAAAACATGTCAAATCAGACATTTTTCAACTTTATTTTTCCATCTCTTCACATTGGTTTCTTTGTACTTGCTTTTACAATATTGTGGGCTTTGAGTATCTTTGAAATTATTGTACCCAGGGTGCGCCCAGAGTCACCACAGGAGACTTTCAGTGCTTCTGTTTAGAAATGTTCATCTTTACTGAGGAATGACCAGTTGGGTTGAATAAGAAGAAAGAATAAATTTAAAAAAATAAATTTTAACACTAATAATATACTTGGTTTACAAATGGTAATAAACTTCTGCTGAGTATGTCAGTTTGATTTACCCTTCTACATCAAAGCTAGCACAGCATTAGAGAATTTGCAAAATCAGAGCTCTCTCCTGAGCGCAATAGGGTATCATATTTTGCGTACACAGGCAGTGGCGAGAATACTAAAACTACTAATTTGTTAACCTTAGACTTGGTCCCACGGTAAGCCCTCAAATAAAACAAACAAAAGATCTGTATGGCTTGCAGAGCTACTGCTGATGGATTTCTAGCTACTTTGTGCCTGTCATGCCAATCTTTCCGTGAAAAAAAAGATCCAGTTTGACAAATAAATAGTAAATATATAAATTAATTGAAAGCATAGTTTTTATTTCTTTAAGTAGAAGTGAAGGGAGGGAACACAAAGTGACACAAGCAAAAATAGCTAGTTGAAAGGGAGGAAAAGGGGCAAATATTTAAGTGTTTTCTATTGCAGTTGCGAAGCATGTTTGCTTTCAGATGTTACATTTTACCACAGACTTCATCACAGCAGACTAAAAGTATGCAGGGCATCTGTAAAAAGTTAATAAACATTGCTGTTGTTCCCGCAGAAGCATCTTAAACTGTACTAGCACTCTTGGTGATAGAGTTGGTGCTACAGCTCCCCTTTCACAGAGAGCTGAGCACACCTCAGCCTGACCTGGTGCACCTGTAGTGTGCACGTTCCCTTACCAGCAGAGTAACACCACCTCTCTACACAGGCTCACTGGGAGCCCTGCCTCACTCCTCTATTACCTGCTCCTAAGTTTCAACCCAAAGAAGAAAAAGAGAGTAAGGTAGTGTTTCACAGTGACACTTCCATGAGAGCTTCCACTTTTAAACAGTTTTTTTACAGCACGGAGAGCCAAGTCTTAGGTACATCTCTCCATTACACAAACAATGTCACAGATTCCACCCCACAGATCTTCCTTTCAGCTACTTAAAACCATTATCTATGTGCTTAATTACTGGATAAATGCTGGTGGATAAAAAAACAAACCTAAAAACAACCACCAAAACCAGAAAACTAACAAAATAAACAAAACAAACCACACATCTGAAACCCTGCTCTTTTGTTCTTGGTCCCATACCAACCAGTATCTGTTAGGACCCCTTACAAACTTCCGAGTGAAACAAAGGACTATTCTTTGAGCTCAAATGTTTCCTTTAAGAACATTTGCTCTTGAAAGACTTTTTCAGAATCTGTCCTGTTCCCTAGGGTCAATGCATCAGACAACTTCTTTGAGACACCTTTGACCTTAATTTGAGACATACTCAGTGGGTAACTGCCTAGAGACTAGGACATAATGCTTCACAGATCTGAGATCCAAACTTTTACCCTTCAGTACACAGCCCCACAAGAATGGCAGTGCCATTGTGGAAAAGCAGTCAGCTTTGATTCATACCTTTTCTTTAGGTACCAATACTACACAGAAAAAAACCTTCCCAGCAGACATTTAAGAAAAACTTCATTCACACAGAAAATTGCTTCCTGGACTTAGGAGACTGTACATGACCATGAAGGAGAGCAACAGCAACAGTAAATATAAACCACGGAGGGTAGCTATTCATTAAAAAGTTAAAAAAAAAAAAAAAAAAAAAAAAAAAAAGCTAGAGCACCGAACAAAATAGAGAGATAGAGAGATTATCACTATTCCAGTAAGTACTGGACAAATAACAGGTCACCAGGGATTTGCAAATTTCTGAGAGTAACAGAAAGCACGTGTACACACACAAAAATTTGTGAAAGATATCAGACGCAAAGGGTATAAATTTTTGTTGCTGTAAACTTTTCTTTACACCATTTTCAAAATCTATCTACTAACTTTTACAAACATAAGTTGAAGGAAAGCTTTACAGTATAATTTTATTGGTAATATAGTTATTCAAATTACTTTTTAAAAATAATTTATAGTTTATTCAATGCTACTTAATAAAAGCATCTATGCACTTCATACATATGTCTGCTTGACACATAAAAATGTGAAATTTAGTTAAATAATCTGTTAGAAGTTGTCACCCATGTATTGGTGAGCATATAAAATATATGACAATTTTTATATTACTTCAGTATCGTAGCCATGAATAAATTATCCTTTATAGAATCATAGAATGGTTTGAGGCAAAAAGCTGTTGAGTACCTGAGATTTCTCCCTCTCCTGACTTATCATGACTTCTCTGTCCAGGACCCACATTTTCCCTATTCTTTCTCTTCTCACTGATTTACATAAAGAATATTATTATGTTGATGTCCTTGATGTCCTTGGCCAGATTTACTTCTGCCACTGTTTTAGCTTTCCTTACCTGCTCGCTGGCTGCTCAGACAATTTCTTTGTATTCCTCCCAAGATACCTTTCACCACTTCCACCATCTTTAAACTACCTGTTTGTGTTTAACTTTGTTCAAGAGCTCTATTACCAATTTTCTGTCTGTAGGGATACATTTCTGTTGACTCTGGAGGAGAGAATCCTCAACTATCGCCCAGCTCTCTTGGGCCCGTCTTCTCTCCAGGGCTCCATCCCATGACAGTCTATCAAAGAGATCATTGAATTCTGCTCTCCTGAAGCTTAGGATAATGAGCTTTTTTTGTTGCCTCACAGATCTCAAACTTCATTGCTGAATTGTCAAAGCAGCCCAAGTTACCTTTGTCTTCACATCCCCCACTATCTCCTCCTTGTTGTTGAGAACAAGGTCCAGCACAGCCTTTCCTCGTTGCATCCTCCGTAACTTTGGGAAGAAGGTTGTTATCAATGCACTCTAGGAACCTCCTGGATTGCCTGTGTCCTGCCCTGAGGTCCCTTCAAAAGATGCTGGTGTGGTTGGAGTCCCCCATGAGGGCCAGGTCTTGAAAACACAAGGCTGTGCCTCTCTGTCTGTTGGGGGCTTCATTGTCTTGGTCTTCTGGGCCACACAATAAAACCACCTGCCTCTGTCCTCCCTTTAATCCTGACCAGAATCTGAATACCTTTGTTTGTAAAGCTCAGTACTGGTATGAGAATCTGGTGGTATTCAAACATTTTCATGAGTAAAAAAAAATTGTAGAAAACAGACAAGCACGGTGGAATGACAGAGCCATTGATAGTAGGATCTCTTGTTTATCAACTCTGGCTCACATTGAGTGAATAAACTATTCTAAATTCTTGTGCATATCCAAAGTCTTTCTTCCCCTTCCTCCTCACTTCCAGCCAGGACCAGTCACTTGAGCACACACTCAGAGCACACACATTTCTCAACAATTCTCTAAGATTTTATTATTGTGTGGTTTGGATAGGAATTTTAATTAGAATACAAGAAGTCTGACATTCACACAGACTTTTGAAATATCTTCTGCCATTTGTTGAAATACACAATGTACAATGACATTAAAGCAGAACTTCAGTTTCTCTTTTTCTTAATTGATTGCATTACTCCAAATAAATGCCCAAATATCAAAATTATGAGAACAATTGTATTATGACAAAACCAGGCTTATGTCCCGCTTCCCTCCTGCAATAAAACATGTATAAACAATGTAAAATAACTGCTTTGCTCTATCACCATCCACTAGCCATGTCTTATTCACCTTATCTACTTTTCTCATCACATTAATAATTGAAGGTCACATCACATGGGATCTTCCTCGGCCTTTCAATTGCCTGACTGAAAGGAGGAATATAGAATTTTCATTTTGGTGTGGAAGTCTCCTCATTTAACTATGAAGACAAAAAATTGTCAGGAGGCTTTTTTTTTATTGTTGGGGCTTAGTGGCTTTTTTTTTTGGATTTTGTTTGGTTTTTTTGGGGGAGGGGTATGGTTGTTGTTGCTTTGGTTTGTTTGTTTTGGTTTGGTTTTTTTGGGGTTGTGAGCCAGGTTGGGAGTTTTTTGCTCCCTCTTTTTTTTATACAGTGTGTAAGGAAATGGAATGTGTAACAGCACTCCAGGACAGTTTTTTCATCAGAAAAATGTTTCCAGTTAGTTTTCAAGCAGCATTAATTCATGATTCTGCATAACATTTGATGCAAAGTAGTCTTGCACTATGTAAATTCTCAAACTGTTGGCAGAGTTTTCTGATACCTAAATAAGATAAAGGTAATGACTGAAAAAAACTGCATAAAAATGAGGGTGAAATGCTTACACCGGAATAGAACTAATGATAAAATAATCAGGTGGAATTCATTTTTGATCTTTCTCTCTCTCAAAACTGGCATAGAATGTGGTCTTTATGGACTCTGAGCTTCCCACAGCATAAAATAACCATAATTCCGTAGGGAAAGGAAATATGTAAATTTTAAGAAAGAAAGAATAAAGATCAGCTATAAAAAATATAGCATAACCAATTGAGGAAATGACAAGGTAAGAAAGAAGGAGACAACACTACATTTTCCTCCTTTTTTAACGCTCTCAAGACCAGTGGTTTATGAAACCAAATTCAAGTCATAACCCTGACCCTTTTCTAATGGAAGCATAATTCTACATCTAGATCAGGCTTTTATTCTACCATTGGCTTGCTTCACAGTTTTTACTTCATTAAGTTTTGTCTGGGATTAGCAATAATTGGTATATTTAGGGTTGAAATCATTGTTGAGGATAGCTGGTGATTTAATGCTAAAGTAAACTCCTGCAAAGCTGCCTGTACTTAGGTTTTATATTCACAATAACTACTTGGTAAAGTACAAACATGGGACAGGAAGGAAGTATTATGTAAGAGGAAATGTGAAGCTGGATTGAAAATGTGATTCAAATATGAGTCCGGAAAGGGCAGTAAAAAATGATTGAGTTTTAGATAGTGCTTCTGCTCTGAAGATTTTCCTTGTCTGAAAGAAAACACAGGGCTAGTTTCAGTGAATTTGGCAGCATTAGGATTCTTTTCAGAATAAGCTGTGAGATAACTATGTGGAGCTTTGAAGACTAGACATAGCTGAGGTGGTTATAGAACAAAAGCATTGAAATGTGTATGCCATTGGGTTAGGCCTTCTTAAGGTCAGGATAGGACCCGTGGGCTGGCATGCTTGGACTAACTGGGGTTTGCAGATGCTATTTAAACCATCATCATCTGATTCAAGTAGGAGTTGCTTGGTTTATCAAGAACTATAAAATCAAATTCAGAGAAGATTTAAAATAAAGCATTCAATTTACCATAAATTCTTTTTGCATCTAGCTTTATTCATACTCCTTTTTTGGGGAGGGAAATAAGTATGGTACTCATACACTGGCTTTCACTTATTTAGTCTTTTTTATTGTGATTCTACCTTCTTTTCAAACAATGACATTCTTAAATCAACTATTTACTACATGCTGTGTACTTCTTATAAAATGCTTTTACAGGAAAGCCATTTTGTTTTTAGTTTGCCACTGAAAATTTTCAAGAAAATGACAGAGGCAAAAAAATGTCCCAGAACCTTGAACCATAACTCAGTTGTAAACGTCAGCTACTGTATTTCCTTCATATCTGTTTTCTGAGTACTGTTACAACAGCTCTGTTGCCATGGTCTTGTTTTTCTCTCAGCTGAGTTCATTCCCAACCATTGTAAACAAATTAACACAAATTATTAGTTTTCTCATTTTGGCACAATGACAGAGTGGTGTCTTACTCCCAGTCACATGAATGAAACACGTTCTCTCCAGCATTTAACACTTGACAATGCTTATCTTCCTTGAACTTTACTGAATGCATATGGTGTAGTCATTGTGGATACACTGGAGAAGCCCTTACTCATTTTCAACAACACTTACTCGTGCCTCCAGTGCCAGAGAAGTAATCTGGCTTCAAAGGAGTGCCAGCTGTATGGGTGCATCTACATTGCGTCAAGCTGATACAGTAGATTGAGGAATGTTTTATATTATGTTTTCAGATTTTTACAGCTTTGCAGCCAGGAGTGTGTATATTTTACATAAATATTGCAAAAAGAAACCAATAGCCTTGATTTTTGAAAGAAGCATTAAATTAAACAATGAACAGATGGAAGACATTTTTTTCCTTCTTCAACAGAATTAGGTGACATTTAAAATATTCTAGACACTGAATCTAATCCTTTTCTCTCATAACTGGCGTTACTCTTAGCCTTTCATTTTACTCCTTTAATAAAAAATATAATTATACTAAGACCATTTCTTCCTTTATGTTTTCATTGTTCTTTTTCTCAGTTTATTTCTGTGGAAATTCCTGAGTGAAAGGAAGCTCTGTTAACCTGTGTCTTCAACAGACACACACCCACCCCTTTCACTACATTTCAAAGCTTGATTTTCCTTCTACTGAAATCAAGGCTATTATATTCACATCTTTCATCCAACTCTGTCATAAATTCAGTGAGCCATACCATCTGAAGAGGTTTCTTTCTCTCTACTGACTATTAAGTTACTAGCCACAAATATCTTCATTAAAATAAATATGAATTCCATCTTCAGTAATACAGCCAAAATAAAAGAATGAATGATGTGTGCTTCAAATTCTTTCCAACTTTTTGCCCTGAAGAGTCAACTTCAGGAAATGCATGAACACGCTGCCCTATGAACTCCTTCCATTAATGCTCATCTCTTGCAGCTGGGAACCAGAACATCCCAGCACTGCATATAATAGAGAGGTAATCGAAATTATGATTTGAAGTTTGATTGCTTAATTCCTCTCTTTGACTTCTGGTTTTCCCTTGTTCTTTGGAAACATATTTATGTAGTAGTCAACAAATAAATGTCCTTGCGTTTATGCACAAACACAGCCATCTTAATTTCCTTGACCTGAAGACAGGAAACCTCGTATGAATTTGGCAGCACTCAACACAGAAGGGAGTGGTGAGGTGAACACTTGCCTAGCTCCCAAACTGAGTTAGAACTGTCCATAGAACACATCACCTCTCCTATACCTTTCAGTGTATTGCATGCCAAAGGATACATAATCAGATTACTGATATTACAAACCAAAGTGTTAATGAAATGCTACATTCTGCAAGAATGTCTTCCTGTTTTGACAAAGTCTTTTGTCTCCATGTTGATAATGACCTTTATCTTAATGAGAAAGAAGAGTATCCAGTTCTCTGTGAAAATCTAGTTTCTTTAATTATTTCCCATTAATTCCACTGCTTGCTAACACATGCTCTGTTATGCTATCCTTTGGGAAAACTGCTTCCTGCCCCTGTAAATCACCCAGGAAAAATCTTTAATCGTCTTTTACAGAAAGGTGTAAAAGATTTTACTCAAAGTACTAAAAAATGTGAATGGTTCGCATCTGCAGGTAAGCTTGTTTTCTCAGCCTCTCTTTACTTCTAGCTATTCTACAAGTACACTAAGCCATTCTTCCCTCTGTATTTCTTAAAACCTCACAACAGAACACAACCAAAAATAGTCTTAAGTTCTCATCATCAGCTTCCAAACTAATAAGCAGGCAATGGTATCTGAAATTCTTGCACCATATGATGCAGAGGGAGAGGAGGACATGATTAGAAGCATCTCTCCCTTGGAAACAGTTGTCTGTGCCTAGTTCCCTGATTAATGTCTTTAACTGCACTGGAATAAAGTTTCTGTTGAAAGGATTTGTTAACAGTGGCACTAATTTAATTTTTGCATGACCCTCTGTGACTTAAATTTTAGCTATACAAATGATGCTTTAACGTTTATACTATTGGTCTGGCTTGAGAGAAAGAGCCTCAGGCTAAAAGACATACCACAATAACAAGTCAATTTAAATCACTAGAAGCAATAAATGAAATGAAAAATTTCCACCTCTTTTTTTTCTCAAAATGCCTCATTTAAATATATAGTTTTCAAAATCTGTTCTTTTGAAAAAGTGGGGTTTAGTTTGTGCCTTTTTGATGAAAAGAGCTATATTGTAAGCATACAAAGCAGATGTTCATAGAAGTAGATACCTACATTATGTAAATATAGTCAACTGCCCAGCCTTTAGTGGATCTCCGTTAATCCATATTCTGGTATCAGGATAAATTTTGTTTGATGTATAAACAATGCTAATACAGCTATAGATGGCAGTCTATTTTAATAAGTACTACACTAGTAATCCTTACTTACAGTTTAATATGTATATTTAGACTCCTTTTGAGTGTTATTTCTATATATTATGAATTAGAACCAAATAAGTGTTTTTAAAATAGTACTTTTCCTAAGAAAAGTGTTATTTAAGAATTAAAGTAAAAACAGTAATGAGAACACTACTTTACAGTGATAAAAATATACTAAAGATGATAAATGTGAAATTTTGTAAATAGTTATGTCATGACTTCTCTGTTTCACATAAAAAATAAAGTCTCTCTCTTCAATCAGTAAAAAAGTTTCCCATCACCTCAATGGTACAGCATCAGATCTGTCAAAAACCACAATCCTCTTGCATTATATGTCTGTTCAGAGTATATTTCATGGGCTGTAAATCATCCTCAGCATTTCTCTAAGAAACTGCTCTGTTAACAAGTCTCTTCCATTGGCTAAGCAGCAGGCAGCCCCTGCAAACTCTGTCATCAACAGACCAAGAGTGCACCCACATTGCAGAAAGAGCATCTGAAAGAGAAGCTGAGGCATGGCTCACTTTAGCACAACTAGGAAGGAGGAAAGAAAAAAACCCCAATAATAGTAATAATAAAAAAGAAGTAAAATACTTTCTTAGAAATATATCAGTGTTGTCATTCCATAGCCTCACTGACACAACAGAACTATGAACAGCCAGAGCATATATAGAAAAGAAATAAAGTGCCACAAAAATTGTGATGTATTTTATTTTTTTCTTTTTCTCCTAGAGGACTTTACTGACTCTGAAAGGAAAAGAAATGCCCTACTGAAGTTTAAATATGTTTCATCCTTCGTAAATGTACACTCACCTGCAGAACCTCGCTTCAGGAATTACCTCAGATTGATGCAGGCATGAACAGTCAGCAGCCCGGAAAAACAGCTTACAAGTAAGAAAAATGTAGTACACCAAGCAAAACACAGCACAACATTGTGTTCTATGTGGAAGTGAAAAACCTTGGCCCTTGTATTTATCACCCCATTCCATTACCCGCAGCAGTTTATGCGAGGGCTGGTATGAGTAGGCATCAGAGGTGAATATTAAACACACAAGCAAGCTTTATAAATACAATATGGAAATCTGCCGTGGTTTCCTTGGCCCTGGAGGCTCCAGGCACGCCAAAGAGCCCCCTGGCTGATGCCCACCCTCCCCTGCAAGATGCCTTCTCCCCACCAAGCACCCAAGCACAGCGGCCTGCTGAAAAGTACTAAATCATTAAAAAAAAACAAAACAAAACAAAAACAAAAACACTGAGCTCACATAAAGGGGATTATAGTAAGCAAGAACTGCAGAGGAAAACTTCAGGCTGAATGATTGTTTACTCAAGTAATCATATTCTAAAAGCTGAATAATCTCTTCCCTCCACAGTCATAGGGGGCTCTAGATACTGAAGCCACCGTGTCTTTTAATAAAACATGAGGAAATAGAGGCAGGATGTGCCCAACAGATTACTTTTCATAAGGGTGAAAAATTCCTGAGGAAAAATATTGGAAAAAAAATTACAACCTTTTTATCTTTTATAGACAAACAATTTCAGGTAGAAATCCTTATGGAGGCAGTAAAACTAATTAAAATTTTTTTCTTGTTTGACTCCTGGTCAAGATAATAGGTCTTGGATGGTAATGATGATTATTACTGTTCTTGTTAAAAATAGAGGCCTAAAGTAAAAACACATCTCTTTTCATAAAGTGGATAAGCTCCTCTGTCCAAAATATTTTCTAGTTTGAGAGGAACAGTAAGGTAAAATAAGGAAAACAAATTTTATTATGTTCATTTATAGGGAAAGAAATTATGCACGAAGAAATCTAACTCCTTTCTTATAGTTAGAAGTTTGTGTTAAGGAACAAATTAATTGAAATCAACTTAATTACAGTAGAAAGTCGTCTTCTCTTTACAATAAATGGTATGGCCAGATAAAATAGCAAAAATAACTCTCTATAGCATGCATCCAGTCAAATTCTACAGTCCATATAGCTTTCGCTAACAGCAAGAAGAGAGTAAAATTTTCAGAATATTAAGATATCAAGTTTTGTAATGTTTCTTTATTTTATTAAGATAAATTGTTACTAAAACTTCCTACTGGTTTTTCCAGAGAACACATAACTCTTAAAATAGATCCATGCTGAACCAGCCTCATGGTTTGATCCCAAATGGAGGAAAAATTTTCCTTTCCATTTTTCAGTATTTCTAAGGGCTTTGCTTCAAAAAGTTTCAGCAAAAATTTGCAGTAATAGCCCAAAGTGCAGACAATTGTCTGTGTTTCAGGCTCCTGTGAGCTTATCAGAAGCCCTTGAAAGGCAAATTAGAAGATTAGTAATGTCCATTATGACTATTTGACAAAGAAAAGTTACAGCAATGGGTTGTCCAGCTCACAGGATTTCACAACTAGATGTGTAGGATGGATGCACTTCCATCAGTAGAAGCTACATATAAGCATGCCAGGTTTTAACTCATCCCTAACTTACTCAAAATTTTCTTTAGACTTCAGCCTGTACCTTCAATTTAAAGAATGTTTCTTAATATCACTCAGTCTTTATCAGCAAGAAATGCAACAAAAAATCTTGTTCTATTTTGGGCAATTTTGATCACTGTTCTTGAAAAATACAGAAAACAAGTGAGAAAATGAAAAAAAAAAAAACCAAAACACTGAAGATTTTTCAAACAGTGAAAGTGATCCTCACTTTCAATACTTTTGGAGGACTAGGTTTAACTTTATTTATTCCAGATTATTAAAGCATCCTTTATTTATTATTTTTACATTGTACAATCCAATATTTGTAGTGCAATAGAAAATAATTTCCATAACTGACTACCAGAAATATATGAGGAAATTTTGTAACTGAATTATTTATAAGTAGAAAAGTGTAGTCAAATTATCCATCTGCATTATTATTTCTGTAAATACCTCTTTTTTACATAATATTTTAGTAACAATAAACAGTAGAAATTACATAATGCAAAAAAAAGGTGATATTTTTTCATGAGAGAAATACCTCTGACTTTAGAAATTATTTTACTGCCCTGAGCTTTCACTACAATCAAGGCATTGACTAACATGGTTTAATTTGTACTTCTGCTAAAAAGGCAAAGCTGATAGATTGGTGATGAGATCATTAGTTTACTGTTTCTTCAGCTGTGATAAATTTTGGTGGAGAAATTACAATAATCTGAGAGCTTAATTTTCCTCAGCCAATAGTTTTACTTCCAAAATGATTTGGTGTTGGTATAACTGGATTTTTCTAGTCATTCAGGGTGAAAGAATTTATTTGTCAGATGAAGAAGAATGATTGTTTGACTACTGATATTCAAAATTACCAAAATAATTAGTAGTCTTTTGGTTTTGGAGAAGGTTCTGTTATTTTTCACTTTTATATCTCTGTGACTTTAAATCTTCACATGAATTGCTGATAAAATGGATAGCTAAAATTGAAACAGAAGCCAATATGATGCCACTCATTCATTCTGCAATATCCAGGTGGTGTGCACTAAAAAAACAATATCACATGAAGATGATTTACTGCTCTCAATACCAGAAAATTTAAGTTGTGGAGCACAAGTATAAGACAACACTTGAACAGATTTGTCCTGGTCTGACTGGGTGAATGGGTTGGCTGGTCCAGCTACAAGATAAAGATGAGCACTATAGATAATCAGGATAGAGATAATCAGGATAGAGAGATGATTCCTAAGTCAGGATGAGTAATGTTTGTTAGTTTCATGCAATTTGCCATAATTTAATGGGATGTAGCTATGATTTTGCTCACCTATCTGCCTGCAATACAACTGAGTAACTATCAAAAATAACATGTTCAGGGCATTGCTTTTATGTTTTTTAAAAAGTCAAAGATGAATTCTGAGTTTGGCTGCTTAAGTTCACAACCAAGTTAGGTAATGGCACAAGTGTCCAGCTTTAGAGAAACCTACTTGAGAAACTTCTGCTGGGAAATCTTACCAGTATTTTACATGCCAGCAGATATAGGAGATTCCCTGTGCCTATGTATTAAGCAGAGGTTGTGTTTGCTTTTATATATTTTAAACAAATAAACACAAGGTCCTGTTATGATCTGTTGCTTGTCAAATGTCTGCATCATTCTTTACCTGCTTGTCCTGTGCATAAATATCTGGACTTCAGTTTTGGCTCTGCAAGGCATTGTGGCATAGGTGTAATTTGAAGTGCTTAAAGTGCATAAACATGGACTTCATTAATACCTTTCATATGTTTGAAATTATATATATGCACAAGCAACTTACTAGGAGATGGCACTACAAATTACATTTTTGCATGCAAATGTAATCCCAGAAATGCCAAATTTAAAATCTTTAGGAAAAAATTAAAACCTTCATAATAACCAAGTCTACTATGTCAGATCAACAACCTTCAAGAACACAGTGGTCTAGCAGCCCAAGGTTCATGGGTTTGTTAGAAAAAATGTCAAGCTCATGGAAAATTGCTTAACTAGTCATCTTAAAAGAGAAGGATAAAATGTAACAACAAGAGCTTCCTGATCCGTCTTCTATATATTTAAATTTTAGGGCTTTTAAGCTATATAAACAATAACAAAACATTTGGGCAACGTATACCTAACTACCTATATATTTGACTGAAAAAACATATAATATATGTATGGAATTACAGAGATCTAAAAAATCTGGAAGTAGCCATCTGGTAATAGAAAATGTATTTTTTATAAGCCAATATCACTGAACTGTGGGAAGACATGGATGTAGACAAATTCTGACATTGCAGGTCTGATTCAGAGTTCTGCTATGCTGAGCTGATAGTTTGAAGGAAATAGGATAGATGGAATCAGATAACTTCCAGCTTTGCATGGGCTTTCTTTCTCCTCAGGGATATAGGCAATCCTTTTGCTCATATTCTGTGGCAGAAACCTAAAGGACTGAAGCAATCTCACTGTGAGGAAGCAAGCCACTCAGACGAATTTAATAAATTGAATTGGTTTATAGCAGGATAGTAGAACCTCTTCTGGAGGGTCTTTCCAAGGACAAAGCAAGCAATTCACATTTGGTTCAATAACATTCGCTTACATAGCAGGAAAGAATAATTACCCCATTGCAGGAATGAAAGGTGAAATTTAATAGCTGAAGTTATTTTGTGGGTCAGATAAGATAATCATGGTAGTTCTTTTTGACCTTAAAATCCATGGATCTGTGCATTAAGCTGTAGAGACTTGTCTAGATTTTTATGTACAGGCAAAAAATTGAATACTGTTTTGAAAGATTAGAAAGTTTCTTTTCTTCTGCTTGAGGACATGACAGGAGGCAAATACTGATTTTACCTATACTTTTAAAAATCTCCAACATGTTTTTCATCCCCTCAGACTAATTATGATTTTAGCATCTTTTGCCATCTTTGACTGGATTGTTTTACACTAGATTTAAAAGTCCCAAGCAATGAATACAAGTAAGTATCTTTCATTGACTTTTTCTACACACAGTGCATGGCAAAAAATAATGAATATGAGACACTATTTCATAGGTTCACATTAACTTAGCATGATAACAAAGAAATGCTGAATTACACAGTTTGATTGCCTAAAAATTGGGTGAAAGGAATTATTTTCATTTCTGTGATAATACTTTAAAGTAAATCAATAAATCACGAAGAGCTGATTGTTGTATTACTTCAAGCCTCTGAAAATACTTAACATCTCCCAGTTTCTGTGAACAGCTAAGGAAAAATCAGAGACAATGACCAGATTGTGTTTATTTTCATGAATTATTTTTCCAACTCAAACTGTCTGCTGTATTCCAAAAGAGTGCAATTTGCTTGAAATATTTCCACAAAATAAAAGTATCAAATGCAAAAATAGTGGCACCCAGTGGTCAAGACATACCTTATTTTTATGCTCAAAACAGCAAATTATTTTTTGAGAAGTGCCACACTTCTTTCAGCCGGAATATAGTATAACCTTTTTCAATGAAAGGACCAATTCCTACTTCAACAGCATTCCTTGCCATAGCCTTGGTTTTCTCATGTTCAATAAGTTTTGCATTCATTTTGGGATAATCTGTTTCTGTGAGCAAAGTGGGTCTGAGTAATCAATGCAAGTTGTTGATTGCCTATAAGGTAATTAATTCCTGAGAGGTCACACCTGAAGAAAATATTGTATTCAAAGATAAATCCAAAATTTCTTCTATTCAAATTTCACATTTTCTTTTCCTTCGTTAAAATGTGATTTTTGGAAATTTAGAAAGGGAATTCGAATAATTCAGTGGTTTACAATGATGATGTGGCTTCAGTTTAGTTCAGTTTCCTGCTTAACTGTTGTACAATGCTTCCTCTACCTTACCAAAGCATATTAGTCTATACATGTAAAAGCCTCATCAAAGTCTTGTGATTCTTCTGGTCAAAACTGCTAGCACACCTTAAGCTGCTTATCAGCTCTGGGTGAAGATAAACTACCAGTTCTCCATTGTTGTCCAAATCAACGTTACATAACCAAATATGTGCTTTCACCATTCACTGCAAAAGAATTATGGAGCATTTGAATTTAGAGGCCTTAAAACCATTGTCCACCCACAATAGCTGCTGAAAACAGCTCACCTGTAGGTGAAATTCAAAAATCAAAACCAAAGAATTCATCAGGAGAATAGGATAAAAAAATAAAAATAAAAGAAAATGGTGGGGTTTGTTTTTTTTTTCTTTAAAAAAAGAATTGCCTTGTGCTACGCGTGGTAACAACTACCTCCAATATTGAGGTAGCTTCTATTATAACATTATCATGATAACTGTTATTATGTACAAAAGTCAGCAATCAAAATATTTCTGGGGATATCTGGCTCCACAAAAAGTGTTGTCATTGGATGTTTTGCACTTTTATTTTACAAACACAAAGAAGATTTTTTCCTCTTTGGAAAGTAGTTGCACATGACATGTCTTTAAGTAAAAATGCCATAGAAGCTACAGGTATTTTCTTCTCCACTACAATGAAATTTTGCTGGCTTTTTTGTTACACCTTGCCTTTAGGTCAATTCTCTTCCTATCTGATCAGCATAACAACCAATGTCAAGTCCAAAACTAATAATATTTAAAAGACTTCTAAAACATTCTGAACCATACTGAATCAGAAAAAACCCAAAAACAAACAAAAAAAGCCCAAAGTATATAATTAATTCTTTTTATTCAAAATACAAAAGTATTTACAGAAAATTTCCACATATCCTCAAATTTAATGTATGACTTAGAATATTTACATTTTCCACTGTAGATTGTACAAATATAAAAAAAATAATCATTCTAGGGGATTTTTTGAATTAAAATAACGGTGAACTTAATTTATTTGAATTACAATTACGCTACCAATATTAAGTAGCTAATTATTTTTATTTTACTCTACATTGATCAGTTTGCTAACAAGTATGCTTAGCAGTTCATATTAGTCAGAATAAAGTCATATATCTCAATTAAAAAGAAACAGAATAACCTAATTAATCTGAAAGGATGGTGAAAATTAGATGAATATGGTATTTTATATGAGTGTATTTACAGATATAATTAAGAGGCCTAAAAATAAGATAGGATAAAAAGAATTATTTTACTTTCTGTTCAGATTTGACTTACAAAGCCATAAAACAGATATTAACACAGATTCATTTTTAGCTTCATCAGAAGACCTCAGCCCCACTACAACTAGCTCATGAAGGCAAATTCAGTATTTGTAGAATAGAAATAAATTTTGTGCGTTGTGTTTTTCTGCTAAAATCTTCTGTCTCATGAGGGCAAAATCTGGCTTCTTATCCTGTAAATTATGATAGAAAGCATAATTTTGAACAAGTATAAATAACTGCAAATGTCTGTTAAGTCCTTATTTAGCTCTACTTCAGGAGACACACTGCGTTTTTCCAGCAGAGCTGTCTGCCTTTGAGACTGAATCAGCTCTGAATTACCTTCTTTCCTACTTCCCTTCCCTTCCCTTCCCTTCCCTCAAGTGTCAGCGCACCAATGCCTTTTTTTAGTATCTTCCTTTGTGGATTTACCTATTTAAATCATATTCTTTTATTGTTCACTCACATAATTTAAAGCGCATAGAAGACCCTAGACTGTATTTGGTTTTGAACTTTGAATTTCCTTAGTAAATAAACTGTAAAGAAATTGTGTTTCTTAAATAAGGATCAAAAGTGATGACCAATATC
The DNA here is from genome assembly GCF_027887145.1 of Ammospiza caudacuta. Classification (NCBI taxonomy): domain Eukaryota; kingdom Metazoa; phylum Chordata; class Aves; order Passeriformes; family Passerellidae; genus Ammospiza; species Ammospiza caudacuta. The sequence goes on along the minus strand of NC_080598.1, from coordinate 46,824,951 downwards.
CAAGTATTCTCATCTTTTTTACTGAAGTGACCCTGGATGGCTTCTGACTACATTTTCCGTGTTTGAGTAGAAAGTTATTCTGGAGACCATTTCACAGAAATTAACACCAAAACAAAACAGGCATTTGGAAATCCTGTACAACTCAAGCAGATGAGCTTCTGAAGAAAGAAATGGCACGAATTAAAGCTGAAAAATACATTTAGCCTGTTTTCAATGAGCTGAACTACTTATAACTCTTGTGAAGGTATCTGAACATGCATAAGAAGTCTGTTGTGTCCATCCCACAGCACAGTCTACTAGAATATGAGCTCACTGGTTAATTCCAGAGTAAGGTTGCTACTTATTAGAACAACTGCTTTTTTAAAAATTATTTTATCTTCTGCAGAACAACATCCAGATTTTTTTTGGGGAAAAAGGTCTATAGAAATAAATTGTATTTTAAAATAAATAAGTTGAGATCAAATTTAATACACTTGACAAAATAATATGGGGGTTTTTTAGCACTTGCCAATGTCATGCATCTTGCTATTGAAATAACATTATTCTTGATCAAAATATAAAATTTCCAATTCAGAGGTCTTTGTTTTCTTGGTTTTCAGAGTTTGTAGAAAAAATGTTAAGGGTTGGAGTAGCATTTTGTGAGATAGTTTTTCCTGGATCATGTCTTAATAGAGTTCAGATTCTTGAGCAAATAACAGAACCAGTCACAGTCTTCACAGTCTTTCTTGCTTAGCTGGGTAGTAAGTGAATTCTTTTTTTTTTTAATGAATAAAAAAAAAATTGAATATGAACAGGATGAGTTGCATCAAATATGTACTGCACTGTTCTGTGAATCTGAGTTCAAGCAAAGTTCAGTGGCTTACTGCTTCACTGAAGAAAAACCTGGGCATGGAATCAAGCTTGCATTAGCAGAAACCTATCAGAGGTATCTTTTGGCTCCTAAACTAATGTGATTTAATATATGTATCATACTAAAAACATGGGCAGTGGATATGAGTTCTACATCTTGCTGAGTGCATTCAACTCCTCCACAGTAATTTAAGACGTGAAGATAATTCTAAGAAAGATATTCAGGCCAGAATGTGCTCAGGAATGAAGACAAAAAACCTTTTGTGCATAGTATAAACAGTAGCTTCAGGTTGATATAATTAAAATATGCACTACATGCTAATCATGCTAATCTCTGCTGAGTATGTCTATATATTAATTACATTTCAGAAAATGTTTTGAGAAAACTCAATATTTTTTCAGGCTACTAAATTTAAATGTTGTTTTGAGGTGGTTTTCAAAAGTACTCTTAACAAGGGAAAAATAACTTTTTTTTTTTTAATAAGTTTTTCCTCACTTTGGAGAATTACCCTTCAACATCTCAAGGTTCTAACAGTACAAAGAGCTATTTTGAACCTCAGGACGATCTGAGAACCACCTATAAATCTGTGACTGAGATGTTGTTGCAGATAAGCTGACATATAGTTGACACTTACAATCATAATTACTCTCTCCCCTTGTGTCCCATAAAATAAAATAAAAATACACATATTCAGCAGATTTTAAAGTACCACAAAGCTTCACTACTTTATACTTCTGTAACATTTAAAAGAGGCTCTTCTTCATTCCATCACAAGTTACAGCTGATGAATCCAAATTCCCTGCTGTAGCTTTAGGGAGGGAACATCACAAGCCTGTATTAAAGGAGTAGAATTTCCCTTCACCAAAGCAAGAACTCATCATCTATGCTAATTAATGAACATTTATCCCATTCAGGGCTGCCAGAGGGGTTTTTTTAGAGGACAAAAACAACAAAACCAAACAAACAGAACACCCAAAACCCAATTTATTCCAGTCTCTTTATCCTCTCTTCTGGCTGCCAATTTCTCTACTCAGTAGTGCCTGATTCACTCTTTTTTTATTGTTTTGTGAATATATATTGATGATGGCTCCAAGTGAAGCCTTTGAGATGAAGGTGAGCCACAATTTCTATCTCTCTTCAGTGTATCAAAAAGGCTACTAGCAAGATGAAGTCAAGTGGATATAATATTAGGAGGAAACACAATGGAATCTGTGGTGAAAATTGTCACTAAGTCACAAGGAATGGTAGTTGACTGAGGGAAGAAAGAGATCAGGAGCTCAAGGAGACTGAAAGAAAAAGATATTTTGATCTGATACAGTAAAACAAGTAGGAGGATTCTGTTAAACTTTCATCACGAGTCCTGGAAAAACTTCCAATGACAGATATTTTCCAGATAATACAATAAAGGTTCAAATTTCCCCATAATGTAGACATAGTTCTATAACCATGAAAAATGATTCAATTAATTTTTCCTAAAGTATTCATCTGTCAGTAGTATGCATGCTTGTGCCATATGAACATATGCATGTATTTAACACTTAAGGCCTATTGTTACTCTTTTAGTAATATTTTCTTTAAAGGTGACACCTTGCAGTGCTTTATATGGGTAAAATTCTAAAGTCCCATTTGTGTAAGGTCAGACTGGATCCTGTTCAAATAACAGAATCAGTTAGATTTGGAAAAGAAATTTGATAAGAAAAAGTGAATGAAAAACATAAGGTTGACTTTTTTTAACTGTAAATTTATTTCAAGTTTTGGTTTCAAAATCTTGATTTTGTTTCAGAGTTAGTCTAATTCTCAGAAATATAACAAAAAAAGGATTGTAAAAAACTTTGTTGCTTATCTTTTTTTAGTTTTGAAAAATAAAATGAAGAGCAAAATGTGCTATGAGCAGAGGAATAAATTAAATCTTATTTTCTAGGCATCTGTGTCTCTCAACATAACTTCAAGAGTCGACTTGATATTTTTACTTGTCTTTAACTGTTCTACAGTAATTTCTCTGATTCTTTCCATCACAGCTCCACTAATCCTGCCTGCAAATCCCAAAGTTATCTTTTGTATCATCAGATCCTCATCTGGGAAAGAGGTAGGCCATACTGTTGTTGCTTTTGGTGACCCAAAATTGCAAGCAGAACTTGATAACTTAGACTACATTTTTCTCAAATAATAGAGCTCATCCTCTGTATCCATCCTAATATTTTTCTATGAAAAAGAACAGATTATCCATGACACTGGAACCCTTCATGTACTTTTTGTTGAGGACTGAGTAAAAGTTTCAAAACTTAGTAAGGTGGGAGTGATAGATGGAAAAACATGCTCTGGAACTACCAAAATAATCACCTTCAAGTTATCTCTTCCCCACAAATGGAATATTGTGCTAAATAATATGAACTCTATAATTTTAATGAAAAAACATTTTTCTCCAAAATTATTGTATTCCTGACAGAAGAAAACACATGGTCTTCAAGACTACATTTGGAACAAAACTCTTGCAAAAGTTGATAGATGTTTGATCATGGCTTTTTGTGAAAACTTTGCATATAAGAAAAAATTATATACAATATAAATAGCCATTGATGCATTCAGGGCAGAAAAAGGAAAAAAACATTTGCAGAAGACCTTCATGGGTCTTGCTATTATTGACATTCCCTGTTCCTCAAAGGAGAGAATCACTGAGAATATACAAAATAAAAGTAATTGTGAGGGCCTTCAATTTAAACTGGCTTATTCTCCTTTTTCTCTTGCAGGCTGGGTCAATATATTTATGCTTGGGAGCTTAGTTCCACTGTTTGGGGACAAGTTACTCACTGTGTGCTGAGGCCATCTGACCATCCATCATTATGTCAGCCTTCAGCTTTACTCAGCTGGTGACTATTTCCTAGCCTTGTTCAGGAGAGTGAGTTGACCTGTTCTAATAAGGTTTCAAAGGAATCCATCAGCTGTTTTCTCTCTTATATTATTAATGAGCTCTGTAAGATGTTTTTACTAAAGACCTGAGTCTTCACCTACTAAATAATCATATATTCATCGAATGTTCTGCATATAAGTGTGACTTTTCCTTATTTTCCTGTGTTTAGGTTTTGTTGGGTGTTTTTTGATTATCCATCCATAGTCTTTAGTGTGACAGTGGCAACAAAAATATTCTCATAATGGAGGATTCCTCTTATAAAGAGGAAGATTTTTTTATTATTTTCATCTACTGAATCAAATAAAGTAAGCTATCTCTTTTTACTAATTTACTATTTTTACTTGCTTTAAGTTAAAACAAAAAGATTTACAGATTTGATAAATTTGTTGTAGAATTGTCTGGGGAAATACTATAAAAAATTCGTTTCTTTTAAAAAGTATTTTTAAAAATTATTCCTGCTGTCATGTTTCTATATCTTTCTATCTACTGTCAGTTAATGGTACAAATAAAAAAACCTGAGACCATATAGATATAGCTCCAAAAAAGCCTATATTTTCAGAACGAAAGTTCCCTTTCATTTTAATTAATATAATATTTTTTATCTCAGAATTTGCCTTCAATCTTTCATCATTAAACTAACTCAAAAGCAGCATGTTAAGTTCCATGCAAGGTTTCCTCTATAAAAATAAAAATATTAAGCTTACAGTTTTTCCTTAGGAGAGAGAATTTCTATTCTTATGGCATAAATTGATCATGCTAACTTCACTGTTGATGCTGAAATGGAAATTTCTGCCTAATTTAATCCCAAGCAAGGAAAGTAGATATAGGGTGGGAATTTAGACAAAATCTTATGCCTGAATTTCACTATCATTTTACATAAACCACTAATAATTTTTCCATAATTCCACTACCATTTTCCATGCTTCATACTACATGACTAGGTTTGAATACTCCAGACTTGGAAAAAATGTAATTTCACCATTTTGTAATTCTAACCTGTTTTCCAACTACACTGTGCATCAGCTGCTAATGAAAATGGATACTGAAACTTAGCATATATATCATGTTTTGCCAGTTATTTTCCAAACACTTCCACATAGTTTTACTGGAAGTAAATTTTACATATGAAGAAGAGATTTAATTTATTTTGCAGCAGTTAAATTCTGGGAAGATCAGAAGAAAAAGTGTTCTGTCACTGCGGAGGAAAGCATGGTGACCTTCATTATGCAATCATGCTGCACATGCATTGTGTCTAGTTCTTCAGTGCACATCAAACTGCTTTTTAATAAGAAAACATGAGCCTTTGTTGATATGAAAATTTTTTCTGAGGAAATGACAGTTACCCTTGTTTCTTGTTTTAACTATCATATGCGTTTTGTGTCTCTATATCTTGGCAGTATTTTGCTAGCAGACCAAATACAGATAATTTGTTCTTTTCTTCAATTCTCAATCTCTGTATTATCTCTCATTCAGGACTAGGTTGCTTGCCTCTGTATGTTTCTTTTAGGATTCCAGCATCACTATGGAGTAAAGATTTTCATCCTGCATTTTTGGACTTAGGCTCTTGAAGTTCCTTTATAGATGAGAGCATATTGTAAAAAGACATCCAGCCATGCCGTTATTATTGACTCCCTCCAGAGAACTTCTCCAGCAGCTGATGTGCTAATCCAGTGGTCTGTCAGCAAGACTGGTGCTAATAATTTGTGCCATCTCGTGATAATCACCTTAGTAGGACACTTTGGCAAGCAAATTTCATGTATCAACATTTGGATTTTTGAAAATGCTTGTTTTATACAACAGTTAACTTGATGGAAATACAAGTCCATGTAGAGAACAGTATGATACTGATATTTGAGTGATAACAGTCACTTTAGAATCAGTGAGGAAACATCCAGTCAATATTAAAGCTGCTAAATTGCTGACCTAATTTAAAAACTTTAAATGTCAGTGATTTATCTTAGTAAATCTCAGACTTAAATTCTAACACTCACAAATTTTTGTTCTGATCTGGTATGATTTTTTTTTAATTGCTGCAGGACATAATGGCAAACATCAAATATTTTTAAAGCCTGACTCAAAAGCATCTCTATGTCAATAGCATCTTCATTTTCGTAAAGGGGAAAAAAACATGTTATTTTGAGACTTTCTCTAATAAGTGCTTTGGGCTAATGTGCATGAGACCTTTATTTAGTATTTGTCTAAGCAATTTGGCTGTTCTTTTACCTGCACTTAATGCGTAGGAATGAGATTGATTGTTATTAGCTGTGAGTTTATCATAAGCTTTGTCTCTGCCTGTACAAATCACTTAACTTCTTGATATCTCTACATGCCAGTGGCAAAAAAAGTAATGGAATATAATTCCATTATATTAATTAACAAAATATAACAGAAAGTAAATGGACTTCAAGGCAAAAATGTCAGTTATTAGGCCATGAAATTCTTCACTCTCTCTCTTCCTCCAAAAAATTTTGTCCATTCCCTGAAAACAAATAGTAATATCAGGAGAGGTCAACTCTCAGTTCTGAAATATTTAATCCCAAATTAAGGATCATCTTAATAAAGGGAAAATAACCTCGTAAGCAAAGGGGAGATTTGAGCCTCCCCCCCCATGTCTTAAGTGGATTTTCAGGCAGGAAAAGGACTCATTCCTCCAGCTGGTATGTGAATATTTCTTTTGCTTGTCCCTGTTTGTCTTGACAAGACTTTAAAAATATAATGTTTCAAAATTCCAGTACAGTTTGTTGCATAAACGCCAAAAGGAACTGGTTTTACATTTCTCTAACATAAATATTTGGATTCAGACAAAAGTAATTACATATTCAATCAAAATTATAGCTATCCTGCCAGAGGTGCATTGCTCAATTCCACTTGCGACTTTCATGTTTTTAGCAGCTTTTATAAAAGTTTCTTTAGAAATTTTGGTGAAATCTGTAGTCATATAGAAACTGAATTTATGATTGTTGTTAGCCTCATCATTAGTTCATGAAGTTTTCATTTGATTCCTAAACATCTATACGTAAAATTTCCCCATTGTTAAGTGCCTCAAAAATTCATAATCTGTGGGCTGCCTAAGTCTTATGGAGATGTATTTATCACCAAAGTGTTTATTCTGTACTTTTTTTTTTAATAATTTTTGTTAGTGCATCTGGATAAGTTTTTTGAAAAACATCTGTGTTTACAGTTTTATTGTTTTTCACTTTTCTCAAACTAGTATGTATCTATATGAATAGGTATGTCTTTATGCATTATGCATAAGCCTTATGGAACAATACATAATGCATAAGAAGAAACACATTGAGTCTTATTCACTCCTTACTGTAGAAAACTTGTCTTTAAACCATATAATTAAAGTTTTGGTGATGTTTCTTTCATAATGGAATCAGACACCACTTTGTTGGAAATTTTTATAATGGCACTTCAGAGAAGCTTTGGGGCAATTCTGCAGCTCTTCTTATGATTATGTATAAAACTTAATTCTGTTTCTGTAAGAGACTGTAATGGAAACCAGAGGATTAATCACTTACTGTTACAAGAACATTTCCTGTAATTCTAAGAATCAAACACATCTTCATTGTCATATATTGTAAATTAGGATTGTGTGAAGATGATGTGCTCTATTCCTCAGAGCGTGTCCACCTAGATAAAAAGAGAAAGAAAGCTGATGGTGCTAATCTTTATTTTAATAAAAAAGAAGATTGTGAAAGGGAGGTAGTCAATATTCTTCTAACTCACTTTAGCCTCTTTGAATAAGAAATATTTCAAATATTTAAGCTCTAGCGGGATGAACAATGGCATATGAAATAGTAGCATTACTATTTTATTTTGCCATTATCCTAATTCTCAATACCATTCAGAAGTTTCAGTAGCTGAATATGTGAAAGAAATTATAATAAAATGTGTGACAACTCTACAATTCAGTGATGGAGCCCATAAATATTACAATTCAAATATTCAAAATTAATGACAATGAAATCCACTGTATGAGAGGTTTGAGATTGTAAACTAGGGATGAACATATAAATTGCCCAGCTGCTAAAGCAGAAAAAACAGACAGAAATAATCAGAGTAATGCAGAAATATGCATTGAGACAGTGGTCATTTTTCATTATTATGCCTCTATTGCTGTCACTAAGTGGTTTTAGCTCTGTATTTATAGACAGTTGCCTTACCAAAATATGTGTGTATATGCATATATATATATTTGTGTGTGTGTACACAAATGCTAAATTAGAATTCATACTTCAGAGATTTGTTGTCTACAGTCCAGATCATGCTGTGAACTAAATATTATAAATCATGGTGAATCAGTATGCATTTTCATTTAAATGAAAAAGGGATTCCTCCACATAAAGATATGACCCTTTTTGGAATCCCAGCACAAACAGGCCTGTGGCCCTGATCATAGGACATCTAAAATGCACCTCTATCTCTCTGCTGGATTTGGTGATTTTGAATCAATCTTATGTGTTTGTATGTATGTTCACATGCAATAATGACTTGCACTTGAACAAGTGACGTTCAAATGACGCATGGCACTGGGAGGTCAAGTAAATCATCAGACTAACTTTTACACAACTTGAAACTGAATTATTTCAATCACTTTCATTTATCAAACCTAATGGTGGAAAAAAGTAAATAAGTCTCTACAGAAGCTTGCAATTCAAATGAGGCAGTCTCAGGCCAGAACGACTCAATCTGAAAATGAAAATATATACTGGCTGGAAGTGGTGAAACACATGGAGAAAAAGATCTAATAATACTTTTAGAAGTCAGAGAAAAAATATAAGAAACTTACTTTTTCTTGAAGCTTGTTCATGTTTTTGAACATATTTTTGGTTTTGTTTATTTATTAAACTATTGCATATGGGTTTTTCATTTTTCATAAAATACAATTTTGTAATTTTTCACTTTTGTGAACACTATTAGAATGTATGAATCATTTAAGACAAATAACAAGGCAAAGGATGATAATAAAATAAAATAAAATAAAATAAAATAAAATAAAATAAAATAAAATAAAATAAAATAAAATAAAATAAAATAAAATAAAATAAAATAAAATAAAATAAAATCACTTGCCTTTCAACAGTTTACACTGAACTCAAAAGGCCGAGGATCTGAGTTCGGCTGACTACCATAAAAGGAATTGTGAGACTTTTCCTTTCTCTGCAGTATGCAAAATAGAATGCCCAGCTTTTAAGAATAATTTCCCTGATTTTATCATCATAATAAACAAGCTTCAAAATCCACTGTACAGAGATAACAGTAGATGAAGATGTCCTCAATTTTTCTCTGTACGTGGGATGATTCTGTCATGTTGTTTCTTTGTTAGCTGTCACGCTTCCGGATTTCATGCAGGCACCTGAGCTACTTAGGGAACTTTAATTTCCAAGACCTGGGCAGCCTGTCTACCTTTTCACACACTTAATAAAATCAGACAGAAAGAATTACAGACTTAAAAGGGGAAAGGGAAAAAAAAGCTTATGGAAAAAGTAACATAAGGTTGTTATTCTAAAGAAGGTTCACATTTGTTTTCAATATGAAACTTGAATATAGCATGGAAAATTGAAATAGGTTTTTTTCAAGGCTGGACTAACACAAAAAAATTAATACAAAGTGTGATTCAGGATTGTAGGGAATACCTGGCATACAGCAATATAAATATGAATTATTTCTAAGCAATTAGTTCTCTCTACTTAGTTGAATTTTCTTGGGGTAAAATAATTGTATTTGCATTGTTTACCCATTTACCTTTTTTTTTTAATTAATCATTGGTGGAGGTTTTTTCATCCCCATATAAGAGGTAATGCCACTTCTATTTCATAAACTGCCTGCTTTTAAATGTTATCCAGAGTGCTGAAGTAATCATTAATGACAGGAGATTAACAAAATATATGACTATTTTAGCTTAGGAAAAAAAGAATTCTGTGAAATGAGTCTTACAAAGAATTTGGAATTTTATTTATGTCCACTTAGATTTGCATGAGTAATGTACAATAGCACACAGATTTAACTATATGGCAGATGCATCTCTCTCAGAAATCATATGACAACTTTCACTAGTTCAATACTTAACATGTAATGACTTTTGCTTTCTCCTGTACTTCTTGCCCTCTCTGGTGTACTGCACTCTAAAATGCTTAATCCCTTGCTCATTAGCTTTATGCTGCATCCCTGAAATTTGCAAACTCTCCCCTGTCCTCAAGATTTGGTGTTTGGTTCTCAAGACTTCCTTGGAAATACTTCAATTATTTTCAATACCTGTGATGAATAATATAAGCAATGTTTAAGTCTCAAATAACATAACTGACAAATTAGACATAAAGATTAGGATTCTTTTAGCAATCCTTATGGCTACATATTAACCCAGATGTCCTGTGTCCAAGGAAGCCAACGTCAAATATCATGGAACAAGTATAAATAGACTGTTTAGCTGTATGTCACTAATTAAAAATTAGCTTTTAACATCTTGTTTTCTTTTATTCTCAGAAAGACTGGTTCTACTTACATTCAGCTTCACACTATTTTCTAGTGACGTAAATTTGGGCTTTTTTGGATGTTCTTGATATTGAGTATGAAGACGATACATTCAGTTCTAGTGAAAGCACAAGTTTTCAGCACAGAGGGAATTGCTCCTGTTGCTACTGGAAACTCCTACATTCTTCAGTTCTTGCTCAAAAGACTTTCATATCTGGATCTGTGGTAGAGAAAACAAGTTTTATGATACACACACACACACACACATATATATACATACATATATATAAACTTGTCATGAAATATCAAAGATGATGCATCAAAACACTGTCACTGAACTGATGCACTGAAGATAACCACTTCAGGACTCTTACCAATTTTCAAAACTGTTTGGAAAGGTGAGAACTCTTTGGAAAGGCTGGTCCTCTACATTCTTGGCAATTTGGTTACTTGTGGAACCTAAAACCAATAGAATAAAGGTCTATGGGGAGAGAAAATAAACAGTATTTCTGATTAAATATTCTTTCAGCAAGATCATTACAACTTGTTCATTTTTTTCAGCCTTTATTTTTTTTATCTGTCAGAAAAACCCACAACCAAACGTTCTGGAATGGGTTGCCTGGGGAAGGGGTGGAGTCACCATCCCTGGATATGTTTAAGAAAAGATTGGGTGTGGCACTCAGTGCCATGGTTTAGTTGAGGTGTTAGCACATGGGTTGGACTCGATAACCTTTAAGGTCTCTTCCAACCTAATCATTCTGTGCGTGAAACAAACCTTTTTTCTTCCAATGTTAACTTTCTTCCCCTTAAGCCATTACACTGTAATGACACCATGAAGCTGGAAATAAAAACCCATAGTAAGTCTCCATTAATAGGTAAAATTTAAAGTACTCAATACCATCAATAACAATGAAGGAAAGTCCTAATCATTTTATAGTAGAGCCTGTCAGAGCAAGATTTCTCTCTATCACAAAGTAGAACTGGAAATATGCTTGCAAAAGCATTAACAAAATCATGACATAGTAGTAAGCCACTTTTACTAAATATTTAAATTTATCTTCTTTTTCTGTTTCTGAATTAGCTAATAGTGTACCGCAAATATATTTCCTACTTAAACATTTTGATATTCAATTGTGAGTGTAACAGTTTGTCTGCAAGCAATTTATGTAATCACTTTTGAATAGATGCTTCCTGTTTAATTTGTATATCTACTGTCTGGATTTCTCTGCCCGTTTCTCATCTGAATAAGTATCTATATATATAATTTTTTTATCTTTAGTCCTCTATGTATTGTTTTTGCCAGGATGATGGTCACCATTTCTCCCACTCTTTAATCAGGCACAGGTGGTTTTAATATAACAGCCATATAATATGCTGGAGAATTAACCCAAACTCACAGATTAAATAATATTTACACCTCTCTCTACATATATAAAAGAATCAGAGAGAGTGTATTTTTGTTGAAAGATTGTTAAAAAAACACTTGCTTAGAGACAGATATAAATTACTAGCAGAAATGTGTTTCTTATCATGTACATATGATCAGGATAGCATCACTTCAGGGATCTTTGCAGCATGGTCTATTATGCTGCATAGGAATAATTATCCAAGTAGACACTGTCCTGTGATAGGAACATGGAGAACTTCTTTAGATGTTGTAATGAACAGCAATATTGAGTTTATTGCTACCTACCTGCTCTATCTTAGCAGCTTATATAAAACTTGTTTGACTTTTCATAGGGATGAATTCCTTGTTAGTCAAGTTGGCAGAATTTATCTTTAAATCAGTGGTGGTCAATGAGAAATAAAACCTAATCCTGTGACATTAGAGTAAATGGAAACTTTTTCTTCATATGTAGTAGACACAGGATCATATTAATCATATTTTGTCTGAACAGAATTTTGTTCACATTCACAAGAGCTTAAAATTATGAGATATATTCTTTTCTTTAAGTAGACAACTCTTAAAACTAAACAAAAATAACATTTATGTCACCTCTTTCAGGCTGAATTTAAACTTCAATCAGGTATTTCCGTCTATTTTTCTCTTTCAAGAGGAAAGTTGGCTGGAAACTCTGGGACGATGACAGGTCCTTGAGAGTAAGCCAGTGAGTTATGGTGACAAGAACCATTCTTAAGTGCTTTAATAGCAGATCATCCAAGGGGAAAAGAGATTAGGGCAGTAATCTCTAGTGGGTACTTCAATTCACATCTGGCCTACTCGATGCTAGTAAAGGTAGGTTATCATTGTTTAGAAGGCTGGCCAAACCCTCTCCAAACAATTGAAGTACTGTCAGTGGGGCATGGTGGTATGAGTCAGAAATCATCTGCTCTTTGAAGAGGTGAAACCTTTACCTCTTTTTGTGTTGTTTTTTTTTTTTAATCTTTTCTTTTTTAAGCAATTTAAAATGTTGATGGCATACTTATTCCACCAATATTGCACTGAGAGAAGGCAGCTGAAAAAAGTTGCAAAAAGATTGCAAAGCTGCAGTTTGAAACATAATCTCAAACATTTAGAAATATCCAGCTGTATGTCAGGAGCTTAAAGCCTTGGCAGAAGAATAATGAAATGGTCAGCTGAGGAGATATGTGGGTATTAGTTACATAAATCTTTGTATGGCATCCCTCCCTACATCTGGCTAAATCTGAATCCTCCTCCTTTATTTCACTTCTACACTGCTATTTAGCATGGATTTTGGTCCCTGTGCACAAGACCCAAAGGACCATTGCAAAAAGAGTGGGATTAAGCAAACAAGAGGAAAGATTTCCCTTATTGCTTAGTATGATTGCTGCAAACTGTTTTCTAAACACATTGAAGAAAGATGCAGTAGTAACATCTTGTTCTGATGGCATATTGACTATGCAAATTAGGCTTTCCCAAAAATTATAGCTCTTTCTAAACACCAGTCCCACCTTATAGAGCTGACATTAATATGGTACATTTAGATTAAAACATTGACAACTCAATAAATTTTTCTCCAAACTAGGTACGAAACAGAACTCACTCATGACTGCAGCACAGATATAATGTCTACAATCACAGTATCAAAAGTACAAGTGCTACTGACGGATCTGCCAAAGAACTGATTGGTAGCTGTCTGCAGTGACAGCCTGTCACATTTGGTCTAGGAAGTCACTACACATAGACTAGTCACAACAGAGTTAAATCTAATTGGTTGGTTACGCATATAAATTATAAAATAAAATGTCAAAATAAATCAAAGCCCATAAAAGTTATCTGTTTCACAGAGGTTTTGTTCAGTAGCTGTGACACAGATCTCCACAAACAATTAAAGGAAACTCCAGGAAGCCTGTGCACTGATCCCTTAAGCCAAGCAGTTTCAGGAAACAGAATCTAGCACAAAAATTTTCCTATGAGTCTCTGCCCCTTCAAAGGATGCCACTACTGAATGCATGCCAAGCTGTTAGTGAAACTGGTGTGTAGGAGACAGTGTACACTGGAAACCTGTGAATTATTGTCAGCCAATGCGGTTCTGGTTGGGCTTTTGTCCAGAAAGGATATCTGGTTTGATTGCCTCTATCAGAACACAACAGACTAGAAAATAGTTTATGGAAAGTCAGCGTAATTTGGTGCTTCAACTTAAAATTCACAGCTGTGCAGCTCTTATGCATAAATAGAAAATCCTACAAGTGTGTAAAAACTTTGCACCAGAGTTTTTCAGGAGTGTGATACCTTATCATTTCTTTAGTGGATGATAATTTAGAATGTCTCTGGAAGACAGAAGTGGTCTAGGTGGTGCTTTCCAAATACATCTTCCATTTTCAGTTAAAAACGTAAAATCAAAACACTTTGGTAAACCCTGTTCTCTTATCTCAATCAAAAAATTTGAGCTGGCATTGCTCTTTTTTTTAGCTGAAAACTTGTGAGTTTTGCATATTTGGTTCCAAAGATTCTCTATGAACTGGATAAAATATATTCTGTAGAAAATGCTAACATTTCTCAAAACAGGGAAAGAAAGCTGATTATAACCTCAGTTTCATACACTGAAATAGTTCTGGCAGTTAATTTCAAGCACACCAGAAGGACTTTAGCTCTCTAATGAAACTGTATTTATTCTTGTGGATTCTGCAAACTGGACTGGGTTGCTAAGAAGGCTGTTGAGATGCATAGTAATCTTCAAGAAGAGATTCTTAAATATGTTGTAAAATAAACTTGTTACATATTAAAGCTATATATGTTAGGAATTTAGAGAGTATACACTGTTAGGAAGAAAAGAAAAAAGGGACTGTGGGGTTTTTTTCCATAATTTTTACTTTTGGGACAAAGATACTCCCAATATACTGCAATCAACATCTTCACCTCTGACCTTTGAGATGTAATTCCTCACACAGCAGCTCTAAACCCATAGCTCTGACAGCTGAGATGCTGAGCTGTAAGTAACTGCATTTAGAGCTGTTCTCAGTCTCCCTACATGCTGCTGGGCTATAGACTAGCAGAGCATTTTTCCATACATTTCCCTCTTCCTGCCAGTCCTATTTACTCTGCTAGCTTCTAGCTGTGTCTGCATTTATTTAAATGCCACTCCTAAGATACCAGTACACACAGCAAGATTTTCCCTGGAAAAGGCTTGAAGTGCTGCAGAATTTCCACCTTTAGGCAGGCTGAATCCAGTGTCCCTGTGACTGGCAGTGCCCTACAGGGGTCAAAAGTATGCTGATCTGCCCTAGAAATCAAAACCTTAAAGTATACTTGAAAGAAAATGAGAATATCTTTCGACAGTTAAATCTGTGGAAATGCAATCCTACTATTCCAGACAGCCATGGTGTGGGGATTCTGTTCAAGCCACCATTTCACAGATGTGCATTAGAGGGTTGTGCTCTGTATCCTATATAGTAGGTATGAAATGCAGTTCCTGCTCTGAACTTAGACAAAAGCAACACTGATAATGTGTAGCACATGTTAACTCCTACATACAATATATTTTTTCTGGACTGGAGTGTGGGACTATTATCTTTCTCCCCTTCACATCTTTTTTCTGAACTCCTTTGTTGCAGCATTCATAGGAAATCAGTTAATGAGTGGGTATTAAAAAAAAAATTACTGTATGGGGCAATATTCAAGTTAAATACGAGCTATATTTCTGTAAATATACTCCATTCTGAAACAAAAAAATATGTTAAATAATGAACTCCATAATGACAACTAGTTTTGAAAGCATATTTTCTATATTACTCCTTTGTGAAGTCATTTTTTTCATGAATAAATGACCAAAATAAATATATTGTTTTGTTTGTGTGTTTATAAACATATATATTTTTATATATCTGTCTGTCAAAGTTCTCATCCATATTCCTTGCTGTGTTATAAATGCTATAAAATCCCACCTCTCCCTCAAGACAGAATTGAATGCAGGGCAAGTGTGTAGAGAATGGCAGTGTTTTATGGAACCTGGCAAATGTAGGTGTAATAACAAAAGATGTGCCAACATCCATATGTCAACATCCAAAGTTTTTTGGCCAGACATTAAATCTTTTAAAAGCTGGAGATAGTTATTACTCTTTAAAAAGACCCCTCAGAGAACTATGAACAGATGTATTGTATTTATACATGTTTATTTACTTTGAGTTATAGATATGAATGACGTTACTTATAAATTAATCAATAGTAAAAAGAAGATATATTAAATAGTGAAAAGGAGACAAAAAGACAGAGAAAATATCTCTTACATGAAATTATCTTCCTATGAAATAAAATATAGCTGTTTGAATTCACATCATAGCTCCACTCCCTCTTACACAATAGTCTGAAGAGCCAGTGACATCATTGTCTTATTACAGGCACTGATTCTGGGCTGATGTTTGTCATCCTGTCAACAGCAAGTGTGACCATTTGTGTGGCAAGGACATGTTAGGACACCTGGGACACATTTGTGTATACAGCCTTTTCCTGCAGGCTGCCTGCCTAAACTCAATCCCACCCACATTCCCCTCTAAAGACCACAGTGGGAGAAGGACAAGAGAAGGAGGAAGGACATGGGGTGGGGATAAGAGGGAAAAGTGTTGATAAGAGATTACAATGCCTGGAATGTATAAATTGGAAGTGGATGACAGGAGAAACTGAGTTAAGATATGATGTATGGGACAATCCTGATTTTATCTATGATTGCCTATGTTATTTTATATTTTAATAATAAACATATTATAAAATATCTATTCTTTATCTCTATGTTGCTGTGTCTTTGTATATATGTACATGTATGTGTATACATTTACAAAGAGCAGAAAAGAGATTAAATTGTTTCCAGAATGGGCCATTTATAAATGTACTTGTAACAATATGAATTGTGTTCAAATGCTTGGAGAAAGTAACGATAGTAACCATATTCCTTGTTTTCAATAATTTATACATATGGACTGTACATTTCTCTCCCTGTTCATATGGAAAAGCAGCAACATAATATTTGACATTCAGTTTTCAAGAACAGTCAGAAGGTTGGACTGACCTCTTTTTAAAAATAGTGCTCCCTTAAAACCACACAGTGCAATATCAGCTTCAGGATTCATGATACAAGCTCAACATTATTAATTCTTTCAGATTCATAGTCTTCCTATAAGTTGCTCAATTCAAACTGACCCTTTACCTGTGGATTCTTGTACAACTAATGCTGTGTGTTAGAGTGGCATATTACAAATCAGTCTATGTCAATATACCTTGATAGAAAAGAGGACAGAAAAGGAAACACAGGCCTCGCATAAGAGTGTGACAAGATTTGGAATAAATAATGTATTGATGTTTAGAAATGGAGAACATTAGAGCAAAATGTGCAGTAATTCTTTTTATTTATGAATAAGGCACTCATGTAAAATCTACACCCTGTGGAGTAGCTGTAGGTGCCTAATTGACTGCCTGTAAGCAAACCATTACAACTCTATTACTATATCAACTGCAGGGAGGACACAGTGGGGAAAAAAAACAACTTCTAAGTAAAGTTTTCACACCCCTGCCTTGTGGTGAACTCCTCAGCTGGTTTTCACATTCTAAATCCAGAGCATGCTTCTTCTCACAAACTCCCTATCTATGTAGTGCTGGAATGCACAGCATGCTCTGCTGTGGCAATTGTGCCAGATAATTAGAAACAAATTTAGCCCTGGTGTAAGCATGAACACAGTTTCCAACAAAACCACTGTCTTTATTAAGATAAATGTCACAATAAGAAAGAAGTTCTGTGACACTTATATAAGTGTGAATGTGTCATCATACAACATCAACAGATCTCCAACTCCTCTTGTTTATCCTTTTCTCTCTCTAGACGTAACCTAAGAGTGATGACTGCAACAGAAGGTGGAAAAATATGAAAAAAAATAAGGTGGGAGTGATTAACTATAGTATTTAAAGGTATGTTTTTCTTGGCAATGAATATTTGTAGACAAAAAAATCATATACATACTAATTTTTTTTTAGACATATGGGAAGAAGACCAAAGCTAAAATCTTCTTAGAAGAGTTACTCTATTCCTTGACATCAAAATTTAGACTGCTTCCTTCAGTTTTCCTCAGCTTAGCTACAGTTTCCTATCTTCAAGTTACAAAAATGGATATATATAGTATAAGAGAAAACAAAATAGGGTTCACTCCCATCTTCTAATCTTATGGATATCTGAAAATATCTCCAAACAAGACTCAATATAAAGTTTACTGATAGTCTGTACAGGAAGTGCAGTGCCCTGTATGGAATGTCCCCCTGTGACCCAATCAGTATTCCAGAGACCCAAAAGACCACAGTGGAGATGCTCAGGAAATGCAGTGACAGCTGGCTTTTCTGAAAACTTTTCGAAACTTCCTTCTAATGTTTGTATAAGATATACCAAGAAAAAGGCCAGTTGGAACTCAAAAATGCAAAAATAAAAGTGGGTATGAATATGTATTTATTCACATGCATATAAATTTCTCTCTATATATAATTTTTTAACACTTAAAAACTGTCTTTAAAACTCCAGGAAAATTTGGGACTGGCTTCACTTCAAGACTGAGGTAGTTTAAACAAGTTCTTGTTTCATCAAAAGGAATCTATCTACACCACCACCTCTGTAGATTAATAGATTATTGTCCACTAGCCACAAATTTGACCAGACATCAATAGAGGCATGAAAAGAAACCTCACCAAAAATGGGGTCAGAGATGATTTTTGTCTTCATTATGTGTCTAAGCCAAGGAATAAGGAGAACAGATCTGACAGTGATCAGACTTTTACTTTCTTTATGTATCTGCATAGTTAGTATTAAACACCATTGTGATGGAGGCAGAGAATCACAACTCCTGCTTCTGGGAGCTCATTTAACAGGGATACCTCAATAGCTTGAAGTCACATACTCTTGCCCTTTTTGTCTCAACATCTGCTAAATTCTGTCTGCTGGACATCATGGCTATGAACTCAGGGTCCTGAGAGAATTGAGGTCTTTGAGATCAGCACACTTGAGGGTTCTGCATGACAAGCCACTCAAGGCACTCTAATTACACTTAATGAAATTGCATGTCTTCAGCTTAGTCTTAAGTGTGTAAAGAAAAAATGAAATAAGAAAAAGGAAAAAGAAAAAAGAAAAAATGTCTGAGATTTTACATATTGAATGAGGGAGTTCAGTTTTTTGGGAAACAGTTAGACTGAGACAGTGGAGAGAATAAGTTGTTTCCTTTGCTGGTAAGAAGGTTTACAAGTTCATCTGCATCTTTTTTACTACCCCAGTACCCATCTAGTTAGCCTTTAAGAATTTATTCTTTGTACTTACAGCATTTTAAAAAGTTTTAAAGATATTAATAAGAACCTCTGTAAGACCATTCTTAAGCCATGGGGAAAGACAGACATGTTTCTATCCTTTTTCCATACACTCTTTTGTCTCTTAAGGGCTTTCTTCTTGTCAATATATTTTTGTGAAATAGAAAAATAGAATTATACCATTTATCCATTTAGACAGTGACAAACAGTAAGAGAACGATGTGCAACATTTGAAAGAAAAACAAGGAACAAAAAAAAAAAGAGCCACAAACAAAGAAGCAAACAAGAAACTCTGTGAGTTGTACAGAAACATCTCAAAATTGAATAGGCAGAACTTTTGAAGCTCTGTTAAAAAATTATGGGTTTTTTTTTCCTTAAATTTTCTTTATATCTTGCTGTTTGGGGTAAAATATAAGCTTATTTAAAACTTTTATCATGTTCCAGAAGACAGAGAAAAAATCATTTTCCTAAATCAGACTTTTTATTGCTTTTCTACTACACCACATTATTACACAATGCTAGTTAGATGCTCAAAAAGAAAAATTGCCAAAATTCTTGTGCACAGACAACGTCCAAAAAATGCAAGGTAAAATGCAAGACAGATTTAAGCACCTACCATACACTCAAACAGTAATTTAAACATATCCAGAAGGGAGATCTGAAGAACTCTATGTACTCACATGTCTAAGGCATCTAAGTTTTCTAACTTGGTGAGTCTCTGCACACATCAGAATATGTCACCTTCTCAGCTGAATGAAGTGCACATCCTCCACACCCAGTCCATCTGGGATGCAAAGCAGCGTGTCGTGCTCAGTGTGCCAAGTGGCCCGGCTCCGTAGGTGTGCTCCAAGCTCACACAGTGACAGCAGCAGTGGCAGCACATTGCACAGCTCCCACAGCCACTTCCATTCCAAAATAGGTCAGGAGAAGGCGGAAAGTACTTGCATAGCAAGACTGTTATGCAAAACCCCTTTAGTAATATCACCTCCTCCTCCTCCTCCTCCATCTCCTCGCTGGCTATCTTCTGGAGGAGAAGCGGGAGAGAGCTGTCTGCTGACACCTCATATGACTTACATCCAGAACCAGAGGCAAAGCATTCGCAAATCCTAGCTCCACAGAACCTAATTTGGAATGTGGATAAGGGCCTAAATTCAGAAGAAACACAATTTTAGATGCTTCCCTCCCTGGCATTTTCAAATGTGTAGATTAGACATCCACCATCAAATGTATTGGCTGATACGAACTATGCTTGAGGATTGTACTGGAAAGTTAAACGTCCCATGTTGCACTGTGAATTTCACCCCTCAGGCTTGCATCTGTTTTGAGGCACTGAGTCAGTAAGCAGTCCTCCAGTACTTTTCTTAAGATTTGAACCCTTGACTGCATTTTTGGAAATTCAAGATAAAGTGTATCGAACCTTGCCATATGGTTCAGGGTGTGCACAGTGCCTTTCTCTTCTGAATACCTAAAAAAAGGAAGTTTGATCCTGGTGTTGTCAAATGGTCACCAAATTATTTGAAAAATGTAGAAACTGCTTTTCAACAGTCTTTTCAAAGAACTCCTGGTCAGAAATTAAAGGATATTAGTAGTCCTAGAAAGAGTTCTATTTAGCAGTTGAAATGGAGAAATAAAGGATCAGGCCTCTTCTATTCTAAACTCTGTGAGAGCTCTCTTCCTCTATCAGCTTCATTGGGAACAGAAAAGTAAAAGCACAAATAGTCTGTTTTGTTCATTTCATTCACAAAGATGACCATGAGTATGACATCTTTGAGAAAGATTTCTGTTTTGCAAAGCTACCAGCAAATGAAGTATAGGATGAACTGATAAGACAAACAGTCATTTATTTGTACAGATAGTTCAGAAAGTAACAGTTACAACAGTTATAACAAAAAAAAAAAAAAATGGAATCTTTAATTGATACAATTTTTCTGGTATCTAGCTCAATGTCTGCTTTCTCTCACTTCCTTATAACCCTACAGGCTTGCACTCCTATTGCAATTTTTATTGTAGTCTAACTTGAACTATTGTCACAGTCATGCAGATGCCCAAATCTGTGCTTTTGGAATACTGTTTTTGAAATGCAAGCAGTTGCAGTATTGTGACATTTTTTGAATGGGTTGGATTAATTTAATTTCATCCATGAAATTTAGATTCTCTCAACTTTCTCTCTCAGATTTTCCCTGTGAATTATCTATCAATAATTCAAAGTGAAATATCTATCAATAATTCAAGCCAGAATTACTGGGCTATGAAGATATGAGTTCTAGACTACACCACTCATCCTACACAGTTCCCTTTCAGAACACTATGCACTATTTTCCCATTTTAAGTCCTCTACAGAAATAAGATATTCACATTTTATTAATCAAAACTCTTGATAAAGAGTGGCACCCATATCTCAGTTTTTTTGCCCTGGGTTAAGAGTGCTGGAACAGTGAGGTGGGACAATTACTCATATCATCACTGAGTTAGAAGTTAAATCCAACACAAAATTTTGTTTTATGACACTCAGACTAAACTTTCCTGCCCCTAGGGCTGCCCTGTATTTCCAAGATCTATTCTTGTAATATTCAAGGGACAGACTTAACAACTTTATTTGTAATGAACAACCAATGTGGTCAGTAGGTATTAACTTGTACAAAAATATTTGTCAAGGTCCATGCTAAAGATACAAAAACCTTACTGATTTGTGTGTTGAGTTTGTTGGATTCTTTTACTGCCAGATCTGTTTCTGCCCCTAAAGACATTGAGCAGGACTCCCTGGAGTCTTTTTTAAAGTATTTTGTGTGGATAAACGCATATCATGTAAGTGCTGATAAACGAGGCCAGGTATATTTTAATAACCTTCAACGTGGAAGGTATTTGTGTACCACTCTTACACACAGTTAGTCACTGTGTATCTTGGCAAAGCAAGATCCGTTTCTGAGGAAAGAGAACTATTTCCATCCTTAATAAGTCATTCCAAGTTTCCTGTGATGTTATAAATAATCGGGCAAGCAGCCGGTTTTATTCTCCCTAATTTGATATGGCAGACTTGGAGAGCAGAAAAGTTCAGCCTCAACATAAGCTCTAGAGCTGGACTTTGACCAAAATTTCCCCCTTCCCTCCCATAATGAGATAAAGTTAATCATAAAACATGCTTACCAAGGCAGCTGAGACAGGGCTCAGGCTTCACATCTATTTCCTAGGAGCCCCTAGTCAGTCCTGCGTGCTGCACGCATGAGGTCAGAGCCTGCTGGGCTTGCTTGGGGGAGCTGGCAGCTAGGCTGACAGTCTTAGCTAATACACTTGTCATTTGGGAAAATAAAAAAGTGCTTGCAAAACACAGCTTAAATTAGATTGTGAGTAACTGGAAAAGGAAATATAAAGTCACACTGTTTTATATACGTGTCGGGAAGGCAGTCAGTTGAAGCACTGAGTACCTGGGTTACTGGCAAAGGTCAAGCACCCTCATGACAGATATCTTTTAAAAATTTTGAGGAGATACAACAATCGTCACAGAACTTTCTGCACAATACAGATACATGAGAACATAGCAGAGTTTAATTTTATATGTAAAAGAAGGTCAGTTGAAAGGACATATTGCTTCATAATTATAAAAGTGACAAGAGGAATTGATGATTATATTAGAACCTGAGAATTTTTTTTTTTAAATCTGCCTCTACAAATGATGTTTGCCAATATTTTGGGAAAGTCATTCAACCTGTTTCTAATTGTCATTCAATTGCAAAAGAAGTTAAAGAAATAACACTATCTGCATCTCAGAAATTCAGGAAGATTAATTAGATAATGTTATTGAAATTGCTTATAGGCACTGAGTAATAATAATGCACACCAAAGCACTTCATTGATGTTCATTACTTACAAATATGAGGGAAAAAGAATTTTTTTGGTTTTTTTTAAAAACTTCAGGTCATATTTACAGATCAACTTCATTTCCAAAATGCAATCCAGATGTATTGTCATGGATTTTAAAATAAAATTATAGCTTTAAGGTAAAACATGCTAATAGGAAAATTAACTTGTTCTGATGAGTCATAATATAAAGTAATTTCCCTTTCAAAACAAAACTAAAATCTTACTTTGGTCCATTAACCCAGATGGTATTCCTTCAGAAGAGGTAACTTGGATTCAGCTTGGATCTTTCATGCTTCCTAAGACACTCTGCATCCTTAAAAAAAAATACTGTGTGGGAATTAAGGATATTTTTCTAAAGAGATCTACTCCCAATTGTAAATCCTCTATTAGAAAATAAAGAAACTGTTAGCTGAGTTACACTTCCCTATCATTTATATGACCTCTTAACAAAGAGTACCAAGTACCTAATCTGCTCTCTCTTTCCTCTCTCTGACTTTCTATTCTGCAAAATCAAAAGTCTCTCAAAGACTGAAAAGGTCTTCCTGGATAGTGATGTAATTTTCTCAAGTAGAATGAACACTGGAAAGACAGAGTCTGAACAATTTGTTTGGATAGTGAGGCAACCCTGTTGCCCTGTTGCCAACTGGAGCAGAACACTTTCTGCTTCTGCAGCAGGTCTGAGCAGCGCAACCTGGCTGCTTTCTGGAATGTGTAGACCTGAATCTAAATTCAACAAAGGTTGCTTCACACCACTCAGGTGGTGGAAATTAGTCTTAAAGTGAGTATAAATCATATTTATACCTACTACAAGGCTTCTTTATAGGGCTAAGTCAGTGGAAAGTTGCTTTGGTGTAAATGCACTTTAGGCCCTCATACTTTTAATTTGGCATAAAAAAGGAAAGAAAAGAGAAAGAAAACCCTTTCAATGTCCCAAGTTAAGGTTGGATAACAGCCATGCTGTAACCTAAGCTAAGATTTCAAAGGTGTCTCAGGAAACAGGTCTCCAACGACCATTCACTTTTCAAGGGGGATGAGTGACTCACTTCCTGAGACCTGTTTGAAACCCTATCCAGAACGATTATTCTGCCTGCATACACCTAGATTGTTTTCTAATGACTGACTACTCTGACAGACCCACTACCACAAAGAGTCTACTTTGGGTCAAGCAATAGAGTTCTTTGTTATCAGCACTGGAAGACTTTACCTAGCAGTACATGTGTTCAAGTTGTAGCTGACAAAGGTATTGGTTTTGCCTATGGCGTCACTGTAGTGCCACCTCGGAGGAGCTAATCAGAATAAGGTTTGGCCTGTGCTCAAATACTTAAATGGCAGGTTCCCAAACAAAGCACCAGGTGTTAGTCATCCTGCAGGTCTCATGACTCCTTTTGAATCAACAGTGAACCATTACCCCAAAATTTCAAAACCAGCCAGTAGCAGAATTACTCTGTGACCAGTTGTTGACTGCAGGGTCAAGGATTTTTGATCCAGATTTACCACTGTTGTTGTCCTGAAATGCCAGCAGCACTCACAATAGTTGGATCCCATTCTATTAAAGTACATGCCCATGTTTCCATTCTAAGTCAATAGACTGAGAAGTCAGAAGAGAGCTCAAAAGGAAAATCACAACAAAGACTGAATGTTGCTAGTTGCTAATTAAGAATCAAGTACATCTGCTAAACTAACTTCAGGAAGTTGTTTTGCTTCCCTCTGCAGTCAGTGGAAAGAGGCAGGTACTTGGAGAAGATGATACCTCTCCTCCCTGATATTATAGAAACAGAAGGGATTACTCATCCCTGGAAGTTAAATTTTTATGTCCTTTGAAAAAAGAGATGTCTTTAACGATTAATTTATGTTAAACAACTCCAGTCTCGGCCTTAAGTGCAATATCATTAAGACCTTAAGAACTTTAAGTGCAATATCATCAAATTTATACTTAACATTGAGAAAATTGTTTAGCAGCTTATATTATGGTCTGTACTTTTAAGGATATTTTTCATTCATGATCCAGTCAACACATTGTGAAATTCATATATAGAGAGATGCAGGCCCATACATACATGTGCATAGGTGTTGTATATTGAAACAATAACTGAAACGGTCACCAACGCATAACAGCCAAATGTGCTCTCTGGAAAGCAGAAAGCCAAAAGCACAAAGTGATTAATGATGATGGATTTTATTGATTTTATTAGAAAACAAGTCCTCAAAGAATTGCTCTTTTTTCTATGGATGCAAAAATCCTATCTAAGTATTTTCCAACTTATGATGTGAGGAGCAAGGTCAGTAAATGTGCTGGATTTCTTACCCTTCAGTAAGTGATATTAGAAAATATCTCTAGATCCAGCCATCTCAGCCCCTGGCAGACTTTTGTAATATTAAACGTCAAATTCCTGTTATGGACAGGTTGATGTGAAACACCTAAACTGCAATTCACCCACTTGATTTTAATTCTTGTTTTGAAACCAGCCGTGATACTACTAAATTACAGATATTTTTCACACTTACTGTATAGTCTTAACTATATTAAGCTATCATGGCATTGATTTGGATTTAATACAGCCTTTGCAACTACAAATCTCTAATATGTAAGAAACTCAGTATAAATATTCAGGAAAAAACTTTTGGACTGTAAGATGCAAATCTTCTTATTCTCCCATAACCACCTAAGCTTTAAGCTTCAGTTATAAGCTGCCTGCAATGGGTCTCTATACTGGAAAAGAGAGACAGCTCCTGAAGAAGGTGATTAATTAGTCAGGACCTTAAGAAAGAGAAGAAAGAATCTGGAGGTGTCTAAATTTATTCAGTGACCATAAATGGAGTCTTGGTAAATAGCTTACTCCTTTAGATGGCTAAATTTAGGAACGATTACTCTCACTCCTACTGTTCATAACTTCTCAGTAAACATCCATCAAGTCAACAGTAAAGATTTTGTGCCTTAAAATGGAACATGAGACAAAAACCTACAGTAGAAGTTGATTTTGCACATACAGCATCCTAGAATTATTGAATTATTACAGAATTATAGTTTGGTTGAAACTGTTGCTCAGAGCCTTCTCCAAACTCACCTTAAATGGTTCTGGGGATGGATCATTCACCACCTATCAGGGCTCCTTCTCTCTCCTCCCACATTGCATATATTGCAAGATTCAGGAATGTCTACCAGGTGTGTGCATACTAAAAAGTATAATAGAAGGTTGCTTTGACCTCCATTTTCTTCTGTGTGAATGCTTTTCAAATTAAACAAACATTTTAGGGCAAGCTGCTGTATTCTGCATGTTCCCAATCTAAAGTATTTTAATATGTCCAAATGTCTTCTTTGTAATGACTCCAGAAAATATATTGAGCAAAATAAAGATTCAAATGAATAATCTTGACTTAAATGTCAAATCAGTGTTTCAGACAGCAATGAGTGATTGGAATTTTGTTATTTTTGTTGGCAATATATTTCTATACAGAAAGAAATGTCCAAATACAAAACTCTATTATTTCGAGGTTAACTGATCATCTGGTGCTCTATTCTGTTAAAATGTAAATTACTGACTTCTCCAAGCTAGAATCTTGATTCTATTATTGTGGCCATAAACTACCAGAGCATTGACAATACAAAGGGAATCTAACTAGTTATTCCTACCCTTTAGTGCCTTGCCAGTAATAGATGGTACCAAATTTGACAACTAGAAATAGGGCTCTATCTGAAACAGGGACTAGGATGTATCTTGGTGCTTTTCAATCTGCCAGAGGAGTAGTCTAAACTCCTCAACTCCCCTGTTTTGTACTAAGAGATACAAATAAAATCCATAAATGAAGCCATGGATGAATTGCACCATTGCTCTGATAAAGCCCAACTCTGTGGGATTCTCTGCTGTTCTTGTAATATTTGTTCTTTAAAGCCACCACACCATTAAAACAAACAAACAAACAAATAAACAAACATAACTAAAAGCCAAGCAAATAAATAAACAAAAATATCTATCCAAAGGAGGGGACTTAATTACAATACTTGGAAGGGGAACCATGCCCAGTTTTTTAAAAGTTAGATGCCTTAGCCTGTGATTTGAGACTAAGTTCCATATCTGTTAAGAACACAAACCAGAAGACACTTTTAAAAGTCCCCAGACACAATGTAGACAGCACAGCAGTGCTAACCAACAGCCAGGCACGTGGCTCAGCCGGCAGGTCTAATGAACGAGATTAGTGCCTGTTTTATGAATTAAAATTCGAAGTAAAAAAATAGTGTTTCATTTTCTCAGCAACCTCAGTCTAATTATTAACAGCAGGTTCAGTTGGCAAATTTCAGTATTTTTCCTCCTTTCATTTGTAAGTGAAAGACTTTAGCCTCTTATTTATTTTCCTTTTCCTCTAATGCTCCTGTAGCTCCATGCCAGCTGTTTCTACTACTTTCTTTTTTCTCCTCTTTTATAAGGTTTCATTTTCCAGTAAAAGAAACATATAATGTAAGAATTTCTGCAAAAGCTCACACTTCCACATTTGTTTATCCCCATTGTTAGCAATCCAAAGCAGCCACATGTTCACAGCATGTTCTGTCTGGCAGGAACACCCGTTGCTTAATTTCCTACTACCACCCTCACAATTCTGGCAGGCTCTGGTCAGTCAGATGAATTTGTTTTCCCTAATTGCCTGATGGCATTTTCAGAAATCCTTTTCATTGAGAAATGAGTGATCACAGGAGACTTCTGCAGACATAAGAAAGACTGATAGTAGGCTGAAGGAGGTGAAAGAGTATTGTTTGCCAGAGCATAATGAGCTCAAAGATGTCTCTTTGTTATTAACTGTTATTTAAACATAATATTAATCTAATATATTTTCTCCATCAGTTCTCAAAGACAGTGTTGCTCTTCACAGTGAGATCTGCAGCTCAAAGGACATTGAACTGTCAGTAGCTTCAGGGATTACTGACTTAATAAGTCAATGCACTCATTATTTGGAAGTTATGATTGCTAAGAGATGTAGAATAGAACACCTTTCAGAATTCAATAATTCCAATAATGCAATAAAGCATTACATACTAGAAACTTATTGCAGAAAATGTCTCAAGGGAAAAATAATTTCAGAGAACCATAGACCTCTTAATCTTGAAAAAGGCCTTTAACATCCTCTCATCCAGCTGTTCACCCAGAAACTCCAAGTCCCTAAACTATGTCCCCAAGTGTCACATCTACATGTCTGTTCAATACCTCCAGGGATGGTGACTCCACTTCCCTGGAAGCCTATTCAAATGATCCCCTCGTTTTTTTGAAGCAACTTTTCCTAATATTGAATTTTAAGTCCCCTTGTGCCCCTTGAGATAATTTCTCTTGTCCCACCACTTGTTACTTGAGAGGCCAATTCTCACCCCCAGGGATGGTACACCACCACCTCCCTGGGCAGCCTGCTTCAATATCTACTCACCCTTTCTGTGAGGAGCTTCTTTCTCTGTGAAGAACTTCTTCCTAATGGCCAAAACTGAGCCTTCCCTGGTACAGCCTGAGGCCATTTCCTCCTGCTCTGTCACTGGTTGCCTGGGAGAAGAGGCCAACACTCATCTGGCTACAGCCTCCTTTCAGGCAGTTGTAGACAGCAGAAAAATCCCCCCTGAGCCTCCTTTTCTCCAGGTTACACACCTCCAGCTCCCTCAGCTGCCCCTCATAAGACTTGTGCTCCAGACCCTTCCTCGTCCCCGTTACCCTTCTCAGGGCACACCCAGCACCTCAACGTCCTTGTGATGAGGGGCCAAAAACTGACTGAACACAGAATATGAGTGGTGGTCTCACCAGTGCTGAGCACAGCAGGCAATCTCATTTCATATTATCTCTCACAAATTTCTATGGGAATCTTCGTGGCAGAAGGGATTCAAGTAATATTATCACAGAGACAATTATCAGTCAGTTTTCTAGAAATAATCTCTGTGCTGTCACCATAGAGTTTAATGACTAAATACCTTCAAGTGGGACAGTCTGAGATGTTAAACAGTTCATAGAACCGGTTGGGAGTCTGAAAAACCTCTATGCTGTAAATTCAGTTTTATTTTGGTACATAGATTCTTTCATTTCAATGCAAGATTTCATTTATCTGTTACAGAATTGTTTCATAAGAGAAGATTTCCACAGTGTAGAGATTTTATTTTTTTTTAATGGGGACACAATAGAAAAGAGAACTGAACCCATCCCTTCCAGTGTGGATTTGTTAACTGATTCTATCCTGTCTTGAACAAAGCCATCTCCACTTGTATAAATGTACTCCTCTAAGAATGTCAAAATCTAATTAATTGATATCCCAAGATTTACCACAATGTTTTTCCTATTGTTGTCCTACCTGTGGACACCTAACTGCACATAAACTTTCTCCTTTTCTTCCTTGGAGCCCTTGCCCTTTGTGCTTAGATGAACAAAATAGAATCAAATCTGAACTGATTCTTCAGGAGAGCAAGAATGATTCTTTCCATCAGCTTCGGTATTTTGTATTATTTCTTTTTTTATATTGGAATAGATCAAATAGTATATTTTGCAAATTGTAAAGCAGACAGTTCATTTCAAAATGAATGTGTTGCTTGTAAAAGCTTTTCCAATTCAACACATTTTTCTAAAATTATTTTTGTTTCACTACAAAATGAATAAAAACCTCACACTCAATTATTGTACATAGGTACAGGCAAACAGTGATTTAGAAGCATGGTGAGATTAAACATATGGAAATTGATTCTATCTACTTCTACTACAAGTTGCTGTCTTGTGTTCTTATCTAAAATTTTAATTTCTTCACTTCAATCTTTATCATGACATTATTATGGCAGTATTTTTCTCTCTGGTCTAACCTATACAATGTGATTCTCAGCCTCCACCAGCTTACACTATTCCCTCCCACATCCCAGTTTTACATCACCTTCCGCAAACTTTGTGACAATTACCCAAAATAGCTACACAATATTATAGAGTAAAAAATAGAGAGACATTAGAATGCCTTATATGTTGGGGGTTGGACTTTAAATTACTTCAAATTTTTCTCTTCAAAAATATTGACACAGTCATTCACAAGCAGAGTCAGGGCTTAAGCTTTAACAGTGAACAAGTGCAACCTAACACTGATGACTAGTTTTTACAGACAGTCATGCTTTTCAAAGTCTAACTTGAGCTACAGCCCTTTCACTACAATCCCTGTGCTGCTAATTAAATAATCTGTGGTGTCTGTGTTGCTTTGGGGTGTGCCCACCTGCCCTTATGATGTGTCCATCAAATGTGATGCAAACAGAAAAAAGTCTATTAATTTTACATGTGATACAGAGGAGCATGGAGAACTTCTGAGCATGATGGTTCATACTTAGTAATTTTTTAGCCATTGGTTATTTGAAATTATATTAGGAAATGGTATATATAGACTTTTGGTTCTAACCAGAGCTCAAGATACAAATCTCGTTTAATACTGTGGAGTTCCTTGCTCAGACTCATATATAATACAAAAATAAATTATTAAAATTAATAAGAAAAACCAAAAGAAAACTGGAAAAAAAGCCAAAACCATGATGAAAGCAGGTTTTTGGATGAAAGCAGATCACATCTTGAGCCATTTCTGTATACACTTTAGGTCCAAATCCCAATACTCTTTTCTGTGAATTTAAATTTATTTGGTACTTTAATATTTTATAGATATGGTTTGTGACTAGGCAGGATTAGGGGTGTTGTTTAAAATGGCTTGGTTTTTTTTTAATGGAAACTTCATATTTTCTTTATTCTGCTAAGATATCAAGAGACTCTGAGGTCTGGACACATATAAATTAGAATTTGTTGAGATTATGATGATGATTAAAAATATTGTGTTAAGCCTCAGGTCATGGCTGTAGTATAATGTCTGAGTAGAAAGGAAATAAATTTTTTATACTGCCATTATGAGCAATATAGCAGGTATGAACAAACCTTTTCATGTACAGGAAAAAAAAATATTTTGCCCTTAAACAAATTTTCCAGTCTGGTTATCTCAAAGCACATCATTATCATGAAATAAATAATTTAGAAAAGGTCTTCCAGTCTTGATCCAGGTTCTTGATCTACAGTAAAATTTTTGCTTAATCCTCCAAAATGAATTGTGAGTAGTATTTAAATAGTAAGGTTTTATTATGTTTATTTAATGTTTTATTTGCCTTTTACTTTCTCTGTTGTTTTATAGTAAACAAATGTCCCCTTTTTCCACCTGGAAGAAAATCAACAGGAAATACTGGAAATTAAAGAAAACTATAAAGATTATAATTGTGAATAAAAAGAAAGTGCTTTGTGGAAGGAGTGTTTTGTCAATGAAAAAAAAAGAGTTTTCTCATTAAGTTTACCTAACATATGTAATTATTATGATTGGTAACACATGGTATTCACAAATCAATTCAGTCTTGAAAATGTGTTTTTACTGTGGGTGGCTTTTTTTTGTGCATGTGTAAAGGATTTTATTCTTAACTGTATTCCAAACTCAGTTGATAATACAGCTGGGCTTTCCCTATTGTTCTCAGGAACTATAACCCCAGCTGATACAATATTGTATTGCTCCAGTGGCTTTACAGAGCCATGCCAAATTACTCCATCTGGGTGCTGGGACCCTCTTAATGAAAGGAAATCTCTGTCTTTACAAATCTGTAGTCTCAGCACTGAGGAAGATTGCATAACCATTTTGGTTTTTAGATTAAGAGCTGCAGACATTGTTACAAAGAATTCTCACCTAGGAAAGGTATTCTGCAATTCATCTGATAATTTAACATGTAACAATTGTTCTAGAATGACTAGTGGTGCATAGTTCATTATTAAGAAATAAGAAGACTCTATTGATTTAGATTTTACATCAGTCCTGTACATTTACAGGACAGAGGCCAAAAACTTTGTGCATGTTCAACATGCTTGAATTGCTGCAATTCAAATCTGAATTTACTCAAGACAAATGGAGCTTTCTATTGTTGGAGTAGGAATACAAATTTAGCACTGGAGAAAAGAAGTTACATATTTGAAAATTGAAATGGTAGTAATTTATTCCAAATTATGCAGCTCAAGTTATACTCATGTTTGCTTGCTACGCACATTTTGAAGCACAGAATAACCAGGCACACAGATTTTTTTCAATCTCTATGTCAGGGACCAGTGCTTTTACTGCTGGGATCATATATAAAGAAGAAAAAAATCGCCACATTATTATAACATAAAATAAGTAAATAAAAGTCACACATTTATTTGTAAAAGCCCTCATGACAATATATATAGGATACATCTGAATACTCCTAGCAGTCTTGGCCCTCTGTATTTAGGCAGGAGAATGAGTCGAGGGGTTGCAAAACAGTTGCTGCAATCTGAGCTGGAATGAGCTACTTCTGTGAAATTTATCTCAGACACAATTTTATTCCATAAAAGGTATGAATATGCTTCCTGTACTTTAACTGGAAGTTAGGCTTTCTCCTGCTCATTGCAGAATTGGAGTATAAATATTCAGCTCTAGGAGGAAAACAAAATCCAACTTCCTAACCTTTTAAAGCAGGATGCAAAAGTAGAACCCTCTTACTTTAACACTCTGTTTTCCTCTTCACCAGTTTATTGCAGGTGTCTTGACTTTCAGCCTTTTATTCCTCTCAACTTCTTTATAAGAAAAATAAAGTGCATGTTCACACCCAATTTCCACTAATGCCTGTCTTTGTTCATTGTGTTAACATAGATACGGCTGGCAGCAGTCAGGCTTAGGTGCATCTTGTAAACATGTGCATACTCCCATCACCTCAGAAAATATACCCAGGAAAAAAAAATCCATTCAATTAAAGTACCAATAAAAACAAATGGACATTTTAAAGCTGAACTGTAAAAGTGTAGAGCCTTTACCTTTTTTTCTTCCACTTTTTTGAAATGGGGATTGCTAAGGGTAGGAGAAGAAAGGAAGTTTGCCAAAAATATTTTAATAGTATATAAAACTATATAAAAGGACTGGTAATTAATCAAGAGCCATTGTCTGAACCCGTCAGTATATCCTTCAGCCTACACACATTCTTTTGTGCAGATAATACTTCAGGAACATGGGGAACCCTACCTGTCAAACTAACTTGACACCATTTTAGTTCCTACAGGCTTTCCTCTCAGAAAAATAATTGTATGATCATTAATCCTAAATGATAGGATGATTCAAGTCTGAAAAGGCTTCAGCAGGCCTCAAATCCAACTGTGGCTCAGAGCAGGGTCAGCTTTAAGGATAGAGCAAGTTGCCAAGGCTTTGTCCAGTCAGGTCTTGAAAACTTCTGAGGAAAGAGGTCAGTGAGCCTCTCTGGGTTACCTGCTGCAGAGCCCGACAGTCTTCCTGGAGAAACAGATTTTACTTTAATGTTAAGGGAACTGAGTCCATTGGATATTAAAACCCAGAGCATTTCTTCTCCAGAATTTCTAAACACTCACACACCACCACAGAAAGTCACACAAAGTGTACATATGGCTAGCTGTAAGACTAACACAAGCATACACACACACAGGACCCCATACAGGCTTGTGTAATTTTCACAATTGCACAAGCTCCCTCAAATGTTCCATAAGACATTTGCCAATTCACATGAGAGCCATAGTTGTCTTGTCTCATTATACCACTTATAAAGTGCCTTTTGAACCTCCTCAAGCCTTTCAAGTTTCATCAGTAGTTTGAGAGCCCTGGATCTTTCTGGTTTTGCTGTTATTTACTGCTCCTGAGAAGATGTGTCTGGATGTTTAATGTATTACCTCCCCTGTCTCCAGTCCCAAACTGAACACCCTTAAATCCCACATATCCTTACATTAATATCCAGGCACAATCTTCCTTTCAATTATGCTGTGTTGCACCTTCCTGTCTCACTGCCTTGTATGTTTCCACTTTCTTGATATATATTTCTCATAGACACTGGGATCTGCTTTTGAGTCCTGCCAAAGACAGTTTCTCCTCCAGGCTGTCTTGGACCTTCAGCCTTTTCTCTCAGGGCAATTCCTTGTGGTCATCTTGATGGCCTCTGATCTATTTCCTGAAGTTTATCAATGTCTTCCGTGTGTCTGGGGTACCCAAAAACGTGCACAGTATTTTCAGCATGGTCTGACAAGTGCTGAGTAGACAGAAATAATCCCTTTGCTCAGTCAGCTGATTGTGCTTCTGGCCAAGGGTGTTGCTGACCATCTTTGCTGTCAGGGTGCTCTGCTGGCTCATAGTCACACACTCTATCAAGAGACTTACACATCCTGACAGGCCTCAGCCTGTATCACTCCTCCTTCATATGGCCAGGGTTTTGACTTTGACCTTGTTTAACTTCACAAGGTTCCTCTCAGGTCTTTTCTTGATTGTTGTATGTCCCCCTGGGTGGCAGTCTTTCATTTACACTTTATCAACTGGCTCCCCAGTCATGGTTTCATGATCTTAAAATTGGTATCCACTAGCTGCAGCAGATATAAAAGGACAGTAATGTGGGGCTTTTAAAGAACGTTGCTTTTTTGAAACCACACTATTGTCCTCTTCCTTTCTAGATTGTAAGTAGCAAATACACAGCATGGTGAGTTAGCTGAAGAGATGATGGTTCCTGAGGTGCATTGCTCTTTCACTGCTTGGGAGAAGAACTTCTGTGGTATTTAAAAAAAAAAAAACAAACCAAATCAATACTAAACAAAATCACACTCCCAGAAAAAAAAACAAATAAAAAAACAAACAAGTGAGTAAATTAGTCTAGAAATGCAGTTTCGTAACCATGCTCACCGAATGAAACCCCTTCTGTTTCTTTTCTACTTGAAGTGTTCTGAAGAGTATTTTTCTGGAGGGTTTCTTTAAAAAATGTGGCCTAAAACCTGGTAATCAATGTTATACTGTATTAGCTTTCTAAAAATATGATAATAAATCTATAATGATTGGCAAATCAATGACAAATTATATTTCATTATGTTGAGACGTTAATCTATTAACTTTTACTGCAAGGTAAGGAGGAAGGAAGTATATAACAGACAGTAAAGAAACAGCAATCACTAAATTTTAAGAACTTTCAAGTAACTATACAGAAGAAATTGTGATTTCAATGTTCTCAAACAGTAATTCTGATTCTCAGATGGACAAAACTCTCTGTGACTTCAGGAGAAACTTGAAGATATAATCCTTAGAACATTTTGTTTTGATGGAAAAAATCAAATAGAAAATATGCTTAAAAGTACTATGTGTGCTGGCATGGAAACCAGAATGATTAATCACAAAAAAGTGAGGATGAGACAGCACAAGTGTCAGCTTCTCCTAAAATATACTGTCAGAATATAAGGCAAAACTTATATCAAAAATTATAAAAAAATACTGAATATGCAATAAAAATACCTCCAGAAAGGTTAGTATATGTGAAGAAATTGAGATTTAGTATCTTTGAGCAGTTCTATCTCTTGGGATCATCATAATAGTCAAATTGACTCATTTTATCTGGGTTGATATTTTGGGGAAATTTCCCAAGAGATCCTGAAAAAAAATGTTTTTCTCTAACCAATAATTTTGGCTGTGTGCGAGATAAGTCATAAGGGGATGTCCACGGAGTATTGCTGCTAACTCTCGGAGAGATAAAAGGCTTTGTGAGTGAGTATTTAGTAAGGGTTCCTCTTGGCTTTCTATTGATGTTGGACAATCCCTTGGTTATCTTAAAGTAATCTCAGGAATTTGTGGTTGAAGGAATTTGACAGGAACGTTGAAGGCCAGATTCCCTTCTTCCCATGCAATATAAAAGCCAAAGAGTGCCTGGGTTAAAGAGCACATGGACTCCTCCTGCCCACATCCCAGAGATCAGGATGTGGCTTGGCTCTGCAGAGGCGGCTGTGTGCTGTGTAACACAGCCCTGTGCTGGGAGGGCTCTCCCAGTGCTCCAGAGCCTTTCCACCATCAGTGTCATCCCCCACAGTCTCCCAGTAAGTGCCTAGGCTGGTATAATGCATGGCCCAATGGATTAGCTGTCTAAAATCATTTCTACAGACTGCAGGAGCTGTCCATTTAGGCCAAAGAGCTCACCTCCTGCTTTCTTACGGCCTCCTCAACCTCATTCCTACTCCTTCCCTTCTGGTGAGTCCAATTTGATTGTGATACCCTCATGTATTGCAAGTTTAATCAGATTCAAAACCCAAGTTTCTCAAGTGAGGAATTGCAATAAATGGTGGAATCGGGAGGAATGATGGCATTACTCTGGCAGTGTTGGATTAGAATCCTATACTAAAAGATTTACTCAACTTTGCTTGAATTCAAAAAGAACATTTAATTGAATTTTGTGATTGTTTGCCTGAATTTTTCCTAATACAAGATTGTTTGGGGTTTGGAGTTCTGTTTTGTTGTTTGATTGGTTGATTTGATTGTTTTTGGTTTTGTTTTTTTTTTTTTTTTACTCTAAATAGCCAATGACTGCAGATTTAATCTAGAGGCTTTTTACATGTATATGTCTGTAATCTTTTCTTTTTCCCAGTAAAGATGAAGATGAATGTCAATTAATTAAGTTTTGACAGAAATCATGTGAAATTCTGTCTGAATCTTCAGATATTTAGATGAAATTCAGAGTTTTCAGTCACATGTCTCCTGTGATCAAGCAGCAGACTCTACAGGAAACAGGAGGAAATAAAAAAAAGGAGGTGTCTTAATAAGAAATGTCATCATTTCCTTCATTACTTTTAGTGTCTCGATGTGCAATCAGCACTAAATTACTTTGTTTCTTAAATTCTCTATCTGTGAAACTGAGAAGTCTCCCAAATACCTTTGTCTGTGTGTAAAGATTTATTGGTTTATTGAAAAAAAAAACACTTTGAAGCATCTACATTACATAGATAACATCTACACTCCATAGATACTGTGCATTAATTTTTTGAGGATTTTTTTTCCCTCTTTTTTGTTATCGTTTATGTTGGGTTTTGTTGGTTTTAGTTTTGCAAAGAACATGCTTGCCTTTGCAACTATGTGCCAGGATTATCTGCGTCCTGTAGAAACTGCATGTACTTTCCTTTTGACATTCTGTAGCAGCTCAGCAAATTGTTTCATTAAGTGCCACTTGTTCAGTAAGTGCAACAAAATTAAAGCTGAAGAAGATGAATCATATATGAGGGCAGGGATCAAGGAGCTGTTTATTTTACAAATGTCTCTAATAGGCATATTTCTTCTTTAAATCAAGGAACTACTTGACTCATATAAATGGAAGCATCAGTATCATAAAAGGGCATCTGTACTTTTCAAGGCTTTGTGTGTATAATTAATTTTCAAAGAAATTTCATCACTTCTTCATGCATTACTTCTGCATTAAAATATTTTCAAAGTTGAAGTGATTTGTAACTCTAATTGTCAAGAGTACGATTCAAAACTGTGAATTATTTTAAAGGCAAAAAGATAGAAAGAAGGGTCAAGGAAATGCTTATCTGCAGTTCAAGACAACTTGTTAGGACTATTTTAAATTATCCAGCAAGGCTTATAATCTAAGCAGAAGTCTGCAAGTTAAATTTGAAAAGGTATTAAATAAATCATAACTAAGTGTTATCTCTTTTATATATTTATTTGAATTCACAGAATGTTAATATGATCATCATTCTGTGAATTCACGGCACACTATACAGGAAATCTGTTAGAGTGCCTTCATAAAGACTCTAAATGGCCACGTTTGTGTATTTACAGATCACACCTATCTTGGTTGACGTAGTAAAATGAGTCAAGGTAATGACTGCTGAGTCATAATCATCTGCTTTGCAAGTCATTCTGGCCACTTCAGCATACCTCATAGTGTATGGATATGTTAGAAGTTAAATTTGCATGAGATAAATATTATGGCTGAAGAAGGCAGAAGAAATATATTTTTTGTTAAGTTTTACACCTTGCTTAGGCTTGCAGCATCAGTGGCCACTTGTCTTTCAAGTTAAAGATTTCTTTGGCTTATCTTACCCTAAGTTTTTTCTACATTAGTGCAGGTAGGAAATAATTTCTGAATATATCAAATGGTCAAAATTCCTTGAAAGTTTAAAGGAATATTTATTACTCCGCTCTTTACTTTCTAAAAGAGTACAAGAGGCACTTCTTTAATACTGTTCACTGTGTTTGGAATCATAGAAAGCTCCCATAAATGTTTCCCTCATAGCAAGGTTCTTCCTCTGGATGCATTTTGTCGAGGTGCTTGGAGTGATGACTCAGCCGCAGAGCAAGTGCTTTTCATACAAACCTCACTGAGGTATGACTTATCATTGAATTGGCCATTGTGGTAGATCTCCTTGGAGTTCATCAGGGAATGATTTTGATAGTAAGGAACATCTAGCTGTACCTGTCATGCAAGCTCTTTTTCAGAGTAGGAACAACAGGGAAATGGATTTGCCTTCAGAGATAGATCATGGTCCATAGACAACTTAACATGCCTTCCAAAGGAAGCCATGGTACAGGGATGCACACTCAGGTCTCAAAAATGCACAGATGAGTCGTGGGTATACAGGCATTAAGAGGGTAGGGACATTGTTCAACTCAGTGGCTTGTGGCATAAATTAATGTTTTATGCTGTTACTGAGCCACAGTTTCACATTATTCACAAGAATATGATATATAGTAAAATGCACTGACTGTTTCTCAACTGAAGTGTGTGCTTGGCATTATCAGGGTGAAGAAACATAAAGGAGAGCTTGTCACTAACTTTAGAGAATTTATCAGACAAAACTTAAAAAGCTTATAAAATCCATTCCTACTTTATAACAATACAAATAAATGAGGGGGGAAAAGTGAAGAGAAGATGGGATGAGAGTATCTAGGAAGATGTTTAGTGCAGCCAGTTCTAAGACATGACATTTCTTTCACCCCACCGCATATGTACTACTAGGAGTTTAATATCTGTGTGCAGCTCCAATGAACAAAAACTATTGCAATTAGTCACAATGGTAAATGTGATCAATAAAAGAAAAATGCCAGAAAAACTGCACTGAGTATAAACTCAGTAATAAGGAGCTGAGTAATAATAAGCTCAGTAATAATGAATATTGAAAATTCTGCCTATAATGGTTTGGTAATACCAATGCCCACCTGTAAACTTAAAACCAGGAAAAAAGTCTTTGGAGTATATCTCTACCAAAGACCTACTGGCTTAAAGCTAAAGCAGGGTAAAAAATATCTAAGGCAATAAAACTTTCTTTAAAGGAAATATAATTTCTTTCTTAATTCTTTATCCTCCCCTTCTGCTAACCCAGGATGAAACTGTATTTAAGCACAGTTTTAGAAAGGAATAGTTTCAGAATATTGCCAACAGCAAAACTGTAGTTTTGAGGAAGGCAGAAAATTATGTCTGCAAAAGATCTTGATTCCAACCAGATGACAGTAATAAAAGAGAAGTGAAATGGAAAGAATCCTGTGGCAGAGGCAAGAAGGTGTTACCAAGTTCAAAGTGTTTTCAAAAGTATTTCACTGCAGCTACATTTCAGAGGGCAATCAGACCATAACCTGAAAGTCTGCAAGATCTGTGGAAGTGATTCACCACAGCTGTTCTTCTGTTTATTGCATCTGAAAGTAAAGACTTCTGTCAAAATAAAATAAAAAAATAAAAATAAAAATTTAAAAAAAGAAAGGAACAGTAATGAGGAAGATCCAGCACCTCAGGAAAACAGCCTGGACAGGAAGGCAAAAGGGAATCTGTTACATTACTCAGGCAGCTGAACAGGCTCTGAACTCCGGCCCAGCGATGGTGAATGTCAGAAGTCTGCCACACACGTTTCCTGTTTTGCATTGTTTCATGAATCCCAAACAGCTGCTGTGCCACTGAAGTCAGGAAAAGCCTCACCCAGCTCATTGTTTTGGACAAGATGACAAAAAATACTAATGACGCAAAATTAGAATTTTTCATGCCAGGGCCACCAGTCTGTACCCTGGACTTTGACATGGCCAGGAATTTATGCTGATTTTTGGTTTACTTCTTACAACGTTAACCTTTGATATTTCAGAGAAAATTTTGTGTCATATCTACTATGGTATACTACACTATTTATTGTAATTTATTTTAATGTAATAGAACATACAACATTAAGGACAGTATGAATTGGTATCTAAAGAGATAGCATGATGGAAACAGAAAAACTGAAGGGTAATTTAATTTCTTGGACAGGAAGCTTTCAAAGAAAAATGAACATTCACCTTGGAAATCTAGTGTCACTAGAGTTTTAAATTATATTTATTTGGGTTTTTTTCCTCAATAAGATCAAGTACACATTTTATTAAAGTTTAAGGATTACGGTTTGTAGACACTTTCTTGGAAAAAAATTAGGTCTTACATAAGAATTTTTCCACCTGTTGAATTAATACAAGAATTCCCACTGATCTTAAAAGAAGTTGCATTAAAAGAAGTTGCATTAAATTATGCACTATTTGAATGAAGTGACTAAAGAGATTAGTGGGATTTTTCATCTATGCTTATTTTTGAGCAAATCAAAAACTCTTAAATATTATCCCTTGGTTTTACAGAGTAGCAGAATATTTGAGATTGGAAGGCATTTGTGGAAATCATTCAGTCTTATCATCCTACTTAATGACAGTTTATCAAAGCAAATTTAAAAGATCAGTTGCTTACCCTTAATGCAAATTATTTCAGTTGAAAATGTTCTTTCAAGAGAGTACGTATAGATGGATTCTTTAAGAACTGATGCCAACTAAAGATTTTAACTGTAAAGATACAATACCTATCTCTTTACTAACATGTCATTTTCTCAGGCAGCCCCTAGGACAAAATCAGTTTTTAAATTTATTTATTTTTATGAATATATGCAAACTCCTCTCCTCCGGGACAAAAATTTATAGTTATCAATTACAACTAATTAGTATGTTTCTCTGAAGCTGTGAGAAACAGAAAATATTAAAATGCGCTGTAAATAAGTACCAATTTGTAATGTCTTAGTGACAGACACTGCAAAAAGCTTGTCACACTATATGAAACAATTTCTTGGCCAGAGAAAAAGTCATCCAAAGATTTTCTTTTCTTTATTCATCAGCTTTGAGACTTCAGTCATTATGAGGTTTGCATTATACTTGTCTATTTGGCAGACTGTCAGGAAGGAGTCAATGCTATTAATAGCAAAAGCTACAACAAAAGTTCAAAAGTGAGCAAATTTTTAATAGACTGAGACTGCTTTGTTTATAATTGGTTCAAAACCTTTCAGAAGGAGAACTCACACTACTGCAGTACTGGATATTAAATCTTTAAAGTTAATGTGGAAATCACCAATGGAAAGAGAAAGTGAGGAAAAGGGGTGATGAAAATACTGAAAATAAAGACCATCAGGTTATCAAAGTTTTCAAAGTACCTAGTATCAGATTTTATAAACATGTACAGAAATTTATAGGATTCCAGCTTTTGTACACAATTACTGCTGTAAAACATTAGAATTTATCCTTTGTAGCCCTGCAGTATGAAAGGAAAACAACAGGCAGCAAAAGATGTTCAGAAGACAATATTGAAAGGATCAAATTTTTCTGATTTTTTGTCAGTTAAACGAAGGAGAAAACTATAAGTAAAATATATCTGTAGCCAATTACTCAAATATTCAATAAGCAGTCAAATTTGCATTCTGGGAGTCTTTGTATTAATAGCACATCTTTAAACTTGTCAGAAACTTCCAGTCCCAACAGGAACCAAACAAACTAAAGACTTCATAGCCACCACTCTTTCAAGATTTGCAGCATTTCCTAATGGATCAGACTCCACAAAATATCTAAATTCTTTCCTGAATTAACTTTGATTTCACTTTTTCCTGCAAACTTGTCTTCTAAATGGAGAGACATGGATTTGCCTTACAGATGTAAGTAAGGCAGTCATCTTGAAAGAAATCACAGAGGAATTACCAAGAAACTACAGTCCTGTGGATGGGTTAGATATCTTTGTGACTTTTATTATGCATGAGGTCAGCCAAAATAATCATTCTGGTCCTTTTGATATTAATAGCTACTGTTCTACTTCCTTTCCTTTGTTATTTTATTACTTTTAAATGAACTTGAAGCCAGATCTTAGAATCCCCATTTCTGAATGTTGGATAGCTACCCACCTGGCGCAGACTGAGAGTGCCTTCTAAAGGTGCCAGGCTCTGCATGGCAGGCTGGTTTTACCAGGGAACCTCCCTTGTACTTCAGGGAAGTGCTAGCTCAACAGATCTCCAAACAATATGTAGAAACAACTGCAGGTGCTACAAATGTTTACTTTCATGAGCTTCTGATATCATGCTCTGCATTATACTTCCTCCCTGGAACTGCTGTTCAGGCCTTTAATGGCTTAGTGGGTTCACAGTCTTTAATTTTTATTTCTTCC
Source organism: Ammospiza caudacuta (assembly GCF_027887145.1). Taxonomy (NCBI): domain Eukaryota; kingdom Metazoa; phylum Chordata; class Aves; order Passeriformes; family Passerellidae; genus Ammospiza; species Ammospiza caudacuta. Next base: position 46,782,869 of record NC_080598.1, on the reverse strand, counting down.
TTTCTCTTCAGAGCATGGGAAGGCATTGCAGTAACCCTTCATTCAACCCCCTGATCCAGAACTGTACTGATTTGGAGAAAGGAACTACATTTTATTTTCCCCTCTTCCAGTAACATGGGGAATTTCCCTAGATTTGCAATTCTATGTAGTTGGGCATATAATGTAATGCTATGCCACCAATTTCAGTAGATATTTTGACCTCTAGAATACCTAGGATCAAAAAGAGTTCTTTACACCATGCTCTTAGAGATTTATCAAATGAATGGGAGGCAAGGCCACAAACAACATTACCTAACATTCTCAGTGGGAAAAGTAAGAGTAGAAATTTCATTTACGTACAATTATGTATTGTATATAAACTGTATTGTCTTGTATTTAACTGTATTGTATTGTATTGTATTGTATTTAACTGAAACTTATTTTCAGTTAAAACCTCAGTTCTTGCAAAGCTGAAAATCAGTGCTTGGCCCTGTAAATTCCTAAAGACTGAAAGTGCCAAGATACATCAGACAATATTATTATTTCATTTTAGAGGTTTGTGCTTTAGACATATCCAGCTGGACTACGGTCATTTAGAATTCACACCTTTCTGTTAAAAAAAATCTATCATAGGACTCCACTGCATACCTGGCATCCTTGTATTTTATTTATTTTGAATAATGGAATGGCTGACTTGACTTTAAAAACAATTGTGGATTTTCTCAGGTTGATTCTTTCCTTTTAACTCTCCTATCTTTCTCTTCTCCAATACCACAATCCCTGCAATTGCCAAACTAGACCTTCGACCCATGTTTTAAAAACAAGAGTAGGGATTTCCTCTAAGGAAGATGTCAGCAGCTAAATGCAAATCAGCCTGACATTCAGGGAGTACTTGAGCAGGCAGCTTTCCCTCAAAGGCAGAGACATATTGTCTTAGCAATGTGACTCAAGGACAAAAGGACATAGCAAATGCAATAACTCCAAATATAATCTACCAGCAGTCTAAAACCTTTCAATATTTCAAGGTTGCTCCTCATTCTAGGGAAGCTTTTTTTTTCTTTTTCTAGCTGGCAAAATCTGTTGATAAGGCAGTCAGCTTTGCTATCACAATTTCAAGCTAACCAAAAAAACTTGCAATAAAAGAGAATGCTAAAATATTTCTTGGGGCTTATTTGACTGTGTGTGACTGTGAATAGTGCATCATGATGTGTGTCCTTTTTTTTTCCATCCCCTGAAGGGAGAACAGGATAGTATTCCATTCACATAGATCACTGATTAATGTTCACAGCTCTCGGCATTCACTGGCTTCAGGAGTTGTTTATTGAAAATATGTAGCTGAGTCTCAAAGCCAACAACATTCCCTCAGGGTGCCCATTAAGCGGAAGGGCAGCACAGTTGTAAACAATCTACTTTGTAAAGTCAAAGAATTTGATAGAAAAGACATCTAAGTATTGTTTAGTAAATATTTCATATTTTGCAATGTGTAGCTTGCAGGAAGAGAGAAAAAATGGGAAGACAAAAATGTAAAAATGTTATTCGAGAGAAAAAAAAATCTATTTGTAATCTAAAAATATTTCTAATCTAATTGCAAACTTAATATCTCTCTAATAGAAATGTAATAATGTTTTTTCTCTAAATGCATACATCATAAAATCCCCATCAGTGCCAGGGGATGAGAATGGGTTCCATAGGTAAGCAAGGAGAAATAGAGCCCAGTAACAACAGGCCAAAAGAATAAAGGTGTGTGTTGGGAAGGTACTGTGTAAGAGCTTCCCAAGGAGTGACAAAACTGTGCTGGAGCCAGCAGAGCTGCTGACATCAGGACAAGAAGAACATGATGCCTCCGTGGAAAATCCCAAGCCCACACGGGCACCCGGTGAGGCTCTGGGCCACATGGCCAGTGGCTGCTGTGCACGTACAAAGTCTTCAGGAGAGATTCCGTAGCCACAGGCCCCCAGGGGCCTCTCCTGACACCTCCCTAGAAGGTCCTGGCACATCTCAGCCAGCCCCACTGCTGGAGGGGCAGCACCCAAAAGGCATCACTCACTGGGGCTGACCTCCCTGCTGTTTCTTCATTCTGGTGGCTGGGAAGGAGTAGGAGAAGATGAAAATGAGCTGTGATAGTACATAAGAGTGCTGTGCTATTGTCTGTTAAGAGCATCAGCTTGTTTCCATTAAAAATAGCATAATGCATAAAAGGTGTTCCAAGAAATACCAGCTGTAATCTGTGCCTCCCTTCTCTTCCAATTCCCCATTAGACAGAGGAATTTATAACTGATACATGGTAAAAGAAATGGAGCAAGGAGGAAATACAGAAACATTTATCACTTAGAGGTGCTAGTGGGTCCAATAAACAAATTGTGGGTCTTTAAAATTTAGGCAAGAAAAGATATTTTGAGAAGCAAGCATGAATAGACAATTATGCTTTATTTGTGAGAACAGTAAGTTCTGTGAAACTGCTGTATTTCTTTCATATTTTGTATAATTGCAATAAGATACCTAAACATATCTTTCTCCTTCACCCTTTGCACAACATTCTCTTAAAAAATTCTTGCGCAGAGAGCTTGTCTTTCCAAGTGCTTGCAAAGAATTTATCTCTACAGTGTAAAATAAGGCTGGTTATTAAATTAAGTAAATAAAAATAACTGATTGAAACAGATGAAAATGCGTGAGCATCTAGCCTCAATTTTGCATCACCTGGAACAGTAAAACTGAATTTTATAGAGCCCCTGTTCTCTCTATTCATTTTATCACTCATCATATGAAGAGATCATCAATGTATGCTAAATGTTAATTAAGGAGAACAATTTGTCTGAACAACAGTAGCTTTAGAAATGTCTCTTTCTAAGAGTAATAATTACATCATAGAGACATTGTTTTCTCTCTATTTGTTTTTTAATGCCTCAGCAACCAATTCTGATTTGGTGAAATATACCAAGAAGAAACTCTCATTTTATTAAAAGCACACTTGATGACATTTTTTTTTGCTGTTGTTCCATATTACATTTCTTCTAAGCTTAAAATAATGAATTACATTTGTAAAAACTCTGATGTTTTTAAACTTTTAATAATATATCAGCAAACATTCAACATCCATAGTACTAATTGTTTTAACTATTAGATCTGATAAAAATTAACACAAATCCACGGAACTTAGCTTTGCATAATTATTTGGTATAATGTCCATGCAGCTTCTCTTTTACTCTCAGGGGTTTTTTCATAATGTTCCATCTAAAGAGTTTTATTTCATCAAATTACAAAAAGAATAATTAAACCCCCCCAAACAGCAAAAACAACAACAACAACAACAACAAAATTTTAGCTTTAGAAAAAACTAAAAATTTTCTGAATATTAATTGCCAAATTTATTATAAAGTCTGAGAATTAGTTTTTTTAAATCTTGTACTGAAATCCAAAATCAGTGCAGTTTCTCAAAGCTTCAAGTTTCACTGCAAATCCCTGATAACTCAAAATGTAATGCATATTAAAAATTAACACTTGTTTTGAGGGTTATATTAAACATTAATTTTGTATCTGAAATTTAAATGCAGTTCTTGGAGTGTACATATTTAACCTGACAAGATTTTCATTCCAACAATGTCAACTGAAACAGCCTATATTGAATTATTGTGAGGAAAATGTTAATCTCCAGTCACCCGCTGCTGATGGTGATGTCACTCAGGCAATAATACAAATTTGTTGAAACAGGGAGATGAAATTTCATGTCCCATATGTGTGCCAAATATTGCCTGGACCTGGTCTCAGACCAGAATTTTCATCCTGAACATGAAACTCTGTTTCTGTATGCCTGAGGTAAAGATCTCAGTGCTAAAGGATAATCTCAAGGCCTCTCTACTGCACTAATCCAAAGAGACAAAGCAAGGGGTCAGATATTGGCACATGTGTCCTGCTGTTTTTTCACATCTTCTGCATGGTTATGTTTCATGTGAACTTGGACAATCCCAGAAAATTCCTGAACGCCAGGAACTGTTATCACAAAAAGTACAGATGAGGCAAGTGTGTCCAGGAGGCTGCTAACTGTGGCATTCACTTTTTAGAAATTACATAAATCAAGACCTGGAATAATTAATCTGCCCCTACAGACGTAGCCTATGTGACACAAATTTGGTTCAGATCATCAGGGCATTTCTAGCAAATTATTGAGAGTGAGCTAAACAGAGCTTATGCCAGATTTCTGATTTTGTGCCAGTTTTCTAACAGCTGGGAGAGGACATACAATACCTAATCCCATACGGGCTGTAAGTGAAAATGTCCTTAAAAATGTTTGAAATGCAATAAAAAAAGCCCATTTGTACCAGTTAATACTATCTTACATGGAAAGATCCCTCCTCATCCAGTAACAAATGCCCTAAATTTAGGAGACTATTTGTTTTGTTTTGTTTTGTAAACTCATGGCCTGAAAACTTTTTTCTAAGAGAATATTTTATGTGCATAAATTCTATGTTTTGTTTGTTCTCTTCCAGTCCCATTTCTAGACTTTGTCCTACAGTCCAAAGAAGAATTTTCCAGCATGAAAGATAAATGACCTGTGGAAATTATAATGTATTTTAACTTTTACAGTTTAAAAAAAATTGTGGCAAAGCAGGGTACTAGGAACATTTTTATTAATGAAACTTTTCTACACATAAATTCTATCTATTCTATCTGTTCTAAATACATCACTATTCAGAAAATAAATTAATATCTAATACAAATAAATAATAAAATATTTTGTTTTTATAATAAATTTTGTTTATATTTTCTTATTCCAATTTACCTTCAAATAAATAACCATGTTTTAATCTAAGGGCCTTGAGGAGAGACTCTTCACCACTTCAAATTATAGTCACTGTGTCTTTTAGTCTCTAAATATATATTTTATTATAACATTCTAATAATAAACTAAAAAAGAAATAATTATTTCAGCTGAGAAAAGCCAACTCTATTAAGCATTAAAAGTAAGTGCAAGTTCCCTCCTCTTCACCTCTTAAAAATAAGTGTTAAAAATAAGTGTTCTTTCCTCAAACTTGGAAGGGCATCCAGGGTTACAACAGGATGTTTCTTGAGGAAGCAAGTGGGTTTCATCTGATCACTTACCCAGTTTTTCATGCAAAGCTCTATATAGACCATTCATATTCTACTTTGAGGGTAGCAATGTGATAAATAGCATTGGGAAACCTCACGCCTTTTGAGTTATTCTTGTTTCATGAATTCATGGGTCTCAAGGGTATGACTAATAGCCAAACATGCAAAGAATTCTCCAGGTGATTGTGGCTGATAACTTTATGTTTAGAAAGTGACAATACTTCTCTTCAATCTACTGATAAATATGCTGAAGTGTCAAAGAGAAAGCATATGCCAGATTTAGTATTGTAATTATTATTTCAAATTATATTAACTCAGCTTTCAATATGTCTTCATCCAAGAGAAAATATCTTCTATCTTTTTAGATAAAAATCCACCCTGCAACATATATTAATAAACTAAATGTAACATTTTTTACAAGAAATTAATCACAGAAGACATAAGACACATAGTAATTATTACAAGCCTTTATATAGGAAGACGCTACCACAGAACCCTTATTGTAAGGTGCAGTAAAGATGAGAAATACTTGCCAGTACATTTGGACCTGTGAATGATAGTTGGACAAATTCTTGTGCCAATTTCTATAAGAATCTGTTTGCTTTTTCTGCTGCTTCTCAGTAAGGGCAACAACCATCCTGAGCCTCTGGTGCTTGTTGACAGAAGTGTCAGAGTTCCATGAAAAGGTACAGTTGCCTTAGATACTGATACACTGAAAAGATTTTAAGAGATGCAGTATAGCAGATCAGAGTGGAGGAAAAAATGTGTATAATTTCTGGTATGTTTGTTCATGAGAATGGTTTGTGCTCTTAGTTAAGTAGGAATATATTTTCCAGAGGTATAAATCTCTTTTGTTAATCTCTACATTGAGTTTAGACAATTAGTGAAAGATTTAGTCGCTTGGATTAATTTTTTGGGGGGGGTTAACTTCATTCAATTTAATAGTTACTTGTCATTGCATATTTTTCCTTCTCAGTTTTTCATTATTTTAGTCATTAACTCTCTCTGGAAAAAAAATCCTGCAAAACTATATAGTGGTAGATATGACTAACACCTGTCTTGACTGTGTTTCCAGTTTAAGGTTCCTAGCATCATAGTAATAGGAAATCACAGAAGCATAAGTGCATCTGTCATGTCTTAGCCCCAGCTGACAGAGAAGCCCCATGCAGCCGCTTGCTCACTCCCTCACCAGTGGAACTGGGGAAGGAATCAGAAGGATAAAAGCTGGAAATCTCATGGGATGAGATAAAGACAATTTAAAAGCGAAAGCAAAAGCTGCCCAGGGTAGCAAAAGCTGCACACACAAGCAAAACAAAGTCCTGTTTTTCAGGTATTCAGCCACCCCCAGGAGAGCAGAGCCCATCACATGTAATGGTGACATAGAAAGAGAAATGGTTTCACTCCAAAGGTGCCCCCCCTTCCTCCTTCTTCCCCCCACTTTGAGCGCGATGCCACATGGTCTGGAACACCCCTTTGGTCAGTTTGGTCACCTGTCCTGACTGAGTCTCCTCCCAACATCCCCTGCAATCCCAGCTGCCTCACCAGCAGGGCAGTAGGAAGAGCAGAAAAGGCCTTGGCTCTGTGTAAGCTCTGCTCAACAGAAACATCTCTCTGTTTTCAGTCCCATGTTCAGCACAAATCCTAAACGCAGCTCCATACCAGCTGCTGTTAAAAATATCAACTAAACTGCAGCCAAAGACAGCACAATACACCATACCATACCCAAAATATACAGAGATCTGTTCTTGAAACTTGTTATTTGAACTGGGGGAAAAAAAAAAAAAAAAAGATTTAATGGGCTGACAACCATCGAAACCTGAGTGTGTTTGGTAAAAACAAATGCATTTGACTATGGGCAGGATGAGTATGACTAAGGATGGGCAAAACTAGCTGCTAAAACACAATAAAACAAAGAGCCACTGAAAACCAAAATACAGCATAAAAAATCTTAAGAGTTGCTTATAGCAAATCTAAAGAGTTACTCAATGGACAAACTTTGCTATTGTTCTGCCTCATATATGCATTGCACATGTGGCATGTAACTTTATTTTTACCTCGCTTAGTTTGGAATTGTAAAAACTGCCATTGAAAAGAAATTAAAAAGTAAAAGAAAAAGAATTTTTTAAGACTGTTTATTCAAAAGCTGAGAGAAAACAAAAAGGGTGAATCTGTTGTCTCTTTGTCTCTTCTGTATTCTTACTGATATTTTCTTTAATGTTTATGTAAAGAAAATAAATAATTTATAATTTCATTTTTGTACCTCAGAAAGAAATAACATAATGAAAATTATTGTTCTGTCTAGCATGTTTTCAAGTTCCTTCTTCCCTCTACTTCTTCACCTTTTAAGCATGTAATTACTGTCTTACTCAATATAAATGGCATTGCTATTGCTATTCCTCTGTGTTTTCAAAAATGTGTGAAACCATATGAGGGGCAAAAGTATCTATGAACATGTCATTCCAGTTGATAACCTTTCAAAGGGAAAGCTTCATTGGGGAGGGGAATTATTTTTCCATTTTACATTTGGATGCTTACACTAATAATGACAGAAGTACACTGAGTTAATTTTCTTGTAAAAACCTCTAAACTGGCTCTGGATTATGCTCTTTTGGCTAATATTTACTCCCTGCCCCATCCCCGTTTGAAACACTGGAAATGCATCTGTCTGCTGTAACCAGACCTCTGTGCAGTTTATATTCATAGTTTTTTGCTATGATTTTAGAATTTAAACAGAAGGTGAGATGTCCTGTTTCTGAGGCTTTGCTAGTGAGAAGAACTTTAGCTGTTTTTCCAAGGAATTCTGGACAGAAAAATAAATCAGTGTCACAATCAATATTGTTGATTGAAGACTGACTGCACCTTTGGCCCTCTGTCATACTCTGCTCCTTTACTTATCCCATGTAAAACCCTCCTGTCACAGCAGGGCTGTACTGAATAAGCACTAAAGGCCACAGGGGGATGTGTGCACTTTACTGCAGCAGCAGGCCAACTGGAGGGTGCCTCTCTCAATCCCCAATAAAAGCAATGGGTAGAAGGAAGATATAAGTAGAGGAGAGGAGGAGATAACTGTTTCCAGTGATCTAATGAAGCCTCATGCCTTAAACTAGCTAAAATAATTTGTTTCTGGAAGAAGAAGTCTGCCACTGTGTGGGATCTCAGCACGTCAGGACAGAGGTGCAGAGTGGCCGAGACCACCCTTGGGGGGCTCGGGAGTCCTGGAATGTTGCCAGAAGTGTCTGGTGGCTGGACTTTGATCCGACACAGGAGACGACACCTGTATGAGGACTGGGAGGAATTCACTGGGTGAATGGCGAAGAGATAAGTTAATTAGAGTGTAAGACACAGGGTTTAGGATTTCTGTACAGGGGGGGTCTAAAGAAGTAAGATGGAGGAATTGGGGGGTGTCCTGTTCTTCTTCTTCTTCTTCTTGGCCTCCATCTTCTGTGGTGATGTTGGCACTTTGGGATTGGTTATTACTAAAAGTGCACTGGTTAATAAGGGTAAAAGGTATTGGGGAAAAATAATAAATATTGTGTACGTAACTTCGAGTATAAAGATAAGTGACCGCCCCGGGGGCTCTCAGTGTGCCCATGGCTGACATGCTGGGCAGACCTCTGTCGGGCCAAGAGAAAATCTTTTAGATAAACAATTAATAAACACCGAGACCGAGAAAAGATCTGAAGTCTCTTCTTGTCCTTTGAAGCGCGAGCTCTTCAAGGCCATCCCCGAGCCTTTCCAGGCCACCTAAACAGCTGAGAAACCGACACCACTGCTTCTGAGTCAGACAGAAATTCCATCAACAGCTGGAGAGGATTCCAGCCTGCTTTATCTCTGAGGTAGAGATTTGCCTTCCCTGTAATTTTGCCACTCTGTGTCAGTGATAATACTGGCCATGAATCTAAGCTTGCACCTCTTGAGGCAGTGTGGGCAAGACTCAGTCCTATTCTTCTATTGCAGATTCAGTAGCATGTAGCTGCTCTCAGGATATTTGATGACTTCCCACTTGCATGCACAACCAAGGATTGCACTAATGGCCTGAGGGGAGTAGGGAGAGTTACAAGGAAATTTTATATTTTGGTTCATTCATAACTTAAAACAAGTTCGTGTAACAATCCACGGATTTTGAAATAACTTTGTAACAAACTCTTTCCTCATGTATTTAACAACTCATTTTAGTAGTTACTAGAACATTAATTTGAAAGATTCCTCTTTTCTGTTTCATTTAATATTCCTTAGTTATGTTGTTTTGTTTGTTTTATTTTAATTACTTTCCATGGAAGAAGTTTAACTGCTTCTTCTGCTAATCAAGTTGGACCAAAGGAGAAGAACCAGGTGGAAAATAGAAACCAAAAGCATTTCTTAAGTTCTTAGAGCAAAATTAAAGAAACACAGGAAGGTAGACGTCCTAATAAAGATTCTATTGAAAATAACAACATCCTATTGCAAACCTACATAAAAAAAAGTTCTTATATATTAATTTCTGGAAGAAAAATTGTGCACCTAAGTCTCTAATTCACTAAATTACATCTATGATTTCAAACTGTGTGTGTCTTTGTCAATAAGTGTGTGTGTCAGTTCTCTTACAACTCTTAATTGTTTCTGGCCAGGAATTCTTTAGAAGAAGTTCACTATTATTGAAAATAATATTGTTCTAATTCCCTCAGGTCAGGCCACTGCCCCTTGGGAAGAATAGCACTGAGTTTGGAAAGCAGAAAAACAGTCAATATATTAAAAGCCACAATTGTTTTTCAGAGATTTCAAATTGAAAAGCTGTGTCTGCACATAACCTATACCTGAAATGATAAGTGAACAAGCCTACAGTTAGCTGAAGATTTTGGCAATATCCTGAAGTATGTCTGCATAGCACCACAAAACTTTCCTGTCAGCTCTCCACCAAATCTTTCATTGCCAAAAGAAATAGTGAAAAATTGTACAACTATGTTTTCATAATTAATAGAACTTATTTCCCTACAAAGATAAAATATCCTGAAGTTTTCCATGTGATGATTGACATTATGGTCTATAATACAGAACTTGGCATCTAAGTAAAAAATGGTATCAAATTAAGAAAAAAATGTAAAGGACAATAGAAAACAAAATGGATGAAAACTGGTACTCATCTTCTTCCTCAGAAGATAAACAACAAAACTGAACAGGCCAATCAGCACCTGAGAATACGAGAGTGGAACACTTTGTAGGTGCTTTACCATCTGAAAGCTGCTATCAGTAGTAATGCTAGCATATAAACATGAAATTTGGATAAATGAAAATATGTAGAACTGTGCTAAGAAAGCCAAGGCAAACATCAGCTCCCCAACAACACTTCCAGGAAAAGGAGTAATAAATCTGTCTAAAACAAAGGACAAAAAAAGAGGTAAAAAGCTGCATGACAAGACAAGAGGGAATATGTGAGTAATATAACTAGAAGCAGAAACAGCTGCTGTAAAAACATAATAAAACACTTTATCAACTCGACAAGATTCTAAGTGGTGAATTTACATTAGCTAAAGGATATACTAGCAAAAAAAAAATTAAAAAGACTACAAAAGACTACCATGAAATAGATTTGTGTACTTTTCTAAGCTTACTCATCATTTTTATATGAAGTACAAGTGCCTTGTCTTCACTTTCAAAGCTCTGTTCACAGCATAAATCCCTCTTGTTTCAGACTTTTAATCTATAGAATAAATTCTCTGATATTTCTCCAGTCAACTTCTCTTGTCCACACAAGACAATTGAAAAAACTCCACCTTTGTCTCAACCTCATCCTCTGCTCTAATATGGAGGAGTTCTGTGCAAGTGCTGTGAAAAAAATGGTTATTTTCCTCCTTATTGCCCAGGATGGGATTAAACTCTATCAACAATAATCTTTACAGACAGCAAACTACTTTTTCCTAAACACCTTTGATATTATATTATTAAAAAAACATTAATGTAATAATGAAAATTCCTTATTTACTTTACTACTTTGTGCCACAGGTAGAGAATGTGCCATTCATTTTTCTTTAGACTTCTTTGTCCTTGAAGATCTTTTCATTATTAATTGTTTTTGAAACAAGGGAAAATATATTTTCAATCTTTCTACAGGGGTCATGTTTGCTAAGTTTCTCAATTTTTATTGTTTTCCTCTGTAATGGCTCAGGTTAATGCATATCTTCTTGTAATGCAAGGTACAAAAGTGGACATGATAACAATGTTGAACATTTTGGTTTTTGCTTCTACTTTTGTTGTTCTGCAGGGATTTGTTTTTTTCTTTTTTATCCTCTCCCCAAATCCTCAGTGAAGTTTACCTGCTTTAAGAGCATGAGCTTTCTGATTCTTCTTTAACTCATAATCTAGTTCATAATGTAACCAACTTAAGAATTTAATTTTTTTTCTACTTACCTATTTCTTGCAAACTATTGTCTCTGAACTTGATGCTTTTTTTCCAACTTTTTTCAAACTGTTTCAGTATATATAGACTGGACTCTAATTCCACTCTTCATTGCTCTTGTATTTGCTCACAGTTTCTTATCTGCAAAGGCAATAAGGCTATTCATTGAATAAATTTAATTAATCTAGACCCAGGGCTGACCTTGTAGCATCCTATACATAACCACTCTGGAATGAAATAACTTTTTACTCCTGCTTCTTTATTGTTGATTTGGCTACAGCTACATTATAGGCACCACATGGCTTATTAACAACAATAAACTAACATTAGATAGATTTTCCTGACAATAGAGACCAAAATAAGAGGTCAGAAAAACAAAGATGAAAATAGTACCCAATAGTCTGCTCAACAGGATGGAAGTATGAAAATAAAGGAGGAATCTAATAAAATTTCACAGTTCTGCATTCAAATGTTAAATTAGAAAAACAAAATCCAAATATGGGATGAAGCAAGTGTATTCCCACACCCAGAATATCACTTATGCTGATAGGAATGTACAGAAAGAAACAAAATCAGAAAGTTGGAAAGCTGATACAAGCAGTTTAAGTAAAATCTGTGTAAGAATATCAAGTTCTTTAACTTTCCCCCTCAAATAAAAAAATCTAGCCGTATAGTATATTTCTGAAAGCTACAAGTTTTCCAAAGGTGTGTAGATAGGTGTCTAAATGGCTGTGAAAAGAGATACCTCCTAGAAAAGAGGTATTAAAAGATATGAATTAATAACAGCTGTTGAGATATGTCAAAGAGTTTTGCAATACTTCTCTTTACTGTTATCCACCATAAGAGATTGAAATAGTTTGACTGTGTGTTTAAAATAAATGTATGGAATCTGTTATAACAGGTGCAACTTTGGGCATCTGGAGGAAGAAGTATAACTGTCATTTTAAAGTCTTTACTGTAACTCAGTTTGGTGTGGCTTAATAGCATATAGATATGTTATCTGTACTCAGCTAGAAAGAAACACAGAGGAATTTTGTTGGGAGCAGAAGAGACTTCCAAAAGAGCAAAATAAGAAACAAGCTTGAATTCTTCCCTTCCCAGCTGGGTCTTGCCGAGGGGCTGCCTTTGATCCTCCCATGATCTTGCAGCTCAGAACAACGAGCTCTTGTGTCTCACAAGGAAAGAAGGTGAAATTCCTCACTATAAGCACATGCCATCAGAGAAAGGTAGGACGTAATAGCAGGATACTAACAATCAAAGGGATGTTGAAACTGCTTGTCCTCTTTCCTCTTGTGGTTCAGCCTCTGTGTTTTCAGCTTTTTGAAATATACCCTACATATTGAATTAGGAGGTTGAACTGAACTCACTGCTATGAACAGTCTGGTTTAGCACCATACTGAAACATCTGTTTCTGTGGTTCAACTCTGTTTTGCCTAATAAGATCTCTTAATCATACTATTTTGATTTTTAAAGGTTTCTTATCAACAATAGGTTTTCACTCAGAGCTCTCAGAACAATTTTGTCACACATCCACTGCACCTGGTCAGATTACTCCAGGCAAACTTTGCTCTTTGTAACTGTGTCTGGATTGCATTGCAACTGGCTTCGCCATCCAGCTGGAATTAAATTAACTGCTGAGGTAATAGCTGCATTATGGCATTACATGATTGGCAGCTCACTTCTACAGCACAACACTTTGAAGCAATTCAGATTTACTAAAATAATTTTCCTCTTCATAAGAGTTTTCAGCATTATTTCAAATACCCCCTTTCTTAGTTTGACAACTCTGGGTCCTAAGACCCTGTATATTGAAGTTTGTTTCCATTTGCCATCTTGAAAGTAGGATTTGATTATATTCTCCATATAATTTATAAAATTTCCTGTGAACTAAGTGCACTTAATTTTACCTTTCCCATAGTTGCCTGACATTTTATATTATAAATTGAAACTGGCAAGAGTACTATTTCTTTTTCATCTGTTATGTCTTTTGTCTGGACTTCCTTATTTTAATTATGTGCACTTTCTCTGAGCATTGCTTTGAGCATTTCTCTGCACTTTCCAGCCATATTTGCTGTTTAAAGACATTTCTGTGGATTTGGATCTGTTTCTTTATAATCCACCTTGCAGACCTTAATCACATGCCTCACAAATATGTCTGTCTCTAGTTAGCAAGTCTGATTCCAGTGCTGTGTGTGGATGCCAGAGTTCTCAGCTGCATAATGGTAATATTGGTTTAGGATGTAAAAACATGTTATCATATTCCAGTTTCAATCTATAGTAGGTCATAATCCTCAGGAATCTTTATCTGCTGTTCCAGTGTTTCAGGCAGTGTCCTTAGTCACAGCATCTCACTCAACTACACATTCTTTTCCCTTCCCAATGAGCTTTTTAAGGAATTATTTTCATTTTCCTTTATTTTTATGGTCACCTCTCCAGACATGATCAGTTTTAACTTTGCACTGACAGGTTTTTTTTTTGGAAACATGGTAGTCATGGTTTATGTTTGTGCTGACCATTCTGATTTCAGTCATGCTTTGTATGTGACTTGGCTCTCACAGACGTAAAACAAACACCCATTTTTCCCAGACCTATCCTGTTTTTTCAGGTGAATTATGGTTTCTCTATGAACATTTGCACATGGGAAGCTCCTACCCAGATATTTGACATTCATAAATCCTGCTCTCATGGATGTCTGGCAAAAGCTACGACATACGTGCACTCTACTACTGCATGTCTATGCCCAGTAAATTCAGTATTTTTCAGGGATAAACAGGAAAACTGTGCTGTGTGGATTCTCTGCGTGCTTTCTGACACCTCCTGGAAGAAGAAAATATTCTTCTCCTTCCTACCTCCTTTCAAGAGCTGGCAAAATTATTTCTCGTATTCTCCTAAACTATTCTGCATTTCGAGCAACTTCTATGTAAAATGGAAGTGTTGGTACTGATTAACTATGATGAAAACACAGTTATGTCGTTAAAAAAATGTATTTTTTATTAAGACAAGTATTTATGAAGGTATTACCCTGGAACTGTAATCAACTCTTTTTTTGCTTCTCAGGCTTCTCAAAGTTCTTCCTTGTGCAAATTGGGATTTCTCAAAATTTCAGATAATGTTGTTACTTGAAAGTAATTCTTTGTTTATTTGAATATGCTTAAAACAGTTGTAAGTCAAATAATATCCCTTGATTTATTAGAATACTTTTTAATCAGCAAACTGTATTTGGATATAGGTGTGCTAATGGTGTTTTTCAGTAATCTTAAATCTGCGAAGAATTGGAAAAACTAAGAAGTAAAAAACTTGCAGTTGGTTGAGATCTATAAAATAGATTACTTTCAAGGAAGTGTCAATCAAGTACTTACAAATCCCTGATTCCTTAGGCACATCATCTCATGAAGTTAATTTGTAGGATGATGTTAACTTTGAAGTGGCCCTGGTTATTTAAGGTATTTCTACTGCCTCTGGCTGTATTCTGCCAGCTCTGTCATTTCACAGTCCGCCTCAAAACTCTAATACAAGATAATCAATGAAAGTAAAGATCTTTTAGGAACAAATGCCTAGACAAGAAAACAATCCCTTGTTTTGGCTTGCTGTTACAAATTGTTGTGCCCTACAAGACAGCAAATCAGTCCCCCATTGGGAGTTAGAGGCTTTGTTAAAATAAATTCCTCCATGATGTGAATGTTATTTCAAGCACAATATACAGACATATATGAAATTACAGACTTGAAGATAAGAAGCTCACTGGGAGAAAATACATGTCTCAGCTTAGCCTGATTTCAAGATAGCAGCTTGGACATTCAGGATTAGATTTAAAGAGGAATTGTGCTCCAAACTTTGGCCCTGCTTAAATGATTAGGTAGGAGGCAGGTATAAATAAGTTTTGTTCAAGGTCAGTAGAATCAGTAGTTATATTTTTTCTTATAATATCTGCAATGAACACTGAAGTTAACTTTAAAGAAAACACAAATTTCCTCCAGACACAATAATACTCAAGGATGACCAAGAAACAAAATAAAACAGAAAAAAACCCCAAAAACAAAACTACCAAACAATTAAAAAAAAAAAAACAAACAAATAAAAACACACAAACACACAAAAACCTAGCAAAAAATCCCATCCCAAATCTTACTTTTCTTGGAATAGATGTTATAAATTTTTGCTGCTTATTTTATATTAAGGCATTCATGCAAATGATAAGAAAACTATCACTGAAAACTTCCCAGCCATTTCTTTTGACATGCACTTATTTGCTGCATATGTTATGAAAGGGTCTCATTACTTGATTTCAAATAATAATTTGAGCTCAGCCTATGGGTTGCTTATCTTTAAGTACAGTTGTGCCAGCAATGTGAACTCTGAGAAAATATTTCAGAAAGAAAGAGAAAGATAGATTTGTTTTCTTCCTGATAGAGTAATATTTCATTGCAATGAGTGGTTAAAGTTATATAAAACTTTTTATTTCTAAGAAGTCTTTTGTTCTTGAAAAACTGTGTGCATGTATGAATCATTTCACAGAACTAGAACTATTTTCCCCCAAGACTGAAATGACATCTACATGGCAGGTGCTTCAACAGTATGGCATAATAATTTTGGAAAGGAAGAAGGAAAGAGAGTGCTAAAATAAAGCTTTACAAAAAAAGAATGTGACCAGCCATTCAAACTGGAACATAAAGATGGTTTCTGACCTGTTTTTGGTTAAAGCTTTCCTTGTGAAGAGAGTCACATGAAAAGATACTAAATAATTTTGATGAAAAGCATTCAAGCTATGTATTTTAAGCTTTCCATCTAATCAGTCAAGCTGGCTCTTTTGGCACCTAAAAGAGGTAACATACACAGAGAGATAAAATTTATAAGCAGATAAAAACAAATGATTGTGAAGTACCCTGACAGATATTTGAAATGAGAAATTTGCCAACAGCATTTTGAGAAGAGATACATCTCCTCAGGTTTTCTGTGCATAGATCTCATGGTCAAATACTATGGCATAAATTTTTGACAGCCTGATCAAAATAGATTGTTCTTATAGATTTTCTATATCTGAAGCAAAAGAAACACCATAAACAAGCCTTTAAGATTATATTGCTTTTCATCACGGTATGCAGCAGAGATGCAGAATTTTCCCTGAGCTGTCACAGGGGCATTCCTGCTGCCAGAGTCAGACCTGCTGAACATGTGGATGCCAATGGCAGGGCTCCTACTCTTTCTCTGGCTCCAGGACAGCAACCCCTCAGGGACTCAGCAGAGTTTCTCTTCCATTAGTTGTGTGTTTGCTACTGAGTCAATAAACAGACGTTGATCAGCCAATGGAGAATATCTCCTTTTCCAGCATTAATTCTCACGATACACTTAAGACTGTAGCAAGTTTTTAATATAGTGATTTCACACAGAAACAACAGCTGAGACATAAAAGTGAAATTAGTCTAGGAACAGAGCACTTGCCACTGAGAACAAAATCTTGGAATACTGTTGAGTAACAATTCCCTGTTGTAGCTAGCAGGCAAATTTCTTATTAAAACTATGTAAACCTGAAATAACTTGATTTAAACATTTTCAGGACAATTCTATCACAGTGAAAGCTGCTCAAATGGTACCTTGTTAAATTAAATAAAACTTAACTATATTACACATCTTACATAGGTCAATTTAAATAATCTTTCTTTGTGAAAAATGCTATGACTGTGCATACCATAGCGCAATCAATAAAACATATCTTTTTTTGCTTAAGACATACAAATAATTTATAATAGTAGCTGGAAATAAAACTTCTGCAAAGTAGAAATCTTGATATTATTTTGTTTAAAGAAAAATATTTGCAGCATTTTTGTTTCTTTTCTGTAAATCCTTAGTCTTCTTTTAGTGGTGGAAAAACAACAACAACAATAAAAAGATGCCATTACTGGAAATTTCTGTCTTACTATGAAAAGCTACCTGTCTGAAAATAGACCAGTAAAAGTTTACAACACTGGTCTGGTAAACTGAAGATGCCAATTGTTAATATGTATGATCAAGGAAGATTATACAATAATAAAAATAGTTTGCACTTTGTAATTAGATTAAGCGTATTAGTATTTCAAATGCAGACTCAGTTTTCGTTACTGAAGTGGGAAAGAGAATTGCAGCAGCAGTTTGAACTGCAAATCTAATGGAAAACATTCACAGCTGACTACACAAGCAGCCAGTTATACGCTATGAGCTTCCTAGCAGTGATGGTAACAATGATGTTTGGATCTACATGGGAAAGCGATGAGGGTTTCAGGTTATGCTGTCACCAAAATGCTTCTGCTATTTAAGAGACAGGGACAACCTCTAGCAATGTTGTAGCTGGGTCTGTTAACACTAAAGTATCATGATGAGAGTTTCCATAATATTTAAGATAGTAGGGACTGATTTCTCGGTCTGAAATCTTTGTTGACCAGGGAAAGATTAATCCAATTAGCTGCAAAATGTCTGAAAAGCTATTAGGAATGCACTTGTAACTTAAAGGAGAGAAAAGTTTTACAAACAGCTACTTGGAGAAAAAGGTCAGAGATCACAGAATGTTCTCCATTGAAGGGGACCCACAAGGAGCACTGAGTGCAGCTCCTAAGTGAATGGCCCATGCAGGGATCTAACCACAACCTTGCTCTCACTTGGACCATGCTCTAATCAACTGACCTAATCTCATTACATACCAGTAGTTTTGATTGGACTCAAGTAAACAGTTTCCAAGGATGATTAAAGAATTTTGAAATCATTTTTCTCTTTGGAAGAGTTGGGAAAATTATGTCTTCAGGTTCTCATTATTCCATTCTGTGGTTTGGTGGCAAGCCTTTTGCTATCATAAGAGTACTTAGATAAAATGCTCTTTCCTGATTGTTTATGCAGGTAAATCAATGTAGCCTACAACTCATATTTTCACTCCACCTGAAAAAAATGTTTTTTAAAATATAGGTCATGATACTAACCTGAGGCTTAAGGATAAAGTGGAAGGGGAAATAAAAAGGAAATATTTCTCTCCCAGATTCTGAGATTGGCCTCTACTGAAGCACTTCATGTTTTCCAGCAAGACTCTTTAGAACTCAATCTCTAAGACAGGAATGATATGAAATTGGAGAAAGTCCAGCTGATCTACCTCATACAGTAGATAGGTGCTTTTATTGAAAAATGGAGAATAAAAGAATGTGTATCCAAAACAGGTTTTAGAGCAGCCTCTTTTGATTTATCTAAATAAGGTGTGTAGATACCAGTAAAATAAGTCTCCTGGGACATGATGTGTCACTCACATACAATCTTTCTCAGTGACACTCTCTGAAACACTGACACCAAGAAACATTATCTTATAAATTCAATTGTGTTAAACTTTCTGCTCACATTCAAGGGGCACAAATAGAATTATGGGATTTACATAATTCCACTAATTTGCATGACTAAACCACATTTTTGATTCTTTTAAACTTTGTAAGCAACTCAAATTTCTATGACATTTACAGAAAATCAATGATTTGTTAGGTGTAAGGCAGAGGGGTGGAAGTTACTTAACTGTGTGATACCAGGGCACTTCAATTCTGCCCATTGGTGTTTCAGGTACATGTCACTGAAGGCATCACCAAAAGTCACAAAACCATCAGACAGTTATACTTAAATCTCTGCCAATGAAATGAACATGATAAAATCCTCCTTAAGATACTGCATGGTAATAAGTAATATTTAGTGGTATTTAATCTTGTACCTTGCTTTTCTTTTTAAAATCCATGCAAAAATTTAACCCAGAACTTTCTGAAGATTCAAATGTACATTAAAATCACATATAACAAAGAGATCTGCTAGAATTTGTCAAATCTTCCTGGAAGCAAATTCTCTGCTATCTATCCAGCCAGTGCACAGTACTTTGGGTAAGACATTACACCTGATTATTCTCCAAGCCAAGAAAAAAAGAAATGCTACATGAACAGTAGAAGTATCTCCCAGTGAATTGGGAAGAGCAAGGCCTTCCAAAAAACTTATGGTTTGATTGTTTCTTTCCAGTGGTATTATAAAATATGGACAGATATAATTCTGTGTGAAAAAAATAAAACTTCTTTCTTTCCAAGCGCCCTCATACCCAGACACTTACCTGTATTGTGTGATAAGAGAGACTGACAAATTTCCTGAAATCAGGAATGTCCTGGTCACTTGCTGAAGGAGATTTTCCTATTTCACAGTTTCATCACTTCTGAAGCAAAATGAATCAGTGATGGCACAGAATAGCAAGCATCGAGTTTACAAAGGACTTAAGGAAAAAAGTCTTAACCAAATGAAACTTGAGGTCACTCTAGAAAGTTAATCAATCTGACTCCTAATAAAAATCCTGCTCAGCATTTGTTCAACTCTCTTCACAGCCCGTCTGTCATCATGACCTGTGTACATTTATGCACTTAGGTTTTCACTCATCAAGATGCTCACATGCACTTAGGTTTTCACTCATCAAGATGCTCACAGGGACAGTGATCCACTGCCACTGAAATCAATGGTAAAAACTCTCACTGGTTTCCATTGGATAATTCCATGGATAATTCCATTCCAGTCCCCACAGGTCAAGTTTTACACAGCAAATGTTAAACACTTGCACACGGGAGCAGTTGCATTGAAATCAACTATATTAAGTCAACATGGGATATTGCTCAAAACAAAGCACTACAGACTTCTCCAAGATCACTTTAAAAAGTCACAGAACAGAAGGAATATGAAGTAACTTATAAGATACAATCATAACTTAATATGGAAATATCAGAGTACAAAATACAGGTTTTTCACTTCCTGAAAACTTTGAATTCCTGGTACAGTTAAAAAATAAATAATTACCTTTTTCAAAACATGAAATATGCCTCTGTTTTGTTTCATGATGAGGAAGAAAAGAAAATTAACTTGTCAAATAAATTAAATGCTGTGAATCATTTGCTCGGATCTGTTTGTTAAACCAAGGCTTTTATAAAACGCATTGTTCTATATGAAGACATGCTTTTTCTGTTTCTTCCCAGCTGCATGAACGTCTTCCATTCAAAATTTCACTTTATTCTTCTGATTAATTACACATGCCATAGAAGCTCTAACTTTAAAATGTTATTCGAAAGGAACATGCTTTTGAATCAATATCAATCACATTGTTTTATTTTCTCAAGGGAAAAGACGGTGCTCAAAGAAAATTAATCTTAAGTTGATACTGACTTTTTTCCCTATAGAATGTGCTTCTGGCATTTGGAAAATCTGTAGTATGGCTCAGTCCACCTATAACAAATTTTCAAAATAACTTGTTTTTTTTCATTTGACTGTTTTGTTTGAAGAAAGGTGGAGAGCAGAATGATATCCTCATAATCACAGGACTGATACTGTAAGTTTGCTGCTCTCTGTCCCTGGCACACCATTCTTGGTTACCCAAATTGCTCTCAGCATTAAAAAGCAGGATGTGGTGGAGTTCTCTAAATGATAAAGAGTGGTTAAGACCAGCCCTGATGTTTCTGCTTCATATTGTCCTTTGCATATTGCTGCTAAAAACAAGATGTTTCAATGTGCGTGCATTGAGTTTTCCTCCTGTATAGACCTTTATATTGCTAATTCTCAAAATATGATGTTCATAATCATATTATTTTTAAAGACTATAAATCAATAATGTGAAAATCTCATTTTTATTTTACCCTTTCAGAAATAGTTCCTCTCCATGGGACAGGGCAAAAGCAAGACAAATTTGTTTTACCAAGTATGTCTACACACCAGTAGTATTGATAAATAGACACCATATTTACTGCATCCTATTAAAATTACATAGCAAACTGAGTGGGCTACTACATTGCAGCTCTTAAAAATGAGGAGCTGGGAAATACTACAAGAAATACATTTTAAAGCAAATATTGCTAGCTTTACAAAGAAATCACAGAATAAATTAGAGATCCTTTAGTTCAGTTTATGAGCAAACACTATGTTTCAACTAGGCCATGGCACTGAGCACCACATCCAGTCTTTCCTTAAGCACACTCAGGGTTGGTACACCACCACCTCCCTGGGCAGCCTGTTCCAATAATATACTCACCCTTTTCGTGAAGAGCTTCTTCTTCTGTGAAGAACTTTTTCCTAATGACCAACCTGATCCTTCCCTGTGTTAGCGTTCAAAAACACATAATCACGGGGGATTATATGCGGTGCTTTTTATTAAGAGCTCTGGGTGTCAGGGGTATATTCAACCCAAATCTGACTCCGACCATACATCCGAAATGATCATGTTTTATACTCTATCGTTACATAACTTTCATGTCAATTATTAAACTTATATTGTTCTATTGTATACATAAATTTAGCCCCTCTCTGAATTTCCAACATAGTTTCTCACTATTCTTCTTATGGTTATATAATAATTACATTTAATTACTAAACAATCATCACATCTAACAATTATATAATTTATCATACTGCTTACGCAGGTGCAGTTGATCTGGGAAAGCACAAAGCCTAACATTTTAGATTCTATCTTTAACTTTTTCCAGGGTTCCACTATCACCTGGTGCAGCTTGGTGCTGTTTCCTCTTGTAACCTGTCACTGATTGCCTGGGAGAAAAGGCCAACCCCCACCTGGCTAAAACATCCTTTCAGGCAGTTGTAGGGAGTGATAAGGTCCTCTCTGGGCCTCCTTTTCTTGAGACTAAATCAGCAGCTCCCACAGCTGCTCCTCATAAGACATTTACTCCAGACCCTTCACTGCTGGTGAAATCTTAAGGCTTGGAAAGCTGAAACAATTTGACCCATATGAAATGTAAAATCTTTGATTAATAAGTTGACAGATTCCGAACTGAAGAGCCAAGTTATACTTTCCAGCCAAGAATTCCACAGGTAAGAAGGCTGCTCCCATTTTTGGTTTTTTTTCCTTTCTTATTTCCATTATTACATCCTATTTTCTGTTTAAAAAAAAATGACAAGAAAAGCAATACATCTCAAAGCAAAGCTTATTGAATGCCATAAATGCTATATATCACAGTATGGGAGAATTTTTTTAACTTTTGAACTCCAGATTCTTCAAAGCATTGCTCCCCAGAATCTATCAAAGCAATGTGTACAAATGCTGTGGAGAGAATCCTATCCTTGATGCAGTGTATTTGATATCTTTTTGAAAGAAGAAAGTTGATTTTGTTTTACAGAAATCTTTGAAGCTCATTTTAGTGAGAAGTACCTCTTCTATTATTTTACTGGTTTTATTCACTGGTTCACTCTTCTTTTATTTTACTGGTTTTAGCTATTTTTTTAATGGCTAAAAGAGTATTCCAAGAAAGCAGTCTTAGCAGTTGGCTGCTTAGCACTTCATCTGTTCCTGCTGTTTGTTCCTCCCTTGGAGTCACACTCCTGTGTTAAAAGCACTGAACTTGTCCCCATAGCCATTGGTCCTTATGCAGTAAAGCCACACACCACAGATATCAGATGCAATCAGACTGGAAAGCAAACATGCAAGGGGAATGCTTGAAGTGGAATCATCATCTCTTCAGGACTGTCAACAGGACAAGCAGAGGGCATGCCAGAAGTGGAACCATCATCTCTTCAGCCTCAACAACACAAGTCTTAATAACTTAACTCAAAAACTAGTATGAACAGCAAGGTTTTCACCTGCTTCCATAACCTTATAGTTACATCTATACCAATATTAATACCAATATTAAAGCTGATATAAATAGTAACAATAGTATCATAAAAATTCAGGTAAACTCCCAGTATATCTTGAAGACTCCTTATTCACTGCTGATAACAGGTTTAAGCAATCTTCTTTCCCTTTTTCTTTAGGAGATTTTTGTGTTCAGCATAGAGCCAGCAACACAACAACAGTCAGCCTGACGCAGAGCCTCAGTCTTAATATTGGCTCCTCATCACCAGTGAGTTAGAAACTGTTAGACAGCTTGTGGGAGAACAAGTGCAGCTCCACATATTTCCTTCTCTGTCAAATACACCAGCACTAAAAAGTAAATTTATACAAATTTATACAATAACTTAGGATTTAAATTTTTTATGGCCAACCCAATACAGAAATAAAGCAAGAACATTTTGTTTATCTTAGACATATTCTGTGCTGTCAGAGGGGCTGACTTCTGTCTCTAAAACACCAAAATCACAGGTATTTGACTTTACTAAGTCCAATTATTTTGCCCATATTTGTATGATCATGGGAAGACTCTGGAAACTGAGCTTTGTGCTCACTAGATCTTCATGACTATTCATCACATTTTGATACCACCATTTTTTAAGATTCCTTGTTAATATTTGAACCATAGCCATGAAATATCTTTGCAAGAGTGCATCGCATATCAACCTCATGGATCTCAGGTTTTGGGAAAATAGACTTTCTCTGAATCATTTTCAATTACAAAAAACCCTCTTCAATAGCTGTTAATTGCATGGATTAATTGGTGGGGGTCATAACTTGATAACAACTGATCTATCCATCTTACCATTTCTTTTCAGATGTGTAAAATTTTACATAAAATTTATTTCAATAAGTTATTTTTCAGTTTATGGGTTTTTTCCCTTTCTTCAAACTTGAATAATTCCAATGTTTTTTGTCTGATTAAATTGCAAATATGAACCCAAGAACATTCTGTACTGAGATAACTTGCTTGTATTTTCCCATGAGCTATCTGAAAGTCAAGAACAACCAAATATGGTTGAGGAGTATCTTTCAAAAGAATTTTGAATATGAATGGGATATTTGATTTTAAAAATGACTCAGTTAAACAAGAACATTGAGAATCTTGACCAAAACATCTCTCCTTAAAGATTGTCCTAAGTGTTCTGTTTTTCCGTACTTAAATTTTTCTTGTGTCACTTTCTTTTGTTACTTCAAAAGATAAAGATTCGCATCCTTTACATTCGACTGGTAGCTGACTTTATTGTCACCATAGGCCAGGGAAAATTTTTCAAAGCCTATCCTGCTCCCCTTCTAAAGCTAGCCTAAAATAGACACCATTTGGAGGATGATGAGGATGAAACAGACCTTTTTCAGCCCTATTGTGTGTCTCTTGATAGCCTTTTCATCTGCAGATATGCTTCTTCAAAGCCCTGTCTGTGGTGTCTCCTGGATACAATGAAAAACTGACATGGGTAAAGCCAACACTTGAGTTAAATTAGAGTGAAAAAGTTCTGTGTTTTCTTGTGTTCTTGTATAGTCAGTTACTATGCTTCCTTTTACACTAGATGATGTGAACAAGATTGTCATGATCTAATCTACAATCACAGATTCAGTTCCCTGAAATGTCAAGGACAATTCTTCAGTCTTAGGAACACCAGTTTCTTTCTGCCCTTCATGCAGCTTTTAATAAAATGTACTCATTTTGTATCCTTATGTTCAGTGGAGTACTTTTCAAAGCTCAGTAATAAAAGTTTTTAATCAACTTGTGATTGATTTAATGGGAACATTTGCTCATAGTAGTACGCATGGTTCAAAAATCAGAGATAACTTACAGACATCTGCTCCATTTGGTATCTAAGATATATTCCATCTATAGTTGACAGAAAAAGTCCTTATACAAGCCAGACCTAGGGACTCACAGCAAGGTTCAAAATTATTTGGTTGACCACAGTGCTCATTTATACATGCAATTATATCATCCCATTTTACTTACGTAATTTTAACTGCAATATTAATATATCTCTACATCTTGACTTTACTAATTAAAAAATGTCAAGAATTACAGAATTCTTAAGTTGTCTAAGCAATGTGTGCATCTCAGCAATCCATGCTATAAATGAACTTTCTGCATTGAACTCACTTTCCATGCTCCACGCAAGTTTTTTATAAGAAATTCAAACTACTTCTGGCTTGAGTCCAGAATATTGGAAAGATTTTCTGCATTCATGGGAACAAGATTGAGGCCAACAGTTCTGCTATTTTGCTCAATGGAACTCTTCAAGAGAAAGATATATTTTGGGTAAAGAGAAAGCAATGTTTTCTCCTGGATACATTGAAGACCATGTATTGAATTGTGATTATTGTGTACAAAATAGGAACAAAGATATTTCACAGAAGCATTGCACTCCAGATAAATGCAACATTGACTTGTGGCTTTATAAAAACAGCAGGACTGAAGACCCTACTCTTCCACCTCTCACCTCACGCACTGTTAGGAATCAAATGGTTCAGAAATAATTTTTGAGAGATTAAATTCTAGTATTATTTTTTCCATTAGTATAAATTCAGATTCACAGGTACGTTCACTGTTTATTTCTAATACATTCAGAATACCTGAATTTCTGACTTTCAGAAAGATTTGAAAGATAAAATAACTAGAAAGAATGGAAAGAAATTCCTTGGCTCTGCATTGGGAAACAGTCACTTTTATAAAGATTGAAAATGCTTGAAGCTAAACCATCAGCTTTATAACAAAGGGAGAAAAACCCAAATATGTAATTTATATATTTGTATCACACCAACCATAGCTTGAGTTTAGGGAAATCTTCTACTGTTCATCTTGACAGCCCAAATCAAAACGAACCAGCATGTTATGCTGGGATGCCAGGCAAGTGATAACATTCACATTTTTATAAGAATCAAAAAATAAACAAAAACTAAGTACTGAGTAAAAAATTGTTTGAAGAAATTAGAAGAAAAGCTGGTAGGAGACTTTTCTCACTATCTTATGAGGTAAAGAATGAAGCTTGGTTTGAAACAATTAATATAAATTAGAAGATGAGACATGTAGTAAGAATTACAGGAAGGTACTACCTTAAATATATCTTTGGCCTTGCCAGATATAAGATTTAAAAATTTAGTGAGCATGTACTCCATTTGAGTGCATAATTATAATGATTATATATGCTGATGGGGTAATTGAATTTGCTAATGGCAATTTTCCATTTGCAAATACAACTATTTAATTAATGTACACAATTCTAAATAAAAAATTGTGTCCTTCACAGGTTTTAAAAATCACTATCTGTATTCTGCAAATTTGAAGCAGCGATAGGATTTTACTTTGCTACTCCACAGTGATCAACAGTTTTATCATCCACAGTCTTTAATCAGGCAAGCATACTGTTCTGTATCTAGCTGCAAAGAACAAGAGTGCAAACCATCTCTTCCCCTCCTGAGCAAAATGCAGAGAAAGCTGTTTCTGCAATTTTGTCATTCCTTAATGGAATGTTAATCACACTCAAATAATGGAATAGAGACGGTAACTGCTAGGTACTCCTGTTCTGCTTACAGTCATGATTACTTCAAATTTTCTTAAATGTCTGTTTGATTTTGACCAGGTTAAGCTCTGGAAATCCCTCGGTACAATTCAGTTCAGCAGGCACTTTCCATTCACCAGCATCACATTATCTCGAGCAGCAGAGATACACCCCAGCCCTCCTTCCAAATAGCTCATCAGTCCTTTCTGGCTGTCTTTTTTTTTTTACCCCATCTATCTGATCATGTGACACCAATCAAAAATCTGGACAATTCATTATTGCAAACAGTTCCAAGGAACACAGAATTAGCAGAACTGACATAATCATGTCAGATAACAATACTAGGTAAGATTACCAAATTTCAGTATCACATTTTCTATTACAAATAATATGAACCACTTAGTAAAATACAGAAACCCTAAAGCACTTTTCCAAAGTAGTAAAAATCATAAAATAATACAATATAAACCAGAAGCTTTCACTGTGATCATGTGTGACTTTCTACATAACACTTTCCTGAATATTTTAACTAGCCATTCTTAGCAATTCCTGATGACGTAGCAGTGGGAAAATTTATTTATTTCCCATTATTCAGTAACTCAGTGGCTCACCTGCAAATACAGCTCAAACTCTGGACTTGTAGCATTGTACTTAGTCCTAGAAAAAATTCTAATATGATAGGATATCTGAGAAAGAGAAGGAATTGAACAAAATATTTTAACACTAAGTTATTTGCAGGGATTTGTATGTGTGCTAACTTCAGTGATTAAAAAAAAAATTTAAAAACCCAAAAAAAATCAATTCACACAAACAAAACCAAAATGAAGAAGGAAGTGAAAAGAAAAAGAATGGGCAGCCAGGAACAGCTGCGATGGGATCTCCACACATGCTTATTCCTCTGGGTGGAAAGATATTTGAACACCAAAGAAGCCCAAAAAAGTGAAACCTGCATTTTTGGAGATACCCAAAAGCCAACAGGTCATGATTCTGAGCAGTCCGATGCAGCTGATCCTGCTTTGAGCAGGGGATTGGACGAGATGATCTCCACAAGTTTCCTCCCATTTCAGCTACTCTGTGATTCTGCTACAAATGTCTGAGCACCAAAAGCCCTCTGCAACGGATTGGGTGGCTTTCAGAGTTATCAGAAAAAATCACGATCATTTCACTGTGAATACAGTGCAGATTAGTAATTTAATGAATTCTCCTAAAATTTATTAATTAATATTTTAATTATTATTTTTATTAAAATCAATTAATATTTTCTCCCAAGCTTGGTATTCATGACACAAAGAGGCATAAAAGATGAAGATGACCACAGTGCACAGCATATTCCACTTCAGTAATAGGGATTTGGATTCCTATGCTTTACGAAAACCCACCATACTACTTTTTGTTTTTAGACATCTTGCCATTGTTCCTCTGCCTCTACATCCTGATATGTTCATGTTCATGATTGTTGACTAAGGCTCTGTTGCCACTATTTAGTGAAAACATCAGCTTAGCCTGCAATAGCACTAATCATAAATAACCATCACATAGAAGCACTTATGACATGATCTACACCTAGATTCTTAGATCAGTAGCCAGGTGGTTGAAAATGTATTTATTTTCTGTGTATGTTAATGGCAGGGTAAAGTAATACAGACACAGGACAGGAGGATTCTGGTTTTCGCTTTTAGATTCTCTTTTTGTATCTGCCATGATATTCTTATGTTCCTTATAAAACAGTAATAATCTTAGAATATTAATATTTATCTATTTCACCAAAAATGATAATTTTTAATATATGCAGAAGTCTTTAAGGTAATAGGAAGACATATAGATTTTGAGTCATAGTAGAAAAACGCATAAGGATATTTTATCATTGAGGTTGTTATTTCTCATTACTTGCAAATTTAGGTTGAATTCTGCCAACAGCTGTCCTTCCCTCTGTTCTAAGGAAAGAAGCTAGGGAGGACTCAGTTCAGAAAACTGATGGATATTCTGCCATCAGAGGCTATGTCAAGGATGACAGCCTGCCCTCAGGTTTTGGTGCTATATCAGTTTATTCTCCTGAGGGAGTAACTTCACACTCACTTCTCACCTCTCTGGAGTGTATGTTCTCTCCTTGTGATAAAGCATTGAGCATCAAAAATACAAGGTCGTATGCTTATTGATAAGAATCTTATATTTTAAACATGTAGTTGAACTTTCACTGGATTCATTAGAAAGTGATTAAGAAAGGGCAAAATAAGGTTTTTATGCAAACAGCTCTGCCTGTAGGAGTTGAAAGTGACCTCAGTGTATTGCATCAGCCCAGTATTTAGATTATCCCGAAACTTTTCTTTAAACTGTTTCTTAAATGATGCAGAGAATGGGTGAGAAGATGGATATCACTTCTTCCTGGTAAACATTCTGCTCACCACATGGTTCTCTACAGACCTTTAAGCCCAAAGCAATCCTTTGAAACTCTATCACTTTCCACAGGCACTGTGAGATGACTCAGAGTATGCTAAAATTTTCCCCATTTCTGTCAGATGTTGCTGTTTACGTTGCAAAAAACTTATACTTGCTAATTTCCTATCATGTAGATTATTAGGTTTATGGGCTGATTTAAGGCTTTGAGTTCATTTCAGTTCTTGCTCTCTGAAAATATATTCTTAATATATTAATTTTCTTCAAGTCATATCTCTGTGACACCACATCCAATCTCTTTTCAGTGTCAAAACATCTTCATATATTTTCTTTGCTGGTTGAAAACTATAGTTTGTGTTAATACAATCAAGAAACATTATATGATTTTGTTGATAATCTGAAGTTATGTAACACATACTGCATATATCAGTCAAAACTGAGATACCTTCAGTTCTATTTGGGTTCTTTTTTCCTTTGAAAATGCCTCAAACCTAACTAATTCAATAAAAGGGGGGTAAAAAACATTGTCTATACAGCAAGTCATTTTTGCCAATGGCTACCTGCAGTGTGCCAGTTCTCATGAATAGCAAACATCTCAAATTTTAGAAGACAAGAAACCAGTCCAGGTGCAACTTTCTTTGCCAAATCACTGTTCAAATTGACAAACTACTTTAGGAGAGGATAGTAATTATCTTTAGAAACACTGCAACATGGGAGAAGCTGATTTAATTTAATCACTAGCACTATAATTTAAGTCATGATGCATGCTTTCATTATTCAAAGTAAAGTGTTCTTCTCAGAGGACTTTCATTAGGGATCCGCTCTTTGGGAAAACCTAGTCATGTATGGATCTTCTTGCCACAGTAACTGTAATTATCTGGTAGAATCCAAAAATATGAAGGGAATATTTTAACTAATTCTATTTAGCTAATTATTAAATCCAACCGTGTTAGAATTGTATGACTGATAGAATAGTAATATAATTTATTTACAGTGAATTATATATTAAGTTTATGAATTCATGTAATTATATCATTACAGTTTTTGCAACTCTTTTGGCCTAATTCCTAATTTTGCTCTATTATTCCTTCCCATCCCAATTACTAAATTTCATATTAATATAGACCTCCTTTTTCTGATACAGGCCACTAACTCACCCTTACCACATGAAGAGAGTCACACTGCATAAATTGTTCATGTCAAGAAATTAGAATAAAATAACCCTTGCAAGACTATTACTAAAAGCTTGATTTTTGATTCCTAATCAAAGTAAGTCCTAAAATTGGCAAGATAAGTAGACTAACAACAGCACTAGATTACTGATCATTACATTGCTTCACATTCAGATAACACTTCTAAATATTTCATTATATATACATGACTAAATTAAACTTCAAATGCTTCCAAGAGACAAAGGAATAAATTACACTTACCTTGGAACTCTGTGTTCTAAGACACAGAAATGTTTAATCACTGAATAAAGCTGATGTTTAAAGTGATGGGGGTGTGAATCCCAGTCTTACACGTGAGCCTTGATCAAACTTGTTCTTTTAACGCTGCTAGAACAAAACTGGAAAGATAGAAATTAACAGCCAGAGATTCTGGAAGGTTTTGCTTAATATCTATTATATCTATTAAGTTTCCTTAACGTTATGTCATCCTACTCCTGGTAAACAACTCTTCCATCCTAACCCCCACCATCCCCAATATGAAATATAGAAAAATAACCAGTTCTGAAGAAGATTCCTTGCTTTAAATGCAGTCAGTTGTGATTATTATAAAATCACTTTCCTGCTTTGAGGTTTCTTTGCTGTTGATTTTTAGGTAGGAACTAGAGCGGTTTTCATAACATCAAATATATTCCCTTCATTGCTAACAAGGACCCTAAGTCCTGCTCTGTTATATGAAAACGGTCTCCAGTTCTGACAAAATAAATCAACTCAGAACATAATTTACACTGTTGATCTGTGTGTACATCTGTAGCTTACAATGTATGTACAGCTGTTTCTTACTGTAATAGGCCAGTTTCATGTACTTTTGGAAGAAATGAGTCCTCATAAAATGCTCTTCCTCATTTGTTAAAAGAAGCTATCTTTACGGCTAAATTGTACTCCATTCCCAGTCCTCCCAGACCCAAAAGGATACAAAAAATTGGAATGGAGTATTTTAGTACCAAAAGGTTTTTTCACATGTTGTGATCCTATGGATTTAGTTACAAGTTTCTTATTAAAACCAGTGGTAGCCTCAGCTGTTCAGAATGCCTGAGCTTTAACAAGGTCTAATACATGTTTAATCATTAAAGATATCCTGAAAAGTTTAGGATAGTGATCAATGCATGCAGAGTGTCTTTGGTGCTCACTATTCAATCTCTCTGCAGTCTCTGCAATTGAACATATTTCTTTCTCACAGCAATCAGTAAAGACAGTACTTAAAAGTCATTACAAGATGCTGTCTTTTTACTTGCTTCCCTTTGGATTTCACAAACATAGCTAGACCCTATACATATCCCCTTGTAGGTTGACTATACCCAGGGAGTACAACATGAACTCTAAGCAGCCATTGCAGACACACTAAATCTGAATCACAGGGAAATAAGCGTCCTTGTATGTCATTAGGTCCAGTACTGGAATGGCACTGGCTCTTATGTCTTATGAGACATGAGGACTACACTTTTAGCTACTGGCTGAATTCCATAGGAAAGAATTCAATATCTCCACCTGTAAGGCTGAAATAGCTGGGGGCTTGAAGGGTACCTCAGGTGGCCAGGGTTACTATCATATTCAGCATCATCTTCCATCTTTCAAAACCTCCTGTGGTTCACATGCTTGAAGCATTCTGGTACACAGTGCTGCTAGAAAAAGGGTTCTGCATTCACAGGTGGATCAGAAATGCTCTCTGTTGCTGCAAAATGTGACAGTCTCTGGGGATGAAAGGCATTTCCTAAGTATCCTCTTCAACTCTATTTCTGAGTGCTGGATAAAGAGGGGACATTTTGATATTCCTCCTAGCACTTTTGTGCAATCAAGTCCTCCTTCAATGCTTATTCTATAGTCACCTTCTAACAAGTGGAGATTCATAATCAGACCTCATAAATGAGGCATGCCACTACATCATGTATAATGAAATGTACTCTTTCTTATAGCAAAGCATCTTGCTTCTGTATCTTAGTATCAATCCAGCCCCTGCATATTTAGTCCTTGATAATAAAAATTCATGTTAAACTGCATTTCTTTTAATTCTGTGGCAAACGATTACTGAAATGAGCTCAATACATCTACAAATCATTTCAATAGATGACTACAAAAGGCATAGAATGTTATGTTAGCTAGAGGAAGTGCCATCTACTATGAGGGACTGCTGTGTAAAATTTATTTAGTGTATGCATGATGATCATAAAAGCCAGGATATTACAAAACTGAAATCAATTACTAATTATGATACACAAGATTCAAAAATTAAAAGCAATTTGAACTGCACAGAGGAGGATAAAACAAGCTCATAAACAAGCGGCTTTCCTAAACATATTCAAATGTGAATGATGATGTGGCTTTTATTGTCCCCTCCCCCAGATATTTCACTTTTGTATTCATGAAGGACATTACAAGTCACAAAATAATGAGTGGGCCAGGATACAAAGAATGAATTAAAATTCCTGAAGACAATTAGCCAAATGTTTTGTTTTAAAGCTGTCATCTAGAAACTTGAATCATTACTAAAAGCATAGTTCCCTTTTTTGCCCTCAGC
This sequence comes from Ammospiza caudacuta, assembly GCF_027887145.1. Taxonomy (NCBI): domain Eukaryota; kingdom Metazoa; phylum Chordata; class Aves; order Passeriformes; family Passerellidae; genus Ammospiza; species Ammospiza caudacuta. The sequence continues at coordinate 46,750,141 of NC_080598.1, read as the reverse complement.
TTTTCTCTCCAGATAGGTGGTAGAAGTTTTGTGTAATCAGATATTCAAATGGTTTATTTCTGCATTCTGTCACAAGCAGAAGAATAGGTTTTAACATTTGATAAAACCAAATCTCACTTTGGGTTCATGTCACACTAGTAGAGGACAATACCACCAGCTCTGATTATTGCAGTGTAAGAATTCGTGACACACTGAATGTGTAAATGGTTTGGGAACAGGCTTATATAGAAATATGCAGTCACCTCAGATGAACCCATCCTTCACTCCATACTAATTGTATATTGTTGATGACGTGAGCACTTACATGTTATGGGTTCAGTCACCTCCAGGGAACAGGTAGAAACAAATCAGGTCTGTGTTACCTGCAGTGCAAGTGATCAGGAAATAACATGCTGTGAAAAAGAAATAAGAATTCAATGCCTTGCCAGAATACATGACTGGAAAGTCCATCACAGTAAAACTGTGCTGCATTTAAGGTGAAACTGGACAGTCTGTGGGCAAGCTGAACTCCACAACAGAGTTGATATCTCCAGTTGAAAAAGAGCACTACATGTCTTCATGAAGTATTATGCAGAGCCACCTCACGGAAAAATTAAATCAGACCCAACAAAGGCAGATTAACATCGTGTTATCTCCTAACATTTCTGCTCCTTACCTTAGAAATATATTGCTCAAATGCATAAACTTTTGATAAAGTACTTCAATGTGTCAGATGACTGAGGTGAGAAGCACAAGTGATTTTACCATCTTCTCCAACAAAAAAATGGGATCTTCAGTGATCTTCCTATGTCCTTGGCTCTAAAGTACTAAGCATACATTTTATTTTTTATTTTCTTCTTTGCAGTTTTCTTCTTTCTTAATTTTGCAGCTCAATGAAATATTCTCACTGTTTCTGTCTGGTCAGAATATTTCTAAGTGATTCTCTAACATGGCATCATCTCTATTCACCTCCCCAAATTCTCCTTGTGTTTATGAAATGAGTTTTCTCTGCTTATAGGATAAAGTTCTTCAGATTTATAACTCCAAGTACAGTGAAGTAAGTAAGTGAAGTGAAGAAGATAAACAATCTGAATTTGAGGATAAATGACTCTGTACATCAACAATTTTAGAATCCATCATAACCTGCCAGTCATATGCTCTCTGAGCATGAAATGTGTAAAGAATATAAAGAGCTTTTCACATAAGCCTAAAAGGATCATAAGCAAATTTTGTTCACAGTTACAATCATTTTAAATTCATCTTCTAGCAGAAAAAAACAAGTCAAAACATGCCCAGTGAAATTTAAAAGGTTGATCTCTTTGCCTATGATGTGTATTAAAACCTTTGGGCTTGTGTGGAAATAATCTGGGAACCTACAGATAGTCAGCTCCTGCATGTGAGCTCACAGAACACTGGCATTGGCCTGGATGTCAGCACCTTCATAACCCCCCTGAAAGGAATCAGCAGAGCAGGTCTGGCTGTGCTCTGAGCATATGCAGGAGAACAGAGTATTTAATGCCTCTAATTTGCAGGCAAAGCAGAGGCTGTTAAAGGTGGTGCAAGGTTATGACAAATCTAAGGTCTTTGAAATGTTAGATTTTAATTTGAATTAATAAATAATGTTGTTTATTCTCCCTGTGAATTTTATTTTTAGTATGAGGATGTCTGGTTGGTTTCAAGCTATTTGGACTTAAAATCAAAGTCCTGACTACTGTATGCACTTTTAAGATATAATAGAAAGTGAATTATTAAATTAGGCATTCTATAAAGGATTTTTCACAAGGAAGGTGCTATTCTGTCAGAATCTTGTAGCTGTAATACATTTTTTACAACCTTTAAATTAAAAAAATCAAATATTTTAAACTCAAATTATACATTTTAGTTTCTTCTACATGTGTTTTTATTTTTGGTTTATAAAACTATCTGAAATATTTCAATCTGAAAACACAAGTCTATTTAAAAGAGGTTTAATTATGTAAGAAATTGAAGTGATATTTCCACATCCTGTCCATTTTTTTTCTCATGTATAAACCCACTTTTTCCTGTATATTTTGAATGTATAAGATTAAAAATTAATCAGACCTTTTACCTAACCTACAAGCTTACTTGTAAAGGACACTAAAAAAAAAAAAAAAAAAACAAAAACCAACAAAAACAACTGTGTAGAATACACAGATACACAGTTATTGCTAGTCTTTCTAGTGCCCAATGAAAATAAAAACATTGTGTTTTGCTGAATCTATCCAGTTTATGTGTGTGGAACCTGGCTGTCAATAACACCTGACAATTTGGCAACAATGAAAATCCTCAGCAAGTGAACTTGCACATCCTTTCAGTGAGTTGCTATGAGATATCCACTCTGAAAGTTCTCCTTCATCAGGAATTATTTATCTGTATTCAGGGAAGTCTTACAAAACCAGGGGTATCACCCTTTTTACTGAGCTTGAACTTGACTCTGTCATCTCTCTTGTCCACATGATCTGAAAACATCTGTCTTAAAATCTGTATCTTATTCCCTTCTACTTCACCCTTAAATAAAAATTAACAGAGGGGAGTGCTGAGATTTTTCATATATTCCAACAGGTGAGAGATTGGTTTTGCATCTTTTTGCTTCACCTTTATTGTAGCTGAAACACATAAAAGCTGAATATTTATGTTCAATAATTGAAGAAAATAAAGTATATGGGTTCTTAGTTTACAAGAATGCTCATATTTAAGTTCCAGTGCTGCCCAAATCAAGTATTCTTTAACTTTATCCCTGATAATGTTGTAGAAGGAGTAGCAGCTACAAGGGAAATGTTAGAATAACAGAGAAAAAATAAATTATGAAAAGACAGGAATTGTACAGACAGTGTAATAATATATTTCAGTTTTCTCTCAGATATAAAACAGCTTCTAGAAAGAATACTGAAATCAGCATTTTTCTCATAGCAATAACAGCAGAAAAGCATCCTCTTCTGACATGTAGGTCATATACAGAGGATATTGTGGTTACTATTTTATCAAGAACATTTACCCACAATTTTAAATACCCTCAAGTAAGATGATTTCTCATTCACACTCCCGTCCACATCCTATGTTATATGCATTTGCTCTAGACTTTTAAAATTGTTTTCAGTATTTGAACATTATTCGCTTTGATATTCAAGCAAAACAAGCATACCAAGAATTGGTATTTTCATAGAATCTGGTTTAATGTTAATAAAATAGTGCCATTTTATTCCATACATGCAGCAATGTATATAACCAAGCTGGGGGATTTTTTTAACTTTTTGTGCTTCTCATCATGGTTCTTTCCTTTGGTAATTTAAATTAATAGAGATATATCTGCTGTGGTAAGAAACTCCTAGGGGTGGTGCTTTCACAGCTCATAGACTAAAATCTAAAATTCAGATCACTATTGACTTTCTCCTCTTTCTCCAGGTGCTATTCTTACACTATTTCAGATTCATGTAGCAGATTCTAGTACTAACAGATATAAAAACAGTTTCTGCATGATAACTGTTGGAACCTCTAACCAGAGAAACAAAGTCACGGAGATGTAATGGAGTGTCTTGTCCTATAATGAACTGCCCTTTTTTCCATAAAAAATTACATAGTATAATTGCAGCTGAAGATTTGGCTATATGAGGTCTTCCAGTTAGAGGTTTTGGAAAAATAAAACAACAAAAAAAAAAGAAAACTAAACCAAAATATTTTTTCTTTCTCCTTTTTTTTTCTTCCAAATAAGACTTTAGTGGAATTGAAATATAATGCAAATTGGGTTTGCAGTGCTGGAGGGGACACAGAAATACAGATTCTCAGAGTACAATAAAGATGCAGAAGATACACCTCCAAGTGCTCAGGACAAAGTCATAATTTAATATTAATTCCATTGTTCATACTACTTCTAAAATGAAAATTAAAAATAGCTGTAGTTTAATTTCTTGAGAGTGCAAGGCAAAAGATTTCATAAGGATGAAAGAACAGTAGAAAACAAACAGTAAAGAAACTGACATCTTCTGTGGACCCTTACTGAACTCTTTGTGGATGTCAAGATAAAAATGTGGTATTTTTCAGTAGGTATCTTTGGTCATATAGTGCACAGCTTCCTTCTTCTTTCTGCATATTTTTATTCCATTTGGCTGCAAAAAGCAGCCAAATCAATGATTTAGATGTGAGAGAATTCCAGATCTCCCTCAAACTTGATTAAATGTAATAACTGGTTCACCACAGTGCATTTGCTTAATGCACTTATGCACAGTCAATTGTTTTCACTTACAATGCAACATTATAAGATTAAATTTAGCAAGGAAAATATGCTCTGCCTGCTCTTTGGAAAAAGTGTGCAACAGTGTCTTTGCTAAGTTTTACATCCTGTATCTATCGTGTTGTAATTTACAGAGAGTAGAGTAAGAAACAAAGCAAGAAAAACCTCAGCAATTTTTTTCTGGTAGCTTTAGCTCTTGAATGAATTGTGTGCACACTGCATCCTATCATGTAGGTAAGGAATGCCAGCATTATTTACAATAAATCTGCAAAACCACCCTTGGAATTCTAGTACAGTGACAGAGAAAACTAACAAGGAGACTTTTAGGCCACCTGGCTCAAATTTCACTTTGACTGGTGGTGGGTCAAAGTCATCACTGCCCAATGTCAGTTTTGCAGCCCCTCAGTAAACCACAATGGTCTGATCAGTCACAGGAGGATATGGGACCATGGCCTTCCAGCAGCCGCTTATTTCATGTAAAGTGGGAAATAAAAACCTCCATTGCAAACGCTAAGATGCAAGCAGTGATGAGTTAGTGCTTACTCCTGAGGACTTCTGTAGGCTGCTACAAAGTTATACCAATAATGAATAAGTTTTCTCTTAGTTTAGAGTAAAAAGAAGAGTAGGAAAAGCCATATCCAGGTTTATCTTTCCCGTATTGATCCCTGCTATTAAATGTCTTAAAGCTATGCCTTTTTAAAAAATTAATTCAACCTGTGTTATTAAATAGTGTCTGTAAGTGGATTACAAAAATACCACTCATGTTCTAAGCATATTGTAATATCACATTTAAAAAAAGGAAGAGAGGAATATGGGTACCTACATGTTCTCATGCCATGCCTGAATTTCAGTAAGCAAATGTACAGTTGAATGTCTTTAACATCAAGGAGTTGCATGGCCACAAAATGTACGCAATTATTTGGCAATTCATTAGCAGAAACTAATGAAGATGTGATTAATTCAACAAGCATAATCATTGTGTACAGGTGGAGGCTTTGCAAACTGACGTGCAGTCAGTGGCACATCAGATATGATGAGTTGTAAGTCCAGGGGAAAGGGAGGCTGCTCTTTCAAATTGCTGAAGGGCACATACTACACCATGAAATTGAAAATATTGACACAAAATAATCAAATTAATCAGCAAAATCTTCTACATTTATGTGGGACAAACACCCATTGGTGGAATATTCCTGGCTTTGCCTTTAAATCAATGAAAATTGTTAATCCAATTGTATATTAGCTATGATTGACAGAGGCCAATGAAAAGACAAAGCAGGACAGAAGTTTGACCAACCAGCCCAAACCATGTTCCAGTGTGCCATTGTGTGTCTTTTTTAAATCTGAGCTGCGTGTTCAGATCAGTTTATGTACAAGGGTGAATGCAATAAAACTTAAAGTGGTGTCTTAGTGAAGTTATGCATTTATAAGGAATTCTGACAGAAATTCCATGAAAGTCCACCAAGAAATAGTAGGAATAACAAGACAATAATAAAAAATATTTGAAATCTCTTCTGAAAGGAAATCAGAAAACCCTTCAGGTATGAAACGCTGGGATGAAAATATGAAAGAAAAAACAAACAAACAAACAAACAAACAAATAAATAGAAGCACCCCCAAAAAAACAAACAAACTGAAAAAACAATTTTAAAAGCCTTGTGTTATTTGATTTTTACTTCATTGAAATGTGATCTATTTTCCAAAACCATCTGCCATTGTAAGCTACTTCAGTCATAAATCTCAGCTGTCTGTCTAAATAGTCTAAACTCAATTGTGAACACAAATGTAAATATTTGTATCTGTAATATTTTACCCCAGAAATATTTCAGGATTCTTCAGCTTTCTGAAATAGGTGATGAGGTATTCTCTCTTCCATGCAAAGGAGACTGCTTTGTGATTTCTTCTCATTGCTTCAGGCCAGAAAAAGATAAAACCAATCCAAATCTAAAATTAAGACAATTTTTATTGTGAAAAGCTATTAGCAATTTTTAATGGAAAACACAAAACACATTTTTATATCCCAAAAATTTTTCTAACTTTTTTTTTCTAAATTTTTTTCTAACTTTTTCTCTAACTTTTTCTAACTAAAAAGGCTAGTAAAAGACTAATAAAAACTAGAGGAAATAATTTGTGGACAGAAGCTTCTATTTGCAAAATGAGTTGAAAAATAAAGGATTGACCATTCTTGTTATTAAATAATTCATTTTCTCTCTTTTTGTAATTTTTTTAACATTGGGGAATAAATTCAGCATGTTTCAATTCATAAAAATTCAGAAAGCAAATCTGAAAACTAATACATCAGCTTTATAAATGACAGTGTGACTAACTTGCACCTGGGGATAATTTTTTTTTTTTGTAAAAAACTTGAAAAGATATTTTTATCTTGTTCCTATCACTCTTTTAAGAGTTTTGTAATCTGACATTATTAATGTCTCTCATTAATCTTGGATGAATTAGGGAGCCAGGATCTTTGAGGCTCAAGTCAATTATGTATAAATAGAGTCTATTATTTACAGCACCATTATGTCCCCAGCTCATTTATTACATAAATCTTTTCCTATCATCTGTAATTTATATATTCATCCTTATTAACTAACATTTCTGGGTAAATAAAAAAATTGTGACTTAGGTAAATCACATCCCACTAAATAGAACTAGATAAGAGTCTAATTTATTTCATTTCTCACACTTTTGACTGGTTTTGACTGGTTTTGACAGATGATTTTCAAAAGCATTAGAGGCAAAAGTAGTGCATGGCAAAAGTAGTTTCAAACACATGCTTTCCTCCTGGAAAATAAGAGGTTGTGTCCCTAAGACCCTTATTAGACTATTCTGTGATGTCATTGTGAATCTTATCAGCAAAATTTTAAAGAAGAGCCAGCCTAATTTTTTTCTGATATTTTGGATGGTTACTCTGTTATTTTTGCCCCTGCTTGAATTGTGAAAAACCCAGGACATTGATCAAAACAGGATAATAAACATCACAAAAGCTGCTTAGCAAATTGCCCTTATTTTAATTAATCAGCATAATAAAGACAAGAATACTGAGCAATTTTATTGATTGGTCCTTTCTTTTATTTTCTCTTTTAGCACAATTTTACATTCCAATTTCTTAAATTTTTAGTTTTATCTCCCAATACCTGCAACTGCAATTATCTGAGTTTTATAACTCTAAGTTACAGGATGGAAATATGGAAAAGAAGTGAGAAACAGCGATATGTATGTTCCAGATACTGTTCATCTTGGGTTGGGTGAGGAGCAACAAATAGCAAATTCTTCCATTTAGTAGTTCTTAACCGTAAAATGGGTTTATCTAGCAACAGAAAACCCTGTATCAAGTCTAAGTGGGAAGTCTGTTGTGCATAGAAAATCATCATGCCCCTCAGAGAGTATGACAAATTTCACACATATACTTTAGCATAGAGTATTAACTGATGGAAATGAAATATTATGGTAAGTGATAAAACAGTATTACTTTATATTGTGTCTGCTCTTTGCTTTATATTTTTTTTTAACCCTCTTATGTTCACTGAGTAGCCCTCTTTTCATCCATCACCAGTCAGAGGCTTCCCTAGCCACCTGTTCAATTAGATGAAATTTCGTTGCCTTCTCTTCTGTCTTCACTTCTGTGCCACAGGCTGCAAATCAAAATAGAGAAGATCTGCATTGGTCTGTCTTCAAGTAGAGCTTGAGAGATAGACAATGATGTCTTAAGAATTTAATCTAGCTTCTGAAAGGCTCTCAATCTTTGTAAATTTTGTATATTTATGATTTTAATGGTACAGTGCCAGCACTGTCTATCATTTATGAAAAACACAACTCAAGGATTCACTCATTGTGATTCTTGATGGGCAGCTCCTTGTGTGTAATGCCAGTCTTTGCTCTTTAAATAGAAAGAGTTAATTTTAGGGAACAAGAGGAATTATATTACAGGGTCTGAAGGCTGTATTTAATTTATAGTGAATTGTTCATGCAGAGGAATGGGTTTTACAATTAAATGAGAGATTCCAAACCTTTCAGCTGCTTAATCAACCATATAAATAGAAGGAATGGGTTGGGATTGAACATCTCAGCCCACCTGCCTACTTCCACATATGGCTGAAATACTCTTGGTAATAGAGAATAAAATAACTTCTTTCCTATTCCTATGAACTAAGAACATGAACAGTGTCTGGCCTGATAGACAGGCCAATCAACCAGGCAAATGAGCTCTGCTGGTGGTGGGATATTTCAGGGGACATATCTTTGGTCCACTTCACAGTTCAAATAAAAATTTTTTTGAGAGATGGACCACAAGGTTCAACATTTCGTGTATATGGATTTTTATTCCTTATTCTGACCATAATTTTGCATGGTTGTGTTCCAGTATTTATCCTATATTTGGTCTCCCATGGATGATTAAAAAAAAAATACACCCACTAACAATTTTAGGAATTTAATATGAGACAGTTATCTCTGCAACAAATATTCACACCTTCTCCTCTCCCTCACCTCCAAAACAATTGTTTGTAAGATGACAAAACAGAGTTTGACCAGGGCCATTTTAGTATTCAGGTTTTGTACCATGAGGTGAATGCATTCTATCAGGTAATCATAACAAATCCTGTTCATTAGTAAACAGCCTTATTGAGACATACACTCCTGAAGGTGAAAGTGCAGAGTTAGGTCCCCAAACAGTAATTTGAAAGGAATTATTAATTTACTTTCATCTTTTTTTGGGCTGCTAAATTGTCTCCAAAACTTTTAAACTTTTCATTTCACGGTATTCAGCTTACAAAATCAGATGCAGTAGAGAAAAATTTCAAAATGTAACAGGAATTTTCTTTTTTTTTTTCCTACTTTTTTCCATTTTGCCAGGATTTTTTACTCTAAATCTTTTCAAGGTACATAGGAGTGTCAGAAATATATTAGTATTTAGAACTATCTTAGGTGACCACCTGCTGTGAATGCTAAATACCAAAATTGCTATTAATGAAAATATTATCGGTCAGTGTGTGAATTAACACATACAGGTAACCAAGGGCAACCATCAAAGCACAGCTGAAATGCAAACAGTGGGTGTATTTCATTACCTCACTAACATCAGCAGGTGGCAGAGACACACGGGGACCCAGGTTCCATTCAGCTCAGCTAATCCTAGCAAGGGGAGGGGATCCAGGGGCTCACTGCAACAAAAGGCTTTGGGCACGTCTGTGAAAGTGTGTTATCTCTCCACAGGAGTTCCACTTCTCAGAACAGGCAGAGGATGAACAACACAAGGCATAAAAAATGTAGCTTGCTCATACCAACAGTTTTAGCAGTCTCACCTGCAAGGTCACTTTGAGCAAATTTATTCCCTCCTCCTTGCTGAATCTCACAGTTTTAACCCTTTTTTCCCACCAGTCAATATTCACATTGATTTTTTTGTTAGCAGTATCATAAAATCATAGAATCAAAGAATGGCTTGCATTGGAAGGGACTTTAAAGGTTATCTGGTTCCAACACCTCCCCACTATGGGCAGGAACACCTTTCACTACACCAGGTTGCTCAAAGCCTCATCCAACCTGGCCTTGACCACTGCCAGCGATGGGGCATGACTTCCTTTATTCTGCTGTACCAGATGCTGGCAGTGAGACAGGCTTCCCAAGCAGGTACATGCTTCAGGAGTTCAGTGAATTCTGCCATCCTATCTAGTACATTTTATGTTCTCTGATTTCCTCCATTATGAAGATAGGAATTTGATATTAAGCACAAATTTGAAAAAAAAATTCCTGAAAACATGGAAACTGCTTATCGGATAGATACTGGTCTGTAGTTTTTTCTATAGTCTTATAATAAAGAAGAAAAATATCCAATTTCCAAAAGGAAAAAATATTCTAAATTGTACATTCAGAATGTGCATGTTTTTATAAAGGACAGCAAATGTTGAAGGAAAAAAAGCTTAAGTAAAGATGAATTCTGAAGCTGTTGGACTTTGACCCATTTTTTGTGTGGGCAAAAAGCTATGTATGCTGTCTACCTGAATGTTAGCAAAGCCTTTAACACTGCTTCCCACATGATTCTCCTGGAGAAACTGGCTGCTCATAGCTTGGACAGGTGCATCTTCAGTGGGTTAAAACCTGGCTGAAATGCTGAGCCCAAACTGTGGTGGTAAGTGGAATTACATCTAGCTGATGGACTGTAACGAGTGTTGTTTCCCAGGGCTCAGTATTGGGGCCCTTTCTGTTTAATATCTTTATTTATCATCTGGAGAGAGAGGTCAAGCTTACCCTCCATCAGTTTGCAGATGACAGCAAGGTGAGCAGGACTGTTGATGTGCTGGAGGGCAGGAAGACTCTGCAGAGCGATCAGGACAATCAAGATGGAGCAATGCCAAAGCAACCTTTGGGTAAGCAGTCATCAGACCAAAAGTTATTATCAGTGAATAGTAAAGATATGTACAGACTAGCTTAAGAAAAGCTATCTAAGGCCTTGAATATGTATCCAGCTTCTCACAGGCAAACATGGGTCAAGATGTTGGAAAAAAATTGCCTAGAATGAAATTAATGTAATGTCTTATATAAGTTGGCTTTCTTAGAATGGTTCTCCATTCTTCAGGACCATATATGTAATTTTTAGCCATTCGTAATTAACTGAATGAGGATTGTCCTTCTCATCAGGCTCCAGACTTCCAAAACTAAAGATTTTTTAAAGGTGTTCCAAATTTATATTCTAAAAACTTCCACTACACAATGCAAGAACATTCTTTCCATTCAAAGCTTTGACACCGTACAAAACAAAGCACCACATGAGAGATATCAAACACCTCCATTTTAAATTAAGTTCAAACACAAAGGAGGGCACTCATAAACTCAGTAGACCCAAGGAAATGTTCCAGAATAAAAGAAAAATGAATTTTCCAGGACATTTAGTTCCTGTGATGTCACAATAGCTGTTCCTCTCATGGCACGATTCCTAGTCAAATTATTCAGTGATTATTCTATTTCAGTTTCGCTATTGAATATTCAGTTTAATTGCCCAAAGAGAATTGCTTTGCTATTGAATGCAAAAAAAAAAAAAGAAAGCAGAATAATTTTTGGCTGAATCTATCTTGCTGCTCTGAAGCTGTAGGCTATAATTTTTTGTGTCCAGCTTAAAGAAAAAATATCTGGCTCCTGCCTTGGTTGTAACCATGAGAGATTAAATGCATTTAAGAAATGGATATATTGGATATATAAATGGATATATCAAATGTGTACATTCTCTTTTCACTTAAAGTATAATTGGCCACCCCTTGCTTCACTGCCTTTGCTTGATCATCATGGCATGTCAAGACAAATTCAAAGCTAATCCAATTTAATTTACTCCTTACAGGACCAGCCTGGGGACTAACACAAATCTGCCAGAAGAACTGTCTATTTTTAATCTGGCTAACCTTTCCGTAAATGCTATGTTCTATAGAACCACAGAAATGCCAGCTTCTAGGCCAATGATTCCCAAAGCTGTAGGGGAAAAGTCCATTGTCAAACCTCAAACTTTATAATTTACTTTCTTTGCCTGCTAAAGAAGTAAATGGACATTTTATATTTTCATGCACTAGATGGGGAATACACTTTGGAAACAGTTTTGGGGGCTAGAATTGTTTCTAGAAAATTGCCTTCTTTTCAGTTGGTCAATAATATCTCTTCCAGAAGTAGAAATTCCACAGAAAGCAAGAGAACAGGAAATGAGACACTTATGTATCAAACTGAAGGTGAAGAATATGAAAGGTAAGTAAAAAGTATTAACAATTATGAAAGTGTTACAGAACACATCAAACTAAAATGCAAAGTAGACAGCACATTAAAGAAATTTGAAAGCTTACATGACACACAAACAATTAAAACTACTTTGTCCAATTCTACATTTCTGAACTGAATATTTCTTTAACCACATGACTTCTTAATTTATGCTATAAACCCATTAAAGTATAAAACTCCTCACGGCTCTGTAGAGGGACCCAGACAGACTGGATAGATGGGCTGAATCCAACAATATAAAGGTTTCAGAAGACCAAGTGCCATTTCCTGCAGCACTACAGGCTGGGCACGGAGGGGCTGGGCAGGGGCCAGGCAGAAAGGGAGCTGGGGGTGCTGATCAGCAGCCAACTGAACATCAGCCAGGCTGTGCCCAGGTGGGCAAGAAGGCCAGTGGCATCCTGGCCTGGATCAGCAATGGTGTGGCCAGCAGGGCCAGGGCACTGTTTGTCCCTCTGTATTCAGCACTGGTCAGTACCTAAATGGTTCTAAGGTAATTAAACTGTTTTTCTTAATGTGAATACTATTAAAGCTGTAGAGTTTCTTTATGATTTCCTCACTTATTACTGAGAAGAAAAATCCAAAAATATCCATAAAAATATCCATTCAAGAGAGATTAGTTATTAACATTAACTGTTATTGACATTAACAATCAGTAACCTTTATCTTTTGCCATCATTCTTGACTCAAAGGAAAAGAAACTTCAAGAGACATCAGTGTTAGGGAAATTATTTTTAGCACAAAATTCAAAGAAAAAAAGAAGCTCCTCTTAAATTTCAGAAATCCTTTGAAGAGAAAAATGAGAAGATAGGAGAGTGAAGATGGCACTATCTTGGTTTCTAACTTATATATGACAAGCAGTGATATGTGCCAGCCAGATGCTGAAATCTTTTAACAAATGACCAATTTGAAATGGATGTTTTTGTCAGCACTGTTTTGGATGAGTCAAACACAGACAGTGTCAACATTAACTTCCTTACAGTCAGTCCTTCTGAGGAGGAATGAGGGCTGTCTGGGATCTCCTAAAAACTGAGATGATTGTACAGGGTTGCTCATGTGCAGCAAGTCTGTAATGCCTGAAAGCACCAGACATTCTGCACACATGCATCACAGCTGGCCCGTGCCTCTGCCATAAAACCAGTTCTTCAAAACACACCAATTTTTTCTGGTATGTGATGTACCGGGGAGTCACACGTGCACAAAGATATACCTGATACTTCCCCAGCTGTCAGGCATATTGTACAGGCACACGGCAGCTAGGCAGCGTAGGTTCATTAATCACTGCTTCCAAGACATAGCACATTCTCTGCACAGAGCATGCTGTTAATCTACCCACAGTCAAAAGGATTGTTCAGGACTTCCAGGTTCTGGAATGCTTATTGCAGGCCTGCTGCTTGTTACACATGACTGATTTTTTTGGATCTCCAAGCAATTGTGAGAAATCTTCCTGAGTTTCTTGAATTGATACTTTAAAAGAAAAAAGAAGTCATGACTGGCAACTAAAAAATGAGAAGAGCTCAGGCAATGATCTTGCCAAGGTCTGAAATAGAGATCGGCTGGGTCAAATAAAATTATATTTTAATTTTTCGCTAAGTCCTCATTATTTAAAGGTGTTCAAAAAAAATACACATAGATTTATATATATTTAAGCTAGCTTACTTGTGGGTCTTTTCTTTTTGAAGTTTAATTAAATGTGATTTTAAAAAAATGGGGTTTCTGAATGTTTTAGACCACAAACTGCTGAAAAAGAGAATTAAACCTTTTAGGTTATTGATGTGTTAAGCCTCAAATAGATACTTCAGATTTCAAATATTGTCTCTCCAGGCATTTATAATGAATTCACAAGCCTGGTGGATTCCATCTGAGGAGACCAATTCTCTCTAGAATTGTCCATTTAAACCACGATCCTTTTAAGTAAAGTAATATGGTCAAAACCTATTTTATGGATGGCCCATGCAAATTATATTATTTATTATTTTATAAAACAAAGAATTTGACATCTTCTAATAAAAATATGAAGCTTAAACTGTCCATAAGATGGTCAATAGACTCTGATATATTTAATAGGTGTATTAGTGCTGCAAATACTAAATTTGTCATATTTGAGAAAAATCATCCATTCTCCCTTAAGTGATTAGAGGGGATGTTTTTTGGGTTTTGTTTCATTTTCTGTGCCCTGCAGATTAATGTATCTGTGGCATGAAGATCATCATTAAACAATCTCATTATCTCTGTTTGAATGAATAAGCAATGTTGTAGAGCAGCAAATTTCTGCATACAGATGGTATATTAGCTTGTATCCACTATAATGGTGATCATTGGATGTATTTTTTGTGAGCTTTGATGCTGAACTTCCAAATGCTGAATTATTTTTCCTCTCCTGTATTCAGTACTCTAGAGCTTCCAGCCAAAATTCCCACAGATGGAGGTACAAGAAGAATGATGGAATGCCCAAATCATCCTCTACCATCATCCTATCAAATGTACAACAGAACTCCCTTACAAGCACCCCCAGAATCAAGCACTGGCTCATTGACAGCAATGAAATACTCTAGTACTTCAACAATGTGCATTAAAAAAAAAAAAAAACAAACAACAACTTCTGGTGGCTATATTGAGTTTGAAATGTCCCTACAATGACTATAAAAAGAATCTTGGGTAATATGATATCAGTTTTAGCTGTAGATCCCTGTGGACTGATGGATAAGATTTTGGTTGGATGGTTGCATTCAGAGCACATTGGTTAACAGCTCAGTCCCAATGGTTACCAGTGACAGTGGTGTCCTTCAAGGGTCTGTATTGTCAGTATTACTCAATATTTTCATTAATTACATAGATTAAGAAATTAAGTGCACCCTCAGCAGATTTGTAGATGACACCAAGATGAGTGGTGTGGTGACACACCTGAAGGACAGGATGTCATCCAGAGGCACCTGGACAAGCTTGAGATGTCAGTCCATGGGAATCTCATGAGCTTTAAAAAGAGCAAGTGCAAGGTGCTGCATGTGGATTAGATACACTCAGTATCAAAACAGGCTGGAGATTAATAGATTGGAGCAGCCCTGCTGAGAAGGACTTATGGGTGCTGGCAGATGAGAGGCTGAACATGACCCAGCAATGTGCACTCACAGCTCAGAAATCCAGAGCTCAGCATCAAAGCCAAACCTGCCCTGCACCAACAGTAGCCTGACCAGGAGGCAGTGATTCTTCCTCTCTCTCCCCTCTGGTGAGACCCCACCTGGAGTGCTGCGTCCAGCTCTGAGGTCCACAGCATAAGAAGGATGAGCACGGTTGGAGCAAGTCCAGAGGAGGACCACCAAGTTGATCACAAGTGCTGCAACGTGTATTTGGCCTTCAAAGGCAGAGGTGGTCAGAGTCCGGCTAGCTGAGGTTAAGGCCGACACCCAGCTGCATAACCTGCCAGCGCCCCTCGGCGTCGTAAGGCCTCGGGCTGTGCTGGCTGCAGACTGGATCGCTGCTAAACGACGAGAAGGAAGGAGCTGGACACTCGCCAAGGGACTAAACTTGGCTTATTAGAAAGCCCACGATGTCCCAGCGAATGACCCAGAACAAAGGGTGCTTAGGGGTTATAAAGGGAAGGAGTGGACCCGGGAGGGGTTTACAGAAGACCAATAGGGGAGAAGAGGGGATGAACTTAACACAAATGACATAGTGGAGAGCCCAATAGGTACCAGGTATGGGAGGGGCCCCGGGACCACAGCCAACCACAACCCCCAAAGAGGAGAAGCTTCTGGAACACTAGGTGGAGTGGGGGAGGGTGATTGACTTGGCCCAGGGAGGAGAAAAAGCATACATATAAGGGAAAATGGGGAGGAGGAATTATATAACCTAACAGATTGACAATAGAACTGGCAGGGCTGTGGCGGGAAAACTGAGGAGGGCAGAACCATTTTACACAACATGGGGGGGAGCAGATACATAAAATGGGGGAGGAATTAAATGAACTTAATGAACACACTACAACACACAAGGTTGGACCATTTATCCTATGAGGAAAGGTTGAGAGAATCGGAAAAGATTAGTCTTCGGGGTGACATAATTGTGACCTTCCAGTACCTGGAAAGAACCTATAAGATGGACAGAAACTTTTTACAAGAGCCTGTCGAGACAGGACAAGAGGCAGTGGCTTCAAACTGAAGGAGAGTAGGTTTAGGTTAGATATATGGAAGAAATTCTTTCCTGTGAGAGTGGTGAGGCACTGGAACAAGTAGCTCAGAGAAGCTGTGGTTGCCCCATCCCTGGCAGTGCTCAAGGGGAGGTTGAATGGGCCTTTGAGCAACCCAGTCTAGAGCAAGGTGTCTCTGCCCCAAAGCAGAGGGATTGAAATCAGATGCTCTTTAAGGTGCCTTCCAATCCAACCCATTCTGTGATTCTATGATCCTGTAGATACTGATCAATTTCCCTATAGGTGAAATACATCACAAACTTAACATTTTTGATACAACACTACACAGACATTAATTAATGCAATAATGAGCAAATATATAGTTACAAGAATGTGTTAATACTTTTTTGGTATCAAAGGTTCAGAATTCTCAGTGAGAATAGAGTAAGAAACGCTGCAAAGTCCTCAGAATTTTCTATGGCAAATAAATAATAACCTAGTAACTAAAGCTTCTGTATATATAAGCAATAATGACAAGTCTTAGAGTTGAAAAGAACTACTTGCCTTAGGAAAAAAACCACAATATATGATGAAATCATCAGTCGTCCAACATAATGAGCAGTTAGAACAGTTAGAAAAACACATAAAAACTAAATTAAATAATTTTTCTTTCTTAATCAATTTAATAAAAGGCACAATCTACTCCTGGGAAATAAAATATCTCAGTTGCTGTCCAAAGCTGAATTCTGAAAGTTAATTTTGAACAACAGGTAGGATTATGATTCTTTCCCCTTTTCCTTTTTAATAAAAGAAGAAAATGCCAAGAAGACTTAAGCAGAGTCTGCTTACAAGTGAAGTCAGAAGAAGCTCACCCTACTCTAATTAGGTTTATAATTTTTTGTTTTTCAAATCTGTGTTGACCTTTTCTGAGCCTCTCTAGCAAGAAACATCAGCATGATGTGTATCTTAACGATGGATATGTTTGTGTTGCAAATCCTAAGAAAAAAACAAAGCTGCTATTAAGTTACACAGTTTAAAAGGGCATTTGGTTGAAATTTTAATGATTTTATCGCTGGGGATCCATGAAGTTGCATTGACTTAAGGACAAATTTCTCTTGCATCAACAAAAAGGTGTTTTTTATGCTAAGGCATTTTAGCTTAAGTAATAACTTTATTTATCAGCAGTACTCTGTTTACAGCAACAATAGCTCGAGCCTTAACAAATGTCTTTTCAAGCTTCTGAAGTGTTTCTATTTTTTGAAGTTACTTTTATGTTTTCCTATAATTACTGATAATTTTGTATTGATAAAAAATGGTCACATAAAATATTTATCACTGCATGGAGTGGAGGCCATTAAACAGTATGTTACAGCAGTTCTTCTAGGAGGGTTTGGTAGTCTTCCCAAACTAGCCACTTCTGGAAAAAGCAGCTGCTTTGTGTATACGTACTGGTCTACAGGAACGCAGTCATGTCTGTCAAACCCCCAGAAAAAGTAAAGGGACAGATTTTGTAATAGTGTGAGTAGTATATTAGGAGTTCTTCATGACAGGTGGGTGAGTGACTGGTTCTGCATGAATAAATAGTAATGTTTTACTGCAAAAAGAAAATTTATACAAGTTCTCCACATCACCAGCACATACATATGTACATATGTGGGTGGGAGACAGAACACCTAAAGTGAAAATGGTTATATGTTCTATGTGAATGGAAGACATTCAGTTTCTAGTTGATGACAAATTTGCATTCAGCATGAATAATAGATATTCTACCCTCAACAACAGGGGACAGTTTCAGTCTCATGCAAATGCTCACTGACTGCATTGTGTCAATTAAAACAGATGGGGTAAGGATGGAATCGAGTTAATGTAATGGAAGGGAGTTAATGTATTAAGGAAGGCATTCTCCTTTTTGGGGGGAAAATGCACTATTTCTTTTCATGATATTTTTTCCAGTTTCTGAAACCATGATGCTTTAAACAGAAAGATCAAGTCTGTCATGTAAAAGCCTTTTGCATTGTTCCTGTTGCTGTTTTCAAGATTTATGATACTAAATATAAGCTGGCTAATATTTTCCTCATCTAATGGCAATCCACAGCCTGCTTGGCATGGGTACAATTATTCACAGCTGTATGCAAGATGTTGTTAAATGCAGAACAGCATCTCTAGCTGCCTTTTGCATACTGTTAACAAAAAAATATTCAAAAGATGATTCCTCTCTCTAAATAGTTCCTCTAAATTATCAATTTTTTTTCCCTGAGATATTCAGGTATGGCAGAATTAAAAACAAAACAAAAAAAAACACCCAGGAATAGGAAATCAATGTCAATCTGGTCCCATTTTTACTTTAGTCTACGAGAAATAAGATGTTTCTATGCTTCAGGTCTGTTTTGTTCAACATTCCAGTATAATTTTGTTTTTCATATAGAGTCAGGTGAGTATAACCTAGAGAAATTATTTAAAATGAGATGGTTTCAATCATCCAGTTAGATTAAAATTAATATTCATTTACTCAGTCAATTCCCTCTATTCTATCTTTTGTATAATCACTAGAAGACAATTCACAAAGGTCTCTCTGAATTATTGAATTATTAGTGCAAAGGAATTATGTTACTAGAAACTTACCCCAAGTAAACTTGAGTACCTTTTTTTCCACAATTCAGAACATCAGTTTTAAAAAAACAAAATAACAATGAAACAAGAAGTAACTCCAAACTCTTTCATGAAACTACTTTTCTGGGAAAAAAAAAAAAAATAGTTTTATGGTTTTTGTTTCAGTTTGGGGGTTTTATGTTTGTTTTTTATTTATTTTTCTTCTAAACACCTCTCCACATCCCTCCACGCAGATAACAAAGGCACTAACAAGAATTTATTTGGGTTTGTTTGGCAAGGATTTGGTTGTGAGGGGCTACAGGGTTGACTTCTGTGAGAAGCTTCTGGAAGCTTCCTCCATGTCCAGCAGAGCCAATGCCAGCTGATTCCAAGACACATGTGCTGCTGACAAAAGCCAGGACAATCAGAAATGCTGGTAATTCCCCAGTGATGACATATTTAATAAGGAAAAAAGAGTTCTTTGGCAATTGTAATTACAAATCTGGTCACACAGAGCCCCATCAGCCTGGCCTTGAACATCTCCAAGGCTGAGAATTCCCCAGCCTCTCCAAGCAACCTCTTCCAGTGCCTCATCACTCTTACAGTAAAGCATTTCTTCCTACTATCTAATCTATTCAATAATACCTAATACGTTCAGTTTAAAGTCATTCCCTCTTGTCCATCACTACATACCCTTGTGAAAAGCTCTACTTCCTTCTTTCTTGTAGGAACCCTCATTTTTGACCTAGGATTTGCTATAAGGCCTTCACAGAGCTCTCTCTTCTCTAGACTGAACTGTCCCAACCCTCTCCACATGTCTTCAAAGAAGAAGGGTTCCAGCCCTGTGATAAACTTTGTGGCTCTCCTCTGGAGTCTTTCCCACAGGTCGGCATCTTTTTTGTGTCAGGAAAGATGGGTATTGACAAAATGCATGGAAGTCTGAAACCCATCACTTCAGAATTTGAGACCTCAGAAGAAAATGTATTGAGCATGCTGAAAAGCTGTTTCTTTTAAGACAGCACTTGAACTGAGGTAATATGGGAAATAATAATATAGTGACAGCATATGTGGCCTAGATTTTCTGCAAGCATCCTTGTAAATTCCTAATTAAATACAATTTTGTTCCTGAAATTCTTGTCTGATACGGATTACTTCTTTGCAGTTGGTAGATTTTTTTTAATATATTCACTGAACATTTTGTTTTGGGTATTTCCAAATTTCAACACTGAAATTTCTGACTACAGGTTGGGCTAATTTACTAAACAAGGTTAATGTCATAAAATTAGGCATTCAGTCTGGAAGTCATAAGGTTTAGCAGCATGCTTCATTCCATTACAACTGGTTACAAGTTATTCCCCAAACAGCTGTTCATTCAAATGCAAACATGAGGTAACTCCTTCAAAAGCAGTATCTTCTCCTAAAAGAAAATGGTTCAATCAGGATGTTTAGAAAAACAGCAATTTCTGGTAAACACTGAGATATTTAGCTTCCAGTTGCCTCAAGTCAACTGTGAGGCAAAAATGTTCTCTTTCAGAAGCTCAAATTGTCATCATGTATGAACATAAAGCAACTTGCATTGAATTCAACGAAGCATTTAAATAAAAGTTTCCTTAAAAAAATTTTTTTGAGTTTCAATATTTTTTTGTTCAATAGATACACTGTGTCTGTGCTGGCATTGCTTTAGCTAACCCATTGACACTGATGGTAGCTATCAAACATTGAAACGTGAGTTTCACACAACTGCCAGAAGAACTAAAATATTAGCAATGGAATTGGCAAATCATACTAATTTAAAACTGATCTGATATAAGTGATCACATATTATATTGTGCCTTTGGAGCCAGGGTTTCAAATACATGTTTATTTCAGAAGAATTCATCTCAAAATTAGGCATCAGGATCAAAACCTGTTTTAAAAATGGTCACAGCTGAAAAAAGGGGCTACCACTTATATTTTGACAATATTTCACCAAATATACAGCACAGGCAAAAATTTTAAACCAAATTTAAGAAAGCTAACAAATAACATATTTGGATCTGATAATATTTTTCAGAAGATTGTGCAGATATATATATACATATATCTTCTTGTGCAAATATGTCTATCCCTTCAGCAGTTATTTTGAGTGCAATATCTCTTCATTTTACACCACAATATATAATATAGTTAGTCTACTCCTGCATACTCATTTAGTCTTGTGCTTATCAACATCTGGCCATTATCTTACTGTTAACTCCATTACTAGATTTCCAACAAAGAAGACTTCAGAACTGACCAAGTTTCATTTTGAATTCTCTTTTCTTTTTTTTTTTTATTTTTTTTTACAAAAAAAACCCCACAGCATTTAACAGCACAGTATAATGCGCACATAAAACCAAATTTTATTTGCATTGCCATAAAAAAGATTTTAAATATGAAGGACCATCCTACAGATGGTGAATGTCAGTACACAAATCACCACAGCTGTGTGCAATGTTGTTCTCCACTTCTGTGGACTATACCAGTTTGAGTATATGCCAGTATATTAATGCTACATTTTTTAAAGTAATTTAACACCCTTTAAAAATGTAGGTGCTATATATTATCTTTTTTTTTTTAATACAATTTCTTCACTGGATACAGGTGGACACAACATTTTTGTTCAACACCAAGGTGAATAAAACAGAAAATACCTTACAATAGTTCTTTTTTTTTTCTCTCAGTCTGTTTCTGGAGAGGTGTAATGGAGCCTGAAGTACCTAGTACATTTTCAATAGAAAATTTTAGTAAAGTGCTTCCTAAAACAAGCAGGCCAGATCAAAATCCTCTGAATTTCAAAATAACTGTACATTTTAGTTTCATGTAATTGTGCTCAGGACAGAAAGCTTAGAATAAAAATATTTTCCAACATGAATAAGAAATACCAAAACATGCATAGCTGACAATACTGTGACAAGTTAAAGTGCACTTTAATATTTTTTTGACATTTAAAAAAATTTTTAGAATAATTTCTTAATATATTCAGCAGATCCACTCATTTGAAACACTTTTCAAAGTTACTCAATTTAACCCGCGTTGTCAAACTTATTCATCATAATTTTTTTATAGTTTCTGGAGAGATTAATAATCAGCACAATTCCAAGGTTGTAGTTATGATCTGCAAAAAATGTCTATACTTTGAAGACCAGTCAGAGTAGGATTTATTTGCACTTTTGGGTTGGTTGTGCATGTTTCTACATATTCTATATAAAGCAATTCTATTACATATATTTCATGTTTTCCTTCTAAGTGCAAATATGGGATACATCCAGTCTCAGTGGTTTTAGGTCATGAAAGCTACCAATATTTAGAGAACAAAAATAGCAACTTTATTAAACTGCACAAAAAACCACTTTCCCGATGCAGCAAACTGCAGTGAACTCAAAACAATTCTAATTTGTGCAGATTCAAAAGAGGCTTCAAAGTACAACATACAGAAAGCTAAGACAGGTACAAAAGTAAGGGTACTGAAGTATGCACTCAGGGCCTGCCAGTCCCATTGCAATTATGAATTAATGTATCATTGAACTCTTTCAGGGATAGTGATTCAAACACTTCCCTGGACAGCCTGTTACAATATTTAACTGCCTGTTCAGTGAAGAAATTCCTCCTGATGTCCCGCCTGAACCTCCTCTGGTGCAGCTTGAGGCCATTTCCTCTTGCCCTGTTTGTCTGGGAGAAGAGGCTGACCCTCACCTGGCTGCAGCTTCCTTTCAGGTAACTGTAGAGAGAGTTAAGGCCCCTCCTGAGCCTCCTTTTCTCCAGGTTAAGGAACACCAGCTCCCTTGCCTACTCCTCACAGGACTTGTGCTCCAGACCTCTCAAATCTTCATTGCCTTTCTCTGGACATGCTCCAGCCCCTCAATGTATTTCTTGCAGTGAGGGGCCCAGACCTGGACATAGTACTCGAGGGGAGGACTCAGAATGCCAGATAGAGAGGGTCACATAAAGGCTTTTGTTTTTACTCTGTGTGAGATATTATTCTTGAAACAATACTTGGGTTCCACCAAATATCAAATCTCAATGCAATGGCATGGCAGCTTTAACAAAGCAGAAGAGCTTCATATGAGCTAGTACTTGAAGCAGAAAAACAAAACAAATCCCTAGAGCTAGTACTTCACACATTCCCAAAGATATTTGACACCTCTCCTCCCTTCCCCCCTCCTCTCCTGTTTTGAACATTTCATGTGTCACTGTCTTGGAAAAACTTGAGACTCAACAGAGTTCCGCAGCAGAGATGGTCTGCTGGGATTCAAAAGGTAACATTTTCTGGGACGTTTAAGAGCCACTCATGTGTGCTGTAATACTATCAGACACTTCCCTAAAGATTCATTGAGCGAGTATGGTTAACCCTGCAGGAAAGCACTGAAGTATTCTGACTTCTGTAATTCCCATTTTTTCGGTGCCAAGTGCCGTGTCAAGTCCTGTGGGAGCAGCCCTGTTCCCTTCAGCCTGAGCTGTCACTGCTCTCTGTATGCTTTATGTCACCAACCACATCTCCTTAAACAATACACCAAGGAGGTTAAAGCTGAATCCAAACTAAGGGAGTCACTGAGGAAATATTCTTCTAAATGAATGAACATTTTCCAATATCTGATTTATACAAATCATACAAATCCCCTCCAAATCTTTGAAGTTCTTTTCTACACCTCTGGGAAATGTAGTACATTTATAAGTTCATTTGGCTTTGGTATGGAAATATATGAATATCAATCTATCAATGAGATCAGAAAAAGGCATAATTTGTGAAAAACTTGATAAAAACCCTTAAGTGTTAAAAATCAGCAGTCCCAGACTACCAAAGGATAAAATATAATGACCATCTAACCTGTTCAAAGAGTAAGCCTGAAATGAAAATTACAACCTTTTCAGTATCAGGTGGTTCCACCCTCTTGATTTCTATAGACCTAATTTACAAATACCAAAACTGTGGCTTTTGTGTGTTTCCAACCTATTTCATTAGTGTCTATGAATCCAACTGCGAGAAAGGAAAGACATTAAGCATTAAAGCAATCTCCATTACATTTCCAATCAGCAGGAGTCAATTGGAAATGCATTAATATCTGTTCTAACACTGCAACTGAAGTCTCAGATTGCCATGTGAAAAGCTCATTTTTTTCTTTCCTAATCCATTTATTTTCAAAAGAAAAATGTTTTCAGGGGGAAAAAAAGCTGAAAATTTTATTCCTTATTTATGGGGAAAGAAAAGTAAAATCAAATTCTGCTCTAAAATCTTATTACTTCAAGATAATATTGTCACTTTTAATGCTTTGAATTTATATTTACCATAGCAGTTATCAAGTTAAGTGTTTGCTGAAGCCCACACAAGCTTCTCTACATTTTAGCTCTGCACATAGATATACTTGTCAATTTTCTAAGACATTTATTCAATTCTGTTCATACTTATACAATGTTATTGGAAAAACAATATAGGAAAGTGATGGGACTGCAGTGGTGCATTAAACAAGCTGTCATTGGCAGTGACAAAAATAATGCACAGGATGAACTTTTAAGTTGGATTCAGAGAGATTTTCTTGCCAGTGTGGAATGTATGACATGTGAAAGAGTGAACAGATGTCATAGGAGGAAACATCCAGTCTAGGAAACAAAGAGCCAGGGCCCTTTCAACTCTGCCTTAGTTCTCAAGTTTCCAACAATCGGTTTACCAAGCTGGATTGTCACACACCGGTAGAACACTAATTTGTCTCCTCAGCAAGTTTTTGCAGCAGGGCTCCTTCTGAATATAAAGAATATATAAATACTAGCACTTGTATATACTCTGTGTTCTCCAAATATTTGGTTTTTTGCTTGGTTTTGGTTTTGTCATTTGTTTGTTGTTTTGATTTTTTATGTATTTTGGAGAAAGGCTGTTGGGGTGGTGGTGGTGGTGTTCTGTTTTTATTCCACAGATTACAGACTTTCCACAAAATATATTTTCTCCTGTATGTGGTTATCTTTTGTTCAAATCTTTCTTAGACATTGATAGGTTATCTAATTGAAAGGCAACAACACTAAACTCTCAGAATCAGAATAAAAACATAGATTGGTGCAGGAATTAGTGAAACAGAGCGAGCCAAACCAGCTACTCCAAGAGTATCAAAGGAGAACAATTGTCCCTTGTGTAAAATCCACCAAGATGCATCATTGGGATAAGCTGGAGTCAGAAGGCCACACAAACCAAAGGGAGATTATTGCCTAAATGTGAATAAGATTTATTGTGAGATCCAGGAAGAAGAGAATTTTAGGTTGATAAAAATTGGATACGCTAATGGCAGGGTGAAAGGGGGTGCAAAAGTGAGGAACATGTTTCAGAAACAAAGAGGTAAAAGGTGAGAAAAAAAGAAACGGTGATGTGTAAGCAGGCTGCTGGTCAGCATGCTTGTCTGATTTACCCCTGCTCCTGATCACCTCAATTTGTTCTGTCTTAAACTCTGATGATTTTCCTCATGAGTGTTCTCTTTGCTCCACATAAGTGTGCATTTATAAGTTATATGTCTGTAAGCACTCTGTGTGTGTGTACGTGTGATTGACCCAGCATGTTTTGAGTAGCTCCCCAGCATTGCTACCCGGTGGACCTGAGGGCACAGAGCTGGAGCAGAGAGCTTCCCATCTATCAGACTGAGGAGGCATCACTGGCTCTAAAAGTGCACCAAAGTCAGTGAGAGTAGGCTGGGGAGGAAAACTTTCTTGGGCCCTAGATCCAGCAACTTTTAACCAAATTTATATTTGTTTCAAAAGTCACTGTCATTTGCATCATCAAGTCAAAATTTTATTTACCTTTAAAATACATATTCAGGAGCCTGCACAAATTATTACAGTAAACTTCCTTTGCATAGGACAGATTAACAAAATCATTGCAGCAGTAAATGAAACAAAAGACAAGTGACACAGGCTTCTCCTGGCATTAAAGGTATAATTGAAATGAATTTTGCATGCTCCAGTGAGTTGATGAACTGGCTACTCATCTTCTAACCATGCATAGCTGAAACAAGTTTTGTTTATTTTCAACCTTCTTCATCCATTGGCTCCCTCAATTTCAGTAAATGGGTAAAAAATACTGTAAACATATGCTTTGTACTCTTCCTGAGCCAATTGTTTTCAATTGCTATTTCTTGGAAAGACTGTCAATTTGAATTGGAATTATTTGGAATCATTTAGCTGAGCTGGGATTAGTGATATTCAAGTGGTTTAGTCTGAAAAGGTGATTCAAGAGAGCTGAACAGCAGCATGGGTTGCTCAGTTTGGACCTATCCAATACAAGCTCTAACATGAAACAGTAAATATTGATCTGGTAACATTTCTCACTGTGCTGTAATACTTAATTGGAAGAAAAAATTGAAGAAAACCTACTTGAAGCAATGAAATAGAACAATAATTAGAATTAAAAATCCTTTGAACAGTAAGCTTCCCCTCATCTGATGTGACTTTAGTACAAGATAAAGCATCGCACAACCTGTCACAGGCCTCTTATTGTGACAGTGAAAGTCCTCCATGCTCAGTGATAGCCATGCATTTTGAGTAAAAGGTAAGGCTTTTCTTGTTTTAACTATGTGATTACAACAGGCAACTAAGACATTTTGCAATCTTCAAATTAGTGGAAAATAATATTTTATCAGTAAACATTCTTATATCTGATATTTAATATAATTCTGTTCCTGAAATAATCAAGTGACGATGAATCAAATAAGAAAACAGAAAGAACAAAGCATTGTGATTGTAGAAACCTAGTTTCATGTCTAAAAATACTACTAATAATAAAATTCTCCCTTTGGCCAAGGTTTCCACACAAGCTAAGCTGATTCTATTCATCCTTCAAATAGAAATTAGAAGACTGAACAACATTTTATAGTTGCTAGTGCTAAGTTGCTCAGAGTCTGCAATATAGATCAAAACTGGCAGGCTACATTTTTCTCAGTTTCTATGTCCAATATTTTTGAAGCCAAGCATCTTCTCAATGATTAAATGGATCTTTTGCTCATTCTCAATGATCTATACCAGACTTACACTGCTAGGAGGTAAAATTCAAACTCGGTTTCGGATAAAATAAACTTTAAATTCCTTATATTAATTTCCTGTCAGAAAGCTCATCATTCTTTCTTGTAAAATGTGCAGTATTTATTGACCCTTGACCAGATAAGGAACAGAGCAAGATCATTATAACCAGTATTTTATCAATAAGCAACTGAAACCAGGGAGGCTGGCACTCAGAGGAAAACATACCCTGATCCTTTTGAAGACTCAAGACACTGAGCTGGGACCAAAGCTTGGTGCTGTTGCTGGTTCAAAATCTCCCTAGCATAGCACAAGCTATAGTCAAGCCAGCCAAGACTGACACAATAAATGATATCAGGAAGTAGTGAAAACTTGACAATGGCTATCTATAAGGTCTTTGGAATTGGATTTTAGCATGAAAAGAGGTAACTGCAATGCTGACTATAAATACACAGGAATTTTATCCTCTTTAAAACTTAAAAAAATTTAATGCAACAGGGATCTGTCCATCAGTGTCTTGAAGGTGACTTAGGGAATAGGGAACAGAAGGACTCTGTCTTAATATTACTGAATATTGGTCTTAGCTTAGCTTAAAACTCTTGTAAGTTTTATTTTAATCAAAATGAAAACAGATACTTTTTCTCTATGTGGCTATTGGATAGCTTAAAATATTTCCTTCTCAAACAATTTTTCGGGTGAAATGTTCTAGTTTTAACATTCACAGTACTGACAAACAGGCTGTGCTGCTATCTCTAAGCTTGACTGCAATTCTTGCTGTTCTGTCCAATGTTGTTTTACCCCAGAACCTTGGCTGGAATTATTTTTCTCTGTAATTTTACAGACTGGAAAAAACTGGGCAACCTACAAAATGATGGCTACTTTAGCACTTGTATGCTGCACAAAAATACTTAACATATGTGCAACCCCGTAGTATTTTAGAATGCTTTACTAATATCATCTGGCTGTTTTTCCACTCTCTTAAAAATATAACACAAGTAAACAGTGTTTGAGCCATTTAAACAAAGAAAATAAATATTCTCTTTCTTTCTAAATAAGTATATATGATGTTTACAAAATCATTTTAGAACCTCATGCTAGGCACTTACATGAAATGGCTTTAATAAGGAAATCTCAATTAAAAAGGAAACACTCCCTTGATTTCAGAAAAACTAGATATTTTTGACTGTGTAACTCTTCAAGAAAAAGCTGATGCTTCCAAATCCCAAAATCCACACTAGCTAGGAACACAGTAGAACATCAGAAATCTTCATCTATGTTTGTTATAAAATTCTCTAGAAAATCAGTTTAAATTGTGAGCCTTACATTCTCTTTAGATAAGACAGGATCACTATGGGACAGGAAAAAGGTTATTCTAAAACAGAAAAAATAGGAAAAATATTACTGATAGTTAATATTTATATTTTCAAGGTAAACAAATGAGAGAAAAAGAGATGTGAATGTACTGTCAGTGACTTTGCTTAGATAAAGTATGCGGAAAATTGTTTCACAGACAGACTGTGCTGAAGCAAATACAGAAATAAGTCTACTAAAAATCTACCATTTGGATTATAAAAAATTCTGAGTAATTAGACTGAAAATGGAAAACTGTATTAAAATATCTACCTCCAACTCCAGGCAAGGTTGGATCTTGCATGTGTTTAGTTTTGTGTATTGCCACACTCTTCCCTCCTGCTCCCTGGAGGGACTCCCAGAACATGCTTCCATAAAACAATTTACTTTTGCTTATGAAAATATTGATGGTGTAAACCAAATCTTTTTTAATATTTATGCTGTCATTAGTTTTTCCCCTTATCAGTGTGATCTGTCTTATAAGTAGAAGGAAGAAAATAATTAGCTCCGAAATTATAAGTGATAATGCTGAATTAATAACTAGATTTGAAAGTTGCAGATCATTTGTGATTCCTTTTAATGAAAAGTTTTGAATGTTCAACATATATGAAGATCATTACATCTAAATAATAAAAATGTGGATTTGAGAATGTAATTCCTACTTTTTCTTTTAGGAAATTTTATGTACTAAAAACCAGATACACTTTTTTTTGCTGACCAGATTAAAAGGAAGATATATACATCTATGGCAGTAAATATTAACAAAAAACCATGTAATGTTAGGTATTTAAATATTTTTAGGTTTTTTGTTGGTTTTTTTCCAAAATACCAATTTAGAAAGTACTTTCAAATAGCAATTTTAAAACTTATGCAGTTTAAAATATAAAGTCTAATTTCTAACACAGGCTGTAAATTTTAAAACAAATACTAAAATCAAAATTAGCATCATTGTTATTGAAGCACAGTTCCAGGGATTTCTCAGTGCATTTCCTTTTGCATAGCCCCAGACTTCTCCCTGCACTGGACTGGTGAATTCCTTTCCTGTGGCTTTCCTGGTGATGATGAGAAAGGTGCCAATTAGCCCCTTTGCAATGTTCATACAATAACCACTACAGTTCAACTGGTACTGACAGCCTCACATGCCCTCATGAGATGGAAAATTTTTGTTGCTCTTTTTCAGCAAAAAACCTGTGACATTTTCAGGGGGCACAGGAATACCTTATCCATATTTCCCAAAGTTTCAGATGTACCATGTAATTTGAAGAAATTCCGGGGCAGGAGGGCAATTCTTGCTTTCCACTCCTTGCCTGTTTTGTTTTGATGACATTGTTGTGGGCAAGATAAATTATATAATATGATCAAGGACATGGTAATGTTTGCAGGTGTATCAAGAGGTTTTGCACATTGACAGAATGGGCAAGAATGCTTTTACAGATAAAAGGAAATAGCTAGCAACATTTCATTGAAGCAGACAGTGACAGTGATGAGTGCAATAGTTTGCAAGAATGTCACTAGTGAGACAGATATTTTGGCTATTTTCAATGCTGTTTTATTCCTGTTTTAAACAGTGTTCTTGCATAAAATATACCTAAACAGAGCTTCCTTGGAAAACTAAATAGCTAAATGCAATTGATTTGGTAGTTTAAAATCTCTTCCAATTTGAATTTCATTCTAGAAAGCACCCTCAAACTAAAAGAAGAAAAGCCAAAACATAGAATTTTCAAGTTATATCTTTTTCTTTTCACAAGGATCTGCCTTTATAAGAACTCTATGCTGTATAAAATTTTACTGTTTCACAGGCAGTTTATTTTGTAGCTTTATCTATCTGCCTCAGACTGCTGAAACAGAGACT
This sequence comes from Ammospiza caudacuta, assembly GCF_027887145.1. Classification (NCBI taxonomy): domain Eukaryota; kingdom Metazoa; phylum Chordata; class Aves; order Passeriformes; family Passerellidae; genus Ammospiza; species Ammospiza caudacuta. The sequence goes on along the minus strand of NC_080598.1, from coordinate 46,720,234 downwards.
TCATGTTAGAGCTTGTTGCCCTGCTATTGTAGATTATTGATTGTCTGCCTCATGGGCAAATACTGAAGCAAAAAAGTTCTAACTGAGTCCTTTTTATTACTGTCCTCCTTTCTGTCCATCAAAGGAGCTTATCCTGTGATTCCCCACGCAGGATTTTTAGGAAACTTTACCATAATTTTTTTCTAGTGCAAAAAAATATTCTCAGCACACGGGAGAGGAAAGCAGTTGTGAAGTGTTACAGAGGTGTCTGTATTTCAATGATTTATGTGCTGTCTTCTCTGGTAGGCAAAAGTCTAAACTTAAAGCAGAAGTCATGATTTTTCCCACGTTTTTTTCTGACAAAATAATGTTGTCTTAAAACAATTCCAGACTTTAATCAGAAATATTTATTGACAATAAATGGTGGTAGACTGGATTTTGCCACTCCAGATAACAGGTACTAGCAAATTCTAAGAAAAAAAATATCCTATAAAACAAGAAATATACACATGAAAGTGAACCCTCTATGTGTTAGTATGTGTTCATATATGTATATTATATTTCATGTAACTGAAGATATTTTAAGATATATTACTTAGAAAATTGAAGTATTAAAACTATGTCGGGAGCAGTGCAAGGTGTATGGAAATGTTATAAATTGTAAACAAGCGGGTCTGGAAATATAAAAGAGATGTGTTTTTTCATGAACAGGGTAGGAAAATATTCCTTATTTGATATCTAGTATAACACAAATTAATACTTGCACATTAAACGGCACTGAGAAAGGAAAACAAAGACAGATGCCAAATAAGAATTCTTACATGTCCTTAGAACAAACCACTGACTAGATACCTCACACTCCCAAGCAAGCTGTGCTCAGTTTACATTGCACTCTGTGGCAATGTCTCCCATGCAGTAAGAAGAAGGACTTGATTACCTGTCCCAGGAACAAAAATACCTTGCTTCAGTTCACTGCTGACAGCTTCAGGTCTAAAACATCAACAACACAGTCCTATCCACGTAGGAAAATTCAACAGGAAAAAAATATATTAAGGAAATGGAGAAGAAAGGATACTTTAAAGACATGAAACCTAAGAAATTCTTCTAAATGAAGGCACAGGTACATGAAGAGTACACGTAGAAAACTAAGAGGTTCTTATATGTATTTCAGTCTTATATTCTGTAGGTATAGGTATAAATGGTCAAGGGCTAGTGAAAATGGAAGACCCAAATTCTCATAGTTGCTTGACCAACAAGTCACTTTTCATGGCAGGAGGTACAAAAGCACTTAGAAAGTAAGGTACAGGTAGCCCTTTAGTCTGTATTTCTTCATTATCTGCCTTGACCTGCTTGAAAATTAAGGAGTAGTTTCATAAAAAATGACTCAATTTAAATAATTGAAAAAAAAATAATAGCTTTAGTACTTGGTATATTTTACAGTCATAGACACAGTTAACACCTGTGTTGCTTAACGACAAGTTTGCATTCCTTACCACCAGGAAAATGCACTTTCAAGACCAGAGCAATAAAACATACTAAAAGAATTTCCCACCTAATACATATGAGTGAGAATTTAGATGGTCAGCTTGTAGGCATTTTTGGAAATATTATTTCTTATTGAATGAGATATAGCATTGGGGGTGGTTTTATAGCTAAAAAGCCTTGCAAATATCTAAATCCTGGAAAACCTTGGGTAATCTGCTGTGGTAAGATGAAGCTCTCTAACTACTTGTAGGTAGTTCTGTATTTCTGGTCAGAGGTCAAAAAAAATGTCTGTTTAACATCTCAAATCTTAATCAATTCTATGTTGGGAGAAATGTGGCAACAAGGTGTTGGGCTATGGGAAGTGGTACGACCACAGCTTGAAAGGTGGAGGAAGCATCACTCAGCATCCCAGCACCTGTGAATTAAGTCCAGGTGTTATGTGTTCCTTATTACAAATTGCTTCAAAATCTTAAAGGCAACTTTTATTTGGTTTCTTATTACTAAAAGTGGGACTTACTAATTCAGCTGAACTATGAACTATTTTTTCTATGAAGGATATATCGTATTTCTAAATCAAAGGTATTTAGGTTCTGAATTTTGTGTCCCAATACTAGAAATTATGCTTTGAAAGAATTTCAGAGACAATTGAATGATTGACGTATCCATTGTTCATTTTTCAGCTCAAATGGGAACAAAAAAAATCTTTTGAATCACAAATATGAATTCTGATACCTATAATTTGAGATTGCCAGCAGCTGAAATTTTGCTTCATTTTCAATAACTCAATATTTGTGTTGAACAGAAGCAATGGGTCTTACTTTAAAGGCTTTAATATTGTAGATTTGATTATCAACTGTCTCTCACACACACAAAATAAACAAAACAATAGTGGAGTAAGACAAAACAAACCACCCAAAAATTCACTTCACAACAGAATATTTAATTGAGCAGCTCAGTGTACTGGAGATTCTGAGATGACAGAAAAGCTTTATGGAAATTAACAATAATTCCAAATATCATCTATCTCATGATAGAAGGTGAAAAATCTAGACTGTGTGAAGGCTGAAAATGAAGTAGCCATGAAGAGAAAAAGAGTGAGAGTTGAAAAAGTGGTGAAATGAAGTGATAAATGAGACATGTAAGTTCAGCAGAATGAGTCCCCAAAGTGCACTGGCCACATCATGATGGTGAAGCAGTGGCACAGGTTGCCCAGGGAGGTGCTGGGTGTCTCATCCCTGGCACTCAAGGTCAGCTTGGACAGTGCTCGCTCTGAGCAACCTGGTCTGGTTGAAGACGTCTCTGCTTATTGCAGGAGTGGTGGACTAGATGACTATTAGAAGTCCCTTTCAACCTAAACTATTCTATGATTCTGTGATTTAACCTGTAATTTAAGAGTCAATAAAGTTAATAATTAAAGACAAAAGGGATGAAGACAGAAGCATCCCGTGCTGTCCTTGTAGGACCAGGCTTCCTCTCTCTATTTTTACTTCTCCAAGAGAGAAATCTTAGAGACAGGTTTATACTGGATTGATGGCATGCATGAGACAAGTATCTGTGACAGACAGAAGGCAGTATTTCAATAATCTTTTTGACTAGATAGCAGAAAGAGATTAAGTAAGTGGAAATTTACGGTAACAGATAAGTATGCCCCAAGAGATTAAAAAAGAAAAAAAGGGATTTGTTGACCAATTACATGTAAAAATAACAAAAAATATCATTACTTAAAGATAGCATTTTACCAAACTGAACTTTAGCTGCAACTCTGCATTAATGATCTGGGTGTGGGGGACTAAACAAAATATGATTACATTATAGGTTTTCCAGTCTATGGATAAACATTGTTGACATTTGCAGGGCAAATTTTTTGAGACGGGAGCTTACAACTCCATGTTTCTTTGTCTGAGGATAATGAGCACAAAGTGACATTTTAGAAAAAAGGAAATACTTTTGGGAAGAAGAAATTCTAGAAAACCTCCCTGACTCTATGAAATTTGCACTTAACTATTAATATGATTATTAACTGTGCAATAACTTCTTTATAGTCAAAATTAGTTTTGAAATAGTTATGTTCGCTTATCTGTTCATTTTAAGAGGCCATAGTTTTCTATTAAAAACATTATTGTTCGCAGTATTTGTATTTTTGATTTCATAATGATTTTATTATTTGTATTCTTTTAAGAAGAAGAAGTTTCTCCCAAAATCAGAGTCAAGAACACTGGGTTCATAGGGTCTGGATACTCATAAAATCTTTACTTCATAGACTATTGAACTTAGACCTTAAATTGTATAAGTAATATTCCTGTCTCAAAGGCTTTATCTTTGAACTGAAGAGAAGCATATTTTTGAAGATCATATAAACAGAATATTGCATAGGTGACAATTTACAGTCAGTTTGAATTTGAATTCAGTGCCTTCAAACTAAGAACTTCTGCCTCTGAAGGGCTCAGAACAGTTCCAAATTTGTTGATAGCCCCATTAATACACATTAAATATCCATATTTTCCCAGCATAAGGGGGAAGGCCTTATAGCTCAAAATTATTTTCTGTTTAGATCACCTTAGAACTTTGAATAGAAATGTAAGTAAATGAAAAACAGATTAAATAGCACTTGAAATATTCTCCCATTTACATAATTTAGTCTGTCTAGCCTGATAGTCACCCAGGCTGCTTTTATAGCAAATAGAGAGAAAACCAGAAATGCATCTCAGAAGAGAAATTCATTCAAGCCTAAAGGAGTGTTTAGGTTATCTTGAATTGACTCCCAACACAGAGCAGAGTAATTGCCTCTTGGAAACACTTTCAGTTTACTAGAGAAGTAGTTGATGTGGTAGTTTAAAACAGAAACATGTTTTAAGATTTCCTTTATAAATCCACTTTTAGAAAGTTTCTGAATCCACTGCTACACCATCCAACTGTACTTCAGTTATTGTTATAAATAATTGATTGGGAATATATTATTAAGTATATTTGCCCTCTCTCTTTAAACTTGGCTTAGTAATTCTTGGTTTGTTTTTCTCCCAAATAAGGACTTTATATTTTTTTCTCAATTTTAATTAAAATCTGAATAATAATGCTCTTATTTCTCTAAGGTTTTGATCCCTCAGTTAAAAAAAAAAAAGATTATGTTTTGTAAAGAAAAAATGTAAAATAATCTAGGTGTGTTTTCTGATATTTATTGTTAACAACAAAAGAAGATCTCTAATTTATAACACTATCAGAACTGCACAGACCTGACATTAAAAAAACCCAAGAAATATTTTCTTTCAATCCACAGATTATGGGAACAGGCAGTTATATTTAGTAAACCTCTCAAGTTCCATTTCAATAAATTACTTTTTGAACTTCTGCTTCTATGAGAACCATTTTCTATGCATTCTAAGCTCCAAAAATAATTACTTGCCTCTTAACAACTACAAAGTGTATTATTTCTTCAAAAATAAAGCAAATTAAAGCATTCTGATTGGGTGTTTTGAATTTCTTATTATGACATTGAGCAACAAAGCCCAAAATGTAATAAGTTAGGTAATGCTTTTGAGATTATTTTCTAGTCCTTCCCCAGAGAGGTTGCTGGATCCATTTGGTGTAGCAGCATAAAATATAAATGAAGTCATTTATGAACTGCTGTAACTCAAATCCTGTTCCAGGCCAGCGCTGAAAATGAGACCTAGTCTCATGTTTTCCTCATATTGGAGAACATAAATAACATTGTTTTCTAGGACATCGGCAAAATATTACTAAGTTCAAAAGTAAAAATAAAGGAGAAAAAAAGTATTGAGCTATTTGTAATGGTTATATTAAAATACAAAATCATCCTGAATGTCTTTCCTCTCAAACAGCCTATGGCTGTTTACAGAAACTACATGATATGAAAGCGAAAATTGTGCTCTCTTGGAGAAAATAGTCTGAACTTAGGTTGGATAAATCATGAATGCTACAGAATGTAGATACCAAATTCTGTTCAGAAGGATTTATACTGAGATGCAGAAAAGCAGAAGGAAGTTCTTGTTTTTTAACAAGGTCTTTAAAAACTAGAAATTCAGAATCATGATGTAACTTCTTTATTTTGTTGTTACTTTTATGAGACATCCAAGGAAAGTCCACATTTGAAGAATTAGAAGAGGTTACAAACTCAGAAATCCTCTTGACATTCAGAGTTCAACTAAGAATTATATTTAATACAGTGGCCCTTGTTTTAATTTGTATTGAAAATACTATCTGCTTCTCAGTGCAGTTGCACTGTAAGATAAAATCATCCTTTGTTTTTTTTTTTTTCCCCCTGTATTTCATTTACATTCACCTTACATTTGCAGAAAGTCTTTGACATTGCACGGTCTACTATCAGTCTTAAAACGATAGTTTCAATAAAATTACCATCACAATCTGAAAAATCAAAACAAGTCTTATAGTTCAGTTGGAGAGATATATAGGTATCTGCTGTGAACATCATTTTACAGGGAGAATGGGAATGGAAAGGAGTCCTTAAATAATGGAATACTGGTCCAGGCCAGACCTTCATAAAGCATCCAGTCCACTGTGTCAGAAGAGGAATATCTGCTAAGTCAAACATAAGAAAATAGATCAGTTTGCATTGGGTTTTTCCATCAAAGTTGTGAAGATCTCCAAACATGGACACTCCCCAGCCCCTCTGAACAACTTGTGCCAGTGTGTCACCACACTTACAAGGAAGAAATATTCTGGTTTTCTTTTATGTAACCTGAATTTCCTTTACTGCATTATGTGGTCATTTCTTTTTATGTTTTTGATGTAGACCATCAAGTAAGGTCTTTTCTTTATCCTTCAGTTCATTGAGTGAAAACAGACATTAGATCTCCACTTAATCTGCTCTTCAGCCTGAACAAAATCTATTTATATATCAGGTGCTCTGACCCCTTAAACATCTTGATGGTCTTCCACTGACTTGTTCTAGTCTGTCAATGTCTTACTTGCAGTGACAACCCTAAAATTTTATATGATGTTCTAAATTTGGTCTCTAAGTGTCAAAGAAAGAAGAAATAAACACTCTTTTTGACCGACTGACTACACTCTTGAGGTTAGCCTTCACTGGTGCAGGGGTACATTGCTGATCTATGCACAATTTTTGTCTACTGAGAATACTCTGTCCTTTATACAAAACTATTTTTCTGCTGCTCAGCCCCAAGCATGCACTGTTGCATGGAGTAACTCTGCCTCTGGTGAAACAAGGCATTAATTTTTGCTGAGCTGTGTGAGCTCATCTTAATGTCACCCATGACACTGCTGAGGATGCAGTCTATCCTAGTGTCTAAGTTGCTAATGATGATTTTAAATAGTATTGATGTCACCACAGTCCCCATGAGAAATGTCCTCATTACTGGATACCTGTCCAAATTTGAACCCTTTACCTCTACCAGTGGCTGCATCATACAGACATCCCCCCTCAACTGCTAGTCCAACCATACAGTTCATATCTCTTCAGTGTGAGCACTCCTGTGTCCCTGTCACATGAAAAGGGGAGGTTTTGTGTATTCTTAGTGTGGGGAGATTTTCTCAACCCTTAGTGTTTGATTTTTCTCAATCCCTGGGAAGGGCGAGACTTGTGCTGACCAGTCCTTCAGAGTCCTGTTAGGAAGACCGTTCGCTCAGCAGTCCTGCTGGATTGGAGGCTGATTCCACTTAGGGACATACACCAACAGTGCAAAGGAGACCCCTCAGTGGGTCTTTCATTTTTTTTTATAATGTTACCAGTGACTGCCAGCACTTAGGAAGGACTCACTCCAACTGTTTACAGAATAACATTCTATTAATATAAACTTGTGACAGGTTAAGGTTAGAGGATTGGCAGTGATAATGTCTGAAGTGTGGCTCATCTCCAGCAGGCATCCATATGGAGAAGACATTTTCAGCCTACTGACTGATGCAAGCAGTTGCAAGGGAGTCTTCCTTATCTTCTCCCCATTCTAAATAAGTATATTATTTATATACTACTTCCCTATGCTTAGGTGGATCATGATTGACTACAGTCATAAACACCTTTGTCACTGATTGGTATAAAATCTTTTGCATTTCACTTTTCAGATACAGTAAAAAATACAGAGCACATGCCCAGTGAAGGGTGGACATACACTGAGGGCAGGTAAATTTGGAGGGGAAGTGTGTGTTAATATTATGATTGGGCTATGATGAACCAAGTTCATCCAAGGAGAATGATTTTGCCACAGCTGTTGGCTCAGCAGCAGGATCTTCTGTCTCCCTTGGCTGACAGGTTTTATGCAGTTTCTCAGCTGCAAAGTGCTATCGAGTTTCCCTCCCTACAAGGATTTCAACAGAACCTGGCTGGGAATTTCTGCTCTGCTCCACCCTCTGTTCCATTACACTTAGCAGGTGCTATGGTTGGAGATTGTTGCTCTGGGGAATCACAGTTTCAGGGAAGAGTCTGTGAGTATGCCAACTGCATTCCATCCAGGAAGGAGCAGCTGCATTTCACTCTATAATTTTATTCTATAATTTTGCTCTATCATTTCCGTACCTTTATAAATCCTGTTAGGATGTGAATATAACCTCTTAGTTTCCCCTAATTTTATCCCCCAGCCATTTTTCCACACAGTCCCCAGCCATCTTTCTACAGTTTCTTAATCAGTAGTCTTTCAAATTTCATTTCTAATCTGTAACGATTCACAGAGGAGGAAGTTTAAGTTTTTATCTGAAGGGAATATTTGCTTAGTCACTGACTGAATTAGAATACCTCTTTTCTATAATGCAATCTCTTGAATATGTGATATAAGAAAGGCAGAACTGCTCAACATGTGATAGTAATAGTCTTCAAATTCTTTTTCTGTCTATCCATTTGGCTTTCAAAAGAAAATACATGAGGCATACTTAAAGCAAATGGGCTACCATGATTAATAAGGACATCACACAGAGAAACATAAAACTGCCCTGTCTCCTTCATCTGTTCTTTTGGTGCAGTGATTAACCTTTGAGTTTATGAGTATTTTTGCACTTGTCTCAGATAAAATATTTTATGACTTCTTACCTCCCAGGCAACTTGGATTAAACTTATCAGGTCTGGGGAAGATAGTGGCCCATAATGACTGTTCCCTCAGAAATCATATCTACCTCCCTACCACATTATCAGATCATTTTTTGTGCAAAACAGATGGAAACATCAAGACAAGAGATGAGACAACTTGTTAAGGTCACATTCCACCTTCCTATACATCATTCATGCTTAATTGATTCCCGACCCTTCCTGAGATAAATTGCCATGCATTATGAGAGCTGAGAATATGAAAAGATCATTTTCTTTTCCCCATTAATTCTCATTTAGAAAGGACTCTGTCTTTTCTAAAGTTGCTTTGACAATCTGCTTGCTAATGACTTATCACTGCCTATCAACAAAGAAATAAGGCAGAAGCAAGTAGACTTATTTTTTGACAAAATTATTTCTCCCTGATGCAGTATTTTGTGTATTCTGCTTTCAGTGTCATAAAGGAAAAAAATAATTAAAAAGGTAACAAACAAAACAAAACACAAACAACACCACCCCCAAAAAACTCCAGAGAAACCAAAGAGATTCAAAATAAGTGACAAGACAGAACCTAGAAGATTGTGCAGTTCTAGAAGGTGAGCAGTTTAAAATACACTTAGAAAAAGTTTCATCACTGTTTAAGGAAAGCTGCTTAGCTTCCCCCTCACACCTACATGACACCTCCCCTTCTACACTGTATAAAGAGGAAGTCAATCATTTTGATGTTTATCTCCTGAACACGGTGGATGAAAAATTGAGTATCAAACCTGAACTTGCTCTAGATGTCCTAATCATTTAGGGACATTTGAGGAACATCAGGGACAACAACAATGCAAGCTGTGAACATTGTTACCAAGGTTCTTGGACCTTTCTGTCTTTTCTGAATATGTTTTTTCTTCTAATTTCAAACGAACATAATGTTTATGATTTGCTGTCTATAAAGCTGTAATATATTGATAAAGGAATAGCCATATCAGGGAGAATGATAGACTCAGTCTGCACACCGGACTGCAAAGTTATCTTCAAGGATCTTAAAGCTGAAGTTTCTTCCAGCTGCAACATTCAAAACCATAAATGTCAACCCAAAAATTACAGGGAGCAGAACAGAGAATATCTTATTTGTAATCCATACTAGTATAAAAAACTGCATTCTTGGAAGTAGAAAACTGGTGCCTGGAAGTGAATTACTCATTCCATTTCTCCTCTGCTCCAGCTCTTTTGCTCAAGCTATAAGAAAATAAGTGGATAGAAATCTCTGCTGGCTTTATAGTGCTTCAGTTTACATAAAACATTGAAAAGCACTGAAAGTGTTCCTGGCCTTTATAATATTGTCAGGTTCTATTCAATAGGATCATGAGTATGTTAAATTTGAAAATGTTCCCACATATGAACAGCCCTGCATCCCAATTTGCCATCAGCTGCATTTTGAATCTTTGGGACTTGAACTATCATTTCAAACCATTCTTGTGTTTTCAATTTGTACAATAAAAATTGCATCAGTACATAAGAATATACCAAAGATCACACATAAGGATTACTCTCTGTATTGTGCATTTCCTCTTTTGGAACAGAAACCAGATGTTCCTTGGTGGGGTAATTTGGAAGTAGAATGAAGTGGAGACAAGGGTCTTTTTTGGTTTCTGTTACTAACACCTGCTTCATTTCCTTCAGGCGTCTCAGGACCCTTTCATGTGCACTAAAAAGAAGGGGAGAGGACAAGGAGGAAAACCAGGGTCTCTGTTTGCTTTATCCATTTCAAAGGGCAGCTTCACATATCAGTTTGCTACAGAGAGAAGTATCATCTTTGTACTTCTGTTTCTGGCAGAAATATAAAGCATAAGCTGTGAAAGCCTTCTTGTATTCTCCCTAGAGCACGGCCATTTAGATGTAAACTCTTACAGCTTCATTGCAAGACACTTCATGCAGAGGAACTGTCAGGTCAGAAGAGGAGAAAAAAATGAAACAGATGAATTTGCTTTGCAGTTCCTCGGTGGGAGAGCTCTGCTGAAATGCTAGTCCAGCTCTACTGGTTTCTGCATCAACAGATGGCAGACAGCATTCCTCGTGTTTGCGTCCCATTTGGTAAATCACAGGTCACATCTGGTCTGGCCTCTGCTCTCTCTGAGCAGATGGAAGTACGCGTTAGTTACCGATGGCAACAAGGAAATGGGGAGATGATGGGGAGGAGTGTACGTGGTGGGGGCAAGGAAGGTGAGGAGGAGTTAGAAATAGAAAAGGCAAAATGAAACAAGGTTTAATAAAGGAGAGAAGAATTTAAAACATCCAGTGCCAACAAGTAACGCAACTGGGGATAACTAAACATGGCAAAGCAGCAATATATAGATAAATGGCTATTAGAAAGTATTTAAAGACGTAATGTGTTTGAGATTTTTTATGTGGTCTCCTACCAAAGGCTATTAAATGAGAAATTAAAAACCTGTTTTCAGGCATAATCTGCCTCCACACAAGGTATAAAATAAAAATCAGAAAACACACAGAGAAATTCTCTAAGACACTTGCAATCATAAACTATATTTTAGGAAGAGAAAAAAATAAAAACTCTTTTTGTAACTCCCTTGTCATACATAAATATATCAAAATTTTTAGACATTCTCACCTCTCTACTAAAATTGTGTCATTTCTGATTTTATTATCTGTTAACTGGTTTATGAAAGTGTGTGAATTTTTCAACTTTTATTGCTACTTTTAAACAATCACAGCTACATGCAAAATTAAATATTTCTAGTGATTTTAAGTAGATATTTTAATTATAATTTTTAATTATAATTTGAATTTTAAATTTAAAAATCTGAAAATTATATTCGACTTTCAAAAATTGTGAATTACATAAAGCTTGAAAGTAAGTCTGAATAAACACAGAATAAACCTCTATAAATACAGAAAAATTCTTGTTAGTAGGTAAATGTACACATGAAGCACAGAATTTATAAATGTGCACACAAAATACAGTTACTCTTGATCCACAGTCTAGGTACAAATATATTTCACATTATCAAATACTACTATAATAAAATAAACTCTTTTTTTTGGTGTCAAGAGGCAAGGTAGGCATGAATAACTTGGCACAAAACATCATTATTCAGACATTCCAACTCTCCAATCTGAGTTATGTATGAAGAGCTCTGTGTCCTCCTAGAATGAAACAACTTCAATTTAATCATTCTATTTGAATGGGGTCTTTTGAATCTGGCCTCTTGTTGATTTACATGTTTATACAGTCTTAAGGTATATTTTGACATGTGGCATTAATTGATCACACTATCTAATACTACTACTACTGCTGGTCATTTAAACATATTTTAAATAAACTGTTCAAGAATTTTCCCATTTGACCATTCATGTATTTCTGTTTTCCTTCAGCTCAAATAAAGCATGATTTAAGGTAACTTTATAAAGGATAACACTATTAGCCATGTTGGAAAGGCTAGAAGATTTTCAAACTAGACTAGGCTACAACAGAACACATATAAAAGCTGACTTTTTTTCTCTTTCTTTTGTTTCATGTCAATGTGAAATTCGGCACAGATATTTTTACATAAACTTCATCTTATCTTAGCAGCAATTCCAAAAGAAAATCTTTTTCTGGGCAAATGACACATATTTAACACATACTGTTTTTATCATCCTAGTATTCCCTGTTCTTGTAGAAATCCCCAAAAGAGGCAGAAAGTTTATTTTTGTTGTAAGACCGTTCTGTTGAGAGAAAACACTTTTGTATGCTTATACAAAATCAGAAAGAAGCTTAAATACCTTCCAAGATAACATTTTAGTCTATATGATTTCACTGTACTTGTAGAGTACAACTCTCAACTCTCTTCTACTCAAAAGTGAGAGGACATAAAAATATACCTGTCCTCTTTCTGGATATATGGATCCAATATGATTCACCAGCATGTGGAAAATTTACCAATATAATAGGCTGAAAAGATTACACTTTTTAGTGGATGGTGGGACTTTCAAACTTGAGAATACACAATAAGCAAAAACCATCCAGTTATTCGTGATTAGAGGATGTGCCAATAGGGCCAACCCTGTCCAATCAAACCTTTTGTGTGCATGTGGTAGGGAACAAACTTCCCATAGATCATCCCATATAAAATATGCCAGGGCAAGCAGTCTGGGTTATTCCTGCTTCAGGCAAAGGCAGACCCCTTTGTGGGATTTCTTTTGCTCAAGCGCCTGCATGCACTTGGTGGGTAATGCGGGAGGATGGGGAGTACAAAGTATGCCCCAAAGAGACTTGATTGTGGCTGAGGGTAGTGAATGAATTAAATTGTACAGCGCTGATTGCTACATTACACTGTATGGTATCACTTCTATGGTGACTACATGCCCATCACTGCACTGGGTACCTTGTGGCACTGGACTCTGCCCTTACACATTTAGGGATCTGAACTGATTCCCTTTTGATTGCCGTATCAAAGATTACTGCAAAAATCACCCAGATTAATGAAAAATGAACTTTGATTAAGCAGGACAAGCCCAGTGGAGCTAATTTTGCATTTCACTTCTCTCAACTTGTTCACCTCCACTGAGACCTATTTTTTTTTTTACTTGAATAAAAATCTGGTTGTAAGCCAGAAGAGAATCGAAACGACTTCACAAATATCACCAGGATAATCACTGGAGAGATCAGAAACAGATGGAGGTGAGCACCTGCTTCTTAATCTGCACAGAGTCTGTACAACAAAAATTAAATGTACGCCATCTAACTGGCCTTGAGATATCTCTTACTCTCCCTTCTGAGAAGGAAGGGGGCATGGCTTAGGCTCAGGAAAAAAAAAGGTGGCACACAAAGAATCTACTATTTTGTTCTTTGGGACCATTTTTTAAATGTAAATCCTCCTCTATTTTTTTTAAATTTTGTTTTGGTTTCTGTTCCTTTCCTTATCCCATTGCTATTTCCAGTATTTTTTTTTTAATCTCACCTTGGGATATCTGCCTTTTGTCTCTCTCACCAGAGGTGTGAGGTGGTAGGGAGAGGGGAGAGGGGGGAGGGTGGCAGAAGAATTTTTCTGAGACATAAAACTTTTTCCCCTTTTCAGTTCACAATTAAGAAAATCTACTAATCTTGATATATAAATATATAAACACTTATTTCAACACTTAAAGGGATTTTTCCAGCACTCTAAAAGGATAAACAAATATCACCTGACAATTCAGAATGAGAATCAAAAAGATTGTTAGCACAGTTACTGTTCTTCCTTCGACATAGTGTAAGCTTTGGACATAGCTTTCCACCTTTTCTAACCAGAATTATTGTTTTTTAATTGTTTCATAAATCCATATTATCAAGAGATGGTGGTGCATGTAATTTATAAAAAAATTAAAAGCTTTTGTTTTGAGTGTAGGAGAATCATTTTCTCTTACTTGATCTAAAAAGGGAAACACATAATGACAAATTTGAAGTTCTCCACTGCTGTGGGTATAGTTATAATGCATAAGCAAGACACATATCAAGAACTAACTTTACATATCACAATGGACTTGAGGTGCCACTAATCTAAATGTGCACTATTTAATTCCTGGAAAATTCAATCTGCAAATAATTAAATTCTGTTTTCTTTTTAGAAAGCCATAGTAATTCAGATATACTTTATGGTTTCTCAATTGCAAATAAATGGATACGTTTTTATCCCTACAGCCTTTTAACTGTTGAAAACCTTTCTTGCTCTTAATAAAAACTTACTCTCTACAAAACATCATTCATCAAAGTTTTAAAATACAATTTAAAACTATTTCTCAAGCCCCTGTTCATAAGTTATGGGGAGTGCTTTCAAACAAACTGCTGCCCTAATCATATGTTTTCTTCTGCCCTAATCATATGTCACTTGTTTTCTGCACTCCTACCGTATTAAATGTTTTTTTTTCTTTCACACAGAATCACACAGACATTTTTTCCAAAAATTAGTAATTATTCCTATAATAATAATAACAGGAGATAACATAAGGAATCAAACCTGCAATTTTCATTTTGTTATGAGATTTATGACATTAGTGTCTGAATTATGTGTCTGTCTTGCATGCTGATGGTAGAATACAAAATGATCCAAACTGCAATCATGACTTAGTCGTACATGACATTTATTCTATACTGTTGTCATTTGAGAGTTAGCCATGGGTCCCTGTTCTTGAGAAGTGACAAGTGCGGTATCCATTAAAAGCTGAAATGAATAAATTCTGTGAAAATATGTTTTTGTTATTTCTATAATAACTGAGGGCAAGAAGACCAAAAGTGAAGGTCAACCACTCTAGCACTGGCAATTTAGATTGTCACAGTTTTTGGGACTAGAAAAAAAAATGGTTCCATACTTCTTACTCTATAGTCATTTAAATGCATCACACAAATGTGAATAGAAGCATCCAGAAGGATTTTGACTTCTAAAAACATTGGTGTGATTTTTAGGCAAAGGTGTAACACACATACCTAGTGACTAAATACCACAGTTCCGAGGTGTCACGTCCAAATGCCATTTAACATAAATACTGACAGGCTTAGACTTAATAGATTTGATTGCAAATCAGTGCGCACTCTTTTTCTGAATCAAAGTGCTTCTTTATTCCTTTTCTTTCTGAATTAAGACCTTGAATTAGGCTGATTTAGGCTGAGGTTCTTGTATTTGTAACAGGAATTACGCACAGGGAATTGAAAGCTATAAATTACTTTGGAACTACAAAAAGTCTATGTGATGAAGAAGCAGGGATATTTCAGGTACCCTGAAATGCGAAAGCAGTAACTAAGAATGATTAGAACATCCTATTTTTCTTCTCGTGAGTATACACTACAACACAATTTCTGATTCAAAATGCCTATGACTTCCTTCCTGCATGGTATACAAACCTTTACCTGTTTCTAAGCTGTTTTTGACATTTTTACCACCAGTTTTTTAGTATAGCCCTTATGATTTATGTACTGCACACTACTCAGTCCTTTACCCCTTACAGCCCTTCTTGCTTTCCTTATCAAGTTCTCTATGAGGCTGTAGTTTCCTTCACAGAACCCTGTATTTCCTCAACATCTCTTTCAGCTTATGCATTTAATATCCATGTGAAAAATAGAGATTTTTTTGGAGGGGGAAGGAATTTCGTGTACAGAGAGGTCGAAGTCAAAATTTTTTACGTACAGATGTTTAGATATTCCTTGCCTTGTACCTAGCAATTCACAATATACAAAGAGTTCAGAGCACAGTGTTGTTAATTTGTGGCACTACCAGCTTGTCGCTGCAGCAAATTGGACATCCAAGTCCTCTTCTGAAGAAATGAGGGACCTGATTCTGAGATTAAACACCAAGGAGAGGTTCCATTTCAGTTATCCATGACAAGTAAAGAAATAAAATACATTTTCCAAGATTCTTGCCAATTGCTAAGATTAGATGTGTTAATTGGATGCTCCTAATTTCATTTTCCTAAAATCAAATCCTGAATAATTTTCCTCTGTTTTTAAACTTTTGTCTCAGGCCCAGTAGTTCCTGCCTCACCCTGTCATATACTGTTATTAGTCCCCCAATTATAGCATATGTCACCATGCTTCCAAAAAAATCCAGCACCTACATTACTGCTGATGATTTTCCTTTTTTCTTTATCAATGTGTACCTAATATTCTCTTTCATAATTTCTCACTTCCTTGTATTTCTCCATCTGATTCCCACTGATCTCCACCCTGAAAGGCATTGAGGCATTTAAAGTAGGCTATTTCCATCAGTGAACAGCAGTTTGTTTGAAAGCACTCCCCACAACTTATGAACAGGGGCTTGAGAAATAATAAAATCATTTGTAATTTTATTGCTGTTGATAAAACCACATAAATAAGACACAGCTGCCGAAAAAGTCACTCTATCTCATTTAAAATACTTACACAGTATCTAGCCCATTTAAGAAAAAGAACACTTATGTCCCTCAGCTGTGTGGTCTGATTCAGATTCTCATGTGTTTTTAAAATCAAGTGCTGTTTACACTTTAGAGATAAATATTCCCTCTTTTTCTTTTCAATGGCTAGGGCTTTCTGGGACAGCAGCCTGGCCTTTCAGCCTGTGGAATGGAGCACACTGAAATACTAATTATGTTTTACCTGTTAAGTGAGTAAACAAAATGTTTTGGTGTCAAAGGGTGCTAATCTGGCAGCTTTCACCAGTGGTACAGTTAGCTGAGAAAATATATGCCTATGAACAAAATAATATTAAAGTTTTCCATGAAGGTTTGTCACCTCTTTTGAATGCTTGAAAAGCAGAACTATGTGGGGAAACTATTTAAAATCAGATTGAGTAAAAAGCTGCATATGCTACATTTCAGGAAATAACTTTCCTCTGTACAACAGAACTATTGTTTCTCAGTTTTTGTGGTGGTGCTGATGTTTGTTCACAGTTTTCTTGTCAGAAAATCCTCTTGCCAGCATAAAAATTGAACAAGAATCATTCCTTTTAATTAGAAAAATCTATCCAGGTTTGAAATCCAACCGCCTTTTATAAAATGTTTGTTACAACTATTTTAAACCTAAATTATTTTGCCTTTGTTCCTGTGGTCCTTTGTATCATTTCTGCATTATCTTCCCACACCACACCACAATCCCTTCTATTGTGAGTCTGCCCACAGCACCACAGGCTTTGTCCTGATCATGCTGATAATATGCAAACATTCCTGTTGTTAATTCTGATTCCAATTAAGTGATACAGAAGGAGACTCCAGGGCCTCAGACAAAGGTCTCCTCAGAGCTCTCTTTAGTGCACAGACTTTTATCCCATCAAGGCATTTTATTATTTTTGCAATGGGCTCCTCTGGACCCAGTTGCTTTTCATGTCTGGCTTCTCCTCTCCCCTCCTGAAATTTTGAACAGTTCAATGAGAGTCTAAGTGAAAAAAAAAAAAAAAAAAACAAACAAAAACTAAACTAAAACAGGGAAAGAACCACACCAGATAAAAAAGGGGGGTTAGAAAGCTCAGCAATTCACACAACAATCAAATTCTGTGTCTAGATTAGAAGCACAGCAATTAAACTGATGTTATGACCACTAATAACATTCACATAATACAAGAAAATCCAATCTTATACTAAAGCATAAAATATTATAAGAATAATAATTGGAATATGATAGATTCTCAACCCAACCAACAGCACCAGATAAAGTCCTAGAGGTAAGGAGCTTTAACTTAAAATAACTTTGTTTCACAGGAAGTACCATGGACAGGACAAATATAACTATAAGCAACTCACACAATCATCTCTAAATGATTAGGAACAATGACCACTTATTTGCCATGATTATGTCAAGTGCTTGTAATCTGCAGATCTTCAAAAGCCTAATATTGATGAACTAAGTTATGTCTGTTTTTCAGGTAAACAAACTGACACTTGGAGTATGCAATAACCCCAAAAACTCATGCACCTCAACTATCAGTCTTAGCTTTTGTTCATGGTCTCAGGATGTCTTCCCTTTGTGTTATTTACATTTTCTGTACTACTCAAGTACTGAACAATGATACAATGAAGGAATTAAGTTTAATATTTCTGGAAGTTTTATAATAGTAATTTTAGACTGGTTGCTTTAGTCTTTAAATAACTTCCCTGAGCATGATTAATGAAATTCCTGCTAAGAATCAGATACCTTTGTCAGATTTCTGTTTGTGTCTAAAATGACTCATCTGCACAGTAATTCTGCAGTGCTTCTTTGCCATCCAATTCTAAAAGCTAGCACACACAGTCTCACACAAAGCTGAAAGTGGAAGAATTCCTCTTTCCTGTTTATAGGTAAAATGTGATTTTCATCACATACTTCAAGGCAATTTTCTTGTACATTTTTCTGACTGCAAAATTCAATACGTATTTATTAATACTTTAAACATTTCCTGTGAGAGAATGCTAATCATAGCTAAATCAAGTCTTTCCTCCCACCACCTGCTGAAAGTGAGAAAAAAAAATTCAAGCAAATGGAACTCCATAACTGCTGTTGGGGAGTAGTTCCTTTTCCAAGATCAATAAGGAAGGTTTCCAAACATGCTTTCTTACAATGTAAGAACATTTCTTTGGTTTCTTTTTTTTTTCTCCACATCTTTCTTGAACTCTTTTATTTTACTTTTTCTTTTCTACCTCACATTCAAATTCTTTGGACCTTAATTCTATGGACTGATATGGTTCAAACTGATTGCAACAAAGTGATGGACTTTGTATCTGTGTCATCGTTTTTTTAATGGACATGGTATTAGGAACTGTTTATACATGTCAGTTCTTTAGATTTTCTTGAGAAGATTAGAATCAATTCTCTCTATTGCTGAACTTCCTATTTAACACTGTGTATGTTTACACTTTGCTGCTTTCTCAGTATCACTGGTAAACTGACTAGCATGGTAAAAATTCATGTGACATTCACTTGAGCTGAATGACATTCCATTGTGCATATACAATTTTCATATATAACTACAATTTTGAAAATCTGTTGGTTGTACCCAATGGTATTGGCTTTTTCTTTAAAATTATTTTCTAAGAATTCTAAAAACCTCATCTTTTTTATCACGCTCTCTATTCTGACTCCTTTTGTTGAATCATATTAGAACAAAAATCAGGAATTTTCAGTATTTTAAAGATTAATCTAGACATGGAACAAGTTAAACGAACCCTGAGAAACAACCCCCAAAAACCTCCTCCTCCTCAACTACTTTGGAGATTCAAAGTATCATTATTGTCAAGAGGAAATCTGGACAAGATAAAGGCAAGGAGGAAAGACTGAAGTAGGTTTTATATTGTATACACAGGGTATAGTACTGTAACAGGCAGATTAAATATGTTCCTACTTCTATTTACATCAAAGAGAAAATGTTCTTTGGAATGCAGTTTTGCAGGATCAGGACCAGAGATACATAGGCAGACAGGACTGTGATAAAATATGGAGTCAAATGATAAATTGTATTTACTCTGCACTTGTGACCATCTCCCCTGGTCGGCTCACCAATCTGTCTTGCTTAGGGCTCTTTTTGACATAACGAGCCATAAGCAACTTCAAATACATTCCAATTTTATTTCCTAAAGCAACATGTCATGTCCTTTCTTCCCAGAATTATCCTAACCCAAAGTTTATGGTAAAAAAGTTTCTCTTTTACATTAAAGACAGTTTTAAGGATCAATATTTTATGACTGCTTCTGGATAACAGGTGTGGATTCGTACACACAAAGTACATCATTACTGAATCTTTGATAAGAATTCGACTAATCGTGATTTCAATATGCAAAGAAAATATTTAGAAATTTGCCAAAATACTATTTAGGTTTAAGAAAGCAAATATATGAAATAAAGTGTATGACGAAGCAGACTGAACATCATTTGTTAGTTGGTGGAGTTATAAAGCTGCAAATGATATAATAATCAACACATTTTGCCTTTATTTTTCTTTGAGTGAAAAAATATTCTTCAGGTTTTTTTTCTGTGGCTCACAGAAAAATCCTAAGTATTCATGCCACTATATTCATAATTCTGTGAAGGTGTTCAGAGGAACTTTACATTAGCTGAAAATTGAGAATTCCAACTTCCAGGTTAGTCAATGTACTTGTGTTTGGGATAACAAATTGTTATGGTAATCATGTAGCTGGAAATTGTGAGCCCTTCTGGAAACAGAATCAGTGAGGACCTTTGGTTCCTTTCTGGTTTAGTTTGCTTATCTTTTATAAAGTCTAGCTAAAAAAGATTTCTGAGATATTTTGCAAAATGCTTTCTGAATTTGATGGGATATTATATGAACTATACAAGAGAGTATTTTCATGCAAAACATGGGCAGGTGTCCATTTCAGAGTAACCTTGTGTGTAAAGCTCATGAATGTTTACCAATAAGCTTCCTTTTCATAAAATAGTACGTTGCCCTTTACAACTAGCTTTGCATATAACGTTGCAAAGTACTAATAATGTGAACTTTTAATACCACTTCATGCTGGTAAAACACTGCTGCATGTTAAAAACCTGGTCAGTTCCACAGTATCATGTTTTAGCTTGTCTTAACCACTATAAGAAGCTTTTTAGCTAAACATGAACTTTATCTCTGCTGTTGGGCTCAACAGAATGACTATAACATACAAGACACAGAAATAGCTGTGGATTTTCTATGTGAGAAAATATGTACTATGCAATAACCTACATTCTTTCTACCAGCGGCTCATAAAATTTAATGAACACAGAATATTTTATAAAGGTGAGTATAGTTAGATTATGCAACAATATTTAATTCTCAGTGGTGCCACTACACATTAGATCTGTGTGTAACTGTATGATTTGAACATGTCTCTTTTGAGATCTATGATTTTCTTGCCCCTCTTTTTTTTGCCTTCCAGATAAAGTGGCTAATAAAATGTTTGCTGCTGGTAACAGGAGGCAAATGACATCCCAGAAATGGTATTTCCTAAAAAAGGTTAAGCTAAAATGACCTGAAAATTAGATTTTAATCCTCTGATATAAACACCATCAGTTTAAAACTGGTGTATTTCACTCGCCATCCATGACGTTTATGTTGAGATTCCTTTTCAAATTCCTTTCAGGCATTCTCTACGCTTACAAATTTCTTTGTTTTCACTCTGAAGTTCAACAGAAGCTCATTCTGAGCAATGATAAAGGGAATTTCAATGTCCCAGATTCCTAAGAAAGCTGTAAAGGACAAACCACTCCACAACATGTTCTGGAATTAAGGTCAGCTGTATAGGACAAATGCAGGGGCAAAGGGAGGAATATGATGCTCTTCCTCCAATTCTGTAATAGTTGTCTTATGTTTCATTATATTTAAAGTAGTGCTCGTACAAGGAAAGTTAGGTGCTCAGATCCTGTGAACCATGTTTTCTCTTTCCCAAGTTTCATCCAATGGTTTGTGTTAGGGTAGCATTTTAGGGTCTAGGAAGAGATGCCATTAAGTAATTTTAGAAAAGAAAGCAAACTGCTAGTAGTCTAGTAAAAGGATGCCTTCCCACATCTGCAATTCACTTTGGTGAAAGAACTAGACTTTTCTTTCTTGACATTGGGCTGATATAAGGCTATTTGACCATGGTCATCACTTGACAAGGTGTTGTTAAGGACCTTGGAAATTGTTTCTTCTAATAGATATTTGCCTGTGTAGTTTATTTACCAAGAGATGGAAAACTGAGAGTGAGACAATGAGAAAACAGAAATTTCAAGTAGTAGCTTCATTCCACAAAACAGTATTTGTAAAGTATAAAGTTCAGTTCTAGAAACGAAGAGAAATTAAACATGTGATTGATGTGCTTTGTCTCTGAGAATGTTACCAAATAGTGTTGAAGCAGGGACACATATATCTGGAAATTCAAGAATTCATGAAAACAGATACAAAAACCATATAAACAGTATGAAAATATTATATACAAAGTGGATATGGATTTAAGAGCATTAAACCCTTTGTTGGTGTATTCAATAACCCATATTTCATTTCCTCACTGGTCCTTTTCACAATGATACTATATCCTCAAATGGCAATGAGTTATTTATTATATGAAGAGGTTCTGCATGTAGTGAAGACCTTATTCATTTTGCATAGAAAATTACAATATGTTATCTATTTGCCTGAGCAGTTATTCCTAGAGTTCAGAACTGTTCATTAAATTTGCTGGATGTCTTCTATAATGTTTTACAAAGACTAATTCTGCAGCAAACTAAGAGTTTTACTCATAGAAGACAAAACAAAGGCTAAACAAAGAAATCATCTCCCATACTTCTTTCTGCATTCTTTCATCATTCCTGTATCTTCCCCACAATGCTATTTCGTCTGTCTTTTCCTTCATAGTATCTTTTCTTCAAAGAACAGACTTTGCAGATCTGGTGGGGTTCAGATAATGAAAGAGTAAAGAGAAAGCAAGCAAGAACTTGTTAGAAATTACTACAACCTGGTTTATTGCTAAATATATAGGATTAACCTTCTTACAAGTGTTCTAGGAATCCCCACCAGCACCACCAGAAATAAATGTATGAATGACAGACTGCTCCATAAAATCCTGTAACTAAGCTTGCAATCTTTGGCACCAACCATAAATTCAAAGTGTGAAATGGGATTAGTTCATTCCCAGTGAATTAGTGTCTGTGTTAATAGAGTTCTAAATATATAATCATATAAATGCCAGTAAGAAAAATCTTAAACAGGCTTTCACTGTGCAGTTATTTCCAATGTGGACTCGGGAAAGCAGCCAGGTTCATTCACCTTTGGGAGCAATGCTTCAGACTTCTCCATAGTTAGACTTTCTGTCTAACATTCCAGGCAGAAAAAACAGGCAGGTCATGGGTTTTATCAAGCTTTGTCAGATCTTTAAAGCATCAAAACTTCCTTAATTTTTTCTGTCTTAGTCTTGGTATTTTGTAAAGTAGAGTGCAGATGCCAAAAAGAGAGCCTGCAGAGAGTGTTTGATTTGGACCATAGCCAACTTCTCAAATTTGGTAGGACAACATCTTATCCAAAGAGCGATACAGTTCTCTACAGGTAGAGAAAACAAGCTTCAGCATTCTTGGTTTCTTGAACTTGAGCCAGAACTGTCTGTGACTGTCTTGGTCAGCAGAATGAAGTTTCATTTAAACAATGCACTGTAGAAAATCACAGACTCTGTTTGGAGAGTTCAAAATTACTGTTTTCTCTTGAAAGACTTTCTGAAGCCTTAAGTTTTCAGTTTGTGTGAGGCAGTCAGATGAGCTCTTTTGGGCTACTTGAAGAGCTAGTGTACACTGAACTTTGAAATGTTTTGCTCCAAAATAGTTAAACTTTGGATTTCATCTACAAAATGCGCTGCAGTTCAGACTGAGCTAGTGTTCTATCTATGGCTTCCTCCTTTTTGTTATATTTTTTCTCATAAATATATAAACATCCTCATCTGTATTTATACATTCAAATCAACATTAGAAAGTCTTCAGAAAGGAAATTCTTAATTACTAACTATTAATTACCTGATTATAAGTAGTGGGAGAAGAATCTAGATTATATATGTATCCCAGAGAGAATGAAAGTAAGTGTGGAAACAGCTATCTGAAGTACCTGATTTTTGTTTCTGTTTGAACTATTAAATTATGTCTTTGGAGGCAAATATTTTATTGAACATTAAGCAAGTGAGATTTGTGACTTAACTGTTAGTGAGAAAAATAACTAGTAGAATGACAAGCAAAATGACACAGGCTAAAGGTTAAAACTATTTACAGCATTTTCTAACCAAAATTTCTGAAAATTTTGTATACACATGATTTATTTCTAATCTCCAGTCATTCACTATATGAATATTTAAACACACTTATTGATGTCAGGAAACAGTCTAATGAGAAAAATATTAACAAATACCACTAGTTTTACAAGAAGGAAATTCTAAATTACTATATCCTTGATTATAAATATTAGGGGAAACAATCAGATTCTAAGTTTTTTCTCCCCTAGAAACATACTACATGCATACACAGCTTTTCTGGGCAAAATTATTGATTAAGAATTTAATAAAAGCTATTCTTTTGCAACAAATTAAGAAAATCTGTTATATCTAGATGCAGATATAAAAAAAACCCCAGCCCTAACCTCTGAGAAATTGCATCTAAAAGTCTTATTTCTGTCCTCTGGCTGAAAAGGAAATCTAGTATGCGTAGTTTAGGTACTGAAATCAACAGTGTCAGGTGACATGAACAAATCTAACTCTTTAATTGATTTCAAAATCAAGGAAAGTTTTGGTGGTTTAAACAAATTTTGGATAAATGTTTCTTTTATCAACAAAGTCTTAAGATGTCTGTATTATATTGTTTCATTTTTTAATTTAAGATATTAATTATAATGTCACCAATAAAATAAAAATTAGCCTGTAAAATAAATCTTTACTGAGAAAATACTGAATGCTTTCTATCAAATACAGTTTTTCCCTTAAAAATTCTCTTCTAATAACATTATCATCATTATACATCTTTTTTTGAGAAACTAGGAGAAAAAACTTGCTTTCCAGTCATGGAAATACTAGCAGCCTTCACCAGTCTTTCTAGCAGATATGATATAACACAAATTCAGAAGCAATCCTGTCGAAGTAATTACCCTTTTGTAAGTGAAATTCTGGTTCTCAATCTGTCCTAGCAAGCACTTTATTTTGATGAAAATTTAATTTATCGCACATTTCTCAATGGAATAATCCTGCATTATTCTCAGTTCCACTATTAATCAAAACATTCAATGCCAGCATTATTTTTTTTTACACATTTTCTGATTTGGTCTTCTCCAAACAAATCCCTCGGTTTATTTCTGAATTCCCAGCTTCCACCAGCTGTTTCTACAACTCATATCCAACAAGTGACAGATGGATAAACTAATAGTATGTCACAAAGAACAAGGAGCTTTTTTAAAGCTGTACTTTCTTTTCTTGTGTACAGAAGCACTATGGAACTTCCTTAGGCTACGTAATGAATAAATCAAAATAACCAAGCAAGGAAGGAATTAAGTGCATGTGAAAGTTCATGGAAAGGGAGATCCTCTGAGATTTTTTAACCAGTCTGGACCTCAGGAGTTTTCAGATGTCCCAGTCTCTCTTTAATACCAGTCTCTGAGTCTTTACCTATATTTCTAGCATTAGACAAACTCTATGTTTTACTTTTAGTTAGAAAATGATACTATTAAATATATTTCAATTAAAATATCAAGGTAAATAATTTATCCTTTGACAATTTTTCAGATTAATACTTCTAAATTATTATCTCTCATCAAAATTTCAGTGTGCAGAGAATCATTTATTTTAGAGAGTTTAGAGATATCTGCAGTGATATGGCAGATTAGAATTTTCCCAAATAGATTTACAGAACTGCAAAGATACACCAGATTTCAGAAGCCATATCAATCTCTAGAATCTGCTAAGAGAGTAAAAAATGGAGAGTAAAAAAATGGAAATGGAGAACAGAATAGTAAAATCATTGGGTCATAGAAGTAGATATAAAAATTAACAAGTTATGCTAGTATATTAGCTTAGTCATGATCAATTATTGTAATATTAGATGACTTTCAGTGGCTTCTCTTACAGGCTTTAAAGACTTATATTACCTGTGTAGCTATTGCTTAACTTCTTTCAAGAAATATTTGAAAGGATACAACTGTCCTTTTAAAGACAAGAAAAAACCCAAGGATTAATTAACATAAAAAATATTCTATATGGACCAAAGGAAATCCTCTACATTGTAGGCCAATCCATTCCATTTGTTTTCCTTTTCACTCATGTATTTTGAATCAAGGTGTGCTGCATCATTACAATTATTAAGTGATGGATGGCATTTGGTGCTACATTTAGCTATGAAATAAATCAGATGCTTCAAATGAAATCAGAGAGCCAGCAGGCTGAATTGCAGAGAGCACAGAAACAAGCTATGGCATTAGAAAATAAAAAAGAAATCATAAATGCCGTTCCATATGTTTTGTCATTTACTTAGATCACATCAAGTCCCCTCCAGTGAATTTAATAGGTCTGAAAATGGTTGAGATAGAACATAATGCTGAAGGGTTTCACTCATAAACTAAAAAAAAAATAGATGTGAAAAGACAGAGAATACGAATGTGAGAGAGCTGTGGAGGAAGGCAAAACGTTCTTCCTCAGGCAACACATAGTACAGTGAAAAAAGGCTGAAGACACAGAAATGACAGGAAAAAGGAAAGAAAATATCAGGTCACTGACAATGCAACACACAATGTCTGGAGAATATCACAGATCAAAAAAAGTAAAATAAGTGAAATTGAGTAATAAATTGATTTGACACCAGTGGTTTGCCTTTAATACTAAATGCACAAAGACACCAAAGAGCATAAATCAGTGATGGTTGGCTCAGTTTAGGTGTCTCCAATTTTCACTAGGGGACATTCTGAGTCTGAGGTTTTGGAAAAGATTTAAGGGTTTGAAAATAAATAGAGATGTAGCAAATTTGGATTTTTCATTGCAGCCATTCAAGCCATCATTTGAAAAAAGTGATACCTTAGTATTTTCCATGGTTTGAATGAGAAAAAATACTCAGCGGTTCCAGTTTTTAAAAAGAGAAAAGAAAAATTCCTGAGAGGAGATGGCAGAATGCATGGCTCTTGAGGACAGACTTCTTTAAAGTAATTATTTTGGTAACTTCTGATATAACTGTGGGAATCACTTGAGACATACCTTGACTCCGATCTCTCACTTTAATTTCTACTTGCTAGTTGTCTGAATAAATATAAAAGGGCAGCACCCTCTCACTCTCCAAAATTGTCAGTGTTTCTGAGCACTGAAAGGGTGATTCTGATTGTAGTTGCTCTGTAGCTTCACTTATATCAAACCAGAGCAACAGTACAGCAAGCAGCACTGTGTTCAAATTATTACATTAGTGCACCAAATTCAGTCACAGAACAAGACGTAATGAGACCAGCTATTGAGAGTGAAGTACCAACTCTTAGAATAAGTTTCCTGATGTTTTGTTCAGTCTTGAGTTTTGTTCACTTTTCAAAATTTTTCAAGCAGTGGTAGTTCCTGTCTTTCTTGTGATAGCTGCTCTTCAATCCACTAATTCTCACCAGGACACTTTATTTTGCAGACTGGTTGTATGGAAAGGTTCAAGAGCAGTGTTTTACTCATGACAGTAACTCCACATGTTCAATCTTTCAGTGCTGTACTGATGTGATCATTAGTTTAGTCTGGAGCACCAACACCCACAAAATAAAACTATTGCACTACAAAACTCACTGCAGTCCAGTCTTCAGCAGCTCTCCCACACACAGCTGAAAGATTCTTCATTCCAGCAACTGTCCAGAAAAGTTATTAACATCCTACTCTGCCTAGTATGAAAACACAGAATTATATTCTTATTAGACAGAATTCTCCCTAACCTATTATCCCAGACTGCCTTTTACAAAGTTTTTAACACTGATTATCAGTAAGTCACTGGCTTTTTAATCAAAGCTGGATGGAAAACATGGTATCTGCAAACAGGTAACCAGATATTTTACAGTTAAAATTGTTAAAATAAAATTTTTAAAAAGTTAAAATAAAACTCAAAATAATAATTTAAAAATTATTCTTACTTATATCTCGTTAAAACCCTATTATTTCTTTTGAATAGGAAGTTCATTTGTAAAATACACCTCTTTTTTTTGCTACTACTTACACCATTTTACTGAAGTTCCTAAATATGTAAGATATCTTGGTGTCTATTTCCACTTTTTGCAGTGCATTTCAAATACTGTTTTTTAACTCCAGGAATAAAAGATAAACATGAATGAAATTGTAGCAATTTCATCTTGAATCACATTCTTGGTTTAAGATTTTTGATCAAGTTTTAAACCTTCAGGTGTTTAACTGAATAATTTTGAAGGTTTATCATTTGGAAGAGATGGATGCCTGTGTAAAGCTCTTGAATCTTTTCCAAGGCAATGTGTTTAAACTGACTTTTTTCCTAACACAGGGTCTTTGATCACTTACTGGTGAGGATATACAAGGTAATAAATGTATCTTCCATCTGTCACCGGTGCCTGCCTACCACAAAAAAAAACCCAAAACAAACATAGAATTCTAGCATTGTTTCCCCCTGTGTAATAATATAAATCAAGCTTTTATGGAGAATAAAGTATTCACAAATGCAGGACATGGATCCTTTCATTGCTTAGATCCTTCAAGACAGAGTATTGGACTGAACAAATGAATGATAAGAAAAAGGTGATTTTTATGAGTTTATGGGATAATAAAAGTAAAATAATAAGCTCTCATGAAATCAAATCTTATTTTATTTGACTGCTTGCCCTATGCTTAAGCAGGTTTTTCTGTTTAGATGCTGAAGGAGTATTCAGAGTAGTTTCACTGTGAGGAGGACCAAGCAGTGGAGCATGTTGCTCAGAGAGGTGGTGCAGTTCCAATCTTTGAAGGTTTTCAAGGCCTGATTGGAAAAGACTCTGAGCAATGTGGTCTCCAACACAGCTGGCCCTGCTTAAAGCAGGAGGGTGAGATGGAGAGATCCTGAGCTGCCTTCAAACCTGAATTGTTCATCGACTTTGTGAACCTGTGAATTGTCCATAAGGCAGTGCGCACAATAGTTTCAACATCTTTCTCTTTAGGTCAAATCTCCTAATACTTGTTTAAACAAATGAGTTAACTGGAAGTCAGAATGAGTTATCTTTTAGCATCGTGCATGATTGAAAAAGGGTGGTCACAATTAAGAGCTACCTATAAGATTAAACTCCTGTTGGCTTACTGGGGCACCTATCCTCGCTTCATTTTTTAGTTCCTTGTGTTACATTGGTAACATGGTGCTTGCTTCAGATGGGAGAACTTTTGATGAACCCTTTCCATTATGTTAGGGGGTGTTTTTGTCTCTCCTTTCTGTAATAAGCTCAAGTTGTACTGTTTTAGCTTCTCGCATCTTGTCCACATGATTCAGTAAGATTCAACTGATTAACTTATATAAATATGAGTTTACCTGCTGGACATATTTCAGGTTCTTATGTTGTTCCTCAAAAGGTTTGTTTGATTTGGAGTTTTTTTTTTGACATTCAAAGAAACCATTGGAGACAGGATGTCTAGAAAAAACCAGCTTTAGTAAGTCGGCCTATGTCTTGATGCTGCAACTCATCTTTCTAATCACTGCAGAGTCCAAATGGTTGCTCCCGGTTCATTGATACCTTTTGTTTTAATGCCATACCTTAACAATATTCTGGTATATTGATTCACTTCCTCTCTACCACAAAGAAAATCAGGGGGAATCACCCTGAAATAGTATCCTAAAGCAGTTTGTAATGAAATATTCCTGTGGTGTGCAATCACATACTTCTTGTAAATAAGCAGAACTACAATATCAAGAACCAACACTATACCAATTAAAATTCAGCTCATGCAGAATCTCTTCTCCCCTCTGAAGTTTACTTGGTTCAGAGTGTTTCTTCAGCAGACACAGTACTGGATGATTAATATATCAACCTCACAGTATGAGAGCTTATTTAGTTATGAAATACATGAAAGCTATACAAATGTTTCTGCCTTAAACTCTTCATTTAACATTTCTCCATATGGCAGATAAGCCACAAAATCTGGTGCAAAGATTCTGATTTATTGATATATTTCATTCCACAAATGGAATTTGTAGCAGGTGTGCTTGAAAGTCAAGAAAGCATGAGGAAAGCAAGTTAAATCTATATGGTGCATGTCCCATAATACCAGTTTTCAGTGCTTACACTGGAGCAAATTTCATAAGCTTGTGGAAAAAATATATTGGAAAAATAAGGGCAGATAGTCCATTTTTTTGAAAAAATCCTAGTGAAAAAAAAAAAAAAACCCAAAAAACAAACCCAAAACAAAACCCAGAAACAAAACAGCAGAGAAGATTCAATTAATAGGACATCTGGTAATTTTTGGAAAACACTGAACTATCTCCTCTATAATAGGAAAAAATAATCAGAAGTGTCAAGGCTCTGGCCTTTCTTTAATACCATTCTCAAAGTTATGTTCAGATAGGCCAGGTCAGATGGGGCTCTGAGCAATCTGATTTAGTGGAAGGTGTCCCTGGCCATGGCTGGTGGGTTGAACTAGATGGTCTTTAAGGTCCCTTCCAACTTAAACCATTATATGATTCTATGGTTCTATAGTTGCAATAATTTTATATTCACAGAACAAAATATGAATTGTCAAAGCATTAAAAGCAAAAAAGATATTGAAACAGCTATCATAAGGTTAATTTATACCTCTCACATTAGTGACATCACACACGAGGATCACTCTGAAAGCTTTTAGATGAGTTTTCATGGTGCACAAGTTACAGTTATTGCTGTGATTTGTCCTCCTGAGCAAACTTTTTTCTGATTATTCATGGAGCCTTGAAAAACTAGCTAAGCCAGCTGATATTTTAAGCGTGCAGCACTTATCATTCCAACACCAAAGATAGGCTTGAGTGAGAAAGCAAGTTGTATTTGTAGCTTCATTATCACTCCAGAATTTTGCTATCTTCAAATCTAGTTTCACACAAAGAAAAATATGCACTGATCTCACATATGAATTGTGATTGCCAAAATGTGCTTTAAGAGTGGAATGTATGGTTCAACATGGCTAGAAGATTCATGCTGAAGCAATTCTTTTTCATATCAATATATGAAAAAAACTCACTTTCCGGAGTCAGCTTTGCATGAGAAAGTGTGTTGATTGAGTGGCCAGTCAGACCTGAAAAAAAAAGACATCTGTGCCTGTCAGCCTGTATATAAGAGTCAAAAAACCAGAACAACTGAGTTTGAAAACAGGGGACCAAGTTATGAGAAAATTTTGTTTTCATTATGTCCAACCTCCTCCTACCCACTGGTGTCCTATCTGACCTCTGATAGCCGCACTGATGTAGCTTTCACAGCCTCCCTCAGGAGTTCAGCCATTTGGCCCATACAGCTCAAAATCTTTTCTCAATGTCTAGCCTAAACATTTCCCTCCTTAGCCTCAGGTCACTGATCCTTGTCCTACATCTTCTGAGACTGTGAATAATTTCCTGCATTCAATTTCCACTGCTGTATTGAAGGCATGAGACTGAGAACAAGAAAAGAGAGAAAAAAAAGAGGAAAAAAAGATCTCTCTGGTCTAAACCTGCCCCCACTTCATATTTCCCACTGTGAGTTACAACAGAATTATCAAATTTTTCATACTTTCAGTTTTATCAGAAAGTTGTAAAGATCAGCCTATTATATAGTACTATTAAAGTAACACTATCCTGGATTAAAAAAAACAATCAATAGATGAGGCCCATCAAGCACTGACAAGGAGCATTTTCCTTTTTTTCTCTTTCCACTTACTGGAGGAGAGCCAGCCAGCCAAATATACTCTAGTCTAAAAGAGTTTTTAATGAAAAATCTTTGCAATGTAAGCTTGAACACTGCTGTTAAGGCTAAAAAAAAAGAAGATAAAGTACTCTGTCATGAATTTATGTGAGGCAATTAAAATTCATTTCCACATTGTATAAACAGATGACAAACTGGTTGTTTCAAAAAATAACACAGGGATGAATCGAGCTACAAAGCTTAAAGAATTAACCATTTGCATTAGGATGCCAAGGGCTATGGAAATCTGAGTCAGATCACAGAGGCAATGAACCACTGGGCATATTTAATTATTCATGACAGTGGACTCACAGTTGGGGAAATGCTGTAAAACATAGATCACTAGTACGTGATATCGCTATCTCCTACCCCTCTTCCCACCCAAGGAAAAAAAAAAAAGAACAAAAGAGCATTCAAAAAAATCACATGCAGTGATTCTGTGATTCTATGAATTGGAATTAATGGATGTTGGTTATTTATCCAACATTTTACTTGAAATATTGAATCTGTTACAAAACTGTATAATCTGTTTGAAGCAGCAAAAAACTAACCATACCTCAATAGGAAAACCTCAATAGGAAACAAGTTTTCATAGACAGTTGGGCTTCTTATGTTCATATGATATTGCCTGAGCCCATCCCATGTAGGATCAATGCATTAAAGTGCAGTTGTTTATTAAAAAAAAAAAAAAAAAAAGAATGAAAAGTGAAAAGTTTTGGCTTATTATCTTCACTGCATTCTGTGGCTGTGGTGCTAATATAATTTTATGGCACATATATTTTCTATTACTTTGGTTTAATAAGCTATATAGCCACTACAGCTGAACAGGGCAAAACACACCACAATTTAAATTTTCATGAAGTGCAGAAGCATTTACACTTCACGCCTAATGTTTAAGTTGCTATGACAGATAATCTTCCTCCACAAAGATCTGTTATACAGGATCCAGCTCAGAAATTTCAGCTGGAGTTTCCTCAACCATCTCCATCAAGATCTATGACATAAGTTTACTTCAGTCTGTTTCTAAACTTTTTTCAATGTTGATATTTGTGGAGATGTACCCTGAGAGAAAAATCCGGCTGAATTTATTTGGTTATGGTGATTAGATAGTTGTTTAAATCTGTTCATCTATGATTATTTATTTCCATTCATTCAAAATGACAATGTTCATTATTAAAAAAAGAAAGAAAGAAAATCCAAACCTACTACCCCAGCAAACTTGAAATTTGAATAGAGAGAAATTCATATTTAACAATGACAAATCATTTTGAGCCAATGTAGTATACTGTATTCTACATTAAGGCTTTGACCAGATTAGATCTATAACTGTTTAAGGGAACCAGGCAAAACTAAAGAGGAGGCATATCAATGCAAACATATTTTGTCTTTGATGGGAGAAAAGGCTGAGGTATTTGAGACATTGTCTTGGTACTGAATAAAATTTTATCTTTTAGACCATCTAGGTTCTTCAATTTAATAGATTTGGTGGCTTTCCATAACACCTGACGTCTAATCACAGAAGAGCTGAGCAGGACTCTTTCGGATATGTATAAGAGGTTTACCATTTTGATATGGATCATATCTGCCTCCCTGTATACCATTGACAGCAAAGAGAAAAACATCTTTGTTTCTTACCAGGATGAAAATGGTAAATTAACCATATTGAAACTGCTTTTGGATGCATTCTTAGTTAAGCTGTGAGCAGGATAGAGTCTGTAGTGAACAAATTAAGCCTATATGTTAGAGACTTTGTCTTTCCTGTAGCTATTCAAAGATAGCTTTATTTTGGTTTGTTTGCTGTTGCTTTTTTGTGAGTGCTTAAGTCTCAGTTTGAAGAGATAAAACATTTTTGAAAAATCCATAATTTATACTGTATGTATGGGAACATCTTCTGTATCGAGCTTTTCTCATGCCCCTCTGCCTCAAAGGAACAATGAGAGACAGCTGGATGTTGTTCACTGTTTTCTCTAGCAAGAAAGGATGGAAGCGACATTGCTCAAGAAATCTACTTTCTTCTGATTTCCTGAAGAGCAAAGAGGAAACCTAACACTGATTGCAAGTGGGGCGTCAGACATTTATTTCCCCTCATGTTACCCCCAGCCTGTAATAACTGACCACAGTAACATCATCAGGAGTAGCAAATGATGAAGCAGCTAAGATAACATTCCCCAAACCATTTTAGGCATTCATGGATATTCCAAAGAATTCTTTAGATTTGCTAGCTTGAGATATGCTTTATCACACTTACAATGGTGACCTTTAAAGGAACTTATTTTCTACCAAAAAAAAAAAAAAGACATAAAAAAGGAGAGGAGTATTATTTATAACCTGAATTTATTGCCTATAAACTTTCCAGCAAGAATTGTGATTACAATCAAATAACCCACGAAAATCAAACAGTTTACCTGTCATCAAGTTAATATAGTAGTAACAATCTAATAATGGGCAAAAATACATTCAAAATTTGTGATATTATCAGGAAAAGCTGCAATATTATCAGGAAAATATGCATGGAAATGCAATGATGCATAAGACATAGGGATAGCTTAACAAATTATTTATAAAATCTAATATTTCCTATTTCTACTTTTTTAGAGAACAGTCATGTTTTCTATTATAAATCATCAATTTGAGATACAACAAGTGTAATCTGAGTCCAGATACTCATGCAAGAAAATGACTGAAGATCCTAGAAACTTGTAATAAGAGTTAGGCTAGGTTGCACATTCAAATATTGCTTGGGCCCTCATTTTGTCTCACATTAGAAAGCAGCAATAGACACATACAGCTTTAAGAAAAGAAGAGGGAATCCTTGTAGAGGGAGTTGTTTTTACATTTATGGATATTGCATAGATACATATGGAAACAAAGAGAATCTGAGCTGGAGCATAACTGAAAATAAAGCTTCAGGGGCAGAGTAGCCCCTGAAGATTACTCAGTAGACTGAGGACCCTTAATCTACATTCTGCCCTTTACATCAATATTAGCCCTTCCTCTGTTTTCATTGTCCATTTTGGAAAGGCCTGCTTCATTGTCCTTTTCAAAATGAAGCACTGAACCATCTTCTAGCTGTTATTCCATTATATTTTTTGAATTATATTTTTTTACAGTATTTTAATTTTTATTCATAATATCCTTCTACTGTTTTATTATCCATTAATAATTGCAGAAGCTTTTGGTAACATTGTTTTCATAGCAGTACAACACAGAAATTGAAACACTTCTCACAAAAACTCAATGGAGCCTGTAAATTAGACTGTATTAAATTATCTATTTCAGATTCTACTTGGGTTTGAGAAAGGGCCTTTCAAGATCTACCTGATGCCTGCTGCTGAATAGTGGTCACTGCAACTTGATTTTCCTGCAACAGTTCCAACCTTTTTACCTTAAATGTTATTCCTATCTTTCTATAAAACTTGCATTTCCTCCAGTATGTGCCAGCATGACTTTTTGAAAGGGTAACTGTAATTTACTTTGTAGGGACAAATAAAATCAAGTTGCCTTGCTCAACCTGCTTCAAAATTAAGATCATCCCACACTCCTCATGCAGCAGAGCTGAGAGTAACTAAATCCTAATTTTAGCATTTCCATACACTTAGAGGAACATGCACAGTGAAACTGTGATGCCTTTGGCAGAACAGTCCATTCATGAATCCACAGCCTTCCCACTCCACATCAGAACTCCCATCAGAGAAGCTGCTCTTTCAGGAGAAGGAGGAGTATAAATGGATCAAGAAGAATGCTGCTGTCAGTCCAGAGAGCTCATGGAAGACTGGGGTCAACATTCCTGTTCTGAGCTGCTTCTCCCACTTTGTTCCAGTTGTGTAACACCAGCATTCTGGCTCCTCTTTGCCAAGCTGTGGGCAGGGCACAGATGGAAGCCCTTGACCACTTCAGTGGCACTTAGATTTTGCTCCAAGGTCAAAGCTTCACTGGAGACTCTCCTAATTTCTTAAGACATTAAGGAAATTAATCATGTTTTGTGCAAAGAATCCTTGCTGCATTATTAAATTAATTTCCAGTACTAATGTTAGGCAATTTTACTTGTTAAAAACAAAAAAAATGAAGAAAAAAGCTAACCTCAAACAGTAATAAAGAATATATAGTATGTTATGGAGAAAAATTTAGTGGCAGAGATTTATTTTTACCGTGCATTTCGAGCAGGGTTTGTTTTTTTCTTTTCATTCTTCATGTTTCTTCTATGTCGTTTGCATTTAACAACCACGCTTTTCAAAAGCTTTGATATTTATTAAGTTTTAAATGAGAGTAATTTACTGCAGAATCTGATGTTAAATTGCTGGATGTTGTGGTTTTTGTGCAGTAAACATAACTCTGTAGACACACAGTGCTCTCAGTGACCATGCCCACGCAAGATGGAGCTGGACAGCTCTCAGTCCTTTCAGATCACACAGGTCAGCTCAGGTCAGTCTTAAGTGCAACACATCTTTGAAGTCAGCTCAGTGTACTCCACAGTGCACTTAATACACAGCACAGATGAGTAATTCCTGGTGGGAAAAAATAGCCTGAAAAACAAGAAAGCAAGCTGGAAATATGACATCAATAAACCATGGCCTATCTGGGATATTTTCAGCCAAATAAACATATTTCATTCTGTACCATGTGGCTGTATATATCTCCACAGTTTTGCACGTTTTCAGCCCACATTCTCTACTTTTGTGCGTGGTATGGTAATCCAGATATCTCATATTCCCCATATTGTCCAACACAGAATCTGCTTCTTTTTGCATATACCATGGAAATGTTATTTTCTTTGTTTAGTTCCCATGTGTCCTGGTTTCCATCTTCTTCTGCTCCTAAAATCTGAGTTAGTCTCTTACCTAGATTCTTCTGTTAAATGATTGATTTCATAAAGTGGCACAGGCAGCAATAATGTAAACCAGTGGATAGAAGAAAACAATTCAAGCTGATCTGAGCCATACTAGCAGGCAAAAAGGAAAATATGTTTAATTCCAAAGCATTCATATCTGTCATTCCTCAGGCCAGGTTTCCAAAGAGCAGGGAACTTAATATATTTCAAAACAATTGTCTGCCAGTGTGGCTGCCCACTGTTCTTCCTGCTCCCCCACATGTGTCAAACACAAATTGATCTGTAAGTTTTTTTTATATTGCACTTCTAGAATGTTTTTGTTATTAGTTACAGCAGGTGTAGCAGCCCTGAGCTTTACAAGAAATATTAATTATGATTAATAATAGCGTAAAAGAGATGAGTGAAATAGTAATGCATACCTAAGGGAGGATTGGCTTGACTTCATTTTGATCATGAAGTTGGGATTTATGAAATGAATAGGTGAAATTTTTGTGAAGTCAGCTAAAAAAAGTTAATCTTTATTTTACACTGAAGGTACATTTAAGAAAAGGGGGAAAAAAAGCGTGTTCTCACTTTAAGTCTACTCCCCTGCAGTGACATTCAAGGGGAGAAAAAGGCTTAATCACCAAGAAAGTAAAGCCTTAAAGAATTCAGTTATGTATGCATTATTCACAAAAACACAGTCAGTGATTTCATAAGCAACCAGACAATTAAGGAGTTCAACAAAAACTCAATAGGGACCTTTAACAGGATCAAAGATTGGATTTCTAATAAGGTTCTGAGTCACGACTTCCTCAGCTGCTTTCTTCATGGGAAAGAAAAAGGAGAAAGAGAGAGAGTAAGAGAAGACTGAGAAGGGAAGGCAATAAGAAAGAGAGCGAGGGAGGAATAAAAATATATATAAAAAGCAAAATTTTCTTACTGGAAAATTTATATTATGGAAATTTAAAATAATTATCCTAATATGAGACTAACTGTGATGTTCTGCACCTTTAGTTATAAAGTTGACTGAACTAGAAAATTAAATATTTCATAAATTTAAATTATTGACTAGTTTCTTGGAAACATTTTAAATGTTAAGAAGAAAACTGAGAGAAAAAAACACTCATTTTTTACATTTGCATCATATTTTTCTCTTTCTAATACAACAGACATCAGAAAGAAACTCATTCCAAGGGATATAATCCTTTCATTCCTTCTTGCTCTGGTAATAAAACCAACAGCACTCTGTGATTCAAGATTGCAAATTGTGACTGAAAATGTCCAGGCTGAGGGTTTGTAACTATTCTTTCTGGGCTTTTCAGGTTATTGGTGACACGTGCACTTTGAATTTTACAGAGTGCAGTGTAATAGTGCTTTCCTCCCTGGAGATAACTCCAAAGTAATTGGAATTGCTGCCTGTGACCTGATGCTGCTGACACCAGCTAGAGGAATGGAGCTCTGCCTGAGAGATTAGACCACCAGGAGTACAAATGAGATAGAAGAGTCAAAATAGCTATGAGAAAGGAAACAGGTGAAAAAAATCTGCAATAGGAAAAATAAAAAACAAAAAAAAAAAAAAACCAAGAGAAAAAGGTGCAGATAGATGCCCTCTAATGGACACTCTGAAACATCTCTTCCCCTCCAGATTACATAGCACACTCTATGTAATGCGCAATATAGGACTGGGGGCCAGTTAGACACTGTCCCTTGTGACACAGAGGGTCTTTTGCATCATCCTGGGTGCTCTGGTGCAGGTCTGGGGACCCCTTTGGGGGCCTTTGATGGGCCATGACACCCCCTCTGATGAGGATAAGCTTTTCCCAGGTGAAGGGCCCCTCAGCTGGGCTGGTCTGCGCACTGGAGGATGGGCAGCCACCGCCTCCCACCAGAGGCTTTCCAGCACACATCCAAGGCCTCCCTCCCCACCCTTTGATGCCAGAGCCTGGCAGCTGGCAGCCCTGGGGCTGGCATCTCCTCCCTGAAGGTGTTAGGCTTGTGCTTTGTGGATGTTCCCGTCCCTTGAGTTGTTACTTTATCCTATCTGAATCAGTGAACGATGTAGGGTTCCACTTCAAAGGTCTGTTCAGAGTGTGGTGGAATTCTTTGCAGCTTTTTAAATACAGTTCTAGTATAATAGGCAAACATTTTTCCTTAAAATATTTAAGTCATAAACTAATATTTCAGTCTCTGACACACATCCCATCAGTGGAAGTGAGTGAGCAGCTGTATGGTTCTCAGTTGTGGGGTGGGGTTAAACCATGAGTGTCTTATATATCTAAGTTTTTATATAGTTAGAATTATTTTATGAGTCATAAAATCTATATTTTAAGACCATGTTTCAGAATGATACTTTTAAATCTGTGAGAAGTTCTGTGGCATTAACTTTTAAGTAAAATATTTATTATATATCATTTAAAGTGCCACAGTATCACCACCTGATAACCACATTATCTGCTTTAAAACTACATATTTTCACCACAATTGCTAAACAGTGAAATAATGAAATCAAACGTGCTCCTCAGGCATTCAAATGCAACTCGTTGTCTGAATATAGAGAAAAACTTTCTGCCTCCATCCTTTCAGAAAAGCACCACAATATCAGAAGCCATTTATTCAAATTGCAGAGTTTAGTCACAAATTTTATGAAAACTAGTGGGGTCAACAAAAGATTAAATTCTGATATTTATACACATTAAAAAATTCAATATTAAGTCTACCAATATCAAAAAAGCATTACATATTTCATTAAGCAATTCTTAATACAATAGTTTTGAAACTGTTACAGAATAAAATTACTATGTGCAATTCTGAGTAGCAGAAAATACCACAGGAAAAACGCCATTTATATAGCAAATCACTTGATATAAAATTTGTTTAATAATTTTAATGGCAGTATTTTTGTAGTGTTGAATCAAGTATTGGCCAAGATGTGAAAATTTAATAAATTAGTACTTGAGGATTCTAAGACTCAGCATCAGGTTGCTCCTATGAGTGTTAGAGGTGGGAAAGATCGTGGGAAACAGTATTGGATAGGTTCAATTTTTTTTTTTGTTGCAGTCCTATAATTGTAGCCAGCCTTTAAGTAGTTATAGGTTGTCCAAGAATATCTGCACCCCCATATGACTGATAATCAACATTTTCCAGTAAGCTTACAAAAGTAAATCTGACAAATGTAAAACATCAAGTGTGGTGATTATGCTGTCCCGCAGAAAGATACAAAATTTTTCAAGGTCATCATTCCCATGTCCATAATAGCTGAGAATTTGCCAAACCAGAGCAGCTGCCCCCTCCCCCCTGCAGTTGGATTAGAGTAACACGGGGCAAATCACAAACATCGATCCAGTGCTTTGTGTCTTAAACACGAACCTCCACAACAGCCAATGTAACCACTAATGTCACATGTTCAGAGATAATGAACAAAAAATCAATTACAAAATTTACTCCTGTAGCACTTGAATCTTAAAACATATTTTATCTTTTCCAAGCTTGGAGGACCTTTGCAGTTCCAGCTGATTAGAGATCTGCTAATTTCCAATTGTAACTTTATACCTGAGCCTCTCACATACTTGGTCAGGTATCTGTACTGACTTTCAGGTTTAAGTAGTTCTATTCCTTCCTTCACATATACACCTTCACATCCAAATGAATAAGTCAACCCCAAATTGTTAAAACTTGTTTTTCTAGGTGAGGCTGTGTAAATCAAGTTTTAAACCTCTCTTGCTCAGATAAATATTGCATTCCCCTAATTACCATAATAGCTGTTTCCTACACCTGGTCCTTTATTATGTTAATCTTGAAAGTAGGTGATCAGAACTGTATGTGACATTGTGAACAAGGTCTTAATCAGTGACTTGTAAAATGAAATTAGTATAAACCTGACTCTGCTTAAAACATTGTTTAACCTTTTCCAGAATTTCGCAATAGTCTTTTAATATTTAAGCATCACAGTTTTTTGGTCATTTGTTAGGTCCTCAGCTAAAAAAAAGAAAAAAGTATTGTTCTTAAATTTATGTTTTATGTACACTCATTGGATTTTTATTACTGGAGGGATCATGTTTTGTTCAAAGAATTGTTAACGTATAACATAAATAGTACTTTCTCTGGTTTATTCATAGGTTACTTGAATAAAATGCATCTAAAAAATATGAAGATAAAATTTCTCAATGCCAAGGAAAGAGCTTTTTGAAGATATTCCAGTCTATTTCCTGATGAGAGTGGAATTGCATCCGTTCTCACTAAGTTTTTTTTAGAAGAAAGAGGGAATAAGGAAAAAAATCAAGACTCTTCAAATTAATAGACAAATAATAAGCTATTAAATATACCATACCAACTCTTAATGCATTCCTAGATTGCAGAATCACCTTATAGTGACTGCAAATATTCTACTATTTTTGGTGAAATATGGATGACTTCATCACCTAAGGGTTTGGAAAGCCTGTTAAAAGCTGGTGACATCCCAGCAAAGACTTTTCTCACTTCCAGAAATCATGAAAGACAGATTTATTTTGCTCTGCAAGGAAGAGGAGTAAAAGCTTGACACTGTAAAAACTTCTGAGCTAGAGTCAACATAATGTTCCTGTGAATGACTGGCATGACACTAATGAGCCAAAAGAAGTACATCATTCATTAATGTACCGTGTACATTAAAGAATGGCAATATTTGAAATCAGAAAATAAACTGCTACACATAATTTGAAATTTTGTGGTCCAGAATGCTTTCTTTTTTCTTGGCTCAAGCTATCTTTTTTCTTCTCTTAGCCACCAGATTTTTTTCTTTCCTCCTCAAAACCAGACTGCATCAAACTGTGAAGGACTTATAAATCACACACATTTGCTGCTTCCATTCCTGCCATCTTCTTCTTTCACATAAGAAGTTTATGGATCTATTTTTTTGAAGACTCTTACAAGCTGTTACAGACTGATTTTTTGTTCAGTTCCTAGTTTAGATCAGTAGATCTTTCTTCCAATGCTCGATATGGGGCCACAGTCGAAACACTAGAAAAACTACCTCAGTCTGGTACTTGTTTTCTCACTTCTTCCTCGTTTGGTGCTTCCTCACTTCTTCCTTGTTTAGTGCTTTTCCAACTGGCTTGTGGCTGTGCTCCTTAGGAATTCATAACACAGCAAGTCTGGGTGAACAAAACCAAACTCAGTCTTTTGACAGAAAATCCAAGCATATTCAGGAATAGCTGCAAGTGAAGTAGCTGCAGGGTCTTAACTGTCTTTGTTCCTTTTATTTACTATATTTGATGAAAAATCAGTATTCATATAGGTGTTGCATTCCTACCTGTTCAAGATAACTATGACCATCTTTCCAATGACATCATCCAAAACTGTGATCGAGGTCCAGGTCAGCACATTATTTCCTTACAGCATTATGAACAAGAATAACTATATCTGATGTTATAAAAATCTGAATGACAGATCCAAATAATGTCTCACAATAAAAGATAATTAAAATCTAATGTCAAGCTCAGGATGTATGTAAGGCCCAGGATGCCTTCAGGCCATTTCTTATTCCCAGCTATATTCAAGGAGCATTTTCATTCTGCTGTTTTTTTCCATGAAAGCTAATGATTTGTCATAATTGATAAATATATCCTGCTAACAGTCACCTAAAGAATTTATGCTTATTCTTGGACCAAGGTACAAAACTCTGCCATTTCAATCAGTCAGCTCAAAATGAAGTACAGCTGACATGAAACTCATTAAAACACTTTTATTATCCTGTGTCATCCATAGTTCTACTATGCAAAACATTAACACTGATGAAA
Organism: Ammospiza caudacuta; assembly: GCF_027887145.1. Taxonomy (NCBI): domain Eukaryota; kingdom Metazoa; phylum Chordata; class Aves; order Passeriformes; family Passerellidae; genus Ammospiza; species Ammospiza caudacuta. The sequence continues at coordinate 46,678,399 of NC_080598.1, read as the reverse complement.
AAATTGTTTCTAGCATGATTCCTTCCTTCCTTCCTTCCTTCCTTCCTTCCTTCCTTCCTTCCTTCCTTCCTTCCTTCCTTCCTTCCTTCCTTCCTTCCTTCCTTCCTTCCTTCCTTCCTTCCTTCCTTCCTTCCTTCCGCCACTTCCTTCCTTCCTTCCGCCACTTCCTTCCTTCCTTCCGCCACTTCCTTCCTTCCTTCCGCCACTTCCTTCCGCCACTTCCTTCCGCCACTTCCTTCCGCCACTTCCTTCCACCACTTCCTTCCTTCCACCACTTCCTTCCTTCCGCCACTTCCTTCCGCCACTTCCTTCCTTCCTTCCGCCACTTCCTTCCTTCCTTCCGCCACTTCCTTCCTTCCTTCCGCCACTTCCTCCCTTCCTTCCTTCCTTCCTTCCTTCCTTCCGCCACTTCCTTCCGCCACTTCCTTCCGCCACTTCCTTCCGCCACTTCCTTCCGCCACTTCCTTCCGCCACTTCCTTCCGCCACTTCCTTCCTTCCGCCACTTCCTTCCTTCCTTCTGCCACTTCCTTCCTTCCTTCCTTCCGCCACTTCCTTCCTTCCTTCCGCCACTTCCTTCCTTCCACCACTTCCTTCCTTCCTTCCGCCACTTCCTTCCGCCACTTCCTTCCTTCCGCCACTTCCTTCCTTCCGCCACTTCCTTCCGCCACTTCCTTCCGCCACTTCCTTCCGCCACTTCCTTCCTTCCGCCACTTCCTCCACTTCCGCCACTTCCTTCCGCCACTTCCTTCCTTCTGTTTCCTTGTATTCCTACCAGCATGTTTATTACAATTAGTTGGGAAGAAATGTCCAGCTTTCCTCAATAAAAATCTAAAGAGCTTGGTCCATTTTACAGAGATTACTCTGAGACAAGTCTGCTTATCTGCTGGAAAAAAAACTCATGTGCTCTTGAAGTGTTAACTAAAAATTATTCTTCTCTGAAACTGTTTCTGAAATAATCATCTTTTACTCATGTATTATAGATACTGTACAGTACATATTACAGTGAAATCTTAGTCACAGTTTATAGCCAATAACAACATGCCTAAAATGAATGTTTATGTATTTAATATAAATGTACAGGTTGTTGATTTTTTTTTTTTTGAGATAAAACTAGTAGGAAATCAGGGCTAGAGTTTCAGCTGAATGAGATATCTATATAATTGCAGATATCATTTCCTTATCACTTAAAACACTGAAAGTTAGGTTCCAGGACCAGCTGAATTGTTCACCATTATTTTATATTCCACAAAAACTGATAACTTCTCTACATACAGAATGACTCATTATTCTATCCTCATGATCTGGATAGCATAAAATATCTTCAAAAGTGTCTATGTTTTTCACTGAATATAGAATGGCCTTAAACTAAAGTTCCAAATTTTTTTTTTTCAGATTAATCCTCCTTTTTTTCTGTTTATTGAACTCTTCCTGCATTATCAACCACATCAACCACACATACAGAGATAATTACATTTCTGATTGGGCATTTCAACACTACCTATTCCTTGTCTCTGCATGGAGATAAGGACACCATATGTTGATTTTATTGATGCCCAGCAGAGTTTGTTCCTGTGTCAGTGCTCCAGAAACTGATTCAATATGCCCAAAAAATGGTGTTTCTCTATATGCAAAATTTGAGAGGGGATGGCAGGGAAGCTTATCATTCAGGTTCATGTAGTTCCTTGCCAATAACATACTGAATAAACACAAAGATATTTTCATCTCTTTTGCCTGTTGCTTCACTGCTGTAAAATTTTGTTGCTTAATGCAGTGTCTTAACAATGTGACAGTGCTAATATACAGTGGCTGGTAATCTGGCCTACTACATGAATAGCTGCAAAATGGTTTTAGGAGGTTACAGAGCTGTCATTTTTCACTCTAGATTGGACTGTTTTCCTGCAATAAGAAGTCCTTCAATCCAGGCAGTATGATACCAGCTTTAAATGCAACTTGAAATACATTAGCTCAGCACAGTCACTAAGTTTGACATAGATTTTCTCCCAGAATACAAATTTTAAGTCTAATTGCATTACAGCTTTATTAATTTCTCAATGTTTCCAGCATGGTTTTATTGGCATACTTTGCAAGTCATTAATTGTGCATTCTGCCACTCTAGTTTTAATGACATTGTAATTTATTCCAAGACTGCTAGAGAAATGAACTGTATAGTTTTCATTAAATGGCCTGAAAAAAAGTAATAAACACACAAATAAATACTTATAATAAACTGATTATTTACAACCATTTCAAAACACTGGAAATATCTCTTGAGACAACAACAAAAGTGGAAGAAAAAATACAAGCGGAAGTTTGAAGTCCAAATTTCTTTTATGGGCAAAATAAAACATCATAAATTTTATCAGGGCTTTCCATCAAATTATTTGTCTCTTACTTTAAAACTATGGTACCAGTGGAAACCTGAAATTCTATTTGTTTTGAAGTATTTGTTCATAGTAATTCCTGGCCTTATAAATACAAAGAAACCCTTGAAAATCTCTCATGCAAACCTCTAGATGAATTCCTTTCTCATGGCCTCTGAAATATTAAATAACAGTAATACTAATTTCAACCTTTTTTCTGTGCATGGAAGTCATTTGATAGGAACATTCAACAGAAGTCCAAATATAAAAGCAAATTTTCAGTGGTGCATGGGATAACCCAGGAAAACATAATCAGGTGCATCTCAAGACCTAGTAAGTATGAAAAAAATGTGGGTAAAAAAGACTCAAAAGAAACCTTTCAGGCTACAGTAAAAGGAAACTGAAGAGTTGGGCTGGGAGAAATACATTTAACTGAACAAATATAGTCAAGCATCTGCCACCACTTAACAGAATGGAGAGGGTAGGAAAAAAATTAAAAGACCTGAAAGCCTTAAAGGACTTATTTGTTTAAGGGATTTAAAATGAAAGTTTACCTAAGAATTTCAGCTTGAGTACTGTTTTATTAATTATTTTATTTAGTTGTACTTCATATTTCTTTTTTTTTTCCTTCCACCCATCATTCCCTTATCTCTTCTTCTTTTCTTTTTTATGGCTTTGATCTGGAATAGATTCTCTAGTTTCAAAGTGTCTCTTCACAACATAAATTTCTGTTTGAATAAAATCAAACTGGACAGCACTGTAGCCATTTTGGGGGCTAAGCACATTTGGTGTAAAAAAAGTGACTATACATGTCAGCAAATTTCCCAGAGTCAGTGTAGCAAAGTAATTTTGTGATTATTGCCTTCTCTGGATCCATTTAGTCCTCCACAGAAAGAAGGTCCCCCAACACCTTCAGAGAAAACAAAATACAAGTTTCGGGCTTTTAAAAGAGATAGCTATTTTTGATCAGTAGAGAAAGAAAGAATGGCAACATGTAATATGTCTACAGCATCTATTTTTTCTTTATTACAGACAGTTCTTTTATAACCTCCCTATATATTAAAAAAAGAAAAAGCAAGTCCTTGAAGTCTGCATTTTGCATAACACTCTAGAATTGTGAAATTTTCCAAATGTTTGGATTCTGCCTGAATTTGGCATTGGCACTCTACTGGTCTGTAGGCTACAGATATATTGTATGTATGTATACTACGTAGGCTACAGGTATATAATAGGTATATTGCTACACATTTGCATGATTATGTTAATATTGCATAGTTTTTACACCCTTATTGTTTTCATAGGCACAACAAAATACAGATATATCTGACTCCACCAAGATTTTAGAAACATAGAATTATTTATGTTGGAAAAGACCTCCAAGCTCATTATGTCCAAACATAAACTTAACACTGCCAAGTCCACCAATCAACCACGTGTCTAAGCACCATATCTACATGTCTTTTAAATACCTGCATGGATGGTGACTCAATCACCTCCTTGGGAAGCATGTTACAGGACCTGACCACCCTTTCAGCGAAGAAATTTTTCCTAATATTCAGTCTAAACATCTCTTGGTGCAACTTGAGCCCATTTCCCGTTTTCCTGAGTATTTTTACTTGAAGAAGCGATTGGCGAGCCCCTTTCAGGCACTTGTAGAGAGTCACCAGTTTCCCCTGAGCCTCCTTTTCTCCAGGCTAAGCACCCCCAGCTCCCTCACACACTCCTCATAAGATTTGTGCTCCAGACCCCTCAGCAGCTCCATTGCCCTTTTCTGGGCACACTGCACCTCCTCAATGTCCCTGTGGTGAGGGTTCAGAGCAGAGCAGAGGATTCAAAGTGAGGCCTCACCAGCGCCCAGTCCAGGGGGACAATCCCTGCCCTGCTCCTGCTGTGGTGCCGATACCAGCCAGGATGCCTGCTCTTCACATCTGTACCCTGCTGACCAACACCCCTGTTTTTAAAAAACAATGTATTTCAAAGAAGACTTAGTAGATTATTTCTGGCCTAGAACTTCTTATGTGACATAATTTTGACACCACGATTTTTCACAAAAATGAACTGTCAGTATCCTCAGATAACAAGTTGGAAGGGCTAGTATTTCTTCTGAATTCTGGAAAGCTGTGCATTAAATCCATCAGTTTATATGGCCATTTCTACCAATTTTACCTTCACCTTTATTCCTAAGTTCGTACCTGAGATTTTTTTTTTTCAAATGTCCTTCCAAAGCCCTGACATCTAGCAATAGTAACATATTGTAAAGCTTTTTTTTTTTTTTTTTTTTTTTTTTTTTTTATAACACACAATATCACATTATGCCTTTATTCTATTTCCTTTGGGCTTTTTCTGATAGTGTCTGAATTGCTTTTGAGACACATGATCATATCTTTAAATAAACTTTATTTTTCATCTTTATCATTTTGTGATCCTTCACAAAAAGGTTAATTTTTGCTTATTAAGCACCTGTTAAGCAGTGGAGTCTTTTCTGTCACTTGCATGACTTCTTCACACATCAAAATTTCAAAATCCCTGAATTCTTTCCTGTCAGGCTACATCTTATAATTCCTTTAATCCTGTTCTCAGATTTTCATTTCCCTTAAACTTTTCTATGTCTTTTTTTTTTTTTTTGCTTATTGTGACATTGATTCACTTTTCCTTACCTGTTGTCACCAGGATTATCAACACCACTGCTGTTGTAATTTATTAATTTTAGCTCTTCATCCCGTCTTTCTTTTTTTTTTTTTTGTTACACATCTTTTGATAAACTGCAAAATCCTGCAACTCACTTTGGAAGGCATCTACTTCTCACTAGAATGCATTTTATAAGAGTTTGTAAAAAGAATGCCTTATAAATAAAATGCAACATTATTTATATTCTTTTTCCTAATTTTGTGCAGGCACCAGCTGCTGTTCTTGTGAATAGAGTTATTAGGAAGCAAGAAGTGTCAGAAGACAAATAAGCAAGAAATTTCAATAGGAAGATATTTTTAAATCATCTAAAAAGACAAGGCATAAAAAAAAAAACAAACAAAAAACCCAGAAACCAAAAACTGAAATAGATTTCTAACTGTTCTAAATAATAGACATTCAAGCCCCTATCTAAATTTTTAGAATTTTGGGGAAGAATTAATTACTCAAAGAAAGCCTGTATTTGATGAGTTGTCTAATAACATGCTAAAATAACTTCTAAAGGGGTTATTTTTTACCTCCTATCATTAATTCAGTTGCAGCTGTCTCCCTCCTTTGTAATATTCAAGCTCTAATGTTTTCCTTTAAATTCTATGTTTATAGGGATGACTTTTGTTTTCAGGAATATTGTCCCATTTGTGAGAAGAAAAGAGAATATATCCAAGAATTTTCTGTTCATGCATAGCACATCAATCTTTCCTTGTTTTATGGTTACTACTTCTGCTTCCAGAAAGTAAACCATTACTAGACATTTCAGAATTAAAATATCATTTGTGTTTTAAATCATTGCCAAAATGTCTTTCAGTCATCAAGTTTTGTCTTCATAAAAGGCTTGCAGGTTTACTGAAAAATTAAAATTTCACACTATTCATTGAAGTGCTTTTGAGAAAGACAATATCCTGAAGATATAAATCCAATTACATAGTTTCCATGAAATTAGCATAGTTAAAGTTATTTTGATTCCTCCGGGGATAATTTTTTTCTTTTCTGAAAAAGGAAAAACATGATACAGTAAAATTTGCAATGAAGTAAGAGGAAGGCAAATTTCAGACACTTCTATTCTGGAAAATCTCATAGCTGTAGCCAAAATCTGTGATAGTTTCAATAGAATCAGAGAGAATTTCTGATTGTTCCAACTTTGTATTTAACTGCTTTTCATAAGTAATTTTTATTTCTTTAGAACAAATTGATCAGGGCATTAGTTATAAAGTAGAACATGATAATATGTTATTGCAATGGAAAATTTTCTAGGAATTAGGAAAAACTTAACACCAGGACAGATCAATCATAAAAGATCAAAAAAACTGTTCTAATCTAAATAAATGCTTATTAAGCTCTCCAAGATTCAAACATATATTTCCAGACTAACCTAATTCCCTTTCATATAGTTTTAGCATTCATATCTGGAAGGCCAGGTATTGGGATCCTATTGGAAGGCATGTGATGGAGAGAACTTTGAAAGGAAAAAAATAAAAAAAAAAACCAATACCAAGCTAAACTGATACCTGATTTATTTTTAATAAGTATCAAAATTCAACTCTTCTTTCAAAGCATAGAAAAGAGTACATAATACAGAAAATTGATAATTATTCTTTCAGCTTACTATAGATAACAGTGTGGTCATGTTTGAACGTCCTCTTCAACAGGTGAAACAGCTCCAACTAATTTGATTTTTCCTCATAAGACATGTACAACCTTCATAGACTTTTCTGCTCTTCTCTGGACATGAGAATACATGATTTTTTTTACAGAAGTGCAGAACAAAACCTAAAGATTCAGCTGGACAATAAGAACTTAATATCTTTTGAAGAAAAATAAATGCAGAAGCTGAAAACAAGTCATATAGGTCATTTATATTTTAGACTTAGGAAATGAGAATAACTTAATATAAACTTCATGCATCTGCAATGCAAATTCCAACATTTAGTCTAGTCTATCTTGTTTTCTATTTAATTTAATGGAGTGAATAAGGCTTTTCAGGATTATTTCAATAAATGCTATCTGAGATATCTTTTTTAAGATGAAGTACATTACGGCTAGATCCAATTATAGCTCATGTAATAGCTGATTATGATTATTGTATGAGACAGTCCTCCTGACCATTGTCCAATATAGTTTTAGGAATGGATCATTACCCTAGTGATCTTTGTGTAAGAATATCTCCATTCTTCACAATAAATCTGTGAAATCTATTATAGACACATATGGTAAGTATATCAGTTCAAAATTAGAGATATTTCTGAGTCTGTGTGGAGGTAATGGTATCAGTCACTAATAAGTTTTTAAAAAAAAGCTGTAGAAATTCTCTGTTTACAAAACACTTTATTTTTGTTATACGTCTTTAACAAAAACTTCAGATTTGGATCTGAAAGACATCAAAATTCAGGGCTTTTGCAAGGTCCAATTTTGAATTAATTTTAATGTTTTTACAAGTCAACCAAAACTAACTATTCATGCACTAAAATTGATAAATTATTATTTATTTTTCTGTAAAAGAGAGAAACAAGAAAGAAAAAAACTGTACTTCTTTGGAATCTCTGAAAAACCTCAAGAGGAATAGTTTTAGATTAAAGTAATTTCATCGGGGTTTTTTTTAACTAAACTTGAGACAGAACAGAAAATGTTTCATTTTATCCTAAAAAATTGTGACATTTTAATAATTATGAGAACATGCTGACCATGACTCATTGTAATGGTTTTCTTTATGTGTTAAAGCCCTTTCTTTCCTCACAGTTTATAAGGCCATTAATCAGCTCTTGAGCCTCTGCTTTTAAGTTTAGTCCATCTCAAAAAATGCATCATATAATTTAAAAGAACATACAGATATTTAAATAAGTAACCTGGACATTGTACATTAGGACAGAAATTATTGCCTCCAAGAGGCAATTTTAAACAAAAATGCCATCAAATCCAGACATGAGAGGAAAGGAGAAAAACCCTCAACTTTTCTAAAAGCTATTTAAACTCTAGATCTACAGATCAACCAATTGATCAAAGATCAGCACACATCCAAACTTCTCCATATAGTACATCAAATTTACTCGTTTTTCATATACATTTCTGTTAAGTGTAACCTTAAATTTTTACAGAGCTCAGTTATTTTTAAGGGGAAAATATTCTGTAATAAAATTTGGACCCCTCTTGAATCATAGGGATGGATGCAACTTGTTAATGATGCAAATGTTCTCAAAAACATTTGCTGCCCTACTTAAATGTAGATTTTAATGGCAGTGTTTAAATCAAAATCCATCTCAAAATACCTGTAGAAGCAGCAGGAATTCTAATACAATTCTAACACAGAATATAAGACACAGTGTTTTATAACAGATAATACAGAATTTTATAATTTAGGAAGCCAGGAGAGAATTTTTTTTGTTACAGTGCCCTATGCCCAACTTTAAGGAACCCATACTGTGGTGTCCTTTATGCAAATTTATCAAGATCCATTTTTAAGCTGACTTCCCTATTAGAAGACTGTTTCAAAATCTCACTTTTCTGATAGTTAAAAATTTCAAATATTTTTTCACTCTGGACTGATTTGTATGTAATTTACTTGCCTTTTCTATACATGTACACAAAATAAGCAGGCACTTTGGTCAGAACATTCTCAGGGGCAATAAAAAGTCAGACAAATCTGCGTTCACCAAAACCCTAGAAAGTCTTTTTGATGCTGAAGGAGAGGCATGAAAAACAAATTAAGTTAGTATGCATGTTTCCAACTGTGCAGCCTTTTCATATCTATCTCATAAGGCTTGTTTCACTGGCAGCCAGACACTAAGACAACAAGCTATCCCTTTTTCTGAGAGAATGTTAAGCATAATAATATATTATTTCTGTAGGAATATGTGACCTCCTGCTGCAGCAAATGTTGCCAACACAGGAGACAATACATTGAGATTATTATTTATTTTACCATATGATTGCCATATTCAGAAAAAAACCCAAAGAGGAACTTTATTACCTTTCTGTAGTTCACTTGGATGAGTAGTTCACTAATCATATATCACAAATTATTATTGGCAGTGTGACACCCAATTTTGCAAAGTTTATTTATACAGTATTATATTTGCCTTTGAAGTACTGCTCTGGTTCTTTCTTTTTCTCCCAAGGAAAGCGCTTTTGAAATTAAATTTTAGTAACACCAAATCACCTTGTTCACCATGCAATAATTTTGCAAATTAATAAATCATTCTCTGGTAATCACTGTCTTTATAATGTTTTTTCTTCAAAATGGACAACTGAAACACATTTCAAAGTATTGAGTATGAGTCTCAGAACATATTAATATTTCTGTTATTATGAAAGTTTTTAATTTTAAAATTAATGAGGATAGAACTGGATCACTAAGAGTAACAAATTAATCAGACAATAACTTGTTCAGTTAGAATGATCTTCCTTAGAGGAAAGGTATCTAAAATTTCAATCAACTGAATGTATGTTTTGTCAGATTGAAGGTTAGTAACTCAAGGAAAGTATGACAGGTTTTACAATCTGCTATTTGCTTTGGCTTCCTAAATGTCAGGAACTGTTGGCAATAAGATGTACAGTTATTCTGTGATAGATCCAGGTTTGTGACATCACAGTCAAATTAACATTACAGTTCTTCTGAAACACCAATTCTTGAGGACAAATCTCAGTCAATATATGAATTGTTAGTTGGAATTGGAGTGTTTGGTTAACATATCCTGAAACTTAGGTTGCAGATTATGAAAAGCTATACAGACAAAGAAAACGAAATATTTTTATTTGGGGTTTTTGCTTTAACTCTGCTTTTCCAGAGGCATACTGGTGTGTCATGTCCAAATTTTTCTCAACATAGTGGAAGGAAGCTAAGTGGAGACCACCCCAGCCATTCCCAAAGTGTGGATTCAGGCTGCAGAGACAACATATGCTCAAGAGGCCAAATCAAATCAGACAACTTTCCTAGAGTCAAGGAAAAAGAACAGAAATCAAAGTTAAATATTCCCCTTGAGGGTACAGAAGAACAATGTACTTTGAGGGCTGGTGAAAAGAGGGAAGCTTAGATTTAATAGATTTGAAACACTGAAATCTTGTGACACTCTAGAAGTGAAATATGACAAAAGTTTTCTCACTGGGCATGCAGTTCTCTAAGGTCAGCTGAAGGTAAGCTCTTGACACTCACTTGTCTGAGTTTTTTTGTCATGCAGTAGAAAATAAAAATTTTCAGTGGTGTAGAGGTTAAACTACTTAGTAATCAAGGTACACTAAAATTTTCACTGACAGAATGCTGAAAAACAAGGTAATGTATATGACTGAAATGTCTTGATAACAAGATACCCTTGATCCTGAAAAAAATATTCCAGAAATAGTATCCTTGAAAGGAGGAAAGTACAGGGAAAATGGGTTCCGATTCATTGCAATAGGAGAGATGTTTGCCCACTACTTGCCTTATTGTAGTAGAACTAACTCCATATATTGGGAATATCTAAAGCACATGTAAATTCAGTACAGTAAGAAAAAATTGATCCAGACATATATGAGAGACAGACAAGTCTTTTTTCTGTCAACCCCATGGTGATATCACTCCCTAGACTGTAACAGCTCAAAAATAAATTGTGTCCATGAAGTTTTACTGATAATATTAAAATAAAATAAAATAAAATATAAAATAAAATAAAATAAAATAAAATAAAATAAAATAAAATAAAATAAAATAAAATATAAAATATAATAAAATGAAATAAAATGAAATAAAATAAAATAACAATTTGCTATAGCTTACGTGTAATTATATTGTATAATTATAATAATACATAAATTTATTATATGGAATTATTTGATAATTACATATAATATGTGTGTATAATATATATTATTGTTATATATACACAATATGTACACATAATATATAAAATACATATTATTTACATGTGGTTATATGTATTTCATAATAATATATAATGATGTGTTATTGTGCAAAATTATGTTACAAACAATTTTTTATAACAAAATGAATATATCATGAGAACCTTAAATTATATTTGAAGTGCTTATATCCTGATTAGAATAACAGAAGTATATAATGGAATGCAAGTTTCAATAAAGTGGGTGAGGGTTAAATATCGCACTAGAAAGAAATTTCCAGTGGACCTGGAAATAATCTAGGAAAAACAAGCAACCAAAATTCTTGAGGATACTGCAAAGTACGGTTAGTGATCCCTGCTAGGTTTACTCAGTTTAATTTCCACAGAAATGCCACATGCTGCATTTTGGAACACAAGCTCTCTTCCCTGAATTAACTGCTTTCTTTGCTCTTCATTTGTTTTGGCTTAGATTAGCCCAGTGTATGGCTCTTGATAAATTCGAGGTCTGGGCAATCCCCAGCCACATAAACTCAGCCCCGTGGGTGGCTGGGCACTGGAGCAGCATCCCCAGGGAAGTGGCCGCAGCACCAGCCTGACACAGCTCAGGAAGCATTTGGACAATGCTCTCAGGCACGTGCCGTGATTCTTGGGGCCGGTCTGTGCAGAGCCAGGAGCTGGACTCAACAAACTTTTTGGGTCCCTTCCAACTCAGGATATTCTGTGATTTTATAATTGTATGATTCCTCTAAAGTTTAATTTTCAGTTCAAAGAAGAACAGCTGAAAGAGTCCCTTGTTACAAATATCAGAGCTAATAAAACTGCCTGCCTTATAAATAAGTTGTCAGTTTCAAAAACGAGCTTTAATATTTTGTGCATTTTGACAGGAACCGACTGCTACCTTATTCTCACTATAGTTTCCAATAGAGTCATAAAAGGAATTTCAATGAAACATGATTGTGAGCCCTAGGATAAATATTTATGTTTTAAAAGTATGAGTTTGGTCAATTTGTTTTATTTCATTTGGGTTTTTAATGTTCAAATTGGATACTAATGTCGCTGTTGATTTTTTTCTTTTTTGATATGTTATTGCACACTAGATTTACCAGTGTCCTGTTACTCTTGATCCATAACGGTAAACCTGGATGTGATGGCAATAAAGAGCAGCTGGAGGAAAAAATTGGTTCATATTTCAAGCAAATGTAATTGCCACTAACAGTTGGAAACCAGAAGATGCATGTATTTCTAATAATTAATTAAAAATTAAATAAATTCAAAATTTTCATTATATTTTGAGGCCATAAGTAATTCAAAATCTTAAAAAGAATAAATTAAGAGAGTTCTCTGTGCATACTTATATGAATACTTTTGAAAATCTTTTTTAGTCTATGGGTTTTAAGTAGGGCTGAAGCTGACAGAGTTCATGGAAATGTTTTGCACTAGTGTTCTGTTAGATAGTTTGTTCCAGGTAATAGTTAAAATATTTTAAATCTGAATCCCAGATAAGATGATTCTCACTTTAGAGTGAATTTTTTTCTACTTCATTGTCACTGCTTTTTCTACTGTGAGAATGCCTTCTTTTTTCAGGGCTATAAGCACAGAACTATAGTAAAAATGCAGAAAAGAGGTTGTGCAGCAGCACTGGTGAAGTAAATTGGGTGATTTTAGCATTGTCTTTGTAATTACACAATTACACTGATTGATACCGTGGTCTGTGCAAATTTTGTCCTCGTATACAAGTTCAGCCATTTGCACTGCATTAGGACAAAGAGCTGACCAGAGAACATGCGATAGCAGAATGATCACGTGTGCCTGAAAGAAAACTCCTCCAGTAAGAGCAGGCTACTCAAGCAATTTTCTGTCTGCCTGTAGTGGCACATCCTCCCACACCTCAGGATCTCAGGAGCTCCTGATAAACCTTAACCCAACCAGCAGAGCAGTGAAGAACCCCTTCAAAAAGAAGGAACCATATAAGAGGTTTGTCACAAAGAGTGATTCTCTGCAAAGTTACACACACTGCAGGTGCAGCTACACAGCTCATATACTGAGCAGCTGTTATCCCTAGTGAGGAAGAAACAGAGAAAGAAAAAAGAAAACTTAATAAAGCTTAATACGATCAGAAATTGAAATTAGAAGTATGCATGAACTACTAAGTTGTAGACAAAGTTCTATGTACATGAAAGATTCGATTTGAATTGACCCTTGTTATATGTTGTTGTTCATAAAAACAGACACGTGTAACAGCTTTAACTCCTGACTGCATCAAGGGTTTATGGAGCCACTAGATGCTCACAGGATGGTCTCAGTTTATGTATAACTTCATTAACTCTGGGGATCCATTTTCTCCAAGGTATTATAAATTACTACGGAGAGAAATATGGATTGCTATTCTTGACTTGTGGTGGTCTTTGCAAACTAAATACACTTAAAAAAAAGTTTCCATATATATTACCATTTTACTTCTGCTTTTTGCTGACTTTCAGTTTGCAAAATCATGCCTGGTATGTGAGAACTATGTTGCTAGTTTTCTTATTTCTTTTTATTTTTTTCCACTTGAAAGTTCATTTATCACTCAGTGTACTGGACCATCATAAAAGCATACAGAATTGCAAAGTAAAAAAATCTGATTAACATCAGCTTTCTTACCAACTGCAGCAAGCAGCTGATTAATATTTGCAGTTGTTGTGTACCATAGTTCTATCAGTGCAAACCTATATGAAACATAATCTAGAGTGTTTCTCCCATGCTTCCTAATACTGAAATAAATTAAATTAAAGGTGAAATATAATAAGCATACCAGTATTTGAAAAGTAATGCCAGTTTCCTTATTAGTGACCTGGTTGCTTACAGAAATGACAGATAATCATTTGAAGAAAATTTCACTCAAAGATTATTTTCATACCATGAATGAATATGCAAAAGTGCAATCAGAACACTTCTTGTGTGCCTCTAAATATAATAATGCTTCCCATAGAGGTGGGAAAACAGTCTTACAAAATATCCTTGAGGTTTGATTTTTTGCAAATAAAACACAAATGGCCTCTCAGTATAGTTCCAACTGAAGGGCCAATTAGCTGTACTTTAGAGATGCTTTCAAGATATTTTAATTTTTGCTAACTTTGTCAAATGCTCTTTCTGCAAAACAGCCTGATTGCAGTTCCAACTAAGGTTGATATAGATATTTCCTTCAAGATATTTTTGACAGACATTTTAAAGGAGAAATCTTCCCTGTTAATATGTTTATCTTGCTCATTTATCACTATAACTAATCACAGATTAGTAAGAACATTAGCCACCTACCAGAGAACACGAGTGTTACTGGTGAGTTTTCATTTGGAAACTTACTAAAGTGTAAGTAACCAAAGTAACCAAAGTGTCCATTCCACAACTAAAAATCCGTAACATGGAGAACTGGTCTGATATCCCTCATGATTCCAGGATACCAACACAAGCTTTACTACCTGCAGCCCGTGGATCTCCCTGGTTTTCTGTGTCTGGTACAGCTCATCCCTTCCTTTCTCCCCTCACAGAGATGTATAATGATGCAACATTCATTATATACCCTACAGTAGGAGTGTACTTTCATCCTCACTTAGGCCATGTGCAGCAGGAGAGGAACCTCTTTAAGTCAAGGAAAATCCCAAGCTTTCTGCCCTCTGTTGTTCAACATGAAGAAAAGTAAGAAAGATAAATTGAAATATTCATGTTTCAAATAATTATCACAGGAGTTCGGAAAGGGCTACGGATAATGTAAGCAAATTTCTTGAAACATTGGTCTTTCAAGCACATAGTCCCTTATATTTCCAGAAATGTGGTAAAGAACCTTGGGCAACCTGAACTTGCCCTGACACAGCTTCAGGCCATTCCATCCTGTCCTGTCACTGGTCACCAGAGCAGAGATGAGCGCCTGCCCTTTCTCTTCCCCTCCTGAGGAAGCTGTAACTGCAATAAGGTCTCCCCTCGGTCTCCTCCAGGCTGAACAGACCAAGTGACCTAAGCCACTCCTCTCACGGCTTCCTCTCAAGGCCCTTCACCATCTTTGCGGCCCTCTTTTGGACACCCTCCAACAGATTGATTTTTTTTTTTTTTTATATTGTGGTGCCAAAAACTACACACAGTCCTTGAGGTGAGGCTGCCTGAGTGTGGAGCAGAGCAGGACAATCCCCTCCTTCACCCAGCCAACAACAACACCAGGACATGGCTGGCCCTTGCTGCCAGGGCACACTGCTGACTCGTATTCAACATTCCCCAGCCTGTAAATACTGTCAGGGTAATTCCACCCCAGGTGCAAAATCTGGCACTTGTCTTTGGTAATTGCCAAGCCCTCTAATTTTCTTGATATTAGGCTCACCCATTCTGACAGGCTAGATCATGAACTGATTGGGTTTTGCTCTCTTCTGGTAGTGTTATTCTTATAATCTGTGATAAAATATTCAAGATTCAAACCAGGCTTTGAAAAAATATCTTTGTTCTGTTTGTCAGGAAGTGTTTTTACAGACTTCAATTGTAGCATACAAAATTAATTATTCTTTTGTTTTCTTCCATTTTAATATAAGCTATTTTGTCTATAGCTTTTCTTTTTTTAGCTAGTTTTTTCTCTGCTAATCCAATACTGCTAAATTATTGATGACTTTATCTTTCTGATTCATTCTCTGAAACAGTCAGAGAATAGTGTCCAAGTGAATTAACTATGGTCAGTTTAAATTTGAAAGGCTGCAGAGCTCTCCTTCAAATCTATTTCAAGAATTAAGATAAAACACTGACTCACGGTAAGTGGCTGTTGAATACACAGAAAAGACCTGTACCAGGAATACAAGAAAGGAAAAACTGGAAAGTATTGACAAGTTGCAGAGGCAGAGCTCAACTGGAAAGTTATTCTCACACGTCTGAATTTTTTACATAACTTTTATTAAATTATTGCTTCACTTATATTTTTAGATCCTTAGTGTTGCAACACTGACTCCCACACCTAAGACACTTTGCCTGCAGTAGTATTATTGATTGGTTTTTAATTGACTTCTGCTTTTCTCAAGGACATCCCTCTTTTGAAAACTGGACTGGCTCAGAATTTCTGCAGACAGCTTGTAGAGTACTTTTGCCTTTATGACTGTGAACATCTAAGTAATGGCCACATACTTATTTAATTTAGATGACACCATTTTCTTTATATATGTCGTTTTGGAAAACTTAGAAATGGTTCTCTGAAAACAGAGGCAGAACATTTATCCAAAAAAGTTAGTTGAAGGATGGTATGAAGGATAACAAATCTTCAAGGATCTTCCATCCTGGACTTCTCAGTCTATGACCATGGCAGTAAAATAGGGTAAGTCCTTACAGGAATCTCATTTACTCAGTGCTAATCCTATTAATGGCTACCTCTAAGTGGCAAAATACTTATCTTGAAATAGAACATGTTTTACTTTCAAGAGAGAATCTTTTGTAGCATTAAAAGAAAAGTACATAAATGCACAAAGGCAATAAGATTGTCTCTAAAAATTCACCTTTTCAGGAGCAAGAGGAAGGAGTGAGCCCAGAGATAAACTTCTATGTAACAGAAGAATGCTTCATTTAACAATCAAAGCTTAGCAGATGTCATGCAAGGAGCCTATTACTGCCCTTCCAAGTTGTTTGTGCAACAGGAAGCATCCTTGATTTCACAGAATATTCTTAGCTAGGAGGGACCCACAAAGATCATTGAGTACCACTCAAGGTGAATGGCCCTTACCGGGATCTAACCACAGCTTTGGTATTGTTAGCACCATACTGTAACCAATTGAGCTAATCTCAGGGTATGTAGTCCTTCCTTATGCATTATTTAACATCTATCCAGTCATTGTGAACATCCTGCTACCTTTGTCACCGCAGCTGGGCCTGTGTGTATGCAACTTCTCCAGAGGTGAAGATATACCAGCTATAAATCAATGCCTAGTGTCAGAAAAAAAAAAAAAAAAAAAAAAAAAACACAAACATACCAATTGGTTTAAATTCATTTAGAAATCAATTGGCTCCTACTAAGTCATTACAGCTGCCTAATAAGTCAGTGCAGTTGAGTTCATTATGGCCTGTGATGGCCCATCAGCAGAGATGAGCACCTTCAGGCTTGTGTGAATGTAGCTCCCCCGTAAGAGACTTATCAAAGTTTAGTTCACTTGTGTGAGGACAATGAAGCAGTTCCCACTGCTTGCAGGGTTTGCCTCTATTAACCTTTTTGTGTGTTTGAATTTACTTAGTTCTTTTCTTGTTGCTTTTTTTTTTTTCATTATTTACTTAGTCTGTAATTTTTTTGATTGTTTTCCCATTAATGTTTGACTGGTTACCTGCATTACAGTACAGCTCTATAACAAGCTCCCATTGCTCCAATCTGCACAAAAAGGTTAAAATGTTAAAGATGTTCTCTCTTTGCTCATGACAAGATTCCGAGTTTAAACCTATTTCAGGGTTAAGTGCCTGAGACTGGTAAAAAATAAACCTTTCTGAATGCTGACTATCTTCCCCCCATGTCCCCCTGCCCTCGTTCCCAAGAAAGGGCATAAAGATATGAGGATGTCCAGTACTCAATTTTAACTTCTTCCTTGATATTTTTGGGTAATGTTGATGTATGATGAAATAGATGTAAATGGCTCAGGAATAATATTAAGGTGGGAACTGGGAGAATATTCCAAGCTGTAACACTCAAGTCCATAACAGTTTTCTAAGTAAGGGAGTTACGACAAGGAGCTAAAACTTTTAAAGATTGCTCCCCAAAAATTGTTCAAATTGATTATTTGTCAATGCAGAAGTGATACTGCAGATACCATATTCAGCTTGCAACAGGTGATTGACTTTTCTAATTCTGAGGGCATAATGAAGGAAGAGTTGAATTATGTTTTTGTATCAATATTTTTATACTATATTTCTATCTCAAAATGTATGCTTCAGGGTCTCCCAGACAAACTGCCAGAAAAAATAAGGATTTTCATTCCCAATTACCAACACCGTCCCACGTTCAAATTTAAAGTGAGGAAAGAAAAATATCTTTTGATGTATTAGACGTTACAGCTAAACCAGAACAAACCATGTTAATGATTCCAGCAGAATTACAGTTCTGTTGTTATTTAGAAATGCTTTTTATTTAGGTCTAAATGAGAGTATCAGAAAGACATTAAAGGAACAAATTTTATTCCGTTCAAGTTGTCAAGAAAATAAGATATGTTTTGATTTTGTGATTTATCTTTCTCTCTGTCATAGAATGTAGTCTATTTTAGAAGGAATGTAGAACAGGGGAGATGTTTTAATGTCTTCTAGTTTATGCTATAAAACTAGAATTTTCTTCATAAACAATGAAGGAGGCTTCAGGGAGGGAATTCTTGGTGGCTTCAGGGAGGGAATTCTTAATGAGCCTTGATGGGAAACTTAGAAGCTCTAGAATTCCAAGTTTTCTTGATGTATCGTTGAGAAATGTGATATCTAAAATAGCACACCGACTAGGGGAAGTTACTGGTATGAAGTAACAATAGGTATGACACATATGTTTGCTCAGACCCAAACACCTCAAAACATGTAATGAATGTAAACACCTGCTAAAACTGCCTGATGTTATCCATTGTGCTTCAGAGTAAGAGTTCTCCTTTTCTGGGTCATGTGGAAACAAGCAACATCCCATGGTTTGAATACTCTTTTAATTTAAATTTTGGATGCAATAATGGTGGTTTTGTTCCTTCTTCATTGTGTGGTTTATCAATAAGAACCAAGTAGCAGAGGCAAGGTGATGGGGTAGATGGACCTTGATTCTCCCTCCATGTTCCTAGAAATCATTTTAAGCAAAGATTTTTTTGTAGAGCTTACTTTCTGTTTCAGTCCAATATATGCTAAATGGCATAAACATACCATTTCAATGCCTTTTATTGTTCAAAATAAAGATAGGTGGTTTTTGACAGTAGTGAGGCTCTTGCAGCAATGAACTCCCTAAAGTGTTGGACTGGAATCTCAAAAAATAAATACTGTGTTATTTTTTTGGAAAATAAGGATTTAAGTGTCAGCACAGAGCTTCATTTTCTAGTGATATTGTAAAGCTTTTAGATACCTAAACTTCTCTCAGCTAATTTTGACTCTCTTAGAAAGAGTTGCTTAAATGGCTTGTGCCAATTCACAAAAAGGAGCAGCCAGTGGTAATTATAATTAAGCCTGTTCTACTAACATGAAGATACTTATGGCAAAACTCATGTAAAAATGGACAGTAAAAAACAGGCTGAAATTAATAATTAACTGCATAGGGCTCAGAAGACTTACTGTGAATTCTTCTCTTTGTGCCAAATAGCTACTAAAAGTCCTGGATGCTGCTATCAGTTATCTGCAAGCTGTTCTGGTGGTTTCCAAATGTTTGTGATTCCCAGCTATGTTTATAATGTGCAAAATAATGAAGTCCTGTGAAATTGATACTTTTTTAAAATGCCAAGTTTGAAATAACCCAGAACCCTCTTTGCTTAATATGTCATACCTCCATTCCCAAACCTATAAGCAGTATGGCTATGTAATTATCTTTTCCCCTATATTTTTTTTTTTTTTACTCCAAGGGTTTTTTTGTGAGTTTTGAAAAATATTGATGCTAACTCTCCTGTCTCTGTATTTTAGTTCCTCGGACTACCATAATTTGGTGTATCTTCTCAGATGTCAGTTTTGTAGGTATTGTTCTGTTCTTTCTTTGTGGACTTGTACAAAACTTTGGTCACAGGATCAAGTCCACTTTATATGTGCAGCTAGTGGATTGCATGACAGTCAAGCAAACTAAGCCAGTAAAAGTAAAATAAGAAAACTCTTCAGTAATACATTAATATTTTTTAATTTGAATTTTATTGGAATGATTTTATATATATATAAAATCTATTTTATTTTTTCAATAAAGCTTCAGAATGATTCTAAAAAAATTTTTTTGTAGAATCTGAAATCTAAAAATAAATATTTTTATAAATTTTCTATATTGTATGGTGGTTCCTTCTGCCTGAAACAGTTCCTCTAAAACAGTTAATATTTTAATGACTGGATAATTTGAAGACAAGTATTTATGAAATATTGCTTGTCATCAAAACTGTATTGTTAGTACATTCTTAAGTTTATTCATAAATTTCTGCAAGAGATCCACGTTCTGAACCATGGAACTATTTATATTTTCTAGTTGCACCATTACTAATTTGATAGTGTTTATTAGAAACAATCATATATGGAAAAACTTAAATCATTTGCTAAGTCTGAAGATATGGCTGTTTCCAATGAACAAATAATTTTCATCTGACCAAATTTTTCATTGCTCTAACAATTTACTGCAGCATTCACTGTGAATAATAGACTAGTTTTTTCAGATTCTGTGCTAAATTTGGCAAAAATTCAATTAAAATAATCTCCCTAGTCAAATAATTATGTCTGTATCTTATGTCTTAGCAGAGTTGTTGCCCAGGAAATTTCTGCTCCAGACCCATTTCATGTGGCAAACTAAGCAAAAGAAAAATAATTGCAAATGAGTACTCTGATGCTCTGGTCTTTTTTTTTTTTTTTTCAGATGTGTTATAGTACACTAAAAAAAGACCTTTAGATAACGATTGTCAAATAAAGTATCTGCCATTTATGATAACCTACCATAATTAACAGTTGTAGTTAAAACATTACATGTTAAAATGCAGAAAAGAACTTCAATAACAGGTATAAATCCAAATGACCAGAACTCTTGAAGATCTTCAGTCACGTTTGCTTTTATTTTAGGAACAGAAGATATATCACTGGCTCTGTTTCATGAATACACCAAATCAGTTCTTCTACAGGAAAAAAAATCTGTTTAAAGAACATGAAATAACTGAAAATGCCATAAATTATTCAAACTTCAATTTAAAACTTAAACCAGTCACAAGCCAATTAGTTCAGTCAATGAGAAACAAAACCCCTTTTTTCATTACATTCAGCATTACAAAGTTCCAGATAAACCAGCCAGTTATCATTAAAATATCAGCCAAAACATGTAACAGCTGGAGCTCGTTTCACACTAACATTACTCAGGCATTTTGCTTAAAGCAGTTTCCTAAACTCCCTAATAACAGAGGTATTGGCAGATAACAGCTTAGGTCATGACTTAGGTGTTTATATCTTTCTAGTGATTACATAGGAAAGCAAATAAGGAAAGTAACTTAGATGAGATGTTTAACTTTTGATGGTTAATGCTAGGTAAGACTAATCCTTTTTCCATTATCTACTATTTTTTGCCAGATATTTCTTTCTAAGAGTCTTATTGCAATAGATCGACTTTGTACTTTCTATGTGCTTGAGGTACTGGCACAGCGATGTACAGTGATATACTGTCTTCTGCCTGCCTTCAGTAAATTATAAATCCTTTCACAAAATAGTCTAGAATAAGATGCTGGAGTAGCTATTCCCAATGGAGTTAGATCGGTTTCAAATTTCAAGGGGTTTTTTTAGTATTAAACTCATTTGGAAGCATATCAGCCATTCCAGAATAAGACAAACAGCGTGGTAAAAAGCTTCTCAAAGCCAAATTAACTAATGCCTGAATTAGGAGTTATAGAGCACTCTCAGCATGGTACTAATTAGTGCTGCCTAAATCACCCACATACATCTATTGTAATTTTAACTGATGCCACACTAGCAAGAGCTACAGTTCCTTCAAAGCTATTTGAATGCTGTCTATTCTGCATTTTGCAGTACAGAAATGCCCACAGGCAAACATATTAGAATCTACATTGAACCTGTGAGAGGGGTGAGTTCAGAAGCTTTCCACTGAACTGAGCAAATTCCTTCTTTAGTTTCTGTTCTGAAAGGCTGCGCAGCCTTGCTATGCTGTTCTGTCACTTGGAGATCTCTCTGCTTGGAAAACACTGTTTACATTTAAGTCACTTTTATCCCTTCCAAAGTTTTTCCCAGACAAAGGTACTGCAACACTTCAGATGCCCTCAGGGATCTCCAACTCTAATTATTTACGTGAGTGAGATTTTAAGATGCTAAGCAAGATTTTACATCTCTAAAGGAAAGTATATTGTAAAGGTTTTAAATGCAATGCTGAGAGACTTCAAAAGAATTCCCACTAAGTGAGACTTGTCTCAGTCAGACTAAAGTGGAAAAAGCTGGAATTTTAACTTTAACTCTGGGAGCTCTTGCTTTTGCCTATTTTTGCCTGGATCTTTAATTTTACTTGTATCCCGTGATTTAGTATTTTATTTAGGCTCCAAGTAATGAAAAGCATTTAGACCTGAAATCTCATCAACATATCCAATAAAATGCTATTAAATTCTGAATATTTCAAATATCAAATAGTTTAGGAGACTTATGTGCTTTTAAATATTTAAATGTAATTGGTAAAAATATATTTTTGAAGTTTAAGGCAAACTGTCACACAACTGAATTATTTTTCATGTCTAACTCTTAATCCGCCTCTTCTTTTTTTACAAAATATTTCATTTTGGCGATTTTATGGATATAAACATATAGTTCTGAAAATTGTTTGAGAATTTAACTTGTTTATTAAGCTACTTTGGAGTGGGATAATCAGGGGGTTAACTATTTGCAATTTGGCTAAAGTATATTTTAAAAGAGAACTCTAAATGAAATCTGAACAAGTTTAATCAACTGTAAAATTATTAAAATCACTTAAATAATGGGAATAATGACTACATGTGTGAATTCAACTTAACCAAGTATACTTGTTCTAATTCAAATTTGGTTGCAAAGCAAAGTGGAGTTCCTCAGTGGGAAAAAAAGTCAAAAAACTGACGTTAATATGCTGCTAATAATATACTCAGACTAGAAGTATTTTTTAAATATTGAGAAAAAAATAAAGCTGATTGAATACTTTTTAAATAAAAAAATTTCAGGGTCTGATACCAAAACATTTTTCTAAATAGCTGTATTCCAGACCTATCTTCCCAGGTTATTTTTAACCTTTAATTGCAAAAAAAACCACAAACAAGGCCCCAACCAACCAACCAGAACCCCACAATCCGCACACACACAAAAGCAAAAAAAAAAAAAAAAAAAAAACAAAAACCCAGACAAGCAAACCAACCAACCAAACCAAAAACAAAGGACCAAAAGACAAATCAAAACCAGGAAAATACGAAGCAAAGGAAAACAGCCTTTTCAAGGCCACATAAACCTATCTTTGATGTCAACTGTCTTAATGAAATTGCTGATTCTAGATCTGCAGACAAAATAGGTACCTCAGAGTCACTGAGATAAGCATCTATAGATATAAAAGTGAAGAATAGATGTGCAAGAACAGGAAATCCCCACTTATATTGAAGCAGTATGTATAAATGTACTGAATGTATAGAAATACTGTTAGCACTTTTTGAGTTCATAACAGGTCACAGTGCTCCCTCTGTAATATCATTCTGGGAATTTCATAGATAAATGGGAGACAAAAATTTGGTGATTAAATTAGTACTGAGAGCTCTAACAACATGAGTAGGTCTGCTGTGGTGTGTTTTGTAAGAAATACATAGGTACTTCAGTTTACTCATCTGAAAGTGACATGCATTATTAATTCTTATTCCCTAGACAGTTTATAAAGGTGATTTAACAATCCTGCCATGCTATGCATCATAATTTTTACTTTACCAAATAAGTGTATTAAATATAACAGGGACAAAATATGTTCTCATTGTGTCTGCCAAACACTATTCCAGAAAGTTTCACTGCATCTGACCAGACTGAGATACCCTGCCATGAGTTTGTTATTGGATAGTCATTCAAAACTTTCAAAGGTCACCATTATCTTTTCACCTATTTTTACAGTAATTTTACTCTGTTAATTTGTTATGGGTCATTTTTTTAAAAGTACATTTAGATTCCCTTCCTTTAGGAAAGGAAGAATTTTTCCACAGTAAACCAGGGGAAGAAAAGAGGTTTTCCTTCATGGTTACTTTTTTTTTCCTTAAGTAACAAGAGAATTAAAATTTAGTTAATAGAGGGTAATGTCAGTACCATATCAGTGAAGATATTCCCAGAGGTATCAAAGTTGAGAGTGGGTAGCACAGACTGAGACTCATTTCTTTGTATGACTGCATAGTACTGATAAATCAGGGACATTTATCAATCAGGAATATTACATACCGGCCTTTGTTACCCACAGATTATAAGATTTCAATGCCTCTGAACCTGTATTATCAGTAATCTTTAGTCACTTTGTGATTTCTGCATCAAGATATTTGCTTCTATTCTGTTTGTCTTTCTTTTATAGAAAGAAAGACAAACAGAATAGAAGCAAATACCTTTATGTAGAAATTATATATAGTGGATCAGAGGACAGTAGGCAGTTTTAATACTGCCTCAGATAATAAATCTCTGAGTGATGTAATGAAATGGCAGCCATGTGAGGCATCTGAATGAATAGCATGGCCATATCTGCCACCCTACAAGGTTTTCTCAGTGATGTTCTCATAGTCTTGAGTGAACATTTTAGATCCTATATGGACAATAGTATAATAAGGGTTTCTGCTTCTATTAAATACTGTTTAAAGACCAAGATAGCAAAATTTTAATGTAATAAAAATGTATTTGTTTTTATTGAAGAAAAATGATTTTCTGCCTTTAAATGTGATGTTAATTCTCTGAGTAAAGAACAATAAAATGACATTCCATAAAGGTAAGGAATACAGCTTAATCTGATGAAAGACTTTAGATAACGCTCTTCAACTCTACAATCTTACTGCTATTCAGGCAAACCTAGCCTTTCAGTCAGTGAACTAGTCAGGATTTTGTAATGCAGATGAAGTTTTGCACCCTTTCAGTAAAACTCTTCTCAAGCAAGTATAAACAGTTTCTCTTTCCTTGTTTTCTCTTGCAAGCAAGTTGCACTTTGACCACCAGTAGAGGAAATTTCAAGTTTCTTTTAAGCTTTAGAAAATAAAGTTGGTTTCACTTTATGTCATTTTTGTTATCTTAAAGTGAGATACCTATTGTTACTTAGATAATATAACCTCTCTCTGCAATCAGTGGTAGCTGATAAACTTTCCCATGGGCTTACCCATGCTATCCTGGAAAAGAGTCTCTGAAAGCCTCAGACTTTCCTCTTATAAAGCCATGCCAAAATCATAGTTCCATCTGCTTGAAGAATAAATTTGTAGTAGTGTTTGGTCTTTATTCATCTTTAGTTATGTTTCAGTAACCTTTAGTGCTTATTTATGTTCCTGAATAAGAAATAATACCTTCTTTAGGCAATATTAAAAAAAAAAAAATACATGGTGCACATAAATATAGTTTAACCAGTGACAATAATTTCCCAAAATGCTACACTCTCCTCATACACAGTAAAGTATGCATTAAAGTTCATGTACTTCATTAAAAATGAACAGGAGTATAACTTTTTTCCTTTTTATGAAAACTGTTTTTAATGAAATGCGGTTTCTTTTACTTATAATCTCCTTCCAAGCAGGCACTTCAGGATACCTACAAAACATACTACTCCAGAGGGGCAGCTGTCCTCTTTCCTCAAACCTTCCTTATGAAAACAACACTGAACAATAGCTCCAGGTTTTCATTAGTGGGTCAAACCACATCAATGAGGTCACTGTCTTCTCTGCATTTAACCCAGAAATAGCAACACTGGGAACAGAATCAATTTTATTAAGGCCTGTCAGTTCAGTGATAGAACAAGAAAACGTGTTTGCCCTGAATCTCATTCCAAGTCTCTAAACTAAGCTGTTTCCAATAAGGAAAATGTAGGACAGTCACAAATACCATTTGATTCTCTGTCTTTCAAATATTTCTTTACAAAATAGTAAAGAAATATAAAATAATCACATGCAAACAGAGATACAAAGTGAGAAAAATCTGCAATTGCTGCAAGTACATATCCTGAACAGTTCCCTGAACGGGGCTTTTTTGAAAGGTTTGCCTCTTGCCTTAAGAATTGCTGATATGTCATAGAAAATATTAAGGAAGCGGCTACAGGAGATGTATGAAGATTTTTAAGAAATTATCTCATGTATAACGACTTTTTTTTCTGTAATTCTAAGATCTTTTTGGGGTTCATTCCTCATAAAGAATGCATACTTTCCCAATGTATTTGAGTTGGTTGCTTTATTGGGGTTGGGTGGGTTTTTTTGGTTTATGTAGTCTTTAATTGCAATGTGACGTAGACACAACAGAAGCTGAAGTTCCAAGTTTCTGTTAAACTGCTATATCCTAATGTTTTGTGGTTAACCATACACCTCTAAAGTATCGTTCAGAACGTATTTCTTTCACAGTTTCCTAACAATTCTGTGCACAAAGTAACAAAAATAAACTCTGGTTTCTGCTTCTTTAATAATCTTTCAGCTCTGAATTAAGTTTAAAGTTAAGTACTTTCAATACTTGAGCATTTCACCAGCAGAAGTTGAAGAGTGAGTGGCTATAACTGAGTCACTGCAAGACTATTTCGTATGTATCAATTCCACATACTGTGTTGATGAAAGGTATTTTCATACAGTTTCCTCTCTTCAGAGAATCTTTCTGTATGTTTAATCAAAGGACAGAGGTGGTGTTTTCCCAGATCTTACAAAAGATTTACCAAAAGTTCTTCAACTTCACGTATCTCCTGGGAACCCTCAGACTTCTCATATATCTCTAGGTAAATATCTGTCCATGTTTCTTTTGTAATTCTGAGACTTTTAAGTTTAAATGTTTCCATTATTGACTTGATTTATATGTTCCCAAAATATTTTTAAGAATTAAGCATCTGAGAACTGTTGCCTATATAAGTATTTTCTTAAAAAAACAAAGCACACTTTGAAATAAAAGGAAATTCTCTAACCTGACTACTTTTCTTGGAAAATCCTTGAGATGAAGAGTAACAGAGATGGTACCGCTTCTCAAAGAATCCCATTAATCTTTTATAATTAAAAGTGTTGGGAAGCTAAATACAGTTGTCATTTCCATCTGTTTCTATAATAATTCTTTTCATCTCAAAGTGATTCACAAGCTGAGCCTACTTCCTTCATCACAGAATAAGGATCTTCCAGTTTAAAAAAATCAACTGCTATTTTAAACAAATAGAAATATCAGAGATACTTGAAGATAGAACTTGAGACAACTTCTTTTTAGAAGAACTGAAGAAATTTCTGCAATACTTCTGCTCCAGAAAAAGGATATTCCTTTGTAAAATGATAAGAAATGTGAAAAAGTATGCTAAGTATCAGTATCTTTCAACTATTTCCTATAAACTAGAAAGAAGTGATAGGTGTATCTTCTGTACCATTTATTACTTAATTGGTATGATAACAAAGTTGTTCTATGTCTAGATAAACTGTATTATTCTTTTCTATGGACTAGCATGGAGTGTTGCAAAATGATCACCAAAAAGAAAAAAAACTTCTGAGCTAAGAGTTCTTCATGTTTCAGGGATTTTTCACTTCCAACTGTGTATGAGGAGAGAGAACCACTCTAATTCAAGTTCTAGTTATCAAAGAGGGGATAATGTGCTAGAAAGGTAATGTACCTGCTTCTCTACAGTTGCCAGGTTAAGACAAAATAAATTAAACCATTAAATCCAAGCTTTCAGGATGGTATTAAACTGCATGTAGTAGGTCAGCAAATAGCAGGTTCTCTTTTAAATTAATTTTTGCTCCAAATTATTTAGGTTCGCAATATTTATTAGGGAGAGGATTACTCAATACTGCAGGAGATTTAGCATAAACATTCATATAGATTTTCATTCTAATTGTTTGGGGTTTTTTTTGTGTTGTCTCTCATATATACTCATGCGCAACACTCTATGGATAAATGTTTAATGTTGTGAATTCTGGAAATTACCTGCTGTGTAAAACTGATTTGGTTTTCAGGTGATATCTAAGAGAAAAAAATAGTTCCTGACTAGAAAAGACTATCTAGAATTTTTTGTTTGGTTTTGTTTTTTTAAGTCAATCCTGCTTGTTTTGTACTTACAGAAAGTGCTGTCATCAGGTACTTCACAGCAGTTCCCATGGAAACTCTGTTGCATTTCTTTGTGTTTCTCTTTTGGTTTTTGATTCGATGCAGTAACAGCTGGTGGTCATCCTCCAAGTTAAATTAAATAATTAGTTCATTGATTTTACTGCCCTCATAGTCTCTTTCTGTTTCAAACATTGACCTTCTCTTCATATATTGGCTGAGAAGCACATCATACTGAAGGACATCTGTATGTCCCCTATGCATTCACTCATGACATGAGCAAGGTACACAAAGGAACACTAAATTATTGGTAGGACATGTGGAAATAAACTGAGCATTGAAAATGACATTATGAGAGGGGTGAACTGGTACCTAAGAAAAAGATATGGACTTTGCATGTGGCCAAGCATAAATAAATCAGCTTAGGTACAACATGAACTTCAACCAATGCTTAGGTAAATGTTATTTTTATTCAAATAATATTATAAAACCTTGTTTAAATTGCCGTGGGCAAAATAGTCTGATACCATGATTATCACTTCATTTATTTCCAACTAACATAAAATATTATTTGTGGTCTCAGGTACTGAAAAAGGAAAGAAAACAACCCTAGGAAAAAACCCTATTTTCTGCTTATTTCTCAGTTTTTCTCCAGTCCACCACCTTCCTTCCCCCTTTTCTAGTCTCAATTTCCCTTTCTCTTGTAGCACAATACATCCAATCCTTCCCACACATTTTTGGAGAGGCAATAGGCAATGCAAGAGGATGAGGTCAGCACAGCCACTTCTTTCTGCTGCCCTTTTCATCTTACTCTTTTCTTCCACTTCTTAATTATTGTCACTTCTTAATTATTTCCTGTGCTCGGGTGGGGAGCATTCGTGGGCTGGTGCACACTCCGGGGTCACCCTGCCTTGCTGAGGGTCACTTCATGGGCCCCAGTCCCTCTGCGGTTGTCACCACCCCAGTCCCTCCACAGGCTGCACTCTCTGTAGGGCTATTTCTGCCCTACTGTGGATCATCCCAGACCCAGTCCCCCAGGGCTGTCTGTGATCCAGCAGGGGTTCCCATGGACAATGCTTCCTCTGCCAAACCCCAGCTCCTTCCAAGAGTGCATTTCCAGCACGTCTCTGTCAATGTCCCCTTACACATTCCTCTTCCATTTCAGTCATGCAGACAGAGGTCTTCATATTTCTCCTCACATGTCCTGTTTTTGCATCTGCCTGTGCCTTCTCTCACACCTCCTACTGCTTTCCCTTTTCTGTGCTCTCATGTGCATCCTGCTCCAGTGTCTACCACCCTTCCTCGTACATGTCTGAGCCAGTGCACTGAATACTTCTCTAACAGGTTGCTTTTGCTGCATCCAGTGGGACAATCTGTGTCACTGGGATTCCCTTGCTTTCTAAATTAATTTCTGGTAACACTTTTGTCCCTTTTCAGATGCTTTCTTAAAAATAAGAAACTCAAGTTGGTGAAACAGCTGAAGACCTTGGGATCTGGAAATCAACAGAAGTCTGGGCATTTCTAAGTCATAACCATGCCAGACTAAATTAAACTCATAGTGAATTAAACTTCATTTTTATACATATGGTCAATATTGGTTCCAGATGCCTTCTACAATCTCCTGTGATGCCTCTTAAACAACATTTTGCAGAATTCTCTGCTACTTGGCCCTCATCTTCTCCCCCTCTCAACTCAGATGTAGAACTCGAGTAGATAGAGCAGGCTGCAAAAATTAGGGATCTTTATTTTGAACTATTATAAATTAATTTATTTATGATCCAGAGATTTTTTCTGTCATCCCTGACACATATCTGTGCTCATGGATTGGCACAAAGTATAATTTGTAAGGAAATGCTTGCAATAACCTGGTAAAACTGAAAAATAAATGCCATTTTGGCAAGTGAGGATTTTGCACGATGTCTCCCACACTCCAAGCAATGGAATTTTTTTTAAATGTAAAATTATATAAACTTTCATTTGCTAATCCCCCACTGATTTTCTATCAATCACCCAAATAGCGGTTACAATAACTTCTTTTATTTTGTTCTTGGTCTAATTATGTTATTTTGAATCCCCCTGTCAAACATTTTAGGGATAATTCAGGGCATATTTCTATCTCTCTTCCCTCACCCCCATCTTTCCTGCAGATTAACACCAAAGCAAAAAGTGTGGGAACAAGAAGAGCTAGGCAATTTTGTTAGGCGTGTTATAACTTCTTTACAGGCATCACAACACTCAAGAGGAATGAACTCGTGACCTTTTACTCTGCTTATTAAAGGAACATCTTTATTACTGGCTGTAATATCAGACAGTAAAGATATAAATTCTATACACCAAGAGATAATATCTGTTCTTATATTCACAGAGGACTAGATTAAGCTGAGGGTGACATTAGTTACTGCAGTGAGGTCTGAAGATCTTTCACAGAAAAAAGAGCACAATTTCTCTCTTCTCGCATGTAAGCTCTCCATACACATATGCCACAACAGGCAGAAATTACTCTTGGCTTTTCATTTGCCTGCTCACAATTTATTATTTACTGTGTCTCTAGCTGCCTCAGGTAAAAACATTACTAAAATTATAATTATATTGATTGTAACCATTGTTTTATTATAGCCAACTAACTTTTTACATAGGTATGTTTATTGACTATGAAAATCAATCAGAAAAGATGCTATCTTTCTCTCCAAATTTTACTTGGTTTCTAAAAATCTAGTAGCATTACATGGGTAACATACACTATGAAAAGAAAACTTTAAAGTAGGTATATAACCTGAAAAAAAGCTTAAGTTTAATTTGTTGCTGATGACATATTATTCTTTTAAGAGAATCTTTCTGTTTCAACGGGCAAGTTTAAAAACAGTTTTACCCTGTTGGAAACAACAACAATTTTATTCCATTTACTGCACAGGGAAATAGGCCACACACATGCCAAGTACTAAGATCTTTGCTACCCTGAAAATTTATTTTTTGAATTATCATTTATATTCAAACAGATGAGATAGTTTTTAAATGAAAGAGAGATTCTTCTGCAAACATCTTCCTGATATATTTGACTTGGATTATAAGCATGTAGAAGTACTTTTAGAAGTGGAGAGCAGTAATAAATGTAAGGTGTCTGTTCTGAATTCTCTACTTTGAAGTTTTACTTATTAAACCAGATAATTTACACATCTACCCTATTATCAGTGGAGAGATAAGTTATAACATACAGAGGTTAAAATATTATGGCTGCACAATATTTAAATGAGTATGTGTGGCACAATATTTTTATGAGTATGTGTGGAAATGTTGCTTGTGTGGATATCCAAATGATTGCATGTTTGTTTTTTTAAAATAATCAACTATGTCAGCATATCATTATAAAAAGCATAAAAGTCTTAAGGTTTTGGTGTCATTGCTTCTTTCCCTGGCAACTACAGACATGAGAACTAAACCTCATTCCACTCTAACCCAATTTTTCTTCTGGACTTCTCTTCCATTTCAATGATTAATTTTTCCCCAAAATACTTTAAATGGAATTTAAAAGAAAATTTGACTTATAGTGAAAACACTATAGTAGTGAAAAGACTCTGCCACTCACAAAATATTGAGGATTCTGTACTCTAATTGTTAGTGAGGATTGTATTGTTGCAGTATAGATAAAGCTGCTTAATTTAATCTTTTCTTCTTGTCCATGAGAATGCTTTAAAAAAAACCCTACTGATGCTACAGATATAACAGTCTACCTGTGCAAATCACATAAAAAAGGACTAGGAGTCCAAGAACTGTCAGTGATTACATCTATCTCATGCTCCTTTCAAATAGATTTCCATGCTAATTTTCATAGATACTAGATGCTATTTTAAATGCACAGATGCCCAAGCATCTTACGTGTCTGGTAAGCAGTTACTGGACACACAGAGGTAGACTAGAGGTGAGCATTTGCTTCATCTGTGTCACCATGATCTTGTCCACTGGAGCTCTGACAGAGGTTTTGTGTCCTTCTCTAATATTAGAGAGACTAATAATTTCTCTTTTTTCTTTCTTTTTCTCTCTTTTTCTCTTTTCTTTGTTTATTTCTCTAATAATTTCTCTTTTCATCTTGATCTCACTCTAGTCCATGTGAATATTTCTTCAGACATCTTTAATCTGCAGCTGTGTAAACTACATATGGGAAGAGCAAGCTTTAGGAACACTGTGCTATACTCTTCCATGAATGCTGCCATTGTGCTCTGAAAACGTCATAGCCTGAGACTGATGGATGCTGTGTATTTACCTTTCTAATTAGAAAAAATATTCTTATATTGTAATAGCTGGTTTTGCATCTGTTAAAGAGAACAGAAACAGAACAAAAAGGATTTATCCTCGTACCAAGGAAATGTTAAGGATAAAAAGTAAACAAAAGACAAGAAAGAATTCTTAAATAATAAACATATTTAATATAAATATCTTTTCAGCAATTTAAGGGTTTGTGAATCTCTCTGTTGAAGCACTGGATAAGTGAAATTATATCTTTCTGCTGAGCAGGTATGACATGATTTATTCTATCTTTTAATCAAGATCACAATCTATCGATAAGAGACAATGTTTAACAACTGGAAAACCTGACTGGAATCAGCTAGTGACATTTTATAACAAATTTTGATTTGTATTATAAATTGCAATGGGTGATCATTGCCTAAAATATGAAGAGATGTGCACAGATTGAGAAGACAAAATGTTCTATTTTGTCTCTGAAAAAGGCATCTCACTCTATTACTGTTTATTTTAAAATGCTTATTTCTACACTACTCTAAATTTAATGAATCTTTGAATGCTGTAATGTGGACCACAGGCATCAACTTTCAAATTCTTTTGTAATCATTCATGTCAAGTGATTCTACAAAGATTTAGAGGTTTCAAACCAGGGTTGAAGTAATGCTTTCCTTTGTAAATAGGTTTAATTCAAGAAACTTAGGTTATCTCAGACACACAATGACCACTCTCCAGGCTGGCATAAATATCTGTAGTTCAGCTGAAATCAGTGCATCCACAATAGTGCAATCAGGGCTTTACAATGCATTAACTGAAATCCCTACTCCAAACTCTAGAGACTAAACAACAGTGTGGGAGAAAGTAGTTTCTTGGGAGTAAATAATGTGGTGAGAGAAGTAACAGAGGCAGCCTGAAAATGTAGAACATCAGAAAGAAAAGCACAAGCAATTGTTTAATGTAGATCAGAAAAGTCCTTTACAATGAAAGACAGGAGGCTAGAACCTCACAGCCCACAATACAAGAAAGAGAGAATGGGAATAAACAGAAATACAGGGGACACAGGAGTGAATGGAGGAGCAATAGAAAATTAGGTAAAATACAGTAAATAATGGTATGCTTTTAATCAGCCATAATCTCATAGTTTTATGGTGTGTTTGAGGTTTTCCTTTCTATTTCTTGCAGAAACTATGTGGAAATATCCTTAAGCCATCCTATAAATATTCACTAAGACAGCTTTTGACTCAGATACTGTCTTTTGAAGTTATATGAATATTACAGGGTTTTGTTGCTTGAATTACCCCGATTTCCTTCCTCTTTTATGCTCATATATCGTTTTTAGTTCCAAGGTTTCTGTTTGCCCAGATTGAACACAACTCCATATGGAAATCTGACCATGAGCTGGCTCCCTTTTTATATACCTTGGAGCTTTATGTTTTGGCCAAACTTTCCCTTCATACCATGTGATAAGATTTAATTACATATGTGCATCTTTTTGTGTTCCCAAATCTATTTATGTTCTATGGTTAATATGACATTAATTTGCATAATTGATCCAATTACCTAAAAGAAATTCTGTCAAACCAATATTCTTATAATAGCTTTATTGCTGATAAACTGTAGAATCAATCTAGCTGCAGGAATCTTGTTGTGGCCTTTCCTTTAGGTATTTGTCCATGTAATATCCAGTACCTCAGTTTGATCTCATGGTCTTTCTGGCAGTATCCCCATCATACTCCTCTTTAGGGAACCCTCTCTACAGAAACATAAAGATTTTTTTTTCATACATGTTAATTAACAATATTTTGCCCTGAAAGAAAGTTGTGTAAACTCCCCAGACTTAAAATAGAAAGCAGTATTATGTTAATTCCTGGTGTTTCATTTAAACTAAATCTTTCAAAGATCTCCTTGGTACTGTAGAAATACAGTTCAAAAAATCCCTCCAATAAAGCCCTAGAAATTCTCTCAGACATCCCCTGAAAGCATTTAGAGTCATTTGTTTCAACATCTTATGTGGTGGAAACAAATTTTAGGGGAAAGTGCATTTACAGATTGAATTTTGGGGTGATAAAAAGGCACTAAATTAAATTTTAAAGGAAAAAGGCATTAAATTAAAATTTTAAGAGAAAAATAAAATCTGAAGCAACTCCCAGCAAAGCACTTAACCACTGTTTAGAGTTGGCATTTATTACAATTGCCAGACCATTTGAGTTCCTTGTTAGACAATCAAAACTTTACTCTATGCTTTCAATTTTCATGTAACCATTTGCCCTATGTAGATAAAGACATACTGGGATTCATGGTTGTGGAGAGGCAAATAGAATGCATGAATTACGAAATAATACCTTTCCCCCAACTATTTACTATATTAGCCCTACTCCTTGTATATAATCTGACAGCTTTGCATGTTATTAATATTTTCCAGAAATATTTGCCATGACTTTGTATTTCTTCAGTACTCCAGAGGCACACAGCAAAAGCAAAAACATTTGGCTTGTTAGACAGCAGTTATCATTCACCATAAGAGTGCAGATGAAGCACAGAACCAAACCTCTTGTAAGAAATACGCATCTTTAAGAAACTGTCGCTAGGAAGATCATACAACTTGCACACTATTTACAGAATTGATAACAGCACCTTTTTCTTTATTTCTTCAAATTGTGTGCAGATGATGTCTACCTACCTCACATTTTACAGAACCTTCCCACAGAAAATAGAAGTGCCGGACTGAAAATGGAAATGCAGTGAAAATGTGAAAAGACAAACTCATAGCAGTGAAGAATGGGAAAAGACAGGTTTTGGTTTTTTTTATAATCTAGGGGTTTAAATCTCTTTTAGGGAAAAATGTCTCTGTAGCATCCACAATACCTGTTTGTTCTACTGTCATTACCCACTCGTAGGGACAAACGGAGGGTGTCTCCACTTAGCTAACAATGCAGAATGTATGCAGCACACACACGCAGTCCTACAGTCCAGGATGCTAAAATGCATCTCTGCCTTATGAACAAACAGCTCCTACTCCCAGCTCTCCAATTCCCCCTTCTATCAAGGACTTAACTTTTAGTTCATATCCATGATAATTTCCTTGTGTTTTAAGAGTCATGCTTGTAAAACAGCAGAGTCAATCTTAGTAATTGATAATTAGGGATACCCTATGCAAACTCTTTAAAATCTTCATTTCAATGGACTAATTGCATTGAAAAATACAGGAGGTAACGTGAAATTGGATTTTTTTATGAAGGGGGACTTCTAGCTGATTTCCTGGTTCTCATGCATTCCTGTTAGACTGTGTCAGGTTTTTCTCAATTGCTCTTTCATGACCATTGTTTTTGTTTCTACAGATTCCATCCACTTTGGTACCTAAGGAAAATGTGCAAGAATATATACAGAGGCAGCAGATTTCTTTCTTCTTACATGTGTTCTGGAACAATGGTATCTACAGAAGAAATGGTCTCTGAGACCAGTGCTTTGGCTATACTTTTCATAAAATATTGCTACTACTAGTAATGTAAAGTTCAAGTGCTCTGAGACTACCTTGTAGGTGTAAGGGTACTGATGATCTTACTGGTGTTTTTTTAAAAGCCTTTAGTTTACTTCATTGGGTACAGAGCACAGTATCCTTTTCAAATAGATACCTTGATATATCTCGAAATATCCCAAGGTTCAAAGAGGTATCAGGCTAGGAATTTTTTATGGTTTTATAGATGAAAAAAAATGTAGAAAATAACAAATATATGTGGGTATACAGGTTGTAAGAGAATAGTGGATGTTTCTTTAAAAGTCAGTCCCTCTGGTGGAAATGTTTTCTTGGGTGAAAAACTGTTGGCATATTTGTAAGTACTTCAACAGGATTTTCCTCACACTTAAACTCTGTTACAGCAATTTACTCAGGCAATTCTTAGGGAGAGGAAGCAATAAAGGCCTTGAAAGGTATTTGCTAAATATTCCTCTGCAACAAGAATGATTTATGGCTTGCTCATTGTTATAAATGATCAATCGAAACCCGAACTATCAAAAATGTGAAAAATTTATTTGTCTTTTTTTGAGGACCAAAATACGGTCCCCAAAACCACCACAGCCAAAGAGACAGCGTGGAGCCCGGGATCGGTGCTGGGTGAACCTGGATCCGACCTCTATGGCATCGAATCCCCCGTTCACCAGAGTCGCTTCTAGCGACGAGGTTTTACACAGTTTATTGTGCCCGAAGCGAAGGAGTCCCGGTTTCTTTTTTAACTCTTCACATTCATAGCTGGTTCTTCCACTGCGCAGAGCTGGACAATTGCCGTCTCCTGGCTGATAGCCAGCGTTGATCGAGTTCAGGGAAGTCATGTATTTGTATGTTCCCGGCATCGCTGTCTATCTCGATTGATGTTATCCGCAGGGCGATGATTGCTCTTAGTCGGTTTCTGATGACTCGAGATACCAGTGATCATCGTGCTGGGAGCGTCTATTCTTACACTGAAGTGTCGATCCTTATCTAGCCGTCTCCGGGAATCTCAGGGTTTGAACAGACGTCCGCTCTCAGGCCGCGTGTGTGGTCAGAGACACGTTCGGATTTCACAATCCTTATGAAATACATTCTTTGATAGCATGAATAATTTCTAACACATATTACACTCAAACATCACTTTTTCAGAGGCAGCTGCGTTAACTGATGTGTCTCACCCAGTGTGTTGCTGCCTCCGGCCAGAGGTTGCCATGCCCTCAGGTCTGCCAGGGCTCTGCTGCTCAGCTCACTCAGCCCTTCCCTACCCCACTGCAGTCAGAATAAGACGGCAGCAGTTCCCTATTTAAGCTATTTGCAGTCCACAGGGCAGGCTTTTACTTGAAAATGCTGAGCAATACAACGGGAAGGAAATCACTGGCCTTCAACTGGGAGGTGCTTCAAGGAACTGATCAGTTGTGATGGGCAAATGAAACAGGTTTACATAAGACCTGAGAGGCCCCTTTAAATTTGATTTTCTACAATCAGGCAGTTCTCAGGTGCAGGAAAACAGAAAATAATTTGAGATTTAGGTTGATAAGTACAGTACATAAAGAAATTTTTTAAACAATTTTAGCTTTATATTAAATGAATTGTGTAAATTTTTCCATATAAGAACAACCTGAAAATAAAGCAGAACACTCTACAATGATTGACGATTTCTATAAATAATCATTATGATTGAAAAATCATAATTTTTCCAATGTTTCTGTTGCAGGTAATACATACATATACATAATACAACAAGGTGGTGTGTGCATGTACATGAATAGGCGCTGCGTTTCGATGTCAGTGGTCACAATCCTGTGAAATAATATTTATCAACACTTACAAAAAATGAAAAAGTAAAATTACAGTAAATGAAAAAATATACTCCAGTACTGAAGACATAGCTGAAAACTGTGAAACAAATTCTTAGTGCTAGAATTACTTTTTAAGAAAGGGATTTTTTCCTTCTTTCCATTTATATGTAGCATTCTGAACTGTCCAGTTTTATTTAGAAATTCATGTAGCTTTTATTTTAACAGATAAAACCAGATAAGCTAAGATATGATAAATTAAGTTTTGATTAATGTATTTAATTAATTAATGTTAATGGAGATATTACAACAACTTGGAATGTGAAACTGAAAATTAATCTACATGTTTTTCAAATTATAGCAAAAAACCTTTGCAAACACATTGAGCAATGGGATTAAAATTCAATCTGATTCGGATAATTGGAGAAGAGAACAAAAATTAACCAAAAGAACTTAAATATATATAAATACAAAGAACTACACCCAGGAGAATCAGATGAATAAATGCAAAACAGAATACTTGGAGAGTTAGACAAAAATATTTATATTGCAGTGGAGAAGGGCCAGGCAGAGAACAGCACTGCCATGGGCAAGGTATCTTTTTATATTGTATTAGGAGGATAAGGAACAAGAATATAAATTGTTCTGCTCTGCTCAGTGGCGTGGAGACCTCTGTCAGAGTATTGCAGCCATGTCTGGCAGAGACTATTCTGGAATATTTCATCAAGAACACATGGAAAGTCATGTAGAGGTTGTGAAATAAGCTCTTTCTCTATTTCTGGATAGATTATCTTTTTTGAATTCCATTGTTCATGAAGAATAAGAAAATTAGTATCCTTGTTAATTCATGCCTTTAATTTCTCCATTACGAATGCTTGGAAATCAAATATGAACCCCCCCTAAGATTGCTACATTTACATTACAAGAATAAAACATGAAGAAAAATATGAAATTTTTTTTTTAAATTTTAGAGGCTGTTATAAAAAAATAATAATTTCCTGTACTCTCTGCTCAAGTAGATAATTATTTTTTAATTTTTAATTTTTAGATAAAATTTAGGATACAAGAAATGTTTTTCCTAAAATGTCAAAGAATGGAAATGAGCCAAGGAGATGGGTTGAAGAATTTCCTTTATAGTTTCAATTGCATATTGGTAAGTATCCACCTTAGGTAACCCTAAACCATCTTTGAACAGGAGGCAGGTTGGATGGTCTTTTGAGTTTCTTCATAGTCCTCTGGTTTGGTTTTTTCTTTAACTTCATGAATCTGATACAAAATGTTAGAGATTTATTCATCTTTCAGATTCCTGCAGGGCCACAAAAATTACCAAAATTTAATGAGTTTATATGACTAGAACTTCAGAATTGCCCAAGGCTTGGTTGAGGTTATTAAAGACCAAACTACTGTTTAGCTTCAGAAACAAAAATTATAAGTGAGGTTTTCAAGTGGAACCTTAGTAATTTTTGCCTTGAGTGGAGCCTAGAAGAGCAAAGAAAACGAAATGAAAAGAAAACTCTCTGCAAGTTCAAGCAGAAAAGACAGGTTTAACATAGTTAATGTCTATGTGTTATATAAACCCTTAAAAATGAGTGTAAATTTAGAATTTAAGCATCCGGTAAATAAATCCTGTAAGAAGAACAAAGGAATGCCAAAATAATATATGCATTTAATGTAAGGCGTAATAGATGTGCTATGTACTAGTGCCCTGGAATAACAAAAACTATAGTGTCAAGGCAAAACAAAAAAATAGACCATCCATTTTTATTGTAAATAAGACTTTGACCCAAATGCAGTGATCATGCAAGATGCATTCCGTTTAAAATAATTTCTTACAAAGATTTTGGTTTGCTTATAGTATGTGGGTACCCAGTGATTTGCCAGCAGCAAAGTATAAGTAATAAAGGAAGTATTTTTCATTCAACATATTTTAAAAACACTGTATTAAGTTTTATGTCAGAGAGTTACTAGAGTAGGCTTACAATTATATGAGAGTAAAAATTATTATGAAGCATCTTTCCAGTGTTTGTTTTTCTTCCCCACTTTCTTTTCTCCATTTACTACCCCACAATATAGAATGAACACAATTACTAGAGGCTATGTCTATTCTTGAAGTTATTAAGGCTCAATTATTGTTTGCATGGTTGTATCATAGAAAGGCCTGATTTTTTCTTTCTATACAAAAGCAAAATTTGAAGTTGATTAATGCAACCTTTATTTTCAGGAGGGGATTAGTGCCTGTTCTAGGTATTTCTTTTTCAGAATTTATTTCTAGGAATGATGGTTCCTGTTACTGGGAAACTGCTTAGATCTAATGGCATTTAATATTTAGAAGACCAAATATAAATCTGAAATGACATCATTATTGCTATTTAAAATATTGTATATTATGTGACTTCCTTTTTTTCTTCTCTATGAGGCCATTAAGCTCTAAGTTCACTAGCTCCTGTGCTTCTCTTGACAGGTAGCAACAGATTGGCTAAGCCAATCAGTGTCCATAGATGTTTAATTAAGTTTTCTAGCTATAGTCCACTTCTAAGACTGAGTTTTGGAATTTTTTTAGAAAAAAAAGCTATAAATTTCAAAGACTAGAACTTCATATTTTACAAATATAATGGTACCTAGATAGGAAATTATTTTGACATTTGCCATCCTCTTCTTAGTCCTTGTAATTAATAAGAGTAGAACCATATAAAATCATTTTCCTCTCAACAGGAAAAAAAAAAGATTAGTGTCAGGGATTGGTTTAACTCCTTCAAATTAAAAACAAAAATGCATTTTTGTTAGTTCTGAGATATGAAGCTTAGCATACCTAAAACACAGCAATTATCTTTGTCAAAAAAACCTGTCAACTGCTTATACACATAAAAAAAATTATTGTTCTCAGATAAAATTATCTCTTTTGTGTCTTTTAGAACTTTATATCACAGAATCACGGAATGGCCTGGGATGGAAAAAACTCCCACTTCATCTCTTCCCTGCAAAGATCATCTGGTTTCAACCCCACTGCCATGTGCAGGGACAGCTTCTGCTAGACCAGGTTCCTGAGAGTCCCATCCAGCCTTGCCTTGAACACTTCCAAGGATGGGGCACTGACAGCTTCTCTGGGCAACCTGTTCCTGTGCTACACCGCATTCATCATAAATAATTTCTTTCTAGTATTAAATCTAAAACTACTCTTTTTCAGTTCGAAACTATTCACCCTTGTCCTGTCACTATATGCTCTTAGAAAATGTCCTTCTCCGTCTACGATGTTGCAGACTCACCTTGAATATTGTGTGCAGTTTTGGTCACCACAATATGAGAGAGATGCAAAGCCATTAGAGAACACCCAGAGGAAGGCAGCAAAGGCACAAAGATGGTGAGGGGCCTTGAGGGGAAGCTGCATAAGAAGTGGCTGAGGTCAGTTGATCTGTTCAGCCTGGGGAAGAGGAGCCTGAGGGGAGACTTCATTGAGGTCTTCAATAGCCGTACAAGCAGAAGAGGAGGGGCAGAAACTGATCTGTTCTCTGGTAATCAGAGACATGACCCAAGAGAATGGCATGAACCTGAATCAGGAAAGGTTTAGGTTGGATATTAGAAAAAGATTTTTCACTCAGAGGGTGGCTGGGCACTGGATCAGGCTCCCCTGGGAAGTGGTCACAGCACCAGCCTGAGAGAGTTCAAGAAGCATTTGGACAATGCTCTTGGGATGCTGCAGTGCATGGTCAGGAGGTAGACCCCATCATCCTTGGGGGCCCTTCCTACTCAGGTTATTATTTTTTGTAGGCTTTCTCTGTGTACTGCAAGGCCACCATTAGGTCAGGCTTTTTCCTTTCCAAGCTGAATAAACACAATTCTCTTTGCCTTTTCTCACAGGAGAGGCGCTCCATCCCTCTATTGAGACTACTAAACCAAGCTAGTTAGTGTGAAAATACCTTTTTTTCCCCTCAGTAAGGACTTAATTACAATCAATGCAACTGTATAAGGCTTAGACTACCTGAGAAGTTAATTCATCATTCTTTGATAACTAAAAATCCCAAATGAGATTTTGAAGGGTCTGGTAGAAACCTATAAAGGATAATTACTTAATTTATTAATGAAAGTCACCAATTTTTGGATAGATTGTATGGCATATGGTAGAACTACCACTGGAATGCGGTTTCTAGATAAAAAATAGGAAAATTAACATAACCAGAGCAGTTTATCACAAGCTGAAATGAGGGAAAAGTCCTACAAGCATTGTACACTCTTTCAGAAATTGCCGTGTTATATTTATTAATCCATAAACACTGTCAGCTATGTCTACATCAAAAAGCCTCATCTGGCTTTCCTTGATGTTTGCTGTGACAGCAGTGTTTATTGCATCTTTCTGCACTGTTTCCTCCCTTCCTACTCTTATCCTCTGCTTCATCTCTTCCCTGTGGCCAAATATTACATTTTTCATTATAGGATCTCAAAATTCCAGCTTTCCAGAAATACATTTACCACGAGTTAAAATTTTTATACAATCATGAGTTTTTACTTTTTAAACCTGAAATTTTGATAATTCATGACCTTAAGAAAAAATTTGGTAGAAGATTGCATTGGCATCAGCATTGTAAGGTGGGTCAGATGAATACATTAACATATGCAAAGACATGTCTTTGTTTCAACTATTAATATTATAATTGCAATTGCAATAAAAAATAGAAATGTCTTTAATATTAAAAATCTTTATTCACAGATTTTTGTGGAATGATTTTTCACTCGTACGTATCTAGTGCCCCCAAATCAGAAGTCAGAGGTATTAAAAATGAAGAAAAAATGTGCATGCAACTATAGCCAAAGATAAAAGAGTACAGATATCACTGCCTAAGCCAGTGAATCTAGTCATACCTCACAGCTCCAGAGTCCACTCTTCTCCCCCTAAAGCCCACACACCCTGGACTGCATAAAAAGCAGTGTGGTCAGCAGGGAGAAGGATGAGGTTCTGCCCCTACTCTGCTCCTCAGAGACCCCACCCAGAGTGCTGTGCCCAACTCTAGGATGCCCAACATAAGGATGTGCCCAACTCTAGGATGCCCAACATAAGGATGTGCCCAACCTGTTGGAGCAATTCCAGAGAAAGCCACAAAAATAATCAGAGGACACATGGACACTTCTCCTTTAAAGACAGGCAGAGAGATCTGGAGTTCTTCAGCCTGGAGAATAGGAGGCTCTAAGAACAAAGTCTAGGAAGACCTTGTACCTGAAGAGAGCAACAGGAAAGGTGAAGAGGAACTTTATGGACTGACAGGTCAGGGGGAAATGGCTTCAAACTGAAAGAGGATAGTTTTAGATTAAATATTAGGAATAAATTCTTTAAGATGAGGGTGGTGAGGCACTGGGACAGGTCCCTGTGCATGCCCCAATAGCTCATCCCTGGAAGTTTTTGAGAAAAGGTTAGATGGGGCTCTGAGCAACATGATCCATTGGAAGGTGTTCTTGCCCATGACAGGAGTATTGGAACTAGATGGTTTTTTTTAAGTCCCACCTAAACCATTAAATGGTTCTCTGGTAGTTTCTCCAAAAACTGTATTTCAGAAGCAACAATAAATGTTGTATGGATTGTAAGGGAGAGTAAAGTCTGCATAAACAACACTCATAGCTAGTAAAATATCACAGGACATATATCTT
Organism: Ammospiza caudacuta; assembly: GCF_027887145.1. Taxonomy (NCBI): domain Eukaryota; kingdom Metazoa; phylum Chordata; class Aves; order Passeriformes; family Passerellidae; genus Ammospiza; species Ammospiza caudacuta. Next base: position 46,635,497 of record NC_080598.1, on the reverse strand, counting down.
TGCTCCCAACTATTATTTATACCATTTAATAGAGCAGAGAGGACTTTCACTGTGCTATTCCCTGAAACAATGTTTTTACACCTTTCAAGCAACAAATTTCACGTTGTCTTTGTGGTGTTCTTCATTGCATTTTTAATCAGCGTAAATAAATGTTCCCCTCAATTCTTTATACAAATTATCTTGCTAAGAAAAATAAAATGACCCTAAAGTGAATTCAACAAAAAAAAAGAGCATAAAGTATCTGAGTACAGTATGTTTGTGTTCTTCTGTGTGGTAGAGTCCCATTAGATATACAGACAGCATCATGAGAGCATCCATCTCACTTCCGTAAAGGAAAAGTGTGAGCAATGAATCAATGACATTCCAAAGCAGGGGAAGGCTGTTACACATTAGAACATTTCACAGCATGAAGGATGATTAACAGCATGTTAGGTAATGATGTAAGTGCCATAAATTAGTTTATATTGTACAATGTAAATACTCAGCACAACTGATGTCTGAACAAAGAAATCAAGACAGAAAATGAGAATTTGGACCAAATCCAGTGTGCTTTCCAATTACTTGGTTTAGATTTGTTTTGATGAGTAAGTCCAGAATAATTTCTTGAATGTATATATAAAATATATAATGTATTTTTTTATATGTATATATATTCTTTTTTCTAATTCAATTCTCTCACTCTCTCTGAAAAGTTCCTCTCCCTTTCTGCAGGTGAATAAAATTTATTAATTTTTTAAACCATTTTTTAAGTACAAGTCTTGATAACTAATTTTGATTAAATATTACCACATTTATCTTTATAATTTGAATAATTAAAAATTAAAATATAGTATACATAAATATTTTCTGTGAATGTATGTTCATAAGTAGCACTGAATGAAGTCAAAAGGTCAGAAAATAATTATTTAAATAGTGCATGATTAAGCTACTGACCATACTGAAACCAAGGATTCTAACGTTCAGATATCACAGGGAATAATGAAAATACAGAAAAATAGCATAATTGCATAATGTAAAAAAAAATGGAGAAAAGTACACTCACAGTTCTGTTTATAATTCAAATGCAGTTTAATAGGTGTTTGGAGGGCATGTCTATAATTACTCACTCTGAGGGTTTTGGAATGTTTTTATTCAGATGAGGGAGGGTAGAGAACTGGTAGAGAATCCAGCTAGATGCATTTCTGGTGTGAAATACTTTTGTTACACTTCTCTTGAGATTTAGTCTTATAAATTTACACCTCAAAGGGTGACAGGCCTGTAAGCATTGACACTGTATATAAAAAACAGTCTAGCAGACTTACAAATATGGTACCAATGTGCAATAGCAACAAATGTGCAACCAGGGAAAATTTCTGGGTATGACAGTGGCTGCTGAATTAATTTTTTGGTGTCTATATTGAATTTCTTTTCAGTTTGGTAGCCTGCAAATTCCTGTGGCTTGAGCATGTTTTTCAGGAGTTTGAAAGAGGGTCATAAGCCTTTTTCAAAATTGTTCACAAGAAGTGCTGGAAAGGAATGGCTTTTTTCTGAGCAATTCTGACATATCTGTATGAAGTGTCTCCAAGTAATCTGTGTTTCCATGTCCAATATTTAAAGTTAGAAAAAGGAAAATCCACATTTGAATAATGTAACATTAGTGAAAGAAACTTATTCTGCTGTGACAAAGATCATACAAATCAATTATTCACTGTAATGGTCCCATGTTCTAAACTCTTGAAACATTCTGCCTTTAGAAATATGGAAACTAATTCCAGTTCTTTCAAACCCTGATTCTAACCCTGGAACTATGAATTCTCTTACATCTTTCAAGACCAAAAACACTGATTACAAACAACATAAGTTATTTCAGTGACTGAAATGGCTTTTAAAAATAAAAGGTTATAACTATCTGCAAAAACAAAAGATGGCCTTAGGTGTAGGTATTGTTAGTTTCTAAATGGCACTGACATTCTTTTCTCAACTTGCTATAATATTTTTTAGAAATGCACTTTTCTTCATTGAAATATGTCACCTTAAGAAAAAAAAAAAAGAGAACTATGCTGCTACTTCATATATTTTATTCTGCCCTCTATGTACAAAGCAGCTTTATTTGTAAAGTTGCTTAAGGAAACAAAATATTAAAAAAATTAAAGCAATTTTATTCTTCTTAGCATAAACTTCAAGTCTATCTTTCAAACACAAAATAGTCACTACGTGTTAAATTTCACCAGAGAGGTAGAAATAGATTAAGAAAAGGTCATTCAATAAAAGAATGACATTCATATTAATAAAACAAGAAAAATGAGATGGCAGGAGACACCAACATTAAAGTGGAACAACTCAAACACATTAAAAAACCATATATTCATGTGATGGAAGCCCAACTTGTACATGAGTACAGGGGTTGAATAGGTCAGCAAAATTATAGGTAACCAAAATTATTTAGAAAAATGGAAATCTGTCAGAACATACAAACCTGAACTCTGTCAACATAACTATAGTACTTCTGCCAGAGCTGAATAAAGGAAAAAGACCCATTTGCAAACTGGTTAAGAAAACAATAATATCTGTTTTCAACATGTTTACACTGGAGCTGCTACAAAGCCATATTTACATCCCTTTGTTGAGAAACCCTCATCAGGTTAATCCAGGGATTTGATTTTTTCAGAGGCTCTGCAGTTTCACATTAGAAAGAAAGAGCTTTTTCAATAAAATAAAGTTTCCAAGAATGGCTAGATAAACAAATAAAAATAACCCTAACATTTACTTGGATTCAAATAAGACACTGAATAATCAGAGGAATTCAAGAAGTCCAATAAAATATTTGTAACATATTCTTGCTCAGTAGGTGACTCATTGTACACTTCCTGGAGTTTCCAAATCCTCTTATTTTTTATTATTTAAATCAAGAAATCTGCTTATCTTTATTCCTCACTCTCTTCTATCTATTACATCATGTTCTTTCTCTATCACCTAGAGTATATTAAGCAGGGGTCCTTTTCCTTTTTTCTTCTTTCTTGCTCCTTCCCTCCTACTGTCTCTCTTTTTCTCATCAGATAATTGTTACATTTTATTAGTGCTTGTTGAATTGAACTCTGTTCTTGTCTTTGTGCTAGAATACAAAGAGGTCATATTTGAAATGTGTACAAATGGATAAAGCTTAATTCTCAGAGTATCACTTCCTAATAGTCTGTTGCAGTGTTTTAAATGGAAATTTTTGACTATGGCAGTGGAAGAAAGAGAAGAAATTAATAAAACCTAGGACACTGTAAATTTTTTCAACACTGAAGATGAAATAAATAGCAAAAAGCTTAGACCTGTGAAAAAAAATTGCTGATAAAAGTTATGCAGAGATTCCTTTGAAACAGTATTTTCCTTTTTGAGAAGGTGTCTGTCTGCTTGTAACAAAAACACTCCTCAGCTGTGAGAAGCAGCATGGCTGGTGAAATCATCCCCTCCAAAGCACTTTGCATAGCCTCCCGCACAGATTAGCTCCCTTCATTTTAAATCTCTCTCCCCCATAATCAGGAAATACCATGATCACAAATTTCCTTTTATATAGCTTTTACTTTCTTTTTATTTTGATGTCATAAATACATTATAAACCAGTATTAAAAAGGCAACAAAGCTGAATGCCATCATATCTGGGGGGTAATTCATGTTTATATAATTTACTGCCATGGAAAATCTGTTCTTTTTCTGGCTTTAGAAGACTTTTTAAATGAGTGTTTTATGATGTTTCTGTTTACACAGTATTTTTACAACTGTTGCAAATAGACACAAATATTATAAATTACAGGAAAAATCATCCTCAGCTTCCTTCAGGCTTAATATGAAACAGTTGCTAAAAGGGGAAACGTGTAAGTGCTGCTAAAGCCTGTTTGATGAATTCCACATGAAGAGTCAAGTTGAGATCTCAAGTCATTAGAAAAATATGAAATTCCATACCTATCTCCATATCTTATTAAAAAATAAACAAAATCCAACTACATATATTCTCATTAATTAATCTGGATTATATTTCTCTAGGGAGACTTTGATACTACCAAAATTTCGTGATATACGGGGATTTAACAAAAGTCTGCTGATCTCTTGGTCCCTAATACCTGACTATTCTTACTTGGGAGTATGATAAGACCACGAACAGGACTCCTGAAGAATGGAGAGGCCTGGACCTAATGCAGGTAGAAACACACCTCATTTTCATTAACTGAATTTAATAAATGTATGTCCAGGTAAATGTTCAGGTAAAAAAAAAGTGATTCATATACAATTGAAAAGGTAACGAGATAATAATCAGTAAATGTTGCTGAATTAGACTGTACTAGAGGAAATAGAAGATAATGCATCAAAGAACATTGAAAGGCTGATCTCAGATGAGCTCTGCCCAGAAACTGCTCAGAAAGCAAGATGAAAAGCCTTTACAGGAGGAGGATTCAATACTTCAAGTAGTTTAATTGAAGTTCCTCTGAAGCTATTAATCACTCTCTGTCAAGGCATATTTTTGCAATATGTTTGTAGCATGAGGCTTTTTTCAAAGTTCTGTTATTAGCACAATTTCCATCCTTATGTTCATCAATTACTTTTCCAATATGATTGACAAAACAGCTCTCTGGAAATGCAAGCTTTTATTTCTAATATTCAAACTCCTGTTGCTGAACAAGGATTTGTACAAGCTCAACTGAAAATCCCAGCTGTGATCCATCGAGCAATTCCAAATCTGGAAGTCCTTCCTAGTCCTGTTATTTGATAAACACAAAAATCTTTAAAAATATAATATTTTTTAGCATGCTTTCATTGCCAAAGATTCAGTATCTATGAGCACTATAGCTGCAATACTTTCTGCCAAGTATAATTTATCCCTGAAATATTCATGTTCAAGTAATATTAAGTCCCAAAAACTCATATTAAGTCCCAAAAACTCAATAGTTTTTACCACTTAAATCTGAACATCTTATGCACATCCATCCTGTATCTTTACTAGCCACTAGAATTTGATCACTGTTGCTGTGGGCAGGGAAAAGACATGAAAATATAATCATGTTGTCTCCTTAGTAATCTTACAAGTTTGCATATAATGAGCTCTACAAGTGTCCCAGCAGAAGTGTGTGATCAGAGAGGTGAGATTGTCCATGGTAGAAATGCCAGTTTAAAGAGTGCTGCAGACCAGGATAGGAAGTTAAAAGTCATTGACTGGCACAGCCACAACTATACCAAAGAGCACTCATCATGCATTCTCATTCATCTCAGAGCAAGCAGTTTTAATGCATTTGTCAGTGCATCTTTTCTTCCCGCCAGCTGCAACCTTCCTTTCTTTGATCTCCATCCATGGAAGACTCAGTTTTACAAAAAAAATTGCCAGTTTCAATTCACCACTTTGATAGAAAATTCAGCCATATGCCTGCAGAAAATTCATAGAAAGCTGAATAACAAAAAGCTTACCAACAAATTAGGTGTATGTGTACTTATAAGCTGAAGATTTCTGTAAGTAAAGACAGTTGTAAAGTGTTATTCTCTGCTTGTTGATGATGTATTTTTTAATTTTGAAGCATTTCTGGGGTTTGACTCCTTTTACTTATTAATCGTCTCAATTTAACTGTGATAATATAAAACCTCCATTGCTCATCTATGATTGAGAAGGTGAATTAAATATTTTTACAGTTTGCATATAAAGCATGTCTTCAGAAAAAAATATGGTTAGCCTTTCCAGAAAAGGTGTGTCCTACCACTTGAAACTTTGACATACTGTTCAAAAAAATACACTAATAATTCAAGAGAGTAAAAAAATGGTTCATTCAAAAGACTGCAGGCAGTCAGTGCTGTAGCAAAGAATAGAAAAATGTTCAGATGGACAAAGAGTGAGATTTTTCTTTTATAAAGACAGATATATACCGGGGCAAGTGTATTCCTAGAATAAAATGTAATTTTACATTTCCTGACAAGTTAAATATTAGAGGAATTGATTAATTATGAATACAGAACTTTCCATTCAAGTTCTGAAGGCTTTAAAGACTTAAGCTTTATAACTCAGTAACTTGAAAGAATGCTGTCTTATAGATGCTTTCATACTGTGATTGCAAAATTTCCACAACATAGTATCTGTTGTAATGTAGCAATTTTCTGAATCATTGGCCTAGAATTCATGATTTCAGACAAGTTTTGTTTACTCCCCTCTCAAAATTATATGGCATCTTGAAATTTCCATGAATGGACTGAAATTTAATTGTCAATAGTCTGAACAGTCTTCTCTTTTAAAATACTTATTCATGTCTGAGAGTAATTCATAACACTACACATCTATATCTATATCCATCCTATCCATAGCTACTGCTGAGGTTATTCATAAACTTCCATTTTGGGAACGGAAGCTAAATCCTGCAGAACAGAAAAGAAAGACTTACAAACACTCTGGAAAGGAGATATGATCAAATGAAATGCAATTGAAAAAAAACCCAAAAAAACCCAGATAATTGGGAAATTTAGCAAGTACAAGAAAATGGCCTGGGAGGAAATGAGGTGCAGTGCAAAGGACCAAACATGCCAAAACTAACATCACAGATGCTGCAAAACCAGGGGAAAAAGTCAAGGAGGAAGACACAACTTGGAGGGGACGATATGAGGGACACAGCATGGATACTAAAAAAAAAAAATCTTTGCCAAAGTGAAAGCCATCAAAAGGCATGGGATGCCATGAAATGTAGGGACAGGGACCAATGCCTGCCTAACTGACGCCCACTGAAATCCTAAGATTTCATGTCTGATGGTTTTTATTAATGTCTGAGGATTATTCATAAGGCACAGCATGACATGTTTGTAGTTTTAAAGCCTATGACAAATATTGGCATTACAGAAAGTAGATTGGGAAATCCAGGACATAATTTGAATTTCTTTATTTTGAAATTAACAAATAGGAACTCTGGGAGACATTCAAAGAGCAACTGATATCTCTAAGCCTTTCTCACTAGCTGGGTAAGAAATTAATTAATAAAAATAAATAAATAAAAATTAAAACCAAGTTGTGAACCAACAGCAAAAGAGCCAAATTCAAATAACAAGAAAAGCAGAAATAAAAGCATCCATTTAACTGGCTTCCCTTAGTGTAAGAGAACTTCTTTCATTGTTGTATAGATTACAATATAGGCTACTATTAGCAGGAATCTTCCAACCACAACTACTGTAAATAATATAACAGATTTTCCTTCCTGCATTATATTTAGTATATTCCCATATTTTTTTTTTTTTTTCTTTCTGAACATGAGAAACATTTCTTTAACTGCAAAAGTCATTAATACTTCAGCATACATTAAGGTCCATTACTCACATTCCTGACTATTTGCACAAGATAGATCAGTATCTGATTCTAAATCATATAGAAAAGGCAAGAAAAAAAGAAAAGAAATATGTAACTAAATGCTCCATAAGTCAATGAAGTACATTCTGCACGTTAATTTGTTTATGGAAAACAAGGCTTTGCCTAGAGGCAAATTTCAGTTTGTGTCTTTTTTCAGTGTACAGTTATTTTTTTTGCTTTATCGCTGTATGAATTACCATTATAAACTACTGTATATTTGATGCTTGCCTATGGCTATCCAGAGATCTCTGCTGATGGAAGGCTGAACAGCATTAGGACTACATTAGAAATAGCATGTTTTATTTAGGGACTAAGTTAGTAACTTAGTACCATACTTCCTTTTGCAATTTGCTCACCCTAATTTCAAAACATTTCCTTCTTTTGCAAAAGTGCAGCTGTTACAAATGTCTACAGATGAGGCAAAACAGGCCCTAGTAATAATAACACACTTGCATTGTTGACTCATTGATAGCTTTTGCAACTTTTTGTTATGTTGTCCAATTTATTTCTTTGGTCTCAAAAGTTTCAAATATTAACCGTAACACTGTATGACTCATGAATAGACAAAGCATTCTGAAACAAGCAGAATTCCTTAGATCTCCTAATTTTAACAACTGAGGACATTCAAATGACAAAGATAGAAGCAAGTCTTTGGAAAGCATAACTTCTTATGTGACCTGCTTGAGATTGAATTACATAACTTAAGGAAAGAATACATTTTCTGGAATTCAAAATGTTCTTAGGTTGTTTATTTGGAGTTTTATATTTGTTTGTTATGTTTGGTTGTTTGTTTGGAGTTTATGTTTGTTTTTTGTTGGGTGGGGGTTGAGTCAAAAATCCTTTCAGTTGTGTTCATAGTCCCTGTATGAACTCCTATCTGACACATTTAGTAGGATTAAATATTTATTCTTCAACAGACACTATAATTGAAGTCTGTATGAGTCTGGCCTGAATGCTCTACCTTGCAGTCATTGGAGGCAACTTCATCCCTTTCAAAAACTGACTTTAGCTGACTTTAGTTCCAGTGATTTTTAATCTGACAGCCTATGAGAGTTATGACAAGGCAAATTTTTTAATTTGAATGCTTGCTGGCAGAAGTTTGTATTATCTACGCATTGCCAAAAACTTTATTGATGTATTAACATTGGGCTTGATACAAAGTGACGTCTTAAGGAAAAGATTAATACTAAATACATTTTTTGCCTGAACAGTGAAAAGATAAACTTAATGAAATTATGAACTCACTGGCATGAGACACACTTTTATATGGCTTGAGATCAATGGCAAGATGTGGAGGAGCGTTCCATAATTAAACACAATTAACTACTTGAAAATTACTGCAACTTCCCCTTGTTTGCATGCTTCAAAGATGTATTATAAAAATCTCTAGGAAGCATACTCATTGGAGCAATCCAGTGTATGATGAATGGAAAAAGGAGGCCAGGATCAAATAATTTCATAGTAATAAGATATTAAAACATCACATAATTTTGCTAGAAATGGGGAGAAGAAAAAAAAAAATACACTGACAAAACCCAACAATTCATGCTAGAAAAACTTCATATTAGATGTTAGCTGCACATTCAAAAATTGCAATTTTTGCACTTCAGGTCAAGTTAATGTAATAAACATAAATTTAAATAAAAGAACTGTGCTTACTTTTTGTTAAAAAAAACCTCATTTTCATTCCTGCTTCTCAAATACCATCAATGGATGGCCTTCCAGCATGCCATGGAAGTCCATCACTTTCAGATTATTATCAGCTCAAAATTATCTTCTGCTGGTATAAGCTGCTATAGTGTGCTTTAAAAATCAATAGCTGCTGGCAAAAATTTGCTGCACATTAAGTTAATGACCTACTTGTGTAAGCTTTACAGTATATACGACAGTGTTCTATCAAAGACAAAATAGAACTTTTGCTGCAAATATAAAAACAAGAGTCATTCACTTCCATAAGTCCTTCCAAAGCACTTCCATAAGTCCTTCCAAAGCAAGGACACATTCTATTGGCACATTCTATTTCTTTCCTCATCAAAAATTATGAAATCATGATAATATTTTGTCTTTATCACTATGTTGGTTTTAATCCACCGCAAAAAATGATACTATACCACCTGAATGAAAAGATTGGTGTACCACCTGAGACCACAAAAAAAGATGAAGCATTTCAGCCAGTTATTTGCTTTGCACTCAACTGCTCTAACATGAATCAGAGAAATAATAAGCTAGGTGATGTGGGATTTTACATTAAAGAATGTTATGGGTGGAAGTAAGGATAGGGATTTTTTTTTCCAGTTGTGAGTCAAGAACAAAGCCAATGAGGAATGTCACCTATATTTATATAATTTTCTAAATGCATAAAATATATGTGCTTACAGTACTATTATATGGATATGAGAATTGCATGATGTGCAGCAGAGATATCCTTCACCACGACAGCTTTAAAGAGAAATGCCTTGTTTTAGGTGATATGGTAATCAGCTTTGCTGATGGCACTTTTGAGGAGATAATGTGCTAAGTAAATATGTCATAGGCCAATCTGCTAATATCTACACAGATCCTATACAGTGTATTTGAGATTAAAAATGAATTAAAAATTATTGTCGTCAGAAAGGTTGTAGCATCCCATGAAGCCTCTCCCTTTGATCAATCCCCAAACCCTCAGCCCTGGAAACATCAGTAACCACTTGCCCTAGAGTTAGCCCTCCCAAAAGGAAAAACAGACTGCCCCATGGACTTGGTGTCACAGCTACCTCTGTTTTCTCCCTCCCCTGTCACTGGCTCGGCTTCCCTGGTGGCCAGTCCCATTCCCCTGGCGGCCACCCCCATTGCCCTGGCGGCCACCCCCATTCCCCTGGTGGCCACCCCCATTCCCCTGGTGGCCACCCCCATTGCCCTGGTGGCCACCCCCATTCCCCTGGTGGCCAGTCCCATTCCCCTGGTGGCCACCTCCATTGCCCTGGCGGCCACCCCCATTCCCCTGGAGGCCACCCCCATTGCCCTGGCGGCCACCCCCATTCCCCTGGTGTCCAGTCCCATTCCCCTGGTGTCCAGTCCCCTCTGCCCAGCCCTTAGGTCCACCCCCCCCGCCCCCTTCCCCTTCACAAGCTGACTGATCCACGTTGTTCATCCTCTTTCCCCGGGATTTGCCCTTCAGCTACTGAGTTACTCTGCTGGAATAAAACTGCAAAAGGGCCTTTCTTGCCTCCATGGCTGAGCCAGCTGTGGTGAGTGTGGAGTTGAGGCTTGACTGCGTTGCCTGAATGTTAACTCAGTTTGCCTTTTGACAGGAGAGGCTTGCTGGGGGCAAGAGAAATGCAGCAGCACCTCCCATTCTAACACCCACATTTTTAAAAGGTAGCTCAAGGAACACTGCACCAAGCTGCCCATATACAGTTATAGGCAGCCTCAAGGAAAAACAGCATGGGCTTGGACAGGAGAACATGAGGAACGTACACCAAACAATCACAAGCATCAGCAACCCAGGAGCAGCTCACCTGCTGAGTAACACTAAAATTTTTCCAATTTGTAAGCACTGATTCTACCTCACCTGAAAAGGTAGAAATCCAAATTTCCATATTCTTTCCTTCTTACTGTTATCTTTAACTACAGCTGGCTCAGGGTTAAAAGGGTTGACCACCTGAAAAGGGATTAAATTTTAGAATACTACAAGAATGGGCAAAAGTTAAGAGAAGTGAATCAGTAAAATAGAAAAAGAAACATTATAATAATAAATATTGCAAAAAAAGGAAAGTATCCAGCAGTAGAGTTACTATCCTCTTTTCTGAGTTGTTTTCAGTTACATTGTTATCTTAAAATTCAGTAGAAATGTTAGAAATTTATAGGATTTTTCTTGTTAGAGAATACATATTTGTTACGATGATTTAAGGTGCATCGGTTTTACCTACTCTTTTTCTCAGAGAAGTCAAAAATAAATATTTAGTAAAAGCTGAAAAAATCATTGCTGATTCTGCTCTGTTCTTTAGCTTCATTTTTTCATTGTTATAGGAGAGATTTAGGATTATCTTACTAGTTGAATAAGCAAAAAAATTCTAAAGAATTTCTAAAATGAAGAATAAAAAAGATTTGACATAGTGCTATTATTAAATTTTTATTCCTTAAAAGATGTACAGAATAATTTCTACAGGCAAAACATTTTCTCAAGTATCTCTTGAGAGTAAGTAAAATTTAAGTTGTGCTGCTCACAGTTATAGAGTATACTCTTTTCTTTCCTAATAGAATGCAAATAGTCAAGACTCCATTTTTTCCTTTGAGCTACTTCACATTTCTTTGCAAATTGCTTCCAGCAGTTTTTCTCCAATAGCTATTACTGCTGGGTATTGTATTTATTTTTTGGTGTGTAATTTTACTGACAAAACTATTGTCAGTTATGAAATAAGAAAGATATGTGCACTAAATGTCAAACTAAATGAGTCAATGTGCTTGCTCAGTAATGGATAGGATTATTTTCCTTATTTAGATATCTCTTTCTCTTCTTGTTTCATGATTTACGCAATCAATAGAAAGCATTTCTGCAGCTTTGCTTAGAGAAGAATAGCTTACTGCAAAAAAAAAAATTGTAAAAACTTTATATGTACTTATGCACCTAAGAATAAAAGAAATGCAATGCTGAGTACGTTTCATGAAGAGATTTGCTTTGAAACTGCAAGTCAAACCATAAATGCACAGGTGTTTGAAGGCTTACTTCTGTGATAACTTGAAAGATAAATGATTTATATACTTTCATTTTATAACCCTCTTTATGATGGGAACAGAGTGAGGTGAACTGTTCTGTAAGCAATAAGTTATGAGATGTTGAAACACATGCTGAAAAGCTCAGTATCTCAAATTCCAAAACTCAGTTGTTCTGGCTTGTTCTTTACAGTTGGGCTCACATAACTTCTGTTTAATATATTTTGCATTATCAAATATTCTTATTAAACACTTAAGAAGATATTCAGAAACAAAATCTTTTACAGCTTCTATATAAAGACAGAAACAAAGCTGCACAAACTTTGTTAGCTCTATTTCAAGGAAACCTGGTGACATAAGGAAATATTAAGTGCTAGTAAAACCAAGAACTGGCTGAGAAGGTTTTTCACAGAAATATATAGAATTTTGCACACATTCAAAATCTTCAGAACCTTTAAAATCTCCACATGAACAGACTTTATATTGCACATGATGCCAAGCCAGATGACTGCAGTGTCAAAAGAGCTTCCAGTAACATTAGAATATTTTCATTTTCTGGTAGACCAATAAGTTAGTATAAGATGACAATGCTGCCAAACCTGTGTCATTACTTTGATGTAAAAAAAAAATGAATAAATTATATAACCTGTTTCATTAGAAAGACCAGCTGTTTCTGACTTCTATTAGTGAACATGAACTTTTTCTTTCCACTTTTCTTTCCTTTTTTTTCTTTTGCCAGTCATTTCTCCTCTTTTTCTCTGCAAATCCCAGACTTATACCCTCCTTCAGTAATGACCATTTATCTGTAGAAAAAAAGAATAAAATGTTGCAAGGTTTTTTTTTAATATTTTTTGTTTCAGGCTAATTTTACAAGTATATCTCTCAAAAATTCATGGAAACAACAATTCTTTCTTTCTTCCAATTGATTAATACATGTATATTTCCCCCAGTTATAAACAGAGTAAACATAGAACTGGACAAGCCCTCTGCTAAAAGCCAGTAGGATAACACCAAAACCAGTCTGGTAAATACTTAAAATTCTGTACTTAGGAAACTCTTTCAGCTCACTGAAGTAGGGAGAATTCCCAGAGAAGGATGCAGTGCCCATCAAAGCCGAAGAAAACACCATAAACCCACAAAAAATAGTTAAACCTGACTTGGAGGCATTTTGCAATATGTTTGATGTCCTCCCCAGAAATTATATGGTACTTTGAAAGTTTACCAGCAAATAACAGAGTCTTTCAGCTGAAACCAACCATATCAGTTCTTCACAAGCCTATTGTACTCCAAGGAGAACAAAGTTTGGTTCTTGCATAAGGGGCAAACATTCATGAATAAGTGAAGCAAAGTGTGACTGTGATGTTTTCTGTTTTGATAAAGTGCAATATCTATTTACAGGTTTCACTCCACAATCTGTGGAGATATGGTCCTCTAGAAGGATTTCTTCATTTAAAAGGAAAGTAAAAGTAGTGTATGGTTTCTGGAGTAGGAAACACTGATGGTTCACAGAGATCTTTCTATAAGATTCCTATGATGACCTGGCTGGTCAATGCAGGAAAGGTTGTGGATGTTATGTACCCAGACTTCAGCAAGGCCTTTGACACTGTCTCCCAAGGCATTCTCCTGGAGAAGTTGGCAGCCCATGGCTTGGACAGGAGCACTCTGTGCTGGGTTAGGAGCTGGCTGCATGGCCGGGCCCAGAGGGTGGTGGTGAACGGTGCTGCATCCAGCTGGGACCAGTCACCAGGGGTGTCCCTCAGGGGTCTGTGCTGGGGCCAGCTCTGTTCAGTATACTAATTGATGATTTGGATGAGGGGATTGAGTCCATGGTCAGTAAATTTGCGGATTACATCAAGCTGGGAGCATGTGTCGATCTGTCGGAGAATAGGAGCGCAGGCTGGTGAAGGGCTTGGAACGCAAGCCCTGTGAAGAACAGCGGAGGGAGCTAGGATTGTTTAGCCTGGAAAAAAGGAGGCTCAGGGGTGACCTTATCACTCTCTACAACTACCTGAAAGGTGGTTTTAGTCAGGTAGGAGTCAGTCTCTTCTCCCAGGCAACCACCCACAGAACGAGAGGACACAGCCTTAAGCTGGGCCAGGGGAAGTTTAGATAAGATGTCTGTGGCAGCGGTCACTAGGGTTGCAGGATGAAGAGAAGCAAGAATGTTGACCTCATGTTCAGAAGGCTTGATTTATTATTTTATGATATATCCTACATTATAACTATACTAAAAGAAATAGAAGGAAAAGTTCTCAGAATGCTAGCTAAGCTAAGAATAGAAAAGAATGAATAACAAAGGCCTGTGTCTCAGCAGAGGGTGAGACCCAGCTCTGCTGTGAGTGGTCAGTAAATCCAAACATCCAATCACAGATCCACCTGTTGCATTCCACAGCAGCAGATAACCATTGTTTACATTTTGTTGCTGAGGCCACAGCTTCTCAGAAGGGAGAAAAATCCTAAAGAAAGGATTTTTCACAAAAGATGTCTGTGACAGATGTCAGAAAAAAATTCTTCACTGGAAGAGTGATTAGGCATTGGAATTGTCTGTCCAGGGAGGTGTTGGAGTCTCTGTCCCTGGATGTGTTTAGAAAAGGGCTGTACATGGCACTCAGTGCCATGGTTTAGTTGATGAGGAGGTGTTAGGTTAGGTCATCAGTTGGACTTGATGATCTCAAAAGGTCTTCTCCCACTTAGATTATTCTGTGATTCTGTGATCAGAGGAGGGTGACAAGTGTCACCAAATGTGCATATTAATTCTATGGGGAAGGTACTAAAATGGGACAAAAGCAGGCACAAGTGGTACTGGTTGATGCTGGAAACACAAGGACACCTTCAAAGCATGAATTTGACATGATGGGGAAGGGAATTCAGTGAAAACAATATAAAGATCAGAGTGATGGTCTCAGTGCAATCAACAAGGAAGATAATTTGACTGCAGCTTCCCTTTAGGTTCTTGAAAAAAGTGAATATAAGTAACTCAGTGGGACGAAACAGAATATTCTGGGCATTCTTAGGGAGAATGAACAGATATCAACAGGGCTTTGACAAACTGGTTGAGAGAAGTGTGAAAGATGGGCAGAAAAAATTCTTTGCTGTAGACAGAAACAACCATAAGAAAATCCCTATTAGCTGTTTTTCACACATAAAAGTGGTTTTTGAATCAGGTTCTAAGTGACAGTGATAAATATGCTAAGGTAAAAATAAAAATCTCTACAAAAGAAAAAGTAATTAAGTGATGCATTTGAACAGAAAGTCTCAAGATTATGAGTTATTATGTTCCTCTCAGTGATGAAATAGCAGAACTGGATTCATGGCAATTTCCATTGTTAATTTTTCAACTCGTCATAACATATAGAGGAAAAGAGCATTAGTGGACTCAATTTCATAAAATGTAATATGAAAGTGACAAAATCATAACAGTCTTGTTCATAAGTTCATTTATCATATTTATTTTTTAAAAAATAAAGCAAAACTTCCTCCGCAATTGCCAAAATATGAGGCTCTAACTGATACCTCTCAGTTTGACTTGAAACATAAAATGTGAATTTAACTAAATTTGGAGAAGATTTTGTTCAAATATTGATTTGAAGATGAAGAGACAAGGTAGATCCTTTGCCTCAAAGAACATCTTAAATGTGTGGGGTGGTGTGAGGGACAAAGAAAAGCTTTAATGTGGACTGCTGAAAGAAGGACAAAAAGGTCAACACTTACAAAGAAAAGAGAGCATGTAGGGCAAAACAGGTGAATATAAGCTCATTTTACTAATCCACATGACCAGGCTAAGACCTGGGGAGAACTCAGTCCTCTTCAGATTGCATAGGACAAATAAAAATTCCATTATTTTCACGATTCCTCAATGAAGTGAGGTATGAAAAGTGCCACAGAAGAAAAAGACAATAACTCTGAACTGCAATCAGGCACATCAAGCTTTTGGGCCAATTCTGTCAAGTCAATGTGTTTTTAGAACTGATTTTATTTTTAAGTGGCTCAAGAAGGACTATTTCTTCTTTTCCTAAGAACAGTGATATTTGTTTTTAGAAAGACAAATAGATTAAATGAAAAAGAAGTCCATTACAAAAGTAAATGTAATTACCAGTAAAAAATTTGGTCCCACAGGAGAATAAGAACAATCATGGGTTGCTCATAAAACTAATAATTTATATTCTGAATTGTCCTAATGACAAATGAAAAACTCTTCATCTCATACCTCTGCTGATAACAACCTAATTTCCAATCTAAGGGTCTTTCTCATTTCCCTGAAATTTATATATTATCATCAAGATCCATCAGTCCCGGGTGATTAAATGCTTCTCTCTCTAGTGGAATAATCTGTTTTCAGTAGGACTGAAGACATTTGATTATGATTCGCCAAATAAAACTCTCAATTGAACCCAGGCAACTATCAAATTTTGGTTCAATATCTATATGTATTATTAAGCTACAATTTTAAATGAACTTAGCTTTTTTATATTTTTTCAGGACAAGAGTTAAAATATATATTTTGGCACTAGCTTTACCTATTGCTTTCTTTATACAAATAGATTTGAGTAGAAAAACCTTTTTGTGCAAGATGAACGAAAAGTAAAGTTTAGACACATGAAAAAATGCTCAGGTAGCATTTTGTCCAAAGCTGTCCTGGAATTAAAAATTATCAATTCAGAAAATTTTTTTTCAGCCTAGACACAGAAGTTAGTCCTAAAGTTTTACAGTTTGAGGGGTTTTTATTGCAAATATCATGCTGGGTGAGCATGCTATGCCACACCAGCACAGCACTTAACAAGTGCAGTGAGTCTGAAAGGACTAAAGCTGGCCTAGAACAAAGGAGATACAAATTTCCATTTGGACTCTGATGCAGTTATACTTCAGGCCAAGCAAAATGCAAGCACAGGAGGGACCATGTTTGTGAGTGGGGTGTATTTGAGAAATAACAGGAATCATGTCTGGCTAGTGGAAAGCTTGTTTGCTAAAGTCATTATCACTTCTTTCTCCTACTCCTGTATCTAAGCTTTCTGCCATTCTTCCTCTTAAACCTGAAACACATGCCTTAACGCAGAATGTTCTTTTCTCTTTCAAATCCCTCATATCAGTTGCAATTAAATAGATTGCACATATTTTAGGGATAAAAAAAGTGGAAAATTAGTCTCAGACATGCAAAAATCACATATCAACTTTCCGCACCCACCCCTCCAATAAGTTTTATAATATTATGAAGTGATACCCACAGAACAAACAATATGATCCACATCACAGATTTTAAGACTGAAAGCAATGAGGTGGAGGAAAAAAAGGAAAATGCCAACCTACATTTTCTCCAAGTGTCTCTGTACTTCAGGTTAAATGCATTTCATATGGACAAAACTAAATTTTTTATTTCCTAACCTTAGGATAATTTTTAGAGAGAGATTTTAAATCAATTCATTGTCTTTCCATCAAAGGCCCATTTTTGTTATAAAATCTTCAATTAAAATGTTTTTGGAGTTGCAGAGAATATTTCTTAATAATTGAATGACACTCAGCTGGCAAAGAAAGCCTCTTTGTGCAGATGGGTGGTTTAAGAGTGGCTCTTCTCAAATCCACCTGTAAATTCTCTTCTAGCTCTATGTCTCCATACAGGTCATAATAATACAGAGCACTACACATTCAGCTTACCCAGCATGTACTGTGACATCTTGAAATCTGGTTAAAATCTCCTAGTGGGCAGAAACCTTTTAGAAAACTTCAATTGAAATCCTATCTAGCAGATTGCAAAATTAGAAAATACCTGACTGGGGGTAGTTACATCTCACTTTGTATCAGGCTGTTTGGTAGCATGAGTAATTTCTGCTGTAGAACTGTGCTAACAGGTAATTCATTTTGTTGAAAAATGTCAGTCAGCTTTCATATTAAAGGATATGTAAATATATTTCTCCAGAAACCTTGGATGTAAATGATTTTTGCCTTATTAGTTATAATAACTAATGATTGTATCTTTTGTCTGAAACTGCTGCCATATCTGAAGCACTGTGTTTTCAGATGATTAATATCCTCTAAGTTAAAAGAATAAAAGAGCTTCAAGTCCCCCATTACTCCTGGTGTTTGGATAAAAAGCAGGGGAAATCCATGACCAATCTACAACAAGTAATAACATAAAAGTAATATGCTGATGAGTTTCTAGGAATATTGCTAATTCAGTGATGCAGTATAAAATTTGACTCAGTGTTACTTACCTCCATTTGCAATGAAATAATTATTACACAGCTGACTCTGTGTCAGCTGAAATTCACTCAGCAAAAGGCTTTTGTTCAATGACCTCAGTGAGCCTTAGAGAAAGAAAAAAACTAAATAGTTTAATAGTTCTTGATGTGCCAATTGCTTTCAATGTCAAGAAGCTGAACAAACACTCTTCATTCAAATGAATAGAATAGGACAAATGTAGATGATATTTTCTGAGAAGTACTCTTAGTGCCGCTTTTAGGTCCCTGTTTTATCTGTCAAGGTTGTGAGTGGCTGATCTTAAATGGAAATCTGGCTTTATTATAGATAGAGGAAAAATTAGACCCCCAAAGTTAGAAAGGTTCCAAACATCAGCTGAAATCAATGAGATTGAAGTGTTAAATATTTCTTGTCTGCAGTCTAGATTTCCACATGATTTTATTACTTAAATTATTCATAAACATGTCAACAGATTTATAAATAATAGCATTGTTAAAATGAGATGAAAGAAAAATTTTAAATAAAAATATTATAATTATTTTTATAGAAGAAAAATTAGGGATTTAGAATGGTATTTCTTCTGCAGAGAAAAAAAACAAACTTAGCAAGATGGGGATCAGCCTTTTCTCCCAGGCAACTAATGATAGAATGGGAGGAAATGGCATCAAGCTGTACCAGGAGAGATTAAAGTTGGACATCAGGAAGAATTTCCTCATGGAAGGGATTGTTAAGCATTGGAACAGGCTGCCAAAGATGGTGGTGAGGTGTTCAAGAAAAAACCTGAATGTGGCATTTTCTTCTCAGCTCAAAATTCTTTACATTTCTTTATGCGCATCTATACATTATTCTGAGTCAGTCTGTTAGGAAGATTTAGGACTGACACCTGTCTCTCTGAGCATAAAGCAGTATGCGACCCATGAAGTCAACCAAACTTAGCACACCTGAAAATATTCTCTCACCAACAATTTGAATTCACATTTGTATTTAGCTTGAAATACAAAAGCAAAGAAACAAAAATCCAGTTCACAACAAAGGAGATAAAGTCTTCAAATATACCAAACAATGTAAGTTTTTGAGCATGGTTATTGTCACTGCCAGAAAAACACACAAACCCAAGAATATACCACAACACCAACAGGCTGCCAATGCATATTTCATACTCTATTTTATAGTTTCCAAATATCAAACACCCTGCATTGACTTACTTTCCAGTGATCATAGAAGTATCATAACCTCTCTATATGTGTAAGTAAACCACATATTTAAATGAATAGTCACAATATGTGTAAATATACATGATTTGTTCTAAGTGAGGCTTATGGCCAAAGATGCTGTCTGTTTTGTTGTTCCTGTCCTCCTCCCATGGCTATTGGCCTGAAGAGTGAGTCACCTGAAATTTCTCTTCTAATGGAAAATATAATTTCCAGCAAACAAAAAGACTAACTTGTTATTAGGCTGGAAAGATCCATTGATTCATATGGCCTGAACAATGTTACTAGCTCCAGCACGGGAGAGGCAACAACAACAAAAAAGGAGAAGAACCGAGAGTATAAGAACACAGATGCTATTTTTGACAGGACCTGGATATCTTTCAGCAGTAGGTTCTGACTTCAGACTAGGAAGGGAAGTCAGGTCAAGGTAAGGAAAAATGATGCGAAAAAATTGCAACTTGAAAGGCTTATCAGTACACACCTAAGACAACCCATTAATCTGTTGCTTATTTCAGATAATAGAGTATTCTCCTAAACTTTTTGTACATATTTCAACATAGTAAGGACATCAGTAAAACCTGGAATTCCCAGTAAATATTTTGAACAAAACCAGTTCAATTACTGTCACCACCCCATCAATTTGCCAAAGCCACCCTTCTGGTCCCATATTAGTGGCCAAGCTCAATACATCTTAAATTTCCTTTATGTATAATTGTAATATGTAGTTAGAAATTTTACTTCATCTGTCAAATTGCCATTATATTTGAATCATATTTGAATCCATAATATACCATTTTTATCCTTTATAATAATTTAAAGAATTTTAAAGACTAATTTAATTTAATTGCAGTTTCTCACGGTAGTGTGGAATGCATAAAAGATCTTGATTCTGTGTAAGTACTGCTTAGCAATAATGAAAACATCTGTGTTAGCAACACTGTTTTCAGCACAAATACAAAACATAGCCCTATACTAAGCACAAGGACGAAAATTAACTTTATCCAAGAGAAAACCAGGGTGCAGTTTAAAGTGTGAAACACATTAACTACCAGAGTGTTTTCTGTGGCTTTTCAGTTGTAAAGAAGATTTCTTTTTCTACTGTAAAAAGGCTACACTTTGAAGAAGCACTTAAGCCTTAGTGGATCTATTGAGTGCTACAGAATACATTTACTATGCCTGATTACAGCATGTTTTAGAAGTACTCTAATAGATAGTGAGGTTACTTTGGGCAGTGCTGTCGACGTGTATCGCAGAGTGCATCTACCATAGTCAGCACAGGAAAACTGGGTAGAGGAAAACAGAGCAGGTGTTGTGTCAGTAACACATTACCACGCTCACTTCTGGGGCCAGGGATGACTGAGGAATTTTAAAAAGGATATTTTGTCTTTTGGAGCAATAGGCAGAAGATAGGAAATTTGTACCTTCTTGACCTGCAATTCTTCTTGATTTGAAATATAAAATGACCTGTGCCATGATGCATATACTTATGAATTATGTTTTATGGATCTTCCATTAGAAGAAAAAATTAAATCCATCAAACCCCAACCTTTACAGTTGTCTGATATTGCAGAAAGAGAGGATCATAAAAAAATATTCTTGTAATTCTCTTGTAGAAATGGGAGGGTTCCTTGTTTTATGGGAGGTAGATTAAGTAGGGATCCTGTATCCAGCTCAGTAACCAAAGGTCTAGAAAAATGTATTGCTGATTTTTGCCATATTTAAATTGGGTCATAAATAGGATGGTATATAGGAGGAAAAAAAAACCCCAAAGACACATAGAAGGAGAGAGAGGATAAGGGTTTGACATTTCTAGAAATTTTAACTTAAAACAATTAGGAGCATATAATCTTAATGTCTGGTCAATCCTGGACATTCTAATAATTTTTTAGGTCAGAATAGAAAATTACCATTCATACAGGTTGTGCATTCCTTAGCATAATTGTTTTACACGTTGCTCCTGAGCTAGCCAGATCAAAGTAAGACTAATGATAACCAAATCCAGAACAACAGAACAATAAGCACTCAGTCATGTCACTGGAGCCAACCACTCTTGGATTTCAATATTGGATGCAGGAGATATTCCACTGATACAAAAGAACTATGACTTGGAGTTATTGCAAAAGAATTTGCCTACATAAAACAAGTTACTCTACTTTTATGCAGTATTTGGTCATCTGAAGACACTTAAAGTAAGGAATAACAGCCTAACTTGCCCCTTGAACAATACTGACAGAGATCACAAAATCCCAGAATCACATAATATGCCAAGTTGGAAGGGACCCACAAGAAGACTGAGGAGTTGTGTGTAGTGTAGACAGTCAGCACTTTGGGAAAAACTGCATTACTCTGCTGTGCTGCCCTGTGTGTTCAACCAGCCATCCTGCCCTCCTCTGCAGTCCCCTTGTCGCTGCAGGGCTGGGGCCTTCCCCATGCAAGGCTGAGGGTGAAGTGTGGCAGAGGGAAGCAGCCACTTCAGAACTTCCCTCTGGTCCCTGGGATGTGCAGATCCTTCTCCTCCTGTGCAGGCTAAGCTCCCTGAGTGCCCAGGTGGAGAAATTGTGTACGGGGTTATGAGAGGAACTAATGGCTGTTCCCTGGTTTCTGGTCCCAAACTATCAAACAAACAGCACAACTCTCCCTGTTGGGTGCACCTGTGGGCAACAGCACTATAGCAAAATCTCATAAATTTGTCCACTGCATGAGCAACATTGTCAGGACATTTACCAGCCTTGGTACTTGTATAAAGAACTGAAAAAACAGTCACTATTAACAGCAGGTGACTTAATTTTTTACCAAATTAAAAAACTATTGTTTGCTTTGTTTTAGTTTTTAGAAGAATCAAGCTCATGGAATGAAAGGTGAGAAGTAACTTCATCTAAACTCAGTCATGGTTTCTCCTCAGGATAGCAACACTGTCACAATGTCCTTATGCATGCCATCCTGCAAGATAAATTGTAAGCTCCTAGTTAGAATATTTGTGTCTGCATAGAGGATTTATATGCTTCTCTTCTCAATCATTACATATTAAAAGTCACAGTATCACATGAATTTACTCAGAAAATTCTCTTGTATTAACATTTTTTATGTATAATAAAATGTTAATTCATGTACCTGAATTTTAAATAATAATGCAGGAAAAAATGTAACTATCAGAAATACTTGTAATACAGACTTTCCATACATGAAAAATTACTGATTAATTCTTATTCAACTTGTCAAGTTATCTAATTTTGACAGTGAGATCTCTCAGTGGCGTTCAGCATATCACTGCTCACTTTGCAGTGAAATTAAGTATCTACTCAAAACTAAAGTGCTTGGCTGTTATTCTACCATGTTTGCTCTTAATGCTTTTAAAATCCATTAGCTCTCATGGACCTTATTCAGATTGACAGTGTTGTACAGAATGAACGGTTACCATTAACCGGAAGACAAAACAAAACAAAAAAGCTAGGTGTGAAAACCTGAGAGTTTATATATATTGATAAGGAAATGCCTGCTACAAAATAAATGCAAAACCACATAGAAGTATAGGAACATCAATAAATTTCTAGGGCTGAAAAATGAACATTTTTATCAGGGTTCCTCAGAATCACTTTTTCTGGTTTCAGAGAATTGAGGGAGTAGATTGATGCCTGGTTTAATTGATTATATATTAACATTAGCTGAAGATGACATGGGGGTAATGATAATGTGTATGATTTATTATGGCTATATACACTGGGTAATGCTGTTACCAACCAAACAATTATTACTGGCTCTATCAGCTCTCTTCACTGAAGCTGATCTCATGTTGGATATAAAAGAATTTATTAATCCTGCAAAATCTCAACCAAGCAGACTATTCATTGTTATTTAAACAAGATGTGAGTCTTTTATTAGAAATTACATCATAGTAAATAAGACTCTTGTGAATCACCTCTAAAATATTAATATCCCTGTTTTGGGAGATGGGCAGAAAATTTTCTCAGATCTTAGTAAAGTAAGTACAAATGTGTTTTGACTTCAGAAAAATAAACAATAACACTTCCTTCTCAGAAGCCTTTTTTATTTAATAAAATTCTAAAGATGCTGCAACAACAACCCTCCAAACCTTTCCAATTATTTAAGTAGAGCTTAAAGGTATGTTTTAAAGTTATCTGGATTTTGAATAGATCTGACTCCAAAATAAAGCCAGGTGCTGTACAGGCTAACCTCATGGACACTCACACACCAGGCTCATTAGCTTACCAAAACCTCTGTAACAACTTCAAACAAAGGCATAATCTAAATATTTTGAAACCTTTGGGGTACTTTGTATTGGAATTGTCTCCATTATCTTGACCTGCTCTCTAATTTTAAGGGTTATCCCAAAGAAAAATATGAGAAACATATATGTTAAGAAAAACTTCATTTAAGACCTCATTTCCATGGAATGATGAAAGAAAAGCTATTACATTTTGCGTGTTTAAAGACCTAAGCTTATGGTTTGCTGTTGCTGCGGCACACCATGGCTGCCCTATTTCAACCTTGTTTCTTGACAGTAATTCTTAGGAATTCAGAAACTCCAGCAGTATAAATTGTCTAAATTTGGGTTATAACTCTAGATCCGAAATCCCAGCTTTTTCAGCAATATAAGAATTGAATTTTTTATTCCATTCTCTGTGAAAGAACGGAGTGTCTTGGGCAACAAGATTGAAGGATGGCTTGGTGACCTGGTGTTGGTATGCATCATGGGAGGTGATGTGCACATACTAATAAGGCAGGAGAGAGCCAATTCTCCTGAAACTGCCAAAGGAGGAAATCAGTGCCAATCAACACAAAGATGTGACCAGTGCAGATCAACCCTAGACTGGATAGGGCCAATGTGGTCAGATAAAACCCAGATATTACTGCACTTGCTTTAATGGGAAAACAGCCTGTCCCTGCTGCTCCTGACAGTGCCCTGCTGCTGCCACTACTGTGTACCAAACTTCTAGACACAGTATTTCTAGACACAGTCCTTCTATGCAGCAATTGAAAGCAGAAGTATTTAGGTCTTTTCACTCTACGATTAAGATAATCAATTTTTCCATTGTGAGCATGAATGTTGCTACTCATGCTTATGCTATGCATTCAAGTAACAAGATGCTAATACTTAATGTAAGGAAAACTGGAATTGCACTAAAAGTGCTATGGAAGAACAAGCAAGAAATGAACAAAACATTCAAGTTGAGCCAAAGGGTTGTTAATAGAAAGTGGAGCTTTGAAAATTTACTCCATATTTTACAAATTATTTATTTATTCTGATTTATTTATTCAACATCTATTTCTGAAAAATTAATTTCTCCTAGATGGGAGAATATTCCCCAACACCAACCCTGGGCATTCTGGATGATCAAGATAAGGTAGTGATCTCTTACACCGACAGCCGTAATGACTAACATGAGTTTGAGTAGCGAAGTTGTAAAGTGTTTCCTTATAGCAGAAAGCAGGTAATTTACTTGTGTCTCTGGACAGTTTAGGAGACTTTTTTGATAGATAAAGGCAAAGAAAATTAATAGATAGTTAATATAGGCTGCACTTGTCTAACTCTACTGCTAATAAAATTCATAAAGGTCACCCTTAGTATACAGGTATCAAGAGAGAGAATATGCAGCTAAGTTGCATTTCATTCTCCAACTACTTTAACTGAACTGGGAACTGCTGAACAGGAACAAAAGTGAATGCTCAGTTTGCTTTTCTTGAAAGTGCTCTTAAGGCAAATTTAATATTACACTAAATTTATGATTTGTGAAAATATTCTTATTACATCCTACGCAGATAAGCATAAACAAAGTTCACTGCAAAGCTGCATACTAAGGAAGAGTTTTGAAAAATTACAGAAAAAAAGACCAACTCCAATGTAGAGAATCAAAGTAATATAATCCCAAACTTTATCTTTCTATCCATCACTAGACACTTGCCTCGACGTAAGTATACTGCTAACTGGCTCTTTCTTGCAATAACTGGAACAAATCTCCTGAATATAAAGTCCTTGTATTCATGAAGCTGCTTTCATAGCATTTTTTGTCATTGATAAATTTTCCCGAGTCACCTTTTTTTACCTTAACTTTCAGCCTTTTTACTGAGCATCTGTTAGCTAAAATGAGGCCTATAATAAACATTTATGTCCCTCTTTATGCTGATTGTTGTTTACACCTATGTGGCAAGGCTGCAAGAATATATTGAATATTTATGTAGCAAGAAATTGCACCTCCAGACTATTAAATACGGAGTGGAGCATCTGGGATTCTCTAAATGCATTCAGGCCACTAGCAGTATCCATTATTTATCTGCATTACTAGCTGCACTTGCAAGGACTGTTCACTCTTTCTCCTCTAACACCTGATGACAGCAGAATGGGACCACATCATTTTTAACCCCATCAACATCCCAATTTGTTTGGAATTGCATTCTGGTCTGCATTCTCATTACAATGAAGTAGTAATGTGAGAATGTTGAAAGCTACTACCTTCTTTTTATGAGAAAGAAGATATTGTGGGGATTGCTGGCTTCCCACTGTGAGATGTCACCTGGAGTGCTGTTCCCAGATCTTGGGCATCAAACATAGGAAGAACATGGACCTGCTGGAGTGAGTCCAGAGGAGGAACATGAATAAGATCAAAGGGCTGGAGCACCTCCCTTTTGAGGAAAGGTTGAGTGAGCTGGGTTTGTATAGACTGAAGAAGAGAAGGCTTTTGGGAGACCTTCAAAACATACCTAAAGAGGCTTACAAGAGAACTGGAGACAGACATTTTACAAAGGCATGGAGTGATGGGGTAAGGAGCAATGGCTGTAAACTGAAAGGGAGAAGGCTTAGATTGGATATTAGGAAGAAATTCTTTATTGTGAGAGAGACGAGGCACTGGAACATATTTCCCAGAGAAGCTGTGCATGCTCCATCCCTGAAGTGTTCAGGGCCACAGTGGAAAAACTTTGAGTAACTTAGTCTAAGAAAGGTGTCCCTGTCCCATGACAGGATTGGAAATAGGTGATCTTTAAGGTCCATTCCAACCCAAATGATTCTATGATTCTATGACTATTTAGCAAAATTCTGATCAGATGCAGTCAGTGCCAGCTCTTTCATTTAAGTCAAAAGAACAGCATGAATCATAGTACAGTCAAGAAAAGACTGCTCTCTGCAAATATCTCTGGAACTTGAAATTTTCTTTACATTTTTTTCTCATATCCGAGTAAAATCTCAATTTTCATTCATTTTATTGCAAAGCATATCCAGAAGTTCAAGGTGTTATTAAGTCTATTTCTTTTCCTCAGTTTTATGTGTGGAACTACTCAGACATACATTTCAAAAAATATTAATATAAATCATATTATAGTTCACTCTTTTTCATGCTTATAAATCTCAGAAGTGGGGTCTAGAACCTTAATAGCTAACTCACTTTATTATGTAAAATTCATTAACAGGGTTTTGATTTCCTCTATATGCTTGGTTTTTCACTTGTTTCTTTCATTGCATCTATTATCTAGTAATACTAAAAATACATGAATGTTAGATGATGTCCCATTTGTCTAGCGAGACTTGTTAATGAAATTGCTTTCATTATACAGTGATTCCTCACCTTTAATTTATTTATGGAATTCTAAGAAATGTACTTGTCCTACTAAAATTCAGACTTTAATAGTGTTTCTGTTCGGCTTAGAAGTGATTCCATACATCCAGAATCCACTTTCTGCTCTTTGCTGATTTCTTATCTTGCATGATTCTTATGAAAGCTCAGTATAAAACTGTCTTTCCTCCATGACAGTGTAAAATGTCATTTTGTATTGCGTTTGTTGTGTATGTTTAGTTGCATATGATATATTGTGTATGGTATGCTATTTATTTATTTATTTTAGTCCTGATCATACTAGATAAGGAATTGATTTTTATAATGACATATTCTGGGAAGACATTTTAAGGAAGCTTGTCAAGTTCAGCTTAAATACCATCACATTAGCAAGAAATTTGCAATACTAGAAGAAATAATTCATTTTTCTGAGTCAATGTAGTCAGCAAAGAAATAAAAGAAGTGTCTTTCCTAATGCACCTCTTCAAGAACTTTAAAGTCTTAGATTTTCTGGTAATGCAAATAGCAAACTATTTGTAATAGTAATAACTGTTAAGTAATAACTATTTGTAGAAACCTGGTCTCTATGAAATCAGCAGAAGAAAATTCTTCCACATTTTGATTAACTTGCAACTTTGACAGATATCTAGCATTTGAATTTTTCGGAATTACCTCTCAAAGCTAGACAGCATATCACAAGATCACACTGACAGAGACAAAATTTATATTATATGCAGCCCACTATTTTAACAGAAAATAATTTGCTATAAAGGGATAGTACTTCCAACCTTAACAAAACTCTTCATATTTCAGGATGGCATTCACAAAGAGATTTTTTTGCATCCAAGCCTTCTTCTAGGTATACTACTATCAAGTTCTTTAAGCACTGGCATAGCATTTCTTCAACTGACAGTGATCTTCTTAAATTTTAATTGGATAAGCCCAAATATGCAATATGCACTACATTGAGTAAATATTTGTAGATATATATTTCTGGAATCTCTGTCAGAACAATGCGAATATCAGGGAATCATAAACTTATATGCTTGTATTTTTTCCAGATTAAAAGAGCATTCACTGCACAGTTAATTTCAGTTAATTCTTGATATACAATTCAGGGAGTTTCAGGTCTTTAACTAATGCGTTTACCAGTCTGTTATCCAATTGTAAATATGCTTGTTACTTTTCAGAGCAATCGTTTGGTGATATATTTATTAATGTCATTATACCAAAGAGCTTGTTAGACACACTGGGATAGAAGAGATACATTTGCTATGTACTAGTGTAGCTTATCAAACATTTCTTTAGCCAATACCAATAAAGGCTGTAGGCCTTGTGCTAATCTGGCAGTGTAAAGTCTTAGGATTTGTCTGAGCTTGCCTTGACTTTTTAGTTTTTTAGCTTTTACAAAAGTATCTAGGCACTGTATGATGAACAATAGCCCTTGAAGTTAAGTCACAATATTGACAACTCAGTGTGACATCCCATCTAGTCTGTACTCCAGGAACACTGGTATTGTGTCAGCCTAGAATCCAGAGGGATTTTGGAAAAGACGTAGTTATTGGTAAGCCTTTTTTCACAATTGTTTTTAAAAAACTATTATTAAGGAAGCTTTTTCTGTACTAATTTGTACTAAGACTGCATCTAAGTTATTAAAAGCTGTTTCTTGGTTTTAATTAGTTTGTTAGGATTTTAAGTAATATGAGAAGTTGTTGGCTTTACATATAAGGTCTACTATATTTTTGCTTATTTTGATATAGTAGGTGTAATATTGGATGCATGCATATTAAGAAACTTGCAAAGTCAAGATAATTATTTGCATCCAGTGGAATGTGTGTGCACATTCCTAGAGTACAGGCCTAGAGTATGGAATGGAATGTGTGTGCACATTCCTAGGCACTGGCCTAGAGTACATGGCAGCCTTCTGAATAATAGCATGACTTAGATTGTAGGCATGTATGAAAAGGAGTGTTTCAACAGGGAGGGTAATGTTCTTCATTAACAGTTTGAAATTGCCCTAAATCAAACAAAGCAGTAGAGAGGGCTAGATTGACAATGTTTTATCTAGAACAAATCAGAGATGTCACAATTATTTGAAGACCATCTTAGAGAGGAAACTAAGGATGTTAGTTTTTCTGCCTAGACTTGTTCACAAGGATATGCTAACACATCCACTTTGTTCCTTGCAGAGCTCAATTTGGCATTTGCTGAAGCCTCTGAATATAGTCTTGACAACAGCTTCAGTCCACAAAACCCCTGAAACCATGCAGACAAACCTACATTCTCTGTATACCCCTTTATATCCATTTACCTTGAAGTCCTTGAGAAGTACAAAAATTATCTCTCTCAGATTTTAAGCATAGGGAAATAAAGACCTGAAAGGTATGATTTTGACCAAGATAATGCAATGGCTGTTGCAGAGGTCTGACCTAAGCAGTACTTTATGAGGATTCCTTTTAGGATTATTTAAAAAGAAAAATAGCATAGAAGTTATGTTATTATTTTCATTATGTATCCATGTTTCGATATTGCCCAGAACTCAATTAAAATCAGGCCCCATTATATGAGCACAATCAAAACCACATATCAGAGAAAAATTTCTGCCATATAAATGAAAATGTCTTTAATTGTGCTTTTCAGTGCTGCATATACAGCCTTGTGATAATTTCTACCAAGATTATTTTTATTCATAAGTGGTCAAGACAGTAACATTTCTAAAATGGAAGGTTTCATTATGAAAGGATAAATGTCATTCTTTTGCTTACAAAAAAGCAGCAAAGAGAACCGGGTCA
Source organism: Ammospiza caudacuta (assembly GCF_027887145.1). Classification (NCBI taxonomy): domain Eukaryota; kingdom Metazoa; phylum Chordata; class Aves; order Passeriformes; family Passerellidae; genus Ammospiza; species Ammospiza caudacuta. Next base: position 46,605,715 of record NC_080598.1, on the reverse strand, counting down.
GGCAATGCTACTTCAGAGAATTGTCTTTCTAACATGATTATTTTTATTATTTGTAACCAAAAAACCAGCTTTAATTATCTGCAATCAGAGCTGTTCATAATGCCTGTAATAAAGATCCACTGGACCTGAGAAGATTTTAACACTTTAGAAAAACCAAGCATGCATTCTGTGTTTGTGGCTTTGGCAAATGTTGACTCAAACGCTGCAGTACCCTAACAGGCATTATGTAGAATATACATTACCTCACTTACAATTTTTTGTTCATTTTTAATTGATTGTCTTACATATCCTCATCCTTCTCCATAAATCTGCTCAGTCTCTCTGCTAGATATCTTCTTTTTCTACCTTCACAGACACCCTGGTTTTCCCTCTAGCAGCTTTATGCCATTTGCTCTCAGGCTTCCTCCATCTTCTAAATCCTGTCTCTGTTGTTCACTCCACAGAGGTGTCTGAAATTCAGCAAAGGCAAACGCAGGGTCCTGCACGTGGGGAAGAATGACCCAGTGCACCAGGGCTGGCTGAGGGCTGACCTGCTGAGGAGGGATCTGGAATTGGTTCCTGCTGGACAACAGACTGCCCATGAGCCAGCAGCGTGCCCCAGGTGCCAAGAAGGCCAATGGAATCCTGGAGTACATTAGGAAAAGCACTGCCAGCTGGTGAAGAAAGAGAAAAAGAGAGAGAAGAAAATTAAATAAACAGATACTTCTTTTTAAGGAACATGGACTGCATTCATCAAATGGTAGATCTACTGTAAATTCCTAAGCTAATTAAATTTTTTTTAAGCTTTCAGCACAGACTCAACTGGCATAGGAACAAATACATTGAAAATGCACTGATTAGGGAGATCTTTGTGTGTTATTCTAAACATCATGATTTGGAAATCCTGGAAACATCATTTTGACCTGAGAGGGATCACACATTCCTCTCATGCTCTCAGAAACTCAAGTACTTCCAATGTAGTTCCTTCTTATTTTCTTTCTTTGGATCCCCAGTTCATGCTTTCTACAATGAGTTACGTGCAGCATGATTTCTACATCAACCATTAACAGTGCTCATAATTAAATCCATTTCTCAAATTTTATTTAGTAGAGTCTTAAAGCAATGTTTCCTACTGTCAACAGAGTGGCCACTCATTTCATATTTAACATAGAAATAACAGGTTTTTTTAAGTCATCACAATTTTTTTTCTATCAATTTAATTTGAATAAGGGCTGGGCAAGTGAGCAAGATGAAAACCTAAATCCAGATGATCTTATTGATTAGAGAGATCTGACCCCCTAACTAAGCTTCATTAATTATCCTAGCTTCCACTTCAGAAAGCAGAAATTCAAAAGTTTTAATTACATTATTTCACTACATGAAGCATCAATATAATTTATGATGTCTATATAATTACAGACTCATTAACTGCATGCACTCTTTACTGTAACAGGTACGGTGTCTTCAGTTTATACATGGGGATCCAAATTAGGAGTAAATATAATCCTAGGAGTGTCTAAATGTAAGGATTGTTAAAACTGCACAGTGATGTCTGCAACACTAATCCAAACGAAGGGGAAAGCCTGTTAAGAAACCTAATTAAGGATTCAGGTTTCTTGCAAATCAGTTTTCAGAATACCCCACAAATTCTATTGATTGCATCCACAAGAGAGAGGCACCTAAAGCACCAACCACTAGATTCTGGTGGATTTTCTACACTAGGAAAATATACTAGACAATGTTTATTGCAAGGTTTTACAGAAAAGATATTCTAGTTTTTTACTTGAAACAAGGAGATGTAAGATTCGATGTGTGACTGAAGTACACATTCACAACTGAGAAAATTGAAGGGGGAGGGAAAGAAATCCAAAACATATAAGTATCTCTTTTACTTTAAATGTTTCTTGAGTCTGTAATACACACATTCATCATTGATTATAGGGCGTAAGAACCAATTCTAAACACCTTTTCAGACAACAGTACAGCCAAATCCAGGATCATAAAGATTTTTTTCCCACCATCTTGAAGTGTATTCATAGTAAACTGCTTTTGTTCTGTTATTCTACTTTCTAGATGTTGAGAATATATCTGGCTCTAAGGAAGCCTTACATCTTCTTGCTGAAATGTCAAATGGTCTGTAAACATGTTTTTGTCTTTGAACACAGACTTTTCTGTATTTCTTTTAGGTGTATGGTGGCTCCAGCAATTTAAATGTCATTAACATGATGTGATATCTGATGATTATGTATTTGTTGATTTCACAAAAATGTGCAATTGCCCATGCAGAAAATGGTTATGTGAAATTTTTTATATTGAACAAGGAAAAAAGACACTCATGAAAGACCAAACAGGATCATGTAACTCTTGGAAATAGACATAAAATAGTAAAAATATAAAATATGTATAGTCCTTAATGGAAATGCATGTGAATTTGCCAACTGAGAAGAGACAGAAAATGGTCCTTAAGCAGAGATTATGCTTCAACCATCCATGAACATTTGAAAGCAGCCTAAAATCAGTCATTCTTCCTCTACCTCAAATCCTGTCTTTCCAAAGTGCTCGCTTAATTGGTCCAGTGGATTTCACCAAAGAAAACATGACTGTTATATAGAAAGTTCAGAAGGCAGGTATCTTTACAATCTTAAACTTCAAATACGTTAGCAGGTAAATAACAATGCCTAAATACTGCTGAGCAATTCAGCAGATTAACTCATCTAACAATTCATATTTCAGGCTATCTAAAAACATATTGAAGTTTCTGCTCTTTAAATAAGCGTTCCTTTGAACTACCACTTTATTTACCATCCTAATTGTACCATCCACTAGTAAAATTGCAGATGCACATACACTTCTTTGGATTTGTTGGTTTATTCTATGTTTTTCTGTACAAAATGAAAATAAACAAGAAAACAAACTAAAAGCCCAATCTTTTTGTAAGTGCATGCAGTAATTGCCATTGGGCATCTATGAGGACTTGGACAAGGGAATCAAAGGCAAAATAAAATATTGTTAAAATTAATTAGGTATCAGACTTGCACAGGCAGTACCACTGCCTGGTTTTCATGCCTGAATACAGCCAAATACCATCCACACTGACAATAGGATTGTATATTTCAGCCTAACTATTGACTTCATAATGCAAAGTTGTCACTAATTCTTCTGTATATTTATTGAAAGAGTGATTTCATGCCAGCCCTCAACCCTATATTTTTTACATCCTTATTCATTAAACTATTTATTGGCTGTCTGCATGTTTTATCATTCAATTATTTATTTTTGAATTCTCTTTAAGGAATTTTTTCCAAAATTTAGCTGCAGTCACAATTTGGGTTTTTCCAGGCCAATTTAAAAATATTTTTCCACACATTCTTCCTTGTCTCTTTTATAGCCTTTACTCTTATGTTGTGAGCTATGCTTTTTGTCCTGGGATTTTTATTATGAAGTTTATTATGAAGTTTTATTATGAAGTTAAAATGGATAGGAGCTAGAGCTGAACTCAGTTTCCACCACTGATTTAGTTTCTGTTCCAATCTTTTGATGGAGAAGTGTACCTCTGCATACAGCCACTGCTTCATTCCAGCTGCCAGGAACACAGTAGAAAATTAAACTGCAGAAGTTCTTTGATAGCTTCAGACATATACTTTAAACATTTCAGTCCCTCTTAGACACTCCAGTGAAAGCCCCAAGGCCTGAAAGCAACTGTTGGGAGCTGAAAGTAAAAGAAAGCACTTTCTAAGTAAGAAGCAAGCCTTTCTTACACTCAGTGCAGCAGAATGCCAATGGAATTTCTTCATCCATTAATGGGTAAGTTTTGTTTCCTTCCCAAAGAGAGACTCATCCATGTGAAAATTTCTAAAAAGGCTTCAGACTTGCTTTTAAACCTTGTGCTCACATTATTTGTCTTCATATTTTACTATTCAATTTGTGAATGTGACTGACTATGGTCACAAAATAGTGAGTGCACTAGTACCACAGAATAAGGATCAGCTAAACACAAAAAAATCTCAATAACTGTTATATTTAAATAGATTTTTATTTATAAATATCATAACTGTAAGCAAACCAAGAAAACTAAGATCTATTTATTTATATACATTTGCACCTAATTTGTTTACTTTAGGTCAAATTTTCTTAGAGAATCAACTCAACCATTTCACCTGCAAATATGTAAATCTGAGACGTCAAACTACTGAGATGGAAGCATCACACCACACTGTCAGCATTCTATCAAATATTTAGTGAAACTCTGGCTCTTAAAGTCTTCATTTAATCACATGCTAATAGTAACAAATAGGATGCAAATAAGCTGTTCTCCTTCCTCACATTTCAGTATACTTTTAACACAGTGTTCTTGCTGTGAAAGCACCAGACACTCACATCTACTGAACTCCTTTCCTAACCCCAGATTAGGGCGAGGAGGAGAAATTAAAACACTAGACTTAACTAAAAGCTGAAAAAGGGTGTCTGGACATGCAGGTTTCAATCAGAAACAAAATTAATGTTGCAAAGAAAAAGTCCAGTCACTGATGTTGAGCCTGCAGAGCCAGTGCAGAGTTTGGCATGATAAATGTGCTGATACTACCTGATTTACCAGTGTCCAGGCTCTTTGCTCTAATCCAGCCCATTAGAAAAGATGTATCTACTCAAGGGTGCCAGAAACATTTAGACATTCCTGGACAAAGTTGGTGAGATGTTAATGTCACATGAGATAAAAAAAAACAGAGCAGCTCTCCTGTTCTTTAGAATAAAACTGCCAGATGTACTTCTGATTGGAACTTTTGGTGTTATTTAGTTCATGGAAGAGAAATGCCACTTTCTATGGTACATGGAAGCCACTTTGGCTTGTGGTAGTATTTGCTGGGCCTTGAAAAACAGCAACAACAGTCTGGACTATCCTCACTAGATTTCAGAGCCTCCCAACTTCTGGTTTCTTCGTGGTATTCAGATGGTCCATGTAACTGTATCCATACCTGAAAAAAATTATTATTCATCCTCTCTACAAACAGAAAGGTTGCACAGTAATATTGTCAAAATCTCCCCTGGCTGTGTTGAGATTCATGCAACACGTCAAATGCCACTGAGGAATTGGCTGCCTGTTTTCACTTGCCCATGAAGAGCTGCTTCATCTGTCTTTCAACTATGTGGAAACAAAATCACTGTTTGGTTTAGCAATTCTCTTCAGATGTATGCCATATGCATTATTTAAATGCATTTGAATATTAGTGACTTTTCAGAAGATACAAACACACAAAGATGTGCATCAGTTTCAAAGAAAAGTGAATTTTAGTTTTGAAAAATTTCATCTATTTTAAGTACATCAACGTATTTCAACATACTTTTTTCAGCAATGCTATTGACATACCATGAGTCACATTGACTTTAAAGGTATTGTCTTTTTACTGTCTGTGTGTACATGTCAGTTACTCTTCTGCCATTAATTTCTTCACACAGAAAAAACTCAAAGCAGACATATCAAGAATGGTGGGCTAATAACTGTAGTAAAATAAATGTATCAGTGAGTGAAATGGAAAACCAGCAGCTAATATTTAGTAAATTCAAGCTCAATTCTCCAACCACCTGCATCTTATTTAAAGCTGATCAAACCATTGTCTAGGATTTTGACAAGAGAAAATTAGAACAGGTTCCCAACTGCAATTAATAGGATGTCAATTCTGTAAATGACATCAAAGACTTCTCTGCTTACAAAACAAATAAGTCCCACTTCTTTAAAATCGCTTTGTGGTAACTCTGGATTTACAAAGATCTTTTTCTTGATAATATCTCACTGTTCCTCCTGTTGTACATCTTAATCAAATTTGCATTATTTACTGAGTGAAGAGAAAGAAGTGATGGTAGGATGGCTCACAGGCAGCTGGACATAAGCCTTAAGATCCATTTAAAATAGAAATACTGAAATGAAGCATGCATGCCATATACATTTGAATGCCACTACACTGTCTTTTGCTGCCTTCTTTGTATTTTAGATGTGACTCTTGAGAATGACCCTGCATTGTTGCTACTTAGGATTGTAACTGGAATTTGTACAATGTGATTCACAAAGTGTGCTGTCCTAGGGTGACTAAACCAGGACAGATGCCCAGGGGAGAATCATTTCCCTTGATATCAAAAATACTTCAAGCTTTCTGCAGTATTGTTGCAGGAAGCTTGCTGTGATGGACTTATCCTCTTCCCTATCTTCTGGTAATATCCTGAAAAAGCTGTTACACTACATGCCAATTGTACATGTAATCAGTGTGGGCAACTTGTTTGCAGACTGCCAATATGTCCATCAAGTCTATGAGGCATAAAAACAAGGGCACAAAAGCAGCTCAGGTTCAGGGCAGTTTGCTTAAAAAGAGACATAGGTTCTGTTCTGGATCTCTTCATGAAGCTCAGAAACACAACCGCCTTGTGCAAGGGGAAAACAAAAAAAGGGCACTAGAAAACAGCCAGGCAAAATTTATTTCTTTGTATGAGCAAACTCAGTTTTGGCTGTTTTCATCAAGATACGATCTGCTAATGTTACATCTTTGTTCTGTATCTCTTAAATTACAAAAGGAAAAAAATTCCACATTAAAATATCGCACATGAAAAGGACAAAAAGGTTGTAATAGAATTCTGAACAAAGGTTGTAATAGAATCTGAATAGAGTCTGAAGAACTTAAAAACCAGCCCATAAAAGAAAATAATTTATTTTCTTTTTGTTGATTTATACCTTCTCTTAAAGAGCTTTAAGTTTGTATATTTTCTGGAAAACTCTACTATTGTCCAAAAATCATCCTGTAGTTGTGGTCAGCTCTGGCCAAGCCAAGTCATGTATTGCATATGCCCACTTGTAATAACAATGTGCTACCTATGTAATGAGCAGATGGATGTTATTCCCTGTAAAGGATGCATCACTGACTTGTCCTGGTCTTACATTGGAAGGAGTCTGGAGTAGGGTTGTAACACTGCACAGCTCAATGGTTTGGGGTTTTTTTGCAAGGATCCTTAAGTCAATCTGGGATTATGATAAAATACATCTGTTCTTTGGGGATTGGCAAAGAAATTAAAAGTGTAGAAGAGGAAAAAGAAAATTCATTCTTACATTCACTGTTTTTATTTTTGACTAAAAACTCATCCTTGGTTGAGAAGTTCAGCACACAGGACTGTGGCACTGGCTGTGTCTGTGTGTTTGCAAACACATATGAAAGAACCAAGCTGTCCCACTTCTTCATACAGATGGATATGCTTTGCTGCAATCATTTCTGTGTTAAGAGGCAACCTATTACTCCTATTCTGGCCAGCTGCAGAGTTCATCTGTGTGTTTGACTTACAAGCTGTTGAAACCTACAAGAATGACTAAGGATGATGTACCAAAGCAACACCTCTAATCACAGCTGGACTGAGTGGGTGCTGCTGCCAGGCTGTCATGTGCTGAGGGACTGTGAAGAAGTCAATGATGATTTAACAAGATAGAAGGGAACTATGCAAAGGAAGAGAAGTATTGTATACAGCTTACACTTGGAGGCAGCTGGGCTTATTGCAAATGCATGCTGAATACACATTTTCCACTAGTGATGGACTGATCTAAGACCTTATGGCAGTTGCTTTATTCTCTCCCTGTCCATTTTGAAGGACAGTGTTGCAATGCCCCAGTACAGATGTGTTACAGGTTTGTAGATGGGATGGGAGGTCACAAGTGTTTTAACAGTACATAGTTTTCTCTCAGCTGGAAAAGTTCATGCATTTCTCTGTAACAATCCAAGGTCAATAATATATTCCCCAACAAGGAAGATATGACAGGAAACTTGCTACAAGAATTCTACATCTCTCCTGTCTGACTAGCGAGGAAAAGATCTTTCATTTTGAAGAGGAAAGATTATTCTATAAACATTCAAACATGTATGATGTGGAGATGTTTGGATACAGAAATATCCCATACTTTGGGAAAATTACCATTTTTTAAATAGACAGAAATAACAGTAAAGGCTTGGGCTTCATTTGCATCCCTTACAAGTGGAGAAAAAAAAATTGTATCAGAGCTCTGAACTACCAGTGCTGTGAACAGCAAAAGTTCTTTTGAAAGCCAATAGAGACACAAAACTGAGTACTGTGATTTTGTGAAGAAAAAGTAAATTTTCTACTTAGCTGATGACACTGGTCTTCCTTGTGCTTGTTCACAAAAAATCTTTTAATACTAATTTCAGAGGTGAAAGATCACATTAACATACAAAGACTTAGTTTTATTCTCAAAGTTTCCTAGTCCATAACTGACAGAATATATCAGCTCCAATCACATAAAGCCAATGATTTGATCAGTGAGTATCCCATATCTGTGAGATATTTCAGCAGGCCACAAGAAAAGTTTCAGGTTATCTGAGTTCCAGAAGCATCAGAATTTCATATTGAGAAGCTCATGTACAGTGTGACATTATTAAATACCCAGGAATAAAGGTCTTTTTCTGTCTGTATGTTACAAAGCTGTGTCTTCTGCAGTAGTTTATATTCTACTTCATGGGCTAGTATGATAGGAAGCCCACCCTCTGTTCAGGCAGGTGGTGAAATTAAGTTAAAAACACAAAAGAGGCTTTGTAAAGTAGTTAGCAGAAAAAGGAGGGGGAAAAAAACCTCTCTTTTTTTTTTTCATGGTACAATAGCATCTTTCACTTCAGGACCTCAAAGCACTTTAGAAGCACTGTAATTAAGCTTCCAATTTCTCCATGTAATATAAAAGATTTTTAATGCCTTTTACCAAGAGAAGATATTTAAAAATGAGCAGGAAATAAACTGGTGTTTGCTCATTTAATTCATAATGAGAAGAAAAATATGCACAGCTTAATAATTGCTTTTATTTTAATTGTTCATAAGGAGCAATCTTTCTCCTTCGCACCCTAATTATGGAATAGGCATGAACCAGAGTGTGAAAAGCTGTAGAGCCTGGGATCACCCATAGCATGACAGGTTAATTCCAGAAATGCTTTCTTCCATACATCTTCCAACATTTTATAGAAAGTCTCTTCATCCACTGTTTTCTTCTGATTTAGTGTTTCAATATACCTTCCTTGACATATTTTTACTCTTTCAAGTCTGTTGATTCTTTTTTAATATTACGTTAAGATCTCAACAGAGAGAGGAAGGGGAAAAAAATGTGTTGTATCAATCGCAGAATAAAGAATTTAGTGTGACATAGTCCTCATTCAAGACAAAACATAAACATTGAAATAAATGAGAGGAAAATGAGAAACAGCAGCACTTCATGTGGTTATGAAATATCTTGAAACTTAAGTGTGAGCTGAAATGGTTTTGTTCTCCTAAAGAACAGTTTGTCCTTTCCTCTGCTCTATTATCTCAATAGTCTACTATGAAATCTGCTCAGCAGGGAACATTTTTATGTCAGAATGCTGTATTTTTAGTCAATCGATTGGCCCTCTACCAGGGCAGAGGGTTAGCTGCCTTTCAAACTGGAAGAGACATCTGCAGCCAAAAGAGGAGTCTCTCCATTTATCCTTGGCAAGGCAGGAATGACAGTGCCTACCTTTGAGCACTGCAAGTTCAACGTCTGCTAGCAGGGGTCAGGCAGCATTATCTCCCATCTCAAAGTGCACACAGAAGTTCAGCTCAAAGTTACCCACGGTCTTTCAGGAGCAGTTTGTGGATGTTCTTTATTTTTCTGTTTCTTCACCCAACACACCTATTTGGGTGGTTCTGGGTTTTTCACTCTCTGTGTGTGCATGTATGTTTGTGAAGGTGTGTTGGTCTTTTATGCCGCAAGACCCCAGCAGAGGAACTGTATCCATGCTATGATTTTGTAAAACACTGGACACACTGGGAACTCAGTGGAGTTCTCTTACTCCTCTGGTGTAACAAGCCATTATTTTAAACTGGTAAGAACAGCAACAGTATAAAATTATCTTAAGTCACTTCAGTACCTTAAAACCTCCTCAGGAAAAAGGCTCATTTGTAGCTATTGCATGCTGGTTTTTACCTTTGATACCATAGCAATCTAACCCCTAAACGATAACAGAGGGTTCTCTACACCTTAAAAAGAAACATCTTCTCTGGGCACATCAGAGAAGATCTTGTGACTGGCTGTTCTGTGAAATGACCCAGAAAATGTAAAAAGTGCCAGCTTCTATTTTATGCTCTATAACTGTCCTGTCTCCTATTATGAGACCACGAATATATGAAGTGTTTTGTGTTTGTTTGGCTTTTTTTTCCTATTCTGATTGATTTAAATGCATTTTATAGTTAATAACTACACAAAATGAATTTATTCAGTGGTAATGGACCAGCAGCAGCAATACCTGTGACTCAGCAGAGATGGGCAGTGAACTAGAGCTACCTCACAGCCCTGTTGCAATAAAGGGATCCAGTGGCTGGTCCAGCTTTTTTTTCAGACCACTTCAATGAGAGTCACACAACACTGCTGTCACATGCCAACAGTTTCTGATTTTTTTAACTTGTCACCTTTTATAGCTGGGTTAGCCAACACTCATTCTGAAACCGGATACCCTGAGAATCTATCAAGGGAAACTGATGCATGAAGAGACATTTAGTTCACATCAGAGCACAAGGACATATACACCCTTAAATTCATCAGTGTTCCATTTTTAGTACATGACAGTTACAGATTTACGGTCCTTCTCTTCTCACGTATTGTTTTTCATTTATGTAAAAATAAGCATTCTTAGCATTTTATATATTCTGTCTATTATTGCTTTGTGGCACAATCATTAGAATGATTTACAACTGTATTAAGTATATTTTATATTTAATCATGACATAAACAGGGAGGCTTGCAATGATCACTGGAAGATTGTCTTAATTAACTACACAACTTGGCCTGTGTAAGTCTCAGTGCATCCGAACACAGACTTACTGGTGACAGTTTGCTTTGCTTCAAAGTCAGTGTCAGGACTTCTGCACTCTTACCCAGTAAATCAGAGAGACAGCAGCATTTACTCATCCAGCAAATAAAAAGGATCAGCTTTGTGAATGCCCATTTTCACTTATGAAACACATCCCTCCAAATCTGTTTAATATATCTAGAGTCTAGTCCTCCTCTCACTGATGTCATGATAAGCCATGAGTCCCCAGTGAAATCTGTAGGGTTATAACAAAATCAGATTGGCTCCATACTCCCTTATTCTATTCTCATTCTGGCAGATTTTACAGTGTGTGTGCAAGTGCCGAGTTCGATGAATTTTCTCCCCATTTCCATTCACATAACTGATATCCCCACCTTGCCTTTGGGGTGATGTATCAAAAGATAAATAAAATAACATATCACCCCTAGCTAACAGAGATATCCTTGTGGGTAGGAAAGATAAAGCTGCTATACCACCAAGCCATTTATTTGCTGGACTGGGTGGGTTCTGTGCGTGCCTGTGTGTGCATGTGCGTGTGTGTGTGTGTATGTGTGTGTGTGTGGACTCCTCATTTGTAACCTTGTCATCTCAACATCTTAACATTCTCTCTGCAAATACAGATGAAAACTAGCATATCAGTAACAGAAAAAGGTTCATTTGCATGAAGAATGGCAACCTTATCAAGTTCTTAACAGCCCTATGTGATCCATTCAAGTGTATTTGAAGTACCACCCAGGTGCCTAGAGAAAGGAGGGCCCTAAACTGTCAAATCACTTGCTGCAGTAAAAATAGGTGAAGAAGATGATTGAATGCAGTTGCTTACTAAATTCAGCTGAGTCTAAATGCAGCTGGAATGTGAATGAATGATAGAAATCTGTAAGGGAATGGGAGCCACTCTATCACCTACCATTGAGAATGCAGTTAACAGAGCACAAAACCTAAAAATCCGCAGATGGATTTAACTTGCCATCAGTGTGACACAATCTGAAATAATCCCTTCTGTCTAGATTCTACATTACTGTTTTGGGGTTTTTTTCCTTCAAAAAGATTTATTTCCATACCTCACATAATTAAATATAGAAACAATAACCAGGATGGTGAGAATTGGGATTTTTGAAAAAGCCTAGAAAAAAGAAGGCTCCAGGGTGACCTACCTGCGACCTTCCACTACCTGAAGGGAGCCTACAAAAAAAATTAAGAGGCTTTTAAACTCCCCATACTACAGGGTGTTGGGGCTGGTTGTAGCAGCAGTTGCAGGGCGTGATTGACTAGTAAATTTGGGGGTTTCCTTTGTGTCTTTGGTGCTCGTTATAGTTTATTTAGGGAGGATGTTGGTAGTGTTTATTTATTCAGTGTCATTGGCAGCGGATCCCTATATATAATAATAGGATGACTGGTTTAAAATTGAAAGACAGTACGTTTAGACTAGATATTAGGAAAAAAATCCTTTATTGTGAGGGTGGTAAGGCATTGAAACATCTTTTCCAGAGAAGCTGTCAATGGCCCATGCCTGGAAATGTTCAAGGCCAGGTTGGATAGGGTTTGGGGTAACCTAGTCTAGTGAACTTTGTTTTTCACTCAGAATGTTCTATGACTTTATGATATTAAAAGTTCATGGCTATTTTATTTAGTGGTGGGATTTTACTCTAAACTGGGCTACAGCTGAGATTTACATCTATCAGTATCTCACTTTCAAGATACAAATACTGGGGCATACACATGTCCTGTCTCTGCTAAATTACTAGATAAACTGAATGCAGGAGATCCTTGATCTGACAGAGGTCAACACAGAATTTCACTTTGGTTAATGTTGAATTTGAAAGATTATATATATAAAGTATTATAAAAAGTACATGCATGTTTTCTACCATCAGGAAAATTATACAGGTAGGATGCTCACAAAAGAGCTGTCTTATCCCCTCCTTTTGCTGTTAGTCACAGTGAATATAGGACTGATCAAGTTCTAGGTCAGACTCTGAAAATGGATTCAGTTCACAAAAAATATCAAAGCTGATTTATTTTTTACTCATTAAAAATGCTAACCAAACAAACTCATAAAACATAGAAATATCACATATTTAAATGATATTATTTGACTGAATGACTTTTTTGTTGTTTTTACGAAGGTCACCCTGCTTGACACACAAAAAGGTTTTTATTTTAGAAAAAAAATAGCTTGCATACGTCCATATTCTGCTTCATTCTTTTTGCTTCCGAAGGCATATTAAGACTCCCAAGGAAAAAAAAAGAATTTACCTAACACTAACTGAAACAACACTAGTAATTTTAGCTCAGACAGACTACAAGACAAAATGAAGAACTCAAATGTTACTGCATCTGTGGTAAGAGAAATGTAGGTAATTAATTTTATTGTGCATAATCAGTGAAACAAATAAAGAATCAAAAGTATAAAAGCAAAGACATAGTGCATCTTTATACTCCGTCCAAAGTATTTTAAAAGTAGTCACATATAAGGGTTAGTTAAAATGTGTTGATTAAATGAATTCACACAGGAAACATACTTATCTATAAATCTGTGCATATGTGGAAATAACTAAACATACACAAGTATTCAGGCATGTCTGTGTATTCATAAAGAAGGAGCAAGAGAAGAGGAATAGGGCTTGCAATTATGTGTTGTCCCTTGGTAAATGAAAGCCTAAATCCCTTTGAGTCCTGGTTCTGACAGCACAGATGCACCCACTGGTCAGGTAGGCTTCTACAGCAGAAAGGTGTCAGTTCCACCTTCTTTGCTGGATGTGGTTCCAAGAAGCTGTGGCAATCTGAAGAACAGCAATTAGAGATTCAGAACCGCCTACACGAGTTTCACTTAGGCACCCTTACCCTGGTTTCTTATTGACCTTTGCATATCATACCAGAAAAAGGGGAAAAAGATGAGACTAGAAAACAAGCAAGCCAGTAGCTTTTCATGTTTTGGGTTTGTTTTCTACATGTGTATGAATATTTGAAATGAATGGGAAAAGTACCTTTGTAGTCCATCAAAAGAAATACAGTATGTGTTGATTTTGATGCAGAAGACATCACCTTTTGGGAGAGTTATCCATGGATATAGCTCAATCAATATGTGCTTGAATGGTTACAGTCTTGTTAGTCATACTAGCTTCTGTATGACTGCTTCACAGTCTTTGGAAAGTCCCTCTACCTCTGCAGACCATGATAGATTTGTCTGTCACATGTGCTAGCCTGCATTGCAGTGATCTTGCTTCCTACCTTCATCTTTCCTCTTCTACCCTCTCCCTCCCTCCTCAAGCCATTTCCATTTGACTTTCATGGCAGCCATTCATTGTATCAGCAGCTCCCCTTTAATCAGAGCCCTGCTTCCATCTGAAATAGCTGGTTAAATGACTGAGGGTCCATTAAGTGAATTATTTCAAGCTCTTGCCCCTTTCACAAATCTGCCCCTAAAGCAACACAGCAAGTAATAAATTTGAAGCACCTCTCAGTATGGCGAGGGAAGCGGACTGCACTTTACAACTAGAAATTAGCCTTAGGGCTTCAGGTATTTTTCTTTTCTCACCACAAATGAACGCACTTGGGTTTTTAAATTTTTGTTTTGTTTGTTTTGGTTTTTAAAGGAAAATAGAGACCTTTTCCAGGATTGAGTGTCTGAGGCTGCTAGCATGTCTTTAATATTCTATTCCCTAGTTTATAACATCCTAATATACGGTGATATTCTGGAACAATTTCTATTAACTCAGGGATGGGGAATTATGGGAAATTATGATCCAACAATGCCAAATATCAAATAGATTCAATGCCATCTCCATAAACATGTTTTCTCCTACCCACTGAGGTTCAATAACTTTAGGAAATGCTGGGGAGTATAGGACAAGTAGTTTAGAGAATTAATCACCCTCTAATTTTAATAACAGGATTTTTGTGCTCTAAGCATAGTGATAGCAGTCATGATAACACCTAGGAGTATGTAAAAGAAAATCCTTTTTACCTGTACAATGTCATACAGTTAAGATGCTTGATCTCAAACAGTAAAATTCAGAAAGAATCACAGACTTGTTTCTTGTCTTTTCAGTATATCATGCTGTGTGTGAAATCTAAGTTACGTCACTACCTTCTTGCTTGGCATTCAAATTTGTCACTCTTCTTACCTGTTTTAATGGAAATTACTTTGAAATTTTATTATCCAGCTCACCAAATTTCTATCTGCTTTCTCCTTTACCCTCTCCCAATTTTCTTTCTTTTTTCTCTCCCTTGGGACTATGCATGTGGGAAGAATTTTTTTTTATCTCACTTTTCAGCTTCATCTTGTAGTACATTTTATTTTCTGGCTTTTTTTTTTTTTCCCTGCTAAATATGTATGCCTTGTGATACAGCCTTTATCAGTCTCACATGTACTGTTGCTATTCCTTATTCCTGATCATCTGTTTATATGTCATCAATTGCACCATGTGCTCTTGGCAGAACATCTGCAATTACTAGATAGTTTCTCATCTGAAAATGCAGGGTGTTACCATCACTGATATAATTGAAGTGAGCTATGGTTATGGACTGTGATTAGGTGTTTTTTCTATGACAGAGACTATAAGGGAAACAAGAAATGTGGGCCTGCAGTTTTCTGAAAAGACAGAGGAGTTTTTAGCAAGGCTCAGCCAAGCGTAGAGCAGGCATAATATGCTAGAGACTTCAAATTTTATTGTCATCAGAGAAGAAGCTGTCCATATAAATGAGACAGAAAGGAATTAAATTTGGTACAATGGTAAGTATTTGGTTGTGCAATAAAGGTGAATAGAAAAGTGGCTGTTAATTTAGGAGGTATTCTTCACAGTAGACAATGATTTATTTAGAGAAATACTGCTCAATCTCAAATAAATTGTGGTTTAGAAAATACCGATGCTTCTCTCTACTCATACTGGAAGTCAGTAGTCATGGCCACTTTTTGTAAGTGGGATTACTATTTTTTGGTAAATTGTGCTATTATTGCTTTGCTTTATTACCAAAGGACCAGTGGAATTTAGTAATTAGTAAATGCCTCTTAGCTGATAGCTATAGATACTGTTTTAAACAAAATAAAGTTAGATATTGCTGCTTTGGCTAACTCAAATAACTACTCGCAATGGCAAAGTTCTTGCATTTGTTTGACAGTGAATCCCACATACATCATGTAGTTTTACCTCTGAAAATTTGTCCTAAAAATTGAAAAGAATAATAACACAGTAGTAAATCTGGAGCAACTTGTCAGAAAAAAAAATCCAAACAAACATTGTGTTCCTTTTCATTATTTGTCACTTAAAATATCAGTGAACCAGTTTCTCCATCCTCTGCTGTACCAAAAGTTCATTTAATTTGGGGAAATTCTTAATTAACACCTGCTGCATCTGGGAAACAACCATAGGTTTCATCCTAGATTACATCATAAAAAAAATACCAGAAAAGGTTTAGTTATTAGAGAGCTTTAATCTGTATGAGAGAGGAATTGTGCTGGGAGGAAAGAGACTCACAGAAGGGCTCATAGAATTTCACTGAAGGAATTATTATTCTTGTCTTTGAACAGTGTTTGGGATCCCTCTCTGGGTCCAACAATGACAATGGGGCACACAAGCGGTTGTTCGGCATATTTCTAATGTATGTTGATGCACAAGATAAATGATCTGTAGCAGACTTTTCTATATTTTTCCCAGTTGTTAATAGCTATGATTTAGCAGGATCCAGACCACAGGTCTTCAGTAAGCTTTCTTTCATTTTTATCTGGATGGAAGTTCTTTTCTGATGCTCGCAGCCCTGAGAGGACTCCCAGGTGGCTTTAAGGCTCCTACATCTCCCCATCATTAATTGTAACTGATTAACTTTCTTCTTGTAACACATTCTTGATCAGCTCCAGCACATCTATCTTTCTTTCTTTCTTTCTTTCTTTCTTTCTTTCTTTCTTTCTTTCTTTCTTTCTTTCTTTCTTTCTTTCTTTCTTTCTTTCTTTCTTTCTTTCTTTCTTTCTTTCTTTCTTTCTTTCTTTCTTTCTTTCTTTCTTTCTTTCTTTCTTTCTTTCTTTCTTTCTTTCTTTCTTTCTTTCTTTCTTTCTTTCTTTCTTTCTTTCTTTCTTTCTTTCTTTCTTTCTTTCTTTCTTTCTTTCTTTCTTTCTTTCTTTCTTTCTTTCTTTTCATGCAAAGACTTGTTTTTCCCTTATCTCAGTTAGAAACTGCAAGTGGCATGTGTGGGAGTAAAAAATTTCCTCTATGAACTCTTAAGCTTTTCTATACCTACTTAAAACTCCTTGCCTTTTAGAAAGCTTGTTTTCTATGCCTCGCTTTCCATCTCCTTCTTTCACCAATCTACTCCTTAGGACCCAAATACAGTTCTATTATTTATAATAGAATTGGAAAACACACTTCTAGTATTTATCACCATCTCCTCATTGTCTTCTTTTCACTAGGTCCCTTTGATTTCTGCAATTACAGTGTTTGCAGGTCTGCCATGATTCCAGGCAATGGTGTGGTACCATTCCAGTTACCCAAGGTATTACCAAAAAGTTGCTGGTTTCATTCCATTGTCAAGCTAGCATTTCTGTGTTCTACCATTGAAAATTCCAATTTCTAAATATGATAATGACAGAGGACCTGGCTTCTACTCAAATTGGAGTAATTACTCCTTGACTACTGAAAATTATTAATTTGAATTCCCAGTGGATAAAGGAAATCCCCATCCATTGTTCTGAACAGTGGGCTTAACAATCAACCAGTATAAAATAGCTATTCACCTTAAACACTACTGAAAATCTGGAATATTTTATTGCTGTTGTATTTTCCTCAGTGCTGGGTAATTTCAGACCCAGCAGAGACTGTAATTCATAGGGAAATGAACTTTGGCTTCCAGTCCACATGTTATAAAACAGTTACATTGCAATTGTCTCCTTTCTGCTGCTTTTATTCAAGACAGAATCCCAGAGGAACTACTCTCAAAAGAGGTGCTCCTAGGACACAGAAGGGAGAGAAGTCAAACTTTTTGTTAGGAAATGGAGTAGATGTACCTACTGCAATGTCTCAAGGAGAGACATTCTAGACAGATGTCAGAATTAAAAATAAAAGCACTGTTGACAATCTAGCTAGTCATTCTAAACGTGTGCTCAAGTAGTTAATGCCAATTAATACCAGCATTTGGATTGACAATAACAAAGTCCCAAGGAGATTTCCTTGTACTCTGTTTCTTTAAATTCAAAATGTTGTTCAAGACATAAAAAAGGGGCGTTGTTGGAGAAGAAAACATTTTAAAGAGGACAAAGCAGGTATAAAGAGCTGTGGTTCTCCTTGGATATTTTGCTTATCAATTCTAAACTTACTCAAGCTCTAAACTTACTCAAGCAAGCACTAAAGTCAAAGAGAGTTTTGCCTTATGACTCTGCAGTTTGCCACTTCAGGGTCCCAAGCCAGCTTAGATCACCAGGACATTGTATACAAAGGACATTCACTCTGAGAGCTCTCACTGAGTGTGCCCTGCTCTACAGAAAGGCTTTTATTCATGAGGATCTCCTGATTCACCATCTTGTCTAAGTTAGTGTAACAGATTGTAGATTTTTAACCCCTGAAAATGAGCAGTGTGAATTTGAGGAAGTCGGACACCAGATACCCAGAAAGTCCAGATCCTACCCTCTTGCTTTTACCAAAATAGGCTGCTATTGTATTCAGGCTATATTATATTGACTGGTTATATTCAGGCAACGCTAATATACACACAATTAATCTATTCATGGAGAGTTTTGCTCACCGTAAGTCGTAAAAACTACTAATCTTAGCTTCATGAAAATTTTTGGTTGGTTGAGAGTTAAAGCACCATAAAGGTCATTCACAAACAAAAGACCATCATACTGGGAAAAGGCCCTCACCATGAGCCCCTCACTTTTGAACGTTTCTGATTCATGCTAGACCTTGCTCTCTTAACTGTAATGGAAATTAAGATATTAATTTTTACTGCCACTCTGCATGGCTTTCTCTCATCTGGTATACTTTATGATAAACAGGTTTCCCTCCGACATTTCCCATTTGAAAGAAAGAAGTGAAGAAAAAATATCCTTTGCTCCCTTCAGGATTTTTATCTTTGTTAACACAACCTTACATTGTCCCCCTGAAGTACATAAGATTGGTTTTGTTGTGCCCTGCAGGGCTTCTGCATCCCCAGAATCCTAGGGCAATGGCAGTGGCAAGTTGGCACACTGTAGCAGAAATGTCATTTTTTAATTATGTGGTTCTAAGGGAATCTATTATCTACTGCTGAGATGCTGAAATCATACAATTTATCTCCAAGGCAGGTCTGTCTACAATCTAGAATATATATCTCTTGTCACTGTAGGAAAAAAGAATTAAAAGATGTTTTTATTTCTGGTGCCTTATGTTTATAAATTTATTATTTTAAGTTTTTCAAGCAGATTTGTGGGGATAGGATGCTGAGGGGCAGGGTATAAAAACTCACATTCTGATGCTTCTCCAGGTTCTCTTGATCTGCCTAGTAGATTGTCTAAGGTCAAAAGGGATCTAGCTGCCCTTCAGTCAGGGTGTCATACCCCTTCAAGGCAGGATGTCATTAACATCCTAAAGGGCTCATGTGCCAACCATAAACTAGCCTGTAAGTCATTGTGTTGAGAATTCCAGGTACCTACCTGCTGAGAGCACTGTAAAAGTTAGCATCAACAAAAGAGCCAGGCAACTTGTTTATCTTAATTAACATAAATACTAACCTCTACTTAACATTTCAGGGTAGGTATCTGCAACAATTTGAAAGAATCTTTATTTCTTACACACTAGGTGTTGTCATTTGAATGAGTAATGATATATCTACCAGATTATTCATAATGACACTGAATTATTTCTCTTTCCTCCCTAAGGTATCGAAGTAAATCGAAGAGTTTGGTACATGTTGATTTTATTTTTTAATCTGCAAAATTCATTACACAAGCCACTCTGTGAAGCAGGATCTGAGCTGGCAGCAGTTTGTATCTATTAACAAAGAGGTACATTCCAAGTACTTTTAACACAATCCCACTCAGGAATATTTTGAATTAATGTATGCTTTCTGTATCCTAAAAAAGTTTACAGAAAAGTTGTAGGGGAGGACAGAGGGAAAGAAATAGCAAATATCCCATCAAAAGTGTAATTCTTGCATTGCCCTCTAGTGCACACATGACAGCATGACACCTTTTTTTTTTAAACTTCACACTAAATTGCTAAAATGAAACCTTTAATGTCATTTGATGGTTTACTGCATTTAATTTTGACAGAAACATTATATACAGTTTGTTTGAAATGCCTTGCCTTCACCAAACCCTTCTGGCAAATCTGACAAATAGTTTGATTCCTATTGCTGCCAGAAATGCAGGCCATGTCTTTTCGAAACTAAGAATGATTAAAAAAAAAATCAATCCTTCAAAACCACCTGAAATGAAGCATGTATGAATTAGAGGATAACTATATTGCTTACTACATGAGGGCAAAGTAAATTCTGCAGCAGTATGTCATTGGTCTGCATACACTTACTTTTAAAAGTGAGCTGCCTCCCCCACATACAGAAAGATCAGCACACACAAGAACACAGGAACCTGCACAATAGTTAAAGGGGACAGAGAATTCACATCACAAGATGAAATCTATCATAAAACATTGTAGAAGCAACCATTTCAGTAGCTATGGATTCAAATAATGCCTTGTTAATTAAATGCTTAGCCAGAAGCAATCTCTAAGTTTCAGATCAAATATTTGTGGCTCTATGAAAAAATTTAGGAACATATTCAATATATTTAGAAGCAGTAAATTAAGTAGAAATTTCCTCTGGTTTCACATAACTTATCACAGAAAACCCATTTCTACCTGTAATAAGAGTCCTAGAAAAGGAAACATTTTATGAAATATTTCAGGAAAAAATCCACCAGGTTACTGTAAGGAATATTTTAGAAATCTCTTTTTACTGTTGTTAACTGCAAAATGCACTACTGTTACATTTTGGGCACTACAGTATAGACAGACAATACTTTTGCGTTTGAGAGTTTTGAGGATCTTATTTCACCAGTTCTTCCCCACATAGTCCTTAAATGCATAATATATTTAGAAGTTTTTATGTTCTGGTCCACAAGATCATAGACAAGAAAATTAATTTTCTTCTCCACCTATTCCTTGAGAAGTTGTGGACTCTCTATCCCTGGAAATGCAGAAAATCCCCATCATTCTAGATAAGACTGGATGGGGGTTTGAGTTACCTGGTCATGTAGAAGGCTCCTTGTCCATGGCAAAGGGGTTTGAATAGTTTTTCCATAGACTGTGCAGAATGATTTGGGTTGGAGGATCACCTAGTTACCCTTATGCCACTGACAGGGGCACTTTTCACTAGACCAGGTTTCTCAAAACCCCATCCAAAGTGGCCTTTGAACACTTCCAGTGATGAGGCATCAACAACTTTTCTGGGCAACTTGTCTCAGCTTCTCACTACCTTAACACTAAAGAATTTATTTCCAATATTTAATTTAAATGTACCCTCTTTCAGTGTCAAGCCCTGTCCTGTCACTACATGCCCTTGTGAAATGTCCCTTTCCAGCTTTTTTGTAGGCCCCCTTTAGGTACTGGAAGGTTGCTGTAAGGTCTCCCTGGAGCCTTCTTTTCCTCAGCCTGAACAACCCAAACTCTCTCAGCCCATCTTCATAGGAGCCCTCCTCCAGTGCTTTGATCATCTCCATGCTCCTCCTCTTGACTTGCTCCAGCAAGGAGGTCCATGTCCTTTATATGCTTGGAGCCTCCAGAGCTGGATGCAGCTACAGGTAGGGTTTCATGAGAGTGGATAAAGGGGCAGAACCATCTCCTTAGATCTGCTGGTCATTTTTCTTTTGGTGAATGCCCCAATATGGGCCAGATACCATCAAGCAGTTTTTCAGATCTCTACAGAAAACATGGGGTGAAATTGCAGCACCTCCCCTTGTCACAGCTTTTGTTTTCATAGCCAAAGTGACACAGTAATCATTATAAAATCTGATAATTTTTCAGATGTTATTCTCTCATGAAACTCTAAAATATATTTGAGTGTAGGAGACATAGCTGCATCTGTGCAAGCAAGAACACTTTCAGAGCACCAAGCACCTGGATAGAATAAAGATTTGAATAGCAGAGGAAAAGGAATGGGATACTATGAAGATACATGTCTGTAATTGCATTGTGTAAATGGGAAAGCATCTACTATCCTTATAGCATTAGTGAAAGCACAGCTGCCGAAAAAGCTCATCAAGTAAATATATTCCTGGCCTGTGTCCAGCATGATATGCAGTCTGCCACTACCAAAGTCAAGAAAAAAATTATACACCACATTAATAATGTCAGACTTTGATTACAGTGTGACACTGTGCCATGATGATAATGTTACGTCTGTATTTGTAGAGCAATCTTTTTTAAAGAGAACTTCTGGACAACTTTTGACAACTAATTTTGTTCTGACATCACCAGTAAATGCAGGATGCAGATGTTTTGTATGAAGTTGTTCCTGTAGAAAAAACTGTAGTAATGACAGTACCTCACCAATTTAATTTGTTGGGATTCTGACACTCTTGTTCTTAACACTTCATGATTTTTTCTGGACACATATCCCAAAAAAATTAAAATAATGATAGCAATGTTAACATAGTTATAGTTCATCATAATCACAAAAACAGTTAATAAACAGATAAAAACAGTTAATTTTTAACTTAATGCTTGAAGATATGTTGGCACACAGCTGTTAATGGATCATGAGAGATAATGGAGATTTTGATCAATTTCCATGTTCACAGCTTTGGAACAACCCTAGCAAGAAGCCAGAAATAAAAATCTTAGTAGCATTGTCCTGCCTGTCAGGCACAGCCCTTCAGCCACTGCTGTCTAGCCTTTGGTTTTCAACCCACAAATCTTTTCACAAGGCAGAAAATTGTCAACAAGCCAACATGGGACAGGCAAGGTCTTTTTATTTCAGAACCCAAATGAGCAGTATGTGATAGTACTTTCTTCTTTTGGTTATCACAGAATCACTTCCTTACACTGACAGATCTATAACTACTTGGTTTAAAATCTCTCATTCTTTGGGCCTACAACATCATGTTCACAAAACCAGACTCTAGTCACACTAGATTGTCACCAGACTTGTTCCCTACATTTCAGGGTTTCATTCTTAAGCCTGCTTCTACCACCCCAGGAAAACAGGGTAAAAACAGAGAGATACCATGATTGGAAAATGGTCACAGAGCTGCTTTTTGTGTTACGGAGATGCTTAGTTTCACACGCCACTTACGTGGTTTCACCTTCTCTTTCTGCATAACATACTGTGTTGATTTTGACTGGGGTAGAGCTAGTTTTCTGCATTGTGGTTAGTATGGGGTTATGCTTTGGAGTTGTGCTGGAAAGAGTGTTGAAAATTCAGGGATGTTTTAATCATTGCTGAGCAGCACTTACAAAGAGTCAAGGTGTTTTCTGCTCCCTACCCCATCCCAGCATCGAGCAGCTGGGAGTGCACAAGGAATGGGGAGCCAGGACTGACTCCAACTGACCAAAGAAATATTCCAGACCTTATCACTTCATGTTTAGTGTATAAAGCTGGGGGAAGAACTAAGAAGTAGGGGATATTTGGAGTGATGGTGTGCATTTTCCTGTGTCACCACTGCACAGGATGAGGCCCTGCCTTTGTGGGGATGGCTGACCATGGGAAACAGTGAATTAATTCCTTGGTTTGCTTTGCTCAAATGTGTGGCCTTTGATTTGCTTTTTAAACTGTCTTTATCTCAACACCAGTAAAAGTGAGTTTTCTCACTTTTAATCTTCTGATTAACTCCTCCATCCCACCACAGGGGTGGGGGCATGGAGAAAGGAGTGAATGACTCTGTGGGGCTCATTTGCTGGCTGGAGTTAAACCATGACACATACAAGTAGCAGAAAAGATGTCACTGATCCAGGATATAGCTGCTGCTCTCATTATCTTATGCAACTGTTTTTCCTCTCTGCTTCAAAGGACAGTATATTGCATATCACTGGGAAAATCCTGTCTTGATCTTTTTTTTCTGGAAAATTATTTTAATCTTCCAGACTCAGAGCATTCACACCTTGTAGCTCTATAAATTCCTTTTAAGCAGAGGAGGCTTATATCATTGAAGTGGAAACTCAGCAACACTAGAAAACTGGATGAAAAGTTCTCAAAGAAGCCAATTAAAATAAAAAAGTCATAGTTCAATGATTTGAAATCATGAAATTCTACTTCAGAACATCCTGAATGGTTTGAAGTCTTCTGCGACTGATCATGAATGCATTAACAGCTAAGGTCTCAAGAATTACTCATTTTTGTATACCTATGTTGTTGATAGCTATATTTTAGGTTGGTTTATTGTTTGGGGGGTCTTGGCAGGGGAGAGTTATTGTTGGCTTGCTTGTCTCAGGACTTCTTGTGTGTGGTCATTGCTTTTATTTTTTGTCTACTAATCTTCAAAATGTTAAGATTGCTTTCCCAGCCACCTCAAACTTGGGCAAAGACTTGAAACACTGCTTTTATATTGGGAATCAAAAGGCTAACAATATGCATTCAGCCAGAGCGTTTTTAACTCCTATTTTACAGACTGTATTTTTCCTATTAAATCTGAGCAAGTCACAGAACCACAGAATAAGTTGAGTTGGAAGGGACCCACAAGAATCACTGAGTCCAACTCCCAGCCCTGCACAGCGCCATCACCAAGAATCACACCACGTGCCCAAGAGCATTGTTCAAATGCTTCTTGAGCTCTGTCAGGATTGATATTGGGACCACTGGCCTGGGGAGCCTGTTCCAGTGCCCAGCCATCCTCTGGGTGAAGAACCTCTTCCTAATATCCAACCTAAACCGTTCCCTGACACAGCTTCAGCCCATTCCCTCGGTCACCAGAGAGAAGAGATCAGCTCCTCTTCCCCTCAGGAGGAAGCTGTGACTGCAGTGAGGTCTCCCCTCGGTCTCCTCCAGGCTGAACACACCAAGCGACCTCAGCTGCTCCTTGTGAGGCTTCCCCACAAGACCCTTCACCATCTTTTTCACCCTCCTTTGGACACTCTCTGGTAGCTCGATGCCTTTCTTATACTGTAGTGACCAAAACTACTCACAGTATTCAAGGTAAAGCCACACATCTAATTCAAGCACTTAACTTTGTTACCTAAATTAGACTTCTGGCAACCTTATCCAGAAAAGACAAGCACTTTCTGTAAGTAGGCCAAACCTTTCATATTCCGGAGTGATTTTAAGAGGAACATCAATTTCCTTTGCTATTCATTGATTTCTTTCCCCATCTATGTTTTCATTCTGTGTTTAATTTCATCCTGGGATATTCATGAACCATAACCCAGTTTTACAAACTTCATCTGTGAGACGTTCAGAGGCCATAATTTTATGGTATTTCAGCCTGAAATCCTTACACTTTGTTTTTCTTCTCATGAAAGTAAAATATTGGCTTAGCAATGATAATAATACAAAAAATAATAATGACTTTTTGAATCAGAGTGTTTCCCTCTACAACAACACTTTTACTCTACCAGTATTCCCACTGATGTACCCTTTTTTTCCCTAGAAATGGATTCTTGGCTAAATGATTTTGCTAATGTGCCTTTCATTGGCCTCCAAAAGTACTTTGCTACAGCATGCTATGGGAAAATAGCTTAAATATGGTTTTTATTATTCTTTTCTTTTAAGAAACTCACCTAGCCAGGCCAAAATCAAAAGTACTTGCTAGCAGGTTGACCTTAGACAAGGATTTCCTCTTTATTCCATGGAATAGACACCCATCTCTCATTAAAGTTACTGAAATGCTTGGTAGAACTCATGTTGCAAAATAAGTTCCTGGTGAAATGACAAAAGCTAATTAGAAGACTTAAAAAGTGAGAAATGTAAAAACAGTGCACATAAGATCACAGAAAAAAGACGTGGTACATACAGCAGATTTTCTAAGTGCTGGTATGTGATTCTAAGACAGCGAGGAGAAAGCATAGCCATAAACAAATTGATACTCCCAAAGAAGAACTGCTCGGTGACAGTGAGGTCCCCATAAACATCAGGATGAGACATATGGCATTGTACTAGCTGAAAAAGAGATCCTGATCTAATCCTAAGTGTTTACACACCAGTCCCTATGGATATATGGAAGACAAAAAACCCTGAGAAAAAAAATCAGTCTGTGTCTGTCAAGTTTCTCAGGATTTGCACTGAAGCAAGGCAGACAGGAAATTCCTCTGTAAGCTTTGTTTATTATCTACTCTTTTTCTTCTTCTTAAGTGTAAGACTTAATTCTCAATTTTGCTCTTAGATAAATTTACCTTCTTAAGTGAGTTATTTCATCTGTCAAACTCCTACACAGTCATTGACATCTAATTATTCCAATTTTGCCAAGGATGATGGCAAAACAAAAGAGATGATGGGTCATATAGAAAAAGATGTGAGTTTGAGATTTTCTTTCATTCTATTTCTATCATTCTAGGAACCTGACAGTTAATGTATATAGAAATATCCTAGAGGTATCATGCAGTCCTGACAGCATGCCCCTGCCATATAAAAATTGTAATGTTTTATTATTTACTTGATCCTATAAGACCAGCAGTGGGGGTTTTTTTGCTTTTTTTTCTCCCTTTTTTTTTCCTCCCTGCAGGAGTTTTTTTTTATGTGTTTTTTTTTTTTTTTTTTTTTTACATATAAGCAAAGCAGAGAATATTTCAAAGATTATTTCATAGGCAAAAAATCTGGTCCAGTTGCCTTAAGAAGAGGTGTTCCCCAGGTTCCCTCAGGTTCCCCCAAAACTTAAAATTTCCTCAAGGTTGCTGTTCAGCTCCACAGGGACACAGCCAAATCTGGCAGACTGAGATGCAGGGAAACCTGAAATCTTCTACCTGACAGAGCACAAGAAATAAACAGATCCTGGGGAAAAAATTAGCACTTCCATGTATTTTGTCAGCCTAGCTTTTCCTCTACATAATTTCTAAAACAGCTTCCAAGTGTCATAAAAATAAATATTAATGCATTTTTCAAGCACATTAATACTAAAATCAAGCCTAAGTGTATCCTCCATTCAACAGAGAGGAAAGGGCTTTTCTGCACTGGTGAGAAATTTCTGCAGAAGGTTATTTTGTAGAAGGCAGTACACACCCTAGGAGTCAAACATCTCTTTAGCATTAACCTTCACCGCAAATAACAGCAGCAACAAAACCGTTAATGTAACTGAGGACAGTGACAAATAGCTAGAAATTCAGATTAAAATAGATGCAACATTATTTTAACTTGAGGCAAATACACTCTCATGTAAGTTGTTTAAAGCGATTTAGTATGAGTCCTAACCATAGTACCTATACTTGAAAAAAATTTAAAAGAACAGAAAAAAACAAGACTGAGAAAATGTTGAAAATTGGGAGCTTAAGTGGTACAGACCAGTGGGTGTCTCAAAATACTGGAACAAATTAATCGCATTATTTCTAGTAAGCTTAAAAAGGATAGGAGATTAGTAGCAGTTGGTGTGGGCTTATCAGGAAGACATTGTGGCAAACTAATCAAAATTCCTCATATAGTCTGTTATTCTATTACAAATGAAGAGGAAATATTAGTTGTTTTAAACTGGAGTTTCAACAACCCTCTGCCATTGCTTTATATAGTGTTTCCAAAATTGTGCCACCTATATGAAGGTGTCAGGTAGATCCCACACGTGCTGCAGAACCACAGTCACCTGGTTGCTACAATTTGTTAAAAAATATCAGATGAGAAGAGGTATTATTTAGAGCCCCAGACAGCTCTGTTCTGAGCTTGGTGCAACTTCATTTTATCTTTAATAACTTGAATGATTGAATAGATGGTGCTCTGATTATTTTTACAGGCAATGCACAAGACAAGGAGAAGGTAAAGTATCTGAATTTTCATTTTGAATAATCCTGACAAACTGCAGGAGACAAAAGATTGCATACATGAATAGGAACAAACAGTAAGCTATTTTTAAAAATTGCTGGCAAGAATACTACACATTCTTCTTTTTCGTCTTTTCTTTCTTTAATAACATTTTTTCTCTAATAACTTTTTTTCTCATTCCAAAGAGTTTCTGTTACTCACAATCTCATCGGCAGGAAGAGTCCTAGTTAAACTGCCTTCTTTGAAGTATACTTATCTAACATCAATGAATTCTCCCTTGCCTGTAAGGGGCAGAGAAATTCACCTTTAAATACAAAAAGAGCTTGTAATTTATAGCAAATCACAGTCAGAAGGAGTAGTAACTTTGCCTCTTGTCCACAGAAAAGATGTTCTAAAACATTTTTCCCTCATGGGGTTTGACTCTGTGAAATTTTTAACTATTATATTATGCTATTATTACTGTTACTATTATTATTATTATTATTATTAGTAGTAGTAATAGTAGTAGAAGTAGTAGTAATATTAATATTAATAGTAATAGCAATATTAATATTTTTAAATTATTGTTGTTGGTATATTTTTCATCAGCCTTTCAATGGAATTCAAAAGCAAGGATGGAGGAAGAGAGGATGATACGAGGGTATAGCTCCAGTTGTGGTATGCTAATGGAAAAGTGCTCAGTAAAAATAAACTGCAGAAATTACTTACCAATACTAAGGGTGAATAGGCTGGACACTGGGTAAAAGGGTAGCATCAGCTTGCTCTTCTGACACAGAGTCAGTCAATATACTGTCAATTCTAGGACAACAGTGCATTTGAAATTCAGGATCACTAACCATGACATTATAGGTGTCAGTTTGAATAAAGCATACTATGCAAGTAACCCCTAAATTTGAAGAAAAGCCTTGCAAAGTTTGGATCAGCTTGCATTCTCAGTAAGTAAAAACACACTTGTGGGTTTTTAGTAGTGTTTGGGGTGCTTGATTTTATGGGGGCTTTTACCCAGAAAGTGTTGTGAATTTCTATTAAAAATTCAAAGCCAACTGTATCACAGCTGTTTCTCAGTCATTTGCACAATCTCCTTTTAAAAGTCTCCAAGGGAGATTCCTCTATAGATAAATATGTTCCAGTGTTCCAAAACTTACATAATCCCTCTCTGATCTTCAAGCTTATTATCTGAAATTTATTTTCTTAACCATTGTCATTATAAAGAGCATCTTATTTATTTTTCTTTGGAATCCTTTCTTTGTACAATTATTTTTCCACCTTCTTCTCTATCCTCTATTCTTAGGTCAGACTAGTCTGGATCCTTCAATTTCCTGTGCAGGGTGTGTTTTCTAAACATCAAGCTCATCCTGGTTTTGCTCATGACTCTCTCTTGATCCAAACTGTAGTGTCCTGCACTCCAGCTGGGTGTGGGGAGAGCCCAGAAGTGTAGCCCAGTCTATAAAAAATTATCTTTTTGCTTGCCCATAAAAAGGTGTCTTTTTCACCAGTGTCTTCAAAACTGTGCTGTGAGTGTTGTTTCCTGCTGCACTATTCTCTTGGGCAGAAATACTCAATGGGCAAAAAGTCACTGCTGGATTCCCTAAAAATAGATCAAAAATCTACCTCCTGACAGAGAAAGGGGTTTAATTTGTCTGCCAGGCACCTCAAGGGATGTCTCCAATATGTGATATGGATGAGATTATGTTAGATTTTTCACTCCCTACCTGGTCTAGTACCCCAAGAGTGTCTCATCATGCTCATCATGCAAATATAGACAGATAAGAAAAGACAAAAATGACAGGTTGCCATTATTATTTTTAACATTTTCCTTATACAAGTTGTACCTTATAAATTCTATTTACCTTAGGAACAATTAGTGCATCTTTTATGTTTTAAAATTGCTTTTCCATCTTTCGGTAACAGCAAAATTTTCCTTTATTTTTCTTTAAAAAACCCAATCCCTACAAATTGCACAAAGTATGAAATTAACAGCCAGCATTTTGATTAAGATTATGTATCCATACAAAAAGAAAGCAATTATTCATTAACATTTTCTCCTTCCAGTTTCCTTGCCATCTTCCAATTTTACAGCCCCAGAGCCTTCCAAATCTCAGTCCAGAGCTGTGCACACTGAAAGATGTGCCTAAAATAGAAGAATGGAAGAGATTTGTCTAAATGTCCTTATTTGCTGAACTGAAAGAGATTGTATAGTCATAGATTTTATAGCAAGGAGAAGCAAGAGGGGAATTTCATGACAGAGGTGTATCTTCATCACAGTGCTGCATCAAGTCATGGTGAAGGCAGTGTTGTTATTCCACCCACAAATGAAAAAATCATCCCATAAAACCTCACCAATATCCCATCCCTCCTTCTATTTTATTTTCACATCTGCATCTGAAGTATGTGTCATCCAAATAAAAATACTACAGCAATTAAAGATTGTAGCTTTGAACAATTGATAGTTTGCACCTCAAGCTAATAAGAACTAAAAGGTAAACCATGATTCACTGTACGTAAATTGAAACATGCAATGGAAAAAATGGAGATTAAATAATTTTAACTAATACCCTACATTTAGCTAATACCCTACCTTTACTTACAGATGTATTTAGCAAAGGAACCTAAAAAGCAAGTTAGTGCGCTTTATAATCATTACTTCAAATATTTCTCTCTGGAAATTCCTTTATGTCCCTGGAATATTATCACTGTATTACATGTTTAGAATCATCCTTGTGAATAACTCTTTGCTATTCAGTACTTTTTCTCTCACTGAACCAAAGCCTCTGACAAGTTTCACAGCACAAATAAATGGTCTCTCATTTACAGTCCAGGTTGCTTCGCTCAAAATTTGGGAGCGCATTTTAGAACAACTTTACATGACACCTGCTAATTAGGAACGTGCAGTTGCACTTAGTTAAAGGTTTCTCTAGCTATGGGATGTTCCTTTAGCAAATTCCTGAGATAAAACAAAACTCCAATCTTGCAGCCTCTAAGAGATGAGAAATGCTAAAGGTCAAATATTAAGTTGTCAGAGGGTTAGATGGTGACATGATTCCAGAAATCATTAAAGAATGGAACAAACTCGAGAGAGTGGGGCAGAAAAAGACAGAAAAAGGGACAGGGGTTGGTCCTGTTTAAAGCACAACTTTATCTGTAAAAATAAACCAAAAGGAACCAGGTGTATCTTTGAAGCAACTGTCTGGAACAGCAAGGTTGAAATAAGGTAAAACTTTTTAAAAATGAAGTGTTGTTGAAAGCGAAAGCAGAATACATTGTGACAACATAAAAATGGAAATAAATAAATGAGCTGAATTTAGACTGAGACATATGTAGGTAAACTTTAATTACAAAGATTGAAATCTGATCAGTAAGGAGGGATTGGTTTTCTGGACTGATACAAAGGAATATGTAAAAAGTCCCACAGGAAAAGAGATGTCCCCCATACTGCATGAGAGCATGTTAAACTTTTTGTTGGGCAGCAGATTACAAACTGGACTCTCAAGGTCCAATAACTAAAATGCAACTCCTATTTGCTCTGGAACAGAAACAAATAAAATATAATCTCAGTTTGTGACATGAAAGTCCTTTCTGCTACAATTTTTGGAAGGTGCATTGCAAGGTCAGTGAAATCAGTATTCTCTCCAATGTACCATCAATGTTTATTTTTAATTTGGGACTGGTGAATAAAGATTTAATGGGATTTTAATGGCCTGTTGGACGGACTTCGGTGTCCAGAGATGTGGCATCATATCCAGGAGTGTCGTTATCTGGATTAATTATCAATAGCGAGCAGTTATCATTAGAGAGAAGTGAAAACGAAAGAGGTAGTAAATGAAATTTACTGGGCAGAGAAGCTCAGAAATAAATAAATAACATCTGAGAAGTCACCGATGTATACTTCAAAATCATTTTCTCTTTGATATTTTGCATTACATCTGCCACTTCTTTTGCTGCTCCAGAATCTGTAGTGACTGAAATATTTCCCTTGCCAGCTAAACTCCTTCTTCATAATGGTAGCTGTACAACTATATATTGTACACAAAATTAATATCCAAATTGGCATTTAATGTCAGCAATGGGTTAATGTGAAACCTTGAGAAGACTGCCTTAGCTTAACCAGTAAATATTTTTTAATGTAATAAAGGACCCTTGCTGATAAATCTTTAACAAATGACAGTTAATGTTTTCAGTGTCTTATTTAAGACATGACTGATAAAGCCTGCTGTACATATGGGCTATCCTGAGTGACACAGAGTATTTTGAATGTGACCTAATGTCTAAAGGGTCGTTCCACTCATGTAAATTATATGCATTTTTATGCATTGTTGCACTTAAAAAAACCCAATCAAACAAACATTCTTTAAAGTTTTTTGACTCTCCAAAGCTTTTAGATAATCTGGAATTTATGAATGCTTGAACAGTCTAAATTCAGCAATACTTGTCCTAATATAGGCAAAGACTCTGTAAGAGGGAAAAGAAGGCAGGTTGTTATCCTTAAGAGAGGGATGTCTACTATGGGGGAAAAAAAAAGATCAGAAAGGATTTAGGATTAATCTAACTACTTCATACCGTGTGAGCTTTCACTGCAGGACTTTAATAAAAAGATAAATCAAATACTCCACCTGTCTGCAAATACATGGGCATACATGTGAAACTAATTAGACAATATCAAGTGGAAATAAAAAATTGATACTGTATTTACCCTCTGAAATATTCAATCCACACTTTCAAAATCTGAGTTGTGTGTTCAGAACTTAACAAATAGTATTTCATTATATGCTCTGTCTCTGTTTGTTCTGCTGTCTCTCTGGAAAAGTATTGAAGAACTACCTGTAACACAAACAGATAAAAATTTCATCAGTGGATCTCTGTACAGTGTAACAATTCACTGAGATAAAAACTATCTTCTCCTCCTGCAACATATACCTTGCTTTAGAGGGAATATGATAAATTGTTCCCTAAATACACAGGAGAAGTTCAATGCTGCACATCAGAGGAGGTATGCCAAGAAAATTAAGTCTGCCCTACCAGCAATTTGCTCAGAGTTTGAGGAACCTTCTCAAGAACACATCAGTCAGCACTTTGCTGCCAGCCTAACACAACTTTTCAGTTTTATTTTTGTCTCCCCTAATGCAAGGCTATTGAAGACACTGAAGGCTAAGACCAGACAGGCCTGTAGCAAGGTTGGTGCAGAGTTATTTAAATTTTTCTTGCTTCTGTGCAACAAAGGAGAACAGATGCACTAGATAAGCCAGAAATTTTTCTGAGCTAAAATAAGGTAGTTTACAACTTATAGAGCATTTTTCACTTAAAAACCTTAAAATTATTGTGTTAATACCGGGCTAAATCCAAAGCAAAAATTCATTTCCAGGTTCAGATTACCTAATTATGCCTTATATAACAAAGAGGATCTCAGATATTAAAATCTGTCAAACTCACCAAAACCTCAGTACTGAACACAAATGGCTCATCTAATCCTTTTCTATGAGCAGTTCCTATCTTTGTGGTAATCTGAAACAGCATAGCAGATCTGCAGACTCTTACAAGTCCATGTGTTTGACATCTGCTCCACTTTTTCAATACCAAATTCTTTTAAGATTCTGGCCCATTTAGTGTTTAACAAAAGAAAAAAGAAAAGGACTATAAATAAATTCTGCCACTTATTTCCCCTTTGCTGAGAGATGAAGATGGTTGACCTCCCAAGGATTCTATATAAATGCTGATTTTATCTAGCAGCAGGCCCTTGACCTTGGTGAGGGTGACAATTACTCTGATCAAATGGATGAAAAAGGCTGACAGACAAAAAGGGACTTCTTCCACCAGAGATCAATAGGTCATCAAAAATGAGACATCAAAATGAACCACACTAAGGAAATTTTGAATTTAAATGAAAAGGAAATCTAGAGATAGGAATGAATAATTCAGGTTAGTAAAGTGAGGAAAATTCCCCTTCTGCTTGTCCACTTGTGTCTGAGAGTTTGAGATCCTGCTTCTCTGGCTTACTTCAGCTTTATTTTAAATAAAGCTATTTTATCAAGCCAAGACAGTGTTGACAATGATTGCATACATCCATAAATTATCTTTTAGAAATATAATTCAGTTATTTTGAATTATACTGTTTCTTTAATGAAGCTTTTTGGAAGTAAATTATTATTTATATTTATATTTGCATTTATATTATATTTATATATGCAATCTTTTTGCAGTATCTGGTTCCTAAGTACATTTTTGTGTAATTATGCATTATTTGTGCTGCTGGCAACTAAGATAAAATTTTGAACTAAAATGTGTCAGGAAAATGTAGAAAATGCATTCTAGAAATACTGTAATGAAATCTAGTTTCCATTGAATCTTATTTTTATGCAGTTTATATGTTGGATTTACATTAGCTGGAGTCCTCTTTGATTATAGTATTGTCTCAGTATTCAGTGTTTTACTTATATCACTGATGGATGATTATTAACAAAAGCAATAGCTGTCTTTCAGCTCATCAACATCATCAAGTCTATAACATCCCTGAACTTACCGTGGTTGTCTATGTAAAATATTGACTCCATTTACGCTGGAGAACATTCCAGGATGACAAGCAAGGTAACTTCACTCTTTCTAAATTCCCTTCTTACTATCTATAGCATGTATCAAATATCTCTAGGCTGTGAGTTGAAAGCAGGAGTCGCAATACAGTTTTACAAGACAGCACAGTTAGAGGATATGTAGCTGGAAAGCAGTCAGGTTGGTGAGGACAGTCTGCTTAGGGCTCCTTCTGCAGACTCCCATCAAAAGTAATTAGTGATTTGATCATGGCATGCTCTTTTCTGACCAGATCTTGCAGCTTCAGCAAATCTGTTTAACAGCATAGAAAACCTTCCATAGGCTGCACATTGAAAATGGAACAGAGAGCAAGCTACCCCCATGTATACTTGGCTGTTGTATTAGAATTAGAAATACAGTCTAGACAGACTAGAAAATATTCCTCTCATCATATCTTATTGATATTTCAAGGTCCATAAAGTTGTTTGCCTGATTTTGCTAAATATCAGTGTGCACAGTTCCTATTGGCACAGCTGGCTCTGGTTGTGAGAGAGAAGCTTGTGCAGCAGCCGACAGCTTTTGATGAGTGAAGAAGAAAAAAGCTCTAAGTACTTAAAGAAAGAAATAAAAAATAGGGTTGAATACATGCTGGACTCAGAATATATATAATACCATAAAGGGGAAGTGAAAAGGCTTTTAATTTTTTGTTCTTTATATGAATCCTAAAGCTCAATCCAGTAGGAACATGTATGTTAAAAGATACTTTGAAATACCAAGGCAGGGAAAAGAATACAACTTTGTATCAGGCAGCTTGATGGTTTGCAGTGAATTAGCAAGGGATGCAGAATCACAATGGAGTAAATATATTTATGCAGCCAGTGGGCACTTTATCCAGATGCTTGTGGAGCTGCATTGACTGGCCTGTACTGTTTCATGTTTCTGTGCACACATCAGGATTACAGAGCTATGCACAAATGGCAATTGATGCATGGCTCTTCTGATTACATGGAATTTTACCTCTCAAGTGCCTTTTGCGTCATGTAGTCCATTGTGGTTTTGATTCACAAGCTTCAGTCTTTGTATAATTTTTAGACTGAATAAGTGAAGCATAAGTTACTTTTATGAAATAAATAAAGCTATACTCTAATTGCATTAAGTTACACTCCAGCTAACATGCTGTCTTCAAATCACAGGCTTTGTGTTTCAGTCTGGATTTCTTCCACTCCTTTCCAAAAATTTGTGGAATAAATGAGAAAAGTTTTCAGCCCTGAGAAACATCCTGTTGCCAAACCAAAATTCACTGATATGAAATACATATGGCCAATTTAAAAGTTATGGCCTATGCTTGCATCAGAGATGACCTGAATAATTTATGAATTCTGCCCTTACACATTTCTCTTTTTTATGTAAACTCAAAGCACAGTTTACATAAAAACCCTGACATATTTATATCGTTCTTTCATTGTTCCAGCAGCAAATTTGTGATGCGCAATAAGCAAAGTTTTGAAAACAGTAGGTAATTTTCATGTTTTCCATGGAAAGTGTGTATCTATGGCTAATTTATTACTAGATCTCCCACTCATTACTGATACAGAAGGGTACCTGGTGCAGCTTCATCTAGTCATGATATGTTTTGAGAAAAGACCATTAGAGAAATCTTCCTGGCTTTCTTTCTATTTGGAGTTTTGCTTTTCTGATTTATATGGTCTTGTCCAACAGTTAATGGGACTGATGCTCACTTGCCTTAGTCAAAGGCTGTTTGAAAGACTATAAAGTTAATTTATTGAAATGTAATTAGCACTACTATTAATTTTTGCCATGCTTACTGTCGTCGGTTTTAATGCCGCAGATTCAATTTACAACAAATTAACAACATTGTGAGACATTGGTATTAATTCATCTGGTCTTCTCTCCCCCAGTAAATCATACTGTAGGGCCCTGAACACCCAAGGGAGTGAGTGAGAGAACAAAGATTACTTGAAATATATAACTACATGTCCTTGATCTTATTCAACTCATTTACTTTGGCAAAGCCTGCCAATATCCAGGCCTGAAAGTTGAACTCGGCTTAAACAGAGAACAAATGCAGTGGGTCCAACACTAAATCAGGCATGCCTCTCCAATTGTGGTCCCAAAACCTAAATGGAAGGATTTCTCTGTTAATGCAGGTATTCCCTACTGATCTTCCTGAGCACCTCTGATCATTCTTATTATTCTGTCTAAGTTTACCCCAGTGGAATCCACTTATCCATCAGCTGAAACTTATACTAGTGGTTATTTAGTGTGTTGGTGATCATTTAAAAAAAAAGACACCCTCTAGCACTCCACAGGTTATTTGTCTGCCAAGTCTGACTTACTTGACTTTTTTTTTATACTTTCATAGTATCCAGAAATGAAAAGAAAGAGAATTTTTTAAATTTTCTGAATAGCTCAAGCAAAGAAAAAAAAAGTGCTTTTAGGAATACATCTGGTTTAGTTATGAAAATAATTTCTTTCTAGTGTAAAAGAATTGTCTTCATTTTGCAGACTGGCAGTGAGACACAGGGAGCCCAAAATCCAGATGCACAGAAATATCTGGATGCTTAATTGCTGCCATAGAATCACAGCCATTTGTAGAGTGCATTAAGCAGCATAAGTACTGCATGAGTAAGCAGGGCTTAAAATCTCACTCTGGGAGTCACAATAGCAAATAAAATGTGCAAAGATGCTGTCGTCTAATGGGCATTGAGAAAACATCACCTAATCCTCAGTACCTGAAAACCCACCCAGCCACCTCCTTCCCTTCTCCATTGTAAATCACAGGAAAACCTGGTGTGTGTATTCCTAACATTAGGAACAGGCAAATACAGTGCAAATCTTGTATGGCAGAGCAGTTAGAAAGTCTCTGAGCAGGAGTTTTAAAAGTTCTAGTTCTGTAATTAGGCTCTAAAGCTTATGAAGTGTTTCTGATCTAGGCTTAGGAGTGCCTCAAGATCCCACAGGAAGGCTAGATCATGGGTGTTTAGGCTGTGAAGCATCCCACCAGTAGTTTAGCAGGGAAAAAAGAGACATACAGAAGAAAAGTCTTCAGCAAACCGGATGTCCCCAGTACTGCGTCTGCTGGGAATGTTCTCCTCTAGATGCATTAATGCAGATACTGCATAGAAAGAAGAAACAAGGCTTTCCAAAAACTTTAGTAATTATCCTTAGTATGCTCTTCTCCAGAGCAAATCTGATTTCCATTGTTTACTCTCACATGATCTGGTTGCCATCATTGAAAGAACCATCTCTCTTCCTGTTTCTAACATCTGGAGTTACATTCCTCTATTTCCTTACCTCACTAACACTTCATCTATTCTCTGAATTTCTGTTACGAAATTTTTCTTAGTTGCATTCTCCCTCCCTCTGCTTATTTTCTACCAATTTCATTTTGTTCAGTGCCTGCACAGCAGCCACTAGCTTCAAGAGCACACTTAAGAGTATAAAGAAGGCAAGTGGTTTTTTTTCAAATTTTTCACTTGTTTCTATATGAAGGTATACAAAACTGCCTTTATTCATTTGCCTGTACTTAAAAACAAGTGCTGACAAATCAACATCTATTGAAAATAAAAAACTTGGAAGAGTTCTGTACTCATGTCACAACACTTACACGTTTCTCCCACTATGAAATATGTGTGTAAGTTTCCACACATACATATGGATGTAGAAAAGTCAAAACTGTCACAATTAACTCACTGTGCACTTGAACTTTTATGACGTACACATCATTACAGCATATGTTCAGCACAGATGTCACAGCTGTTAAAAAAAAAAGGAAAATCCAGGAACTTAAGGAACTTATAAGAAAAAATATCATAACTAAAATAATAAAATGAACACCCTTCCAGATGACAAAAATTAAAAAAAAAAAAAATAGAACTAATAGAACTTGGAACAATTGTATGTAGACATTTTCATCCAGCTACAATTTCAGTATTATTTAAGTCCAAGTGTATTTGAATTTGGAAAATATTGCCTGAAAACTACTCTCTTTCTTTACGATAGTATAATGATACAGTTGAAATAAGAGAAGAATGACGGGGTTTGGAGTATACATTTTAAAACTGTTCTATCACTATATTTCAATATGTACTTAAACCTAAGTTTGAGCTGCCTTGTTTATTTAAGTGGTATATTAAACTCTTTTAAGTGTTGGGTTGTTCAGCTATGCAAACACTCACATGATCAGGTTCATTTTCTAAAGAAAATGGAAGCTATTTTTGGTTTTATGTTTTGAAGAGAAAATTAGTAAAATGAAAGTAAAAAAAGAGAAGCAATAGGTATAAAGATTCAGAGAAACACGAGGCTTTAGATGTAGATATTAATTTAAAATGTCAACAGTCAGTGATAACTATGCTTTAAAGATAAAAGGATAAAAATTCAGGATGCACAGGAATACAAAAGAAAATCTGAGAGACCAGAAGTGCTCCTTTTCCTAGTTAATGAATGACCCCGGACACTGCTGCCTTTCATCAATACAACAAAACAAGTTACCAGTACAGTACAACACCTATTTTATGCACTGTCAGCCCTGTTCCTTCCCAGCTGGTGCTTGACAACTGAGCCCTCTTAGCAGAGCAGGTGAACTGCTGACATGCAAGAAGTGTCTTCTCTTTTAGCAATTTTAGTACACAAAACTATCAGCTTGAGGAACACTCATCTTTAACATGACTATATTCTGAAAATTTCAATACTTTATCCAGAAAATTTACATGTAAAGTGTAATTCTATTAAAGGTGTCATTATGCCCAGTCTATATATCTTATGACTCAAAGTGAAAATGCCAGAAGTGAAGGAGACTAAAAATAGTTGTGCAAAAATAATTATTATTGCTTTGATTATGCAAATATACTTTAGGTTCTGGTTTTAACAAAAGCACTCATTCTGAGCTATCATTTGCAGCATCTCCTCTGTGTACACAAGGAAGTTACAGTCCTAATTTTACTTCACATTTCTGTCATTCTCATATTCCACAGGAAAGACAGTATGTAGGGCCAAACATTTCTCCCAGCACTGAAGATAAACTAAAGCCCTCAGGTTTTAATGAGTTTATCTTTAGGTCATGTTCAATCACTTACTGTTATTATTATTTTTTAACTTTGAGAGTGCATCTGATATATTTTGAAGAGATGACACAGAATGATACAAGACCTTGTATTTCTGGTAGTAATGACTCAAGCTCCAGATATCTCCTTCAGTGGTGACCAGTTCTGGTAATAGGACAGGGAAACTCTTTCATCACAATACTGGAGAAAATTCAGATTCACATAGTATTGAATTGTGTATGAATATAGATGATCAGCTCATATTCACATCATATATATATATATGGTTATATTTAGGTCATATTTTATATTAAATCATGTTAAATTATAAATGTCAATATATGAGTCATCCACAAAATACTACCACAAATTATTCCTTACCGACAAAAAATGAATTAAACATAATACTCTTGGAAGCTATACAATAGAGACTCTGAAAACTACTAAAACTTTAGTATCAAAATATAAAATGAAAATTTGCTATTCTAAATTAAAAATCAGGAAGTTTGCCTCATACTTAATACTTTTCAGTTATCCTTCATATATGTAATGGTTCTACAGTCCAAGAACAATCCAGAACAGGCAAGGGCTACTACCAGGACTAAAATTCAGTTTGTGATCAAGTTCAGTTTCTCTGAGTATGGATCTCTGGATGTTTTGAATGGAGTTGTTCTACAATCTTCTGGCCCAAGCTAAGATTCAAAAGTAAGCCTTGAAAAGTTGGGAAAAATTTCAAATAATCCAGTCCCTTCTAGGTTGGCTTGGTTGATTGATACTTTTGGGATTTTTTTTTTATCAAAAACCCCTGCTAGCCACACAACAATATATGTAAATAATATATTCCAATTTTTGTACAGTGAGGGAATGCATCTCATGAGCTAAAACCCTTTATTCTGCATATTGCACCTAGACAGTCCCTGCTCTCAAGTGTTTTCCATTAACCTACAAAACAAACAACAACCACGTGGGCAGATAACAGAGTTCAAAGATGAGTCCAGGCTGATCAGCATCCTCAGCAGCTCTTAAAATTTACCTACAGCCTAACAGATATCAGATTTTGGGACACAACTGAGATGAAACCTCTATTTTTATCCTACTAAGACATGGCTTTGGGACTGTCATTTTGTGTTGATCAACCCATTTTCTATTCCAAGTAAGTCATGGGGAGGCAGTCAAAGCCTGTCAGAAAGTGACAAAATACCATCTTCCCACAGACAATTTATATAGGCAGTGTTTACATGAAAAGCTGAGAAGGAGCAGATCTCGTCAAACTGAAAAGGCCAACAGTAAGTTGTAAACTGAAAGGTCATTTCTGGTGAGGCACTGAAGGACTGAAAGGAGGTCAGCCATCCCTAATAAAAATTACTCGTTACCTCCAAATTATTCAGTATTTATGTGTTTCAATGTGAAGAGCTTTGATTTTCATGAAAATTTAAAAAAAAACCACAAAGCATGTAATACAACTATGAGGAATGGTATGAGTTCAAATTGCTACATTAGACTGGCTAAAAATGTATGAGACATGGAGCTAAACATAGAAGCAGGTGTAAAAACAGAGATTTGATGGAAATACTTTTCTCACCTGTAAAAGTTTGGGACAGTTCGCTAGTTTTTCTGAGTTTTGCTTCTTTCTCTGAAAAGTCTGGCACTAGCTACTACTGATGGTAAGACATTGGTTTATATAGCTTTGTTTTGACATATTTCACACTGAAATATAACAAATCAACAGCTAGTCTTGAAAACCCTGATCAGTTTGCACAAGATAAGGCTGCAGACTTGCACTAATATATGGTCAGTGTCACTCCATGAAAGTCAATGGACCATATTTTTTCTCTTCATTACACTAGTACAGCCCCATTAACTATAGAAATCATTAATCATACAGCAACACTGAACTCTGTGATGTTGTACAGGATATAAATTAGGCAAGAATTTGGCCTCTTGGCCATTTTTCCCCTGGTTTGTTTCTGGCAGGAAATCCCTTGTTTTATTTTGCCTCAAAATTCAAGTCAGCTTGGTTGATAGTAATTGTATTGCACAAAAAGCTATATTCTGATAGACAACTATGAACATGAAAATAAATTAACATAAAAATAAATATTTAGAAGTTTGGCCATAAGCAACTGATTGACTTCTTGTAACACTTTGAATCACTCCCAAGATTTTTCTCTCCCCTCTCCATTTCTCTTGTACAAAATACAAAAAAAACGACAACTTCCTCTATTAAGAAGAATTATACATTAATATTCATAATATTAAAGCATTCCAAAGCTTCTGATATAGATGCAAGTTACATTTTCTTTCCAACTACATGTGAGGGCTTTTTTTTGGTTTTTGGTTTTATTTGGGATCTCTCATGAAGTGAGGACAGAGGTAGGAAAATTGTTTTCTCCTGCAGATCCCTAAGAAATTATTTACAAAAAATTAAGATCAAAAGTATTAGAAACATTGAATAATAAAAAGATTATGAGATGGAGCCCATGTAACTAGATAAGGCAGGCAAAGTTGTCCCTTTTACTAGAAATAGGTTTAATTTGGAAAGAGCATAAAAAATATCAGTACTTAAACTCACAAAGAAAGGTTATTTTATTATTTGAATACATTCTGTCATACTTTATCTATAGAGCTCCAGCCTATAAAAGTCTCGACTAGTGTTTCTTGACTAAAGTGCCTTGTTTAAGGTGGCACTGCTTAAGTGCTGCATCACCAGGAAAACTATGGCACTAGCAGATTGAGATTTATATAAGCAATATTTTAACCACACCACCAGTTACTGTTAAATGGTATGAAGGTGAGAACTTCCAAAATCAAGCCAGAAACATCAGCTAAAAGACTGACTAAAACCAAACTTCACTTGTCAGAAAAAGTATTTAAAGTGTTGCCACAAGGAAGTCACTTGTCCTTACAAAGTGAGAAATAGCCAGCAATCAAGAAGTCATTTTCTCTGTGTCAGTCATCTGCCCAGACATAAGTCAGTTGAAATTAAAGAAAGGGAGAAGTCATTTAACTGGCATCTCTAGTCAGGCAATAATAGAAGCTAGTCATTTTCCCATAGTGTTCATGCCATTTAAAGAGACTCAAAAATAATAGCAAGTAACCTTATAATGCTCTCAATGATTATGTAGAAGGACAGGAACACAGGATCTTAGAAGCTACTTGGTACCTGTTTGTATCAATTACACCAATGAATTGATGTAGAGGTGCATTAGCAACTGTGTATTGCTGGAGCACTAGCAATTATTCAAGCATATTTACTGAGGTTTAAGGATAGTGTAATAGCAGTGTCTGCATATTTCATATGCAGCCATTGTTACACCCCATTAAATGCACTGGTAATGACCCACTTCTATTTAATTAATATGCAATGAGCATGATATTAAATCTAACATGTAAATTAAAGCCCAATTTCAGTCACTTAATTTTGAAGTGTGATAGAAAACTTTGGAGCTTGATGGCCTGTGTTTGTTTCCCTCACTCGTCTCCCTCTGCAGAGCTCAGATTATGTTGGGAAGACTCTAGATAGACAAAAAGGGAAAGTTTTTATGACCAGAAATTTCAGTACAGTGTACCCTTGTACATGTCACTACAGAAAAAGGAGGAGGCAAAATTAAAAAAAAAAAAAGGAAATGTAGTTGGTTCAGTTCCTATTAACCCAATCAATACACTGTATGCTGGCATGCCCTGAAATATGCAATTTAATTCTTGATGCATCCTGGCATATAAAAATAGCAAACAGCAATGCAAGAACAAAAAGTTGTATGTCCCAACAGGGTTTTTTTCAGAGCTCTTAGAATTACTAAAGTTACAGTCATAGTCATCAGTCACCAGCTGATCTGTGGCTGTGCTGAGGATCCAAAGGATCAGGGCTATCAAATACTCAGACGTGACAAGCTGGAAATAAAAGAAACCTGTAAATAAAGGTTTACTATATGTAAACCTATAATTTTAACTACTTGCCAGTCTATGGAGCACAACCCTTTAAATAAGAGCAAAAGACAGGAAAAAAAACATGCAGACGACAGCAGTGTTGCATGACCCAGATTCAGACTACCTCTAAGCTGCTTTTATATTCCCTCCTATTTCCTGGTCTCCACTTGATCCCTGCTTCTGTCCTACAAGAGTGCTTTGTTTTCTAGGAGCCATTAGCCTAAAGCATGCTTGTTGAAGCACATCATACTTCACTCCTACTTGTCATTTTCCTTACATGTCCCAGATATGTTCCCTACACAGAGGGTAAAGGGTATCTCAATTTGTTGTTTCACATTGGCACATTTCAGATCAGAGTGTCAAGGATTTGAAAGTTCTACAGTAAATGTTTCCAAACCATATGCTTTACCTACCTCTTTAGTTATGCTAATTACAATAGCTTTGAAAACTCCTCCAAACCCATCCATTAAAATTCTAATTTCAATGTAGCTAGATGTTTCTACAATAGTGATCCAGCAGATCTTGATTTTGACTGAATGATTATTCATTCTCCTTCTATCCCAAAACAGAAAGAACTATTTACTCTCACAGAAAAAATGCATTATTTCTATTCTCTTTTCCTGGGCACAACTTCTCTTCTTCCCTATCCCTTTTCCTTTCCTCCTTTCTCTCCACACAAAGCTCCCAGTACTCACGTCAGTTACCACTAAAGTATTTTGCAATGCACAGAACAAAACCACAATGGTCTCACGACTTTCATCTTGAGCTAAAAAGGAAAATGGAAAAATATAGTGCAGCAGTGTCAGAAGAAGTGATTGAGATGCAGCTTGCAAAGTTGATGATTTTTCAGAATGCAAATGAATTATTTAAATAAAAGTGTCTAATTGTTTCATTGCCCTTCAGTATCAGTGGTCATTAACATCCTTTCAGAGTTAGTGCAAAGTGGCCCAATCAAAGTAGAAGCAGTTTTGCTATATTTAACACTCACCTTGCTAGAACCCTCCGTTCTTCCCTCTTACAAAAATCTGCCAATGTGCCAATGTCTGAGTTGTTTTTTGGTGTGGTTTTTTTTTTTTTTGGCTTTTCTTCTCCCTGGAACATAGGGTTTCAAATCTTTGGCACTGTCTAGTATGTAAGCTATCATCAAAAACACATGGACATTTTCTTACATTTGAATCTACCATTGCCCTTAAATTAGAATTCATTTGCATTCCAAAAACATAAGAGCAAGTCACAGACTTGAAATATCTGAAATTTTAAAAAGCCTTGCAGAAGGCTGTCCTAGCAAATCCAAATTTTGGCTGTTTTATATTTTTGGCTGCTTTATATGTCATCCAAATGCAATTTTGAAGGCAGCAAGAAGGCCTATTAGTATTTTAAATTAATTTTTTCTAGTGCATTAAGTGTTTCCAAGACCTTAGCCATAGAAGTAACCCATGTGTTTATGTAATCGAGTAAAAATAACAAAAGGTGAGCCACCTACTCTTACAGAGAAAATGAATTTATGCAAGGTCACATTTCAAGGCTAGCATTTTCCATTAAACAAGCAATTTCAAGGCACTTATGAAACATATTAACAAAGAGCTGCATAAATTAATAGAGTATCCTGAACCATACAGGGAAATTAAAGGTTATAAATTTAGACCAAGTATGAAACATAATAGTGATTTCCAAAGGTAGTTTATATGGAAA
Organism: Ammospiza caudacuta; assembly: GCF_027887145.1. Classification (NCBI taxonomy): domain Eukaryota; kingdom Metazoa; phylum Chordata; class Aves; order Passeriformes; family Passerellidae; genus Ammospiza; species Ammospiza caudacuta. Next base: position 46,560,828 of record NC_080598.1, on the reverse strand, counting down.
GAGACACGTTTTGATTGATGATACAGCCATAAAGTGAACATTGCATATGTCTGTTTCTCATATGAAAAGAAATTTATATGGCAATAGTTTAGAAGAATACCATGTATAAGAAATAGATATCTGAGCAGTACCTGTTTAGCAAGAGCAATATATCCACACTTAAAACCAGTGTGTCCTACCTCTCATACTTGGAAACAGGGTTCATAATTTTTTTCATGCCAACATGTCAAGAAACATTTAATTGCTCACAATTACATTCCTAATTATTTGTTCACACTATTGTATGTGGAATTGAGTATCTTAAAGGGTGTTTAAAGATAATGATGATAATTTTGGATATGCAAGTCAGTTTACTCATGTAAGCTTCCACATTTTGTGTGTGTACTTAAGTATCAATGAAAAATACTACTTAGAGAATTTTTACATTACATGCTCTGGTAAAGACCAGTCAGTTCTGGATATAAGTGGAGAAATTCTTTACTGAAATATCTGCCTCTTTAGGATTTTATCCATGTTAGTTTGAAGAGTTCAATGTAACTGAAAATCAGTGTTACTGCTGTAGAAAAATAGGATATCATGGAATGTAGAAATGATTAAAAACCATCACACCACCAATTTCATAAGTATAATGGAACATGATTTGTTCTCTGACTTTCACTAGATGATTGCCTCTGCTCCCGCTGTACATGCTCATTGAAAAAAAGGATCCTTTTACGAATTTGTGGGGTAATAACAAAGAACCTCACTGGGACTGCTTGAAAATTCACCAACAGTATGCAAGAGAAAGTTCCCAAACTGTGATTCAATCCCTTTCTTTTCTTGGAAATAATGTTCTTTTTTTCATTTTCTTTTCCTTTCCTTTTAGCCTACAGACAACAGTGGCTATCAAGGAAAAAACAGATGACTCTGTATAAAATACATAATAATTCTTCAATAATAAAGAAGAGAGAGCTGAATAAATCCCTTAAAATAATAAATATTTCTATTAAATGTAACTAATTCAACCTGGAGACCTGAAAAGGGGAGGTCACTTTACATCTGCACTGTTTAGTAGGAGGAGTTACCTAATTTTCTGAGATTGTATCCCCATTGAAGAGAAGGTATTTCAAGAATCTATGGGTTGATACATTCCTGTGTGGGGCAGGCCTTTACCAAAGAATGTCAATTTGTTAAAACACTTTTAAAATTCAATGTTGGAGCAGATGTTTGACTATGTGGATAATATATGCCCTGTGAAGACATGGCCCCAAATTACTGCGACACAGTCATGGCCAGAATCTCTACAGACAGCTCACACACTCTGGCTATCAGCTTAGCTGTGTCAGACAGGTCATCAGGGGTCAGCTGTCTCCTCACACAGCAGAGGAGTTATCAAATCTGTCATTTCTCAGATAACAGGGGTTCGGTGATTCGGAGGCCACTGTTTTTCACCAGGGTAGGTATGGTGAGAGGCCAGCATCTGGAACAATTTGTACCATAGGTAATGTATGCTGAAGTTTATAAGTCCTCTGAACTTTAGTCCTGGTCAGGGCAAAGTAGAAAGGGACTATTTAATGAGTTCCATACTGCAGAGAAAACTGGATTTGTGAATCATGCCAATTTCTCTCTGGAAATGATATGAGGAAAAGTCTCACTGAAGACAATTATCATAGCTTGGTGGGAATCATAAAGTGAGGCATGTGTGTGACTGAGTCTGGGGACTGATTCTTGGGGCAAAGATGCCAAAATGGAGGCCTATATGTCACCTTACTGTGCAGCTTCACACTGTGAAGCCAATTTCTAACTAGAACAATTATTATAATTGTATAACTAGCAGTAGACTGATTCCTCCCCAAAAATGCCTGTAAGTTCCTGATAAACTTGACTGCAGAGTGGAAAAGGAAAAGTACACAACAAAAACAAGCAAAAAACAGTGGAGAAAGGCAGGACCTAGCACCCCATCAGTCTCACAAATAGATCACCTAAATGACCAGGTTTTGGAATTTTGGCAAACTACACTGGCTGCAATAATCACACCTCCTGCTGATATTTATTCTGTTTTCCCAAAATGGTGTTTTATTGTATTTCCTCAATAACATTATTTTTAAATCTTTTAACCCATAATTTATGAACAGAGAGGCATTGCTCATCAAGAACTCCTGCAATGTATAATCTGACTGGTCAGGGTTCTGCAAGGTCTTGAGCCAAATTTTTCATTATATAATCTTAGAAATTAAAAACTGTTCTTTTTATGGTCATATCATGCCTGGAAGAAATTTTACATATGTAAAATAGTATTAAGAGTTCAGAAAACAGCATGTGTGAATGCATAAAAATAAGACCTGATGATGTATGGTCACATTTGGCTAAGAGAAATTTTTCTCTTGTAATTATATTTCACATCTTTCTTTCATTACTGACCTTTCTACAAGCTTCCCATTCCTTTTCAAGGTGTCATTAATAAAAGCAAAAGTTGTGCAAGTTAGGTCTTTTTTATACCGTTTCTGGAAAGTAGCCTGAGGAGAAAGTTAACATTTTCCTACAGCAAGGACTTCACAACAGAGGCCCCTGTTGCAGGAGAGTGAAGTGGCCCAGCCTTCATAAACAAGTTACACATTTCAGCAGCAAACCTGTACTGTCAACCTCTACTTCTGCGGAGCAAAAGAACAGATGTTTCCATTCCACACACAACTCTACTGGGTGTGCTCCACCGCTTTGTGCCTGTGTGAGCTGCTAAGGCCTGTGCAGAGTTCTCTTTACCTGAAGTGGGATAGCTGCACCACTCTAAATTAAAAGAGACTGACTAGGGAGACAAAAATAGAGGAATTAATCTGGGAGATGGATGCAAACACACCTCAGCAAGGTATATAGGGATATAGTAACAGAGGCACATTTGAGTAACTACAGACTGTGGAAGGTTCTGCTATTGAATCCATTCAGTTTTCCATCTGATTAGGTCTTCTTTAATTGCAATCTGTATTTTCCGGTTCATTGCCACCTTACACCACTCATTTCCAGTGGAGAAAATGTGGACGTTTTCCAGCAAATTACAACAGGTTTTCTGTATGTCATCCATTATTTACAACAGAGTCCCTGATAATTTAAATCCAATGACACTATGAAACATTGCCTGGATATTATCTGGTCGGTAACAAATAAAAATATGCTGAACAATACACTCACCAATGTGTTAATATTAGAATTTATTTCCCCAGGGGGGAATGCTGGGCCATAAGAATGAATTAATATCTATCCTTTATAATAAGTTTCACTAGATCTTTTTTCGTCCATTTAAGCAATTCCCAGAGATGTACTTTGCTTTTCAAAAACTTGAAATACATCAAAATAAAGGCGATTGGAAAATGTTTCATAGGACATTCTTTATTTCTCCATAGGAAAATGCTGATTCCTTGAAACCAAAATATTTTACAAGCAGAAAACTGGTCTAAAAATAATCAGAAAGGGACTTCAGATGTGACATAGAATGGTTCTCTCAGTGGCAGCAAAGAACAGCCTATTTTGAATCAATTGCCTCACACGACAACCAGTTTAGGCATCTCTATAACCTGAGTTTTTACTAGGGACTAATAATCAGTTACCTATCATCTGAGGCGACAGTCTTTAGCAGTTAGAGTGAAAGAGTTTGGCCTGGTGAATGCTTAATCACTTTAAGAAGTCAAACAGTTTCCATGGCACACCTTTCCTCAACCTTGTTTAAGCATACTGCTGGAGAAAATATAGATCAAATCCCTTCCTTGGAGGTTGCAGAATTTTGATCTTAATCTGGAGTATTGTGTGTAATGTTGTACTCATTCATCTTGGTACTTTGTAATTCTAGAATCCTTAGGGGGTTTTGGGGAGATGGGTTCCTTGGGAAGGGCTTGGAGGGGGGAGGGTTTGTTTGTTTCTTTTGCACAGGGTGGGTTTTCAGATTTTTTTTATTTCATGTTTATCTAGAAGAAATGAAAAAAGGACTTTTGGACACTAGTTTAGGGAAAAAAAAAAAAAAAAACACAACAAAAAACCAGCCTATCTTACTTATTAATGTAGTTGTTCCATATCAGATGCATGAAAATACTACACTGAGTCCCTAATCTGATACATCCATGAGATGAAATACAAATGAAAACTCCTAATACATTAGGATTAGTTTTTACTTTTTTTTGTCAACACATGGTCCAATCATATTACAGTTTTCATTCTTCTTATTCCCCTTATAAAGCTAAGGACAGACTAGTAATTCTGACCCTGGATTCACATACAAAAAGAGAAAGATGTTGAATTAACACAGTAGTTGTGAGGCTTCTGTTCTGAGCATATAGAACTGGAAAAATTCTGTGCTTATTTAGGTATTTTGTTTGAAAATCTCTAACTTTATAGCTTTAGTCAGTTTTGATTTCCCATTAGCATGGAAGGCATTTCTAGATCTCTAATAATGAATCCAAGGAAAAAGCATGAATGTGGCACACTTTATAAGAGATGCATAAAATATATGAACTTTTTTTCCCTTAGCCACTATCCCATATGGAAAGTTCAGCTAAATTTAATTAAGGTTACCAACATTGTAATTTGAATTGTTACCCATGATGCTTTCTGCTCTTTATAAAGCATTTCCTTTTGAAATTGTCATGACTTATATAAGCATATAATTTTTTTCCCTGTGGCTAGCACGTGGTTGAAATATTAGATTTACTGTGAAATTCCTGCAATTACTATTTTGCTCTAATCTAGTTGACTATAGAAGCATTTTCAGGACCCTTTTTAAAGAATGTCATTGACTGCATTATTAGTTCTGATAATATCTCAAGACTGCTTATCTATGAATACTTTTAAATTGGCAACTTAAAGTAATGCTTCTTTATTCTGTGTTACACATCATCTGTGTCCAGCTAAATCTCATGGGTGAAAGCAAAGCAGATAAAGCAGAGACACTTGCAGAAGATAAAGGAGATGAGACAATACTGAACGTTGAGAATGCCAGACCTACAGGAGAAACATTGGTTCTCCCATGTTTCTCAAAGAAACATGATTTAGAAGGGGATCTCCTAGGAAAGGGTATTGAAAAGTCACATCAAAAGACCCTAGGTTTTCCAACAGCTATATGTAGTTTACAATTTCCTCAGCTCAGATGTTTTGTCTCCAAAATATCAAAGAAATACTGCAAATACAAACGAGTGTTGGTAGAAATACCTAATCTCTGAATTTGAAAGTTCCATTATCTGGTATAAATATTTGGCAAGGCTAGATGATTTGCAATTTACTGAGTAACTTCAGACAATGTGCTTATTGGTGATATTTCATGCTGCAGATCTTAACTCAGTATATTGGAACATATCCTGCAATTTTTGCTTTGGCTGGATTTTTTTTTTCCAGTTTAAATGAATGTGTAATTCTGCATTGATCTAACATAGTAAAAAGTAAAGAAATCAAAATATATCTTCAATAATAGCATTGACCAAGACTAAAAGTCTGTCTGAAAGTTCAATGCAAAAGTTATGTTTGAATAACAGGAAATGTTTGAGCTTTTCAGCTTCATATGAATACTGAAAACATGGTATAAGTTTGATCTAAATTGACAGCACCTTTACAGTCTCATGTCACAGAATCTAAGAATGGTTCAGGTTGGAAGGGACCTCTGAGGGTCGTCTGGCCCAACAATCCCTGACCAAGCAGGGCCACCTAGACCAGCTTGCTCAGGATCACATCCACATGGTTTTTTAATATCTCCAAGGATGGAGATTTTACAACATCTCTGGGACACCTTTGCCAGTTCTATGTTACCTTCACAGTAAAAAGCCTTTTTCCAATATTCAGAGAAACCTCCAGTGCTCAAGCTAGAGTGCATTACCTCTTTTTCCATCACTGGGCACCATTGAAAAGATCCTGGCTCCCACTTATCTGATCTTCCCTTTAAGTAATAATTGTACACATTGGTGAGATTCCAAACCCAAGTTTGGGTTTGGCTAAACAGTCCCATCTGTCTCAGTCTTTCCTCATGGAACAGATTCTCCAGTGCCTTCAGCAATTTAGTGGCCCTGAACAAGACTCTTCAGTAGCTTCATGTCTGCCTTGTACTTGGCAGCTCAGAACTAGACACAATATTCCAGGTATGAAACTAGGTACAGTCACCAGTGCTGAGAACAGAAGGATCACTTACTGCAACCTGCTGATATTGCTTCTCCTAATGAAGCCCAGCATACTATCAATTTTTCTTGACACACTTAGTCCCACTTTTCTTAGCAGTCCAAATAAAGACCCATTTTTATCTCACAGTTCCAACAGTCGGTATGGATTTGCACTGTTTGGAAAAATTCTGTCAGAGAACAAGAATTGAGTGGAAATCTCAATTAATCCTATTTTGATAAATAGGAGTACAAAGTACTCCTAAATAGGAGTACAAAGTACAAAGAAAGAGAAAAAAGTTTTCTTGTCTATGGATTCAAATTCAGATGATCCCAAGATACCAAGGAGTGGGATGGTTAGTGAGATAGGTTATAAACATCTCTATTTGAAAAAAAAATAAGAGAATTTGAGAAAAACTTTGACTGCTAGGGAGGTAAAATGAAAATGGCTAAATTTTAACTCTGAAAGCATATCTTTGACAGAAATGGGCCTTTAATAACCATTGAATTTGGGTCCTAGAACTGCTTATTCTTTTTAATGATTTGACTTCTGCTGTACGTAATGAGCAGCCTGGCTTCTGTGTTCTAAGAATGTCCACCTGCCATTTCCATACAAAGAGGCTAATTCTGAGACACATCATCTCTTGAGAACTCAGCACAGCAGGGAGACAATTGCTTTGAAAGAATTGATTCACAAATGGGGAAAGTGGACAGGCAGAATCGATTTGTGCAACCTTTCTCTCTTCCTGTATCTGATTGGTCTGCTTCATAAACTTGTGAAAGCAAAGTTGAACTCTATCTGTCTAACACATGTCAGAAACGTGGCAGATGCAATGTGATCTACCTGTCAGATAGGCTGGAACATCTCTATGTTGTGTCCACAGGAGTTCAATGTGTTCTACACTTATGCCTCACTGAGCATGAACAATAGCACTGGGCTTTTTGGCTATCCAGAAATCTAAACTTCTTTGCACACTGACACTGAGTCATTGTCCAAACCCACAGGACTAAAATTGGTAGTACTGGAAAAAGTGCAATAAGACTGAAGGATATAATATTGTTACTTCTTCCTTTCCAGAAGCAGTTTTTATCAGTAGTTTTACTCTAATTTTTCCAGTGCATTTGACTGAGTCAGAACTGAAATATCCTGAGTACACAGTTGTAGTATTTTCTATCTGTCATTGGAAGTTCACAAAATTTTCAGATTTTTCTAAAGTTTGAAAAGTGATAACTAACTGTTTTGTGACTGGCTAAAGCCAGGAGCTTTTTCAGTGCTTTCCTCATGTAAAAGGTGCTGAACTGTAGATGTTCTAGAAGTAGCTGCCTTTTAACTTTCAGGGCCCTTTAGAGATTTGCTCATCAGTAGATCTAAAAAGTAGCATTGGGGTAATTATATCTGTGGAATTGCTCCAACAATAAAATTAATTGTTGTTCTGTAGCTGTAACTTAAAATTGTCTTGGAAGGTGATATCTGCAAAGTATTAATGATAAGAAGCAATATGTAACATCAACTTTCCTTTCTGCAGAAGAAATACAAAAGGAAGGAAGGAATAAATTGTATCAGCACACTCATCAGTTGCTCTAAAAGTTGCTCCTTTTAAGTGTTTTGCCTTTCACAAAGGTATGCAAATAAAGGGATAGATTTGTAGTTTAAATGTTATGCCTTCCTTCCAAAGCAAACCCTTTCACACAGGAAGGGCATGGATTTTCATCAGGAGATTCTGAACAAAACAACTGGTAGGAAATTTTTTTGCAGAGCAGGTAACATTATCTTTCTGAAGATAATGGAATCAACAATATGATGGGATGCTCAATTTAGCTGAATAACAAAAGTTAGTAACAGAGTATCTAAAATAAGGTTTAATATTTTTTCTTAACAATCTCTAGACGCCTGAAAATGTCTGGGAACAAAATAACAAAAAGATGATACAAACATTTGATTTTTATCCTTCGCAAAATAATTTGTCAACATTTCTGTCTTAAAGTTGATTTTCCTAATTTAGTTTTTTGTATAAAAATGCAACAAGTCTGTCTGCACAAGGTTGCTATATTGGCTGTTGGCATGAAAGGAAAGCTTCCTTTCATTTTGGTTTGAAACATTTCCTAGGAAAAAGAATGGTTTGGTTTTTTTCTTCTCCTTCAGTGACTTTGCTGTTACAGAATTCTTTGTTTGGTTTGAGTTTAGAGTATTGTGTCTAATAAGGGGATTTCAGCAGGAAGCTTAATTAGATGAACTCTTAAGTGTGTTCCCCACACATTATTTTTCATAATTCTGTAACAATGAATTTGAATCCTGATGCTTAAAACATAAAGATAAAACAACTGCATATATAAAAACAATGTGATAATAGCAGACAAGACAAAGTTACTATATTCACAGTCCTACTTAGAAAAACAAAAAAATTCTGCTCCAAAAATGTCAAACCAAAAATAAGAAAAATCTCTTTGCAAGTATATCCCATATTTCTCTCACACATCTCTCCTACTTCCTCAGTATGTAGTAAAATTCAATCCAGCTGCATTTGACAGTAACCTTTAAGGTGATGATTCTTTGGAGGAATTAACTTTGAAAAAATAATTTCATTCTTCACATATCTTGGCTTCAAGCATTTGTCATCATTTACTAAAGTAGTTGAAATCTTAGTGGAGGATGGGGACCATAGGAGACTGAATGAATGCTAAATTTTCTGAGTCTGTGCTTATGCCATTATGCACAGAACTGTAGATCTGTAGTCTCCATAGCTATATGCAGCATTTATCCATTAATATGGGAACAACTCAATTAGTGGCTCTGTAGGGATCAGAGCATAACCCTACTTTCCACAATTTAATAACTACCATACATCATCAAGATCTAATTCCCAGGCTGAGTAGGATGTAAACAGCAGCAGCCCACAGATCTATTCTTTAAAAACTTCAAATCCTTGTGACTTAATACACTTCCCCAAGCCCACTTGTATTATACATCCTGCAATTTTGCCTATAATTCACACCTGGAATCCTGCAGATTAAGGGTGCTAACTGTTTTATGATTACATTATTTGATTTCTTGAAACATCATTAACATGAAAGGGAATTATTTGCCATCTAGAATTTGTTTGCATTATCAGAGGTTCATTATCTCAGAAAAGTAATTGTTTGAGACATAGCATACTCTGTGTTTTGTTCTTCCAGTGGTCTTCAACAGCATTACTTGTCCAATTTGAGGCTTATTTCAGACTGCTGGCAACTCACTGAAGTTCAAATCAAGTAATGTTCTTATTTACTCCCTTTAATCTGGAATCTAGAATTTATTCCCTTTTTCTTTTTTTTCCTTTTTTTTTTCTTTTTTTCAGTATTTTATGAGAAAATTTAGAATATGTTCCATCATGTAATGGAATCACTGGAAATTCTGTATTTCAATCTTAAGCTCGGACCCAGCGACTGCAATCCTGATTATCCTGTTTTAGGCTTTAGGAGAAAGATAATGAGTAGTTTGGATGCGGTTAAATGATGGGGAAATGTGAAAAACTTACCTCATACTTTCTATATGAGGGCTATTCAATGCATCATGTACAGGATTGGCCTGAGCCAATCCTAAGGAAACAGAAATACTCAAGCTCTGAACACTTGTTAGAGCTTTTTGCTCACCCTGCAGCTGATGATTTAAACAGCAGCATTGTAAAAAGATAAAATTTGCTGATGGAGTTTTCAAGACATTCATAGGCTGTCCCATCCTGCCATAAAAGGGGAGTCAAGGAGAATTATCTTTGATAGATTTCTCAGACGAAAAAATAGCGCAAAAAAGGGGCAACATTATATCTGACAATGTTTTACCGATAAACAAAAATAGGTATTTCTACAAAAGGAGGGAGAGAAAAGGGAGGAAAGAAGGGAAATAGAGAAGAGAGAGACACGCAAGATGGGCAGATCGCTGCCGCTGTACCGCGGGCACGCTGTTGGCATCAGCCCGGCAGCGGGAGCGTGTGTGCCGCAGGCTGCCCTGTGTGCATGCGTGTGGAGGGATAGAACGTAAAAGAATAGTGCAGAAGGTTGTCTCACACCTCAGGAGTTGCAGCTGCACTAATCACCAAAGATTAGCAACAGGCCTGCCCTTAATAGGCCACAGCCGTGTCCTAAGAAGAAGAGTGCTACAAAAGAGTGGCTTAACTTGTTAAGAAGAGAGATGGAGTTTGTTGTCTGTACTAAGAAGGAGTCAGTGCTGTGAGGAGCTGACCATGAGAAATCACTAAGAAGGTATGGGACCTTTGAAATAAGATGACAACACATGGGCACGATGTCCGAGCAGCAGCGGGCTGTGTGTCCCTCCCACCGGCCCATAACAGGCTGCCCTGAACACGGGCATTATTTCCGAGCAGCTGCAGCTCCCAGGGCTGGGGCAGTGGCTCTGGGGAAACAGCGGAGCGTTGCAGGGCCGAGCTGCCCTGGGAAAGCGGCCAACGGGGCAGGACAGACGGACAAGTGAGGACTGGGAAGACAGTCAGGGAAGAGAGAAGAAGGCCAGAAGGGGAGAGGCTGCACCTGACCCGCCAGGTGAGCCCCCACTACCTGCAGGAAACCCAAAGACAATGGCACTGCTTGCATCACTGTTCACTGTGATTGTGTGCTAAAGTTCATCCCACAGCCCAAGTTCCTCAGCATTTTTTCCTGGACATTTTTCTCGGGCATCTGCCCCATCACCAAGGGTGGTTGCTTACAGCCCGATTGCGACAGCTTTCTCTGCCCTGCTCGGCTGCCAGGCGAAGCCTCCCCAGACACAGGGCTCCCAGCACATGTACAGCCCCGAGAGCAATTTTTCATCTCACTTACAACATATGTTGAGGCATAAATAAAAATCAGATTGGTCCCTCTCTTAGACAAGTGCAGATGTATTGCATACCTCTCTATCGCACTCTAAAATCTCATTGTGTCGAAATACTTTTAAAATGGGAGGCGAAACTCACTAAGGAAACAGGACAAATGCCAACACACTTTAAATCTTGATTTTGAATTCCAGTCTTCAAAATATCTCAGGTCCACAAATCTCCAATGTTTCCATTAATGACTGGAATGAGATCTGAGTGTACATTTATTAAATTTCCACAGAATATGAAGGTGTGAAAGTTTGTAAGTACACTAAAGTATGATTTGGAATTCAAATCAACCTTGCAAAATTATCTGAAAAAGCAAGGATGAGTTTAACAAGAGCTAGAGGTCTATTTTCACAAGATATAGTTTACTTCACAGTGTAAGATGGAAACAAATGGCAAGGAAGCAATTATACAGAAAAGTTTTCTGAAGACTGTACTTATCAAGCACTAAACACAAGTCAATGAGATCACACTTAAGCAGTAGAAAATAGAAAAGGAAAGAAAGCCAGCCCATTCAGACTGTACACAGCAATATTGCTCATGAAACACATTAAATACTCCTGCTCTTCTATAGCTTTTGTCATTCAACACTGTTACACAGATTATCTAAAATACTAAGTCAGTTTGGGTCTATGAATTAAAAAAAAAAAAGATTGCACTAACTGGATCTTTTCCCTCTCATTACAAAAAGGAATCATGCACAAAGACATAGGAAGAAAGAGTGATCAAACTGAAAAAAGAAAAAGAAAAGAAAGAAAGAAAGAAAGAAAGAAAGAAAGAAAGAAAGAAAGAAAGAAAGAAAGAAAGAAAGAAAGAAAGAAAGAAAGAAAGAAAGAAAGAAAGAAAGAAAGATGTACTGAAGTGAGATACAGCAGAAAGGTTAAAAAGTTAAAAGGTTGCTGTAAAAGTAAACATATTTTTTCTTGTTCGCTGTGGATAGAGTGAACAATGGAAGAAGCTAAAAATCTCCATTATTGGAAGATTTTAATAAAAATAACTGCCTAGAATACCTTAAACATAACTATAAGATGGTATTTCCAAAGTCCAGAACTGAGATTTCATTCACCTTGGAAATGGATGCAGATTCTGATTTCTCCAACAATTGCCTTTGGGTAGACATTAAAAATATGTCAGTAATATATACCAGGTTTTTTCTTGTATAGATTTTGCCTTTTATTTTTAATTTCTGCTTCTGCCCTGGAAATTTTGGCTTGGATTAGCATCACAAGTGCTAATAGACAGCAAGAAAAGTAGATTTCTCCATATTTTTAGTTGACTTTTATATACGATCCAACCTGACCTGCATGGAGGTGTTAGAAATCTTAAAAGTAAGGCCACTTTTCTTTCTTGGTTTCTTGGTTGGTTGTTTGAGGTTTGTTTGTTTGTTTGCTTTTTGTCTCAGTAGATATTGATATGCTCTAGGAAAAAATTAACTGCTCAGGTTCAATATTTGAAGTTTACTGAAGTTGACTGACCTTCAGTGATTATGGAATTATTTCTGTTTTATCCTGACTCTGCTTAATATTCCTTGGGCAGCCCTTAGGCACACTATAAGAGGAATGGGTGTTACATAAATAAAATCTGTTTTAATTGTAACAAAACTTTTTTTTTCCCATACAAACTTTTTTTGCTTTTATACCATAAGTATAAAAGAAACAAAAGTGGGAAACGGTTTTGGTTTTGATGCTACTCAGCAGCATGATTTAGAGTCTTGGTTCCAATTCTTGAGCTCAGTATACCATGTGCAATGTGCTTTCAGTAGATAATTTTTTATTCTTTATTAAATTGCCCATATATCCACTTATCTGATACTCAGACTCCAAATTCTATTTAGCGTTCACTGCTCAGAGATTTCCAGCTGATTTGATTACTTGTATAAGTTTCTCACTCAAAGGGTCAAAAAATTAGTCGTGATGATAGGCACAAAGTGGCAAATTCTGTAACACTGAGTTTGTTACAATTTGATGTGTCATGGCACATAATGTTTTTTCTCATTTGTGTTACTTAAATTTGAATCATAACACATTCTCTAAAAAATAATTTGCAACCACTTTAAAATCCATTTGAAACCCATTTTAATCACTTTAAGATCCATTTTAATTAAAAAATAATTATATTCATTGTTTTGAACACTTTAAAAATAAATAAATAAATATTGCCAAGAAACATAAGTGGCAAATTACCTTTATTCTCTGCTGTCATCAAAGATTTTTGTGGGCAGAAATCCTTCTCTACATTCACAGCTTTATCCACAGCTTTCATTCTTAGTGTCCTCTAATTCTGTCTAAGGCTTCTCTCTAGAGGAAAGGTCTTTGCCTTGGTACGCTGTTGTTAAATGTGCCCTGAATATCTAATGCTGGGAAATTGTGTTTTCTAAATACTTAGTAATAAATATATACAATCAACCTTGCTGTCAAATCTGTTCCAAGGTACACCCTAAAGGTGTTGCTATGAATGATGTGAGTTATCACAGTACACCTAAAGCAGCATATGCAAATTGAAGATTGAAAAATCATGGAGCAAGTACATGCATACCTGCAAGGTAGCAGAAAATACTGGAAATGCAAAGTATAGGAAGTCAGGCATGAAATCCCAGCCCCAGTGAAGAAAATCGCATACTAGAATTAATTTCAGTGAGGAGCAGGATTTTACTCTAAACAGAGATGGAAAAAATGAAAAGAATGATTTCCAGTACCCCAAAGCCATTTGTGATGCCATTTAGCCACAGTGCCAACTAATTTTTCCTTATTAAAACTAATGATCCATAATTGCTTCTGGAATGGCAGACCATAACATGGATTGTAGTGTGCAAATCTGATAATGACTGTTTCAGGTTTGTGTCCAGATTTCTCAAGTAATATTTATCTGGACACTCTAAGTATAGAAACATCCCAATTATTACGATACTATTTTTTTTTGTAGTTATGCATGCTCAAGTAGTGCATTTAATGCTCCAGAAGTTACTTTCGACTGTGTCTATGCAGCAGGATTTTAGAACTCTTCCACTCTTTAGGAACCATATATGAGCCTTTGAACTATTCTAATTCCCTGACAAAATGACAACCCAAAATGTTCCATGGACAGATCCTAGTTTGGATTTTTGAGACATTTTAATGCTGATATATGACTACTGAGCCCAAAATTACAAAATATATTTCAAATTTCGACTTTCACAAATGATTGCAGACATTCTGAAAAATTATTTTCCCAAGTCGGGCAATCCAGAGTTTTTGTAGCATCTCAGAGATGTATCAAAAGTGGTAAAAACTATGAAAAGCAAAGTCTATCCAAAACATAAATACTTCCTTTTCCCAAAATTACTAATATTTTTGGTGCCAAGTATCCAAATAATAACTTTTATAATTATTTATAATAACTTATTTTAAAATAGAAGTTGTTGCCTGGTTAAGTTTTCACCATTGCAGTCTTATTTGGCATCATTCAAGCCTACAATTTATAACATCACTATTAATAATAATGGTATCAATCCTAATCTTCCAGTCTATTTTGATAAATTTTATTAAAATAGGGCCTGTGGACAGCCTAGGGACAAAAAATATGCAGTTTTTATATACTTTAGTCAAACCACTTTCATACATGAACTATATCTTTATTTTTTAGATTATTTAATCAAAATGCACAAATGCAATTTTCCTATGAGGAAAGACCCACACAACACTGAACTATCCAAGTATCTTTGTTCTCAGTTTTGCAGTTGCTCTAAATTCAGGTCACTGAAAACAAGCATTCATTACATTTTAAGGGATAATTGCTATCAAGTAATTTACGGTTGTAAAATGCTACACATAGCAGAGAGACTACAGCTCCTTATAAACCAGTAAATTAAAACTAAACCTTCTGTGTGCTGAGCATGTTGCATGAGATTAATTGTATAATATTAGGCTGCTTCCATTATAAATATCAAATGCAAGGAGAAGAGACATAAACTTTGTATATGTATCAATGTAACCTCAACTCAGCAGTTGCTGATTATTTATTGGGCATGTAAACCTAAGATGCTTCTAATCCTGTTGTGGCAGATATTTAGGAATATAGGCAGAAGAAAGAACATTTCTGCTGCACAATGCTGAGAAGATAAAAAGTAGATCTTATAAAATGATGATTATATTTGGCTCCTTTTGACTTCAGTGACTACTCAGCGCCAGACCAGCAAGAACTTGGACACAAAAAATCATTTTGTCAATTTCCCACCCTTTCAGCTATAAAATGTGTCAGAAAACTTGGAACATGAAGTGACACCAGTTTCTTTAATTAAAACAAAATAGAAAAGTATTCCTTTATTCTTAGTTCCAGATTTTTATTGCAGACTTGCTTTTAAATTGTGGTTTCTATGTGCCATACAATGAAAATAGCTCATTGAAAGCAATTTGACAAAATTTGTGTTATTGCAAAGAATATTTGTAGACGGTTGAGGGGAATTTGTTTCTTGCTATCAAGCCATTTAAAATTTCTTTCTATAATTTATTATTTCTTTTGCCCTTGAAAGTCTTGGTGCTATCTGGACATGAAAACACCTCTTAAAGAGTATTTTTCTGCAATAACCCACATGAAATTCTGCATGTGTAAGAAAACTAACCACATAAAGGATTAGATGACAATGAAAAACGCTTTGGTTATTTTCCAAAGTCAACCTAGTCAGTGCATTTTTCCGTACTTCCAGAAACGAATGCATTGCTATTGCTGACATCTCATCTACGTTCACTTAGAACTTGAAGGAGGGAAAAACTGTAGCATTATGAAATTAAACAAACATGAATTAAACCTAAATCCACTTCAAAATAATCATTGTTCTTAGCTCTAATGGGAATGGTTTTATTTGAATCCCATTATACCAAAGAGTGTCAAAAGAAGTGAAATCTCCATTCTGATTGCTTTATTCTGTCATATCCATTCAACATTTCATTAATTTTAATTACTGCCTTTGTAAATAGCTTATGATTTTCTGACCATGTTTCTTTGCTTAATCAGCAGGTTGCCAATACAACACTGGTTTCTTTTCCCTATGACACAATGCAGAAAATAATCTATTCAGTTAACCTGTCTTGAGTTTACAAATTCTTCAGTCTTTAATTTCCACTTAGCTGTGTCTAACAAACATATCAATGGTTTGGTCCACCTTCAGGAGCAAGGTTAAGAGTACACGAGCAGCTTGCTGTAGTATTGTGTCTCAGTGTCCAGTGACATCAGGCTGCTGCTGTGGACACAGATGAACCGAAAGGCATCAGAACCCCAAGGAATTTCTTATGGGACACAGCACATCTACCAATTGAATCACAAGCCTTTAACAGAACTACTAACATTTATTTTGGCAAGGCATCATCGTATCTTTAGCAACAGCTGTTCCAACATTTGGATTCATAAAAGTAAGAGAAAATAGCTAATTATACTGAATGGAGAAGGAGTTTGTTTTCATAGAGTTGTTAAAAACACATACACTAAAAGCTCTTAACTCACAGAGCTTTTAGGAAGCTGTTTCAAGTAATTTTGGTCAGCTCTAAGACTTGATTTTGTATTTCTAGTTGTCTGTAGAATATGAACTGTAAATAAATAGAAAGTTAATGGAAGCATTAAAGAGTGAAATTAACTTCCTCTGACAAAATCCAGTTAGTGTTGCCTAATAGAGGCAGAAGGCTAAATGGTAGATAAAAAGTGCTGTGCATTCCTATGACTAGATTATTGGAAGTGGGTTGGAGGACTTTAAATGTAATAGAATAAAATATTTAGGAGCCAGACTTACCCAGAAGTTTGTTTTCTCTGACTCAGGAGAAATCTTGTTCTAATTCTAAAAAAGCATTAAAAAAAAAAGGGGGGCAACATTTCAGGGAAATCCACCTCAAGTATTTTTGTCCTTCCATATTCTTACAGACTGTAGAGCTGCAGGAGGACGGCAAAGCATGAACAGAGTTGGAGAGCATGCACTCTTCAGTTGAAATCTCAAGGAGATCACAGTTTATCCATGTCAAAACCCAGTTCATCCCATCAAAACCCATTTCCCATGATGGGAAATTTCGCCAAATTTTCCACTTCACTCATACACCTCTACCTTAAAGTAAAGGTTGCTGGGGGGAAAAAAAGCAGTATCAAAAGCCTGAAATTGCAGAGAAATACCTAGCAGATATATATCTGGTTGATATGACCTCCAAACCGGTCAAAATAACACATTTTCCTTCGCCTCTTTTTACAATAGCAGGAATAAAAAAATTGATTGGGCCCTTTCATTTCAGATATTTCCCACAGATTTATAGAGTCTGATAAGATCTGCTGCTGTTTTTGGAATAATCTGTAATATGTTAAGTCTGCACAGAAATGCAGGAAATAGTAAAATAATTGAATAAACTGTTAAAAATTACTAAAAGTAGAAAGAGTACAACAACAAAAAAATAAAGCATGTAAGCCTGTTAAAAGTAATCAGTGTCTAATTGCATAGCTTTTTTAATAACAGCTGTTGTAACAAAATTGAGGGAGGGAGGAATATAAAAACCAGTTCTTGATACCAAACAAAAGTATTGCTCATATACTGTCAGTTATTGACAAAAAGAGAAAGGTCTGGAGAACAAAAGAAAAACAAAATTTCTGATCTTTTACATAATGACATAAAACTCAGTATGCATAATTTCCACCTTTTGGAAAATGGTGGTAGCCAATCTCTAAGGGTTTCTGAGGGTACACTGAAGTGGTTCAAAAAACCTGTAAGAATAAGAATATGTGCTGATGTCTGACATGAATGTAAATGCTGCTCAAATTTCTCTCAGGTAATCTGTTTGGGATTATCCTATAGGACTCTGGACATCTGTAATGTGGACATCTACTTCTTAATTCCTTTCCAGGATTTTGTTATATTCAATGGGGATTAACAGGCAATTTAAGAGTATCTTTTTTCTCATGGAAGGTTAAAGTAGGTCAAATCAGCCACCTTAAAAAAACCCCCATGTTTCTCTATAAAATGAATCAAAACATCTAAAACCATATTTAAACATCTAGATTGAAATATAAAACGTGTATTCACTCTTCTGAAATAACTACGGCTTTTTAATCTGACAAAAATTTAAAAAAAAACACTGTTCAAACTTTTAAAAGGCCATTAAACATTTTTTGCTGACAACTGCAGAGCATTTCGTTCTCAGTCACTGTCAGCAGTTACAGTCTCAAATTTACTCCTGAGCTTAGATTCAGTCTTAATATATGGTTAGCTGTTTTCCAACTTTAAACTCGTGAGACTTCTCTAATTCTGAATTGTGTTTGGTTATTAAAGTGCTAATGAAAATGCTTCTTCAAATCTGTTTAGTGTTGTAGCTATAAAACAGGTGGTTCTTCTCAGTATAAAATAACTTTTGGAGGTATGAAGGAGAATGGAAAGGTAAGTCATGTCAGGGTTTGATTATGTTTAGAGATTTCTGAATTTATGATTCATTCTGCTAGTTGGAATAAGAGTAAAAGCAGCAAAAAGACTGTTAAAAATTTAAAAGCAGAGTGTAGGTCCTAAAAAACTCTATTACAGTAAAGTTTACTCTATTAAGTAAACTCTATTACAAATTAAGTGGACCCACTTAATTTGTAGGATCTCTCATCTGTCTTGGTCAGAAATGCCTGATCACTCATCAGAGAAGGAACAACTCCCATACAAAGTTTGGCTCTACTATTTTAAGCTAGCAAAGTCTGCTTTACTGTCTAGGACAATAATCAGGTAGAAAGTTATGGCCAGAATCTCGAAATCTGATAATGCAGCTGAAAGAACAAACTTCACACAGGAGTCTTCCACCAGAGAGAATGGAAGCTGCTGTGAAAATGAGAACCTATGAAAAGCGTATCCCAGCTTTTGGGTTTTTGTTTTGTTTTGGGCAAAGGTTAAGGAATTGCAGCACATTAAAGAACAAATGGAAAAAGAAGGACCAAAGAAAAATGGACATATGAGAAGTCAAACTGGATGGATAATTTGGTAGGAATTCTTTTAAAATCTCTGCAACAATATGTGTTGTCTGAAGTTAAGCTGAAAATGTTTTTCCAGTTATGAAACTAGCTTTTGCATGCACACAGATATAAAAAACTTCAGAATCTGTCAGTATAAAGACAACTAATCATTATAAATATTTTAATTAATGAATTTGACATTCAAGGAAGATGATGTGATCAAGGGTAACTTGCGTGCAGCAGGTTGACAAAAGGAAATTGATAAAAAGCGCTATTTAGGCAGAGTATATGAAAAGAAAAATGCCTTTAAATGTGTTATACTGATGACTTCAAAAGTCCACCACAGCAAGCTGTTGCAAGATTTTCCAGATTAGATTTCTAATTATGTGAGTTAAGATGACTTAGCTTAACTACAAATATGCTAGAATCAAACTCAGCTTACTTATATATTTATAATACATTCTACATAACCCAGTTATCTATCTAGCCATCAGATATTTTTCAACATGAAAACTGTACATATCATTATGCTTTTTGAATTTATCTTCTCCAAAACCAAATTATTTTATATCCTCTTTTAAAAAATACTATATTGTGAAGCAAATCCCAAGCAATATGAGCTTATTTTTCATTTTGTCTTGCTTACCTGCAGGTTACCTGCTTACCTGCAGGTTAATGGTCATTCTATATTCCAGGTACAGTATATTATAAAAATCAGTGTATAATTGATTATAAAGTCATGTAATTATGTGATTCTTATATTCATAACTTTCTTTTCTTCTGCTTGCATTTTCATTAAATATGAAAAGTAAAAGGTATTGGATCTACCAAAGTACTGATAACAGAAGGTACTGTATACAAATTCTTTTAATGGCACAAGATTATTTGTAATAAGGCTGCAATGTAACACATTCTGTTTCCAGAATTTATTCTGACCTTTTCCCAATGGATTTATATGAAGGGACAGCATCAATCATCATCCACTACATTTGGATGACAAGATGCAAATAGAGCTAGAGAAAGTAAACAAGATAATTGCTAAGTACGAAATTAGAGAAGCTTCATACAAAATGTGTCAAGGAACAAATTACCTTTTTTGTAGTGAAATATGGAAGCAGATTGTGCCATCTCAAAAGGACAGTGAACATGTATTGAAAGTACCACATGACATTACCTCAGTGTACATGGGACATCCCCATTGGATTCTCTCAAGGAGGTGTCTGAATAAGCCAGATACAGTTCTCCTGAAGTCTAAGCTTACAGTCTTAGTCATTGTCCTGCTCTCTCCTTACAGGATTCTGAAATCCAGGAGCTTTGTTCTTTGTAGCCAAAGCTCTCCCAACCTTCTATCTCCAACCAGACCTTCCTTGTTAGTAAGTATAGGGTTCAACAGTTCACCTTTCCTTGTTGGGTTCTCCATCACCTGCATCAGAAAATTAACATCAATGCTCAAGCAATATCAATCATAACCAAAACCAAGTTCAATCACAATATACAGAAGGACTACAGAATCTAGGATAATTTGTTAAAATTTTGAAACTCACACTAAAAAAAAATTCAAACTACAATATGCTTACTTTCAAACCATTCAAACCATAAATGTACAATTAATAACTATGAAATAGTATTTAAGGCCTATTTTAGGTCCTTTTAATTTAAGAAAGGAGGAAACCTGCAGACCTACCCATTCACAACAGATATATTATGGTGACGTTCTCTGCATTAAATTGTTAAAAAAAATTTAAAGATGTTAATTGGCTTATTGTACTGCTTTGGTGAAAGGAATTGCCCTCTTTGATCTGCAGCATAATGAGATTTATTTTGAACATCAAAGTAATCTATAAAAACTGAACAGGGAGATGAGCAGCTACATATTTTCATGTCCTCTGAGAAGGGTAGGAATCAGCAATGCAAATGCCATCAGATGAAGGGACAGTCTGAAAGAAAATTAATCCTTGCAGAAAGCAGCTGAACTTTGCATTCTGTCACAGTGCACTGAACGACCTTGAACGAAGTTTTTTTTTCCTCTTACACTGCTATAAATCTGATAGAAATCCATTGACTGCCCTGGACTTCTTCTGAATTCATGTTGGTGAGCACTGGGTCAGAATTTAGTCCCTGATCTTTGGGGTTTTTTTATCTGGCTCTATGACAAATAACTTCAACAGCTACTCCAGGATCTATATAACAGACTCTTAACACGCTTCACATATCTGTACCAAAAGAACCCAGTACTGGCAAACAAACTTATGTGAGACCCTTGAGTCTCTCACTGTCCCAAGTCATCCCATGCATTTTTCAACACAGCATTGTCATCAGCTCTTCACAAAGGTTTATTTTATCCAGATGCCTTTAAGTGTGAGCCTTTTCTGTCCAGCCACGGTAAGAGGTAACTAACTAGGTACTTCAGCAGCAGTGTCATTTCGCAAAGATATTTATTCCATCTACCTGTAAAGGATGCTCTAGGAAAGGAATACCTGAAAGATAAATCCATCCCTCCATCCAACATTGAAGAAATTTCTTTTATTAAGAAAACCGTTTGTTCTGAATAGGAAAATGTGGAGGGTTTAGGTTATGTTTCAGATTTATACTGTTCTGACATAGTCCTCAGTTTCAAACAGAATAGCATCATACAGCACTATTTCAACTAACAGTTTCTAAAGGAAAAGAATGTTCTTTCTTTTAGATTTAGATGTTCAAATTATCACTATTTAAATTAATTCATGTGCCCTTAATTGAACCTTTTCTGCATGGAAAATGGAGGAAAGTGTTATGTAGCAAAGCAGATAAGCTTGAAATTTGGAGATAAGCTCATCACAAGGGCATGATGTTCATATAGAAATATCCTGTGTTCTTTTTCCTCTTAAGTATTATTTTGAATGGATCTTCTTGTTATTTCTAAAAAGCATCAAATATCCAATTCCCACAGATAGATAATGCTGAGTGTGCAGCACTTGTGCAAATCAAGCTATTCATATGAATCCCTAAAAATAAAATGCTGCATGGTGGAAATGCTTGGCATAGGTTTTTTTTTTGGGAGGGGGAAGTAATTTGATTTTTTTTAATCTCTGTAAAGTACTGTAGCAAAATGTCTTTGAGGTAGAAATAGATCAAAAGCTTATGAAAAAGGTCGCTCACAAGAGAAAGTTCACAGAAGTGAGTCAATTTATAATAATTTCAATGATGGAGGAAGAGAAATGACATTGCAAATGTACTAAAAATCATATTAAAAAATTCCATGTTGATATTTTTAGGAAAAGAATTTTCTAACATCCACACTGATATGACTGTTTTCCAGATTATTCTATAAATGTTTAGACATCAATATCAAAATTTATTATTTATGTTTTACTGAAAGAAAATATTTGAATTATCTAGTTTTTAAAATATTTTTGTTTTATAGGAAATATCAGTGTTCCTCCTGCCCTTCCCCTCTCCTTCTCTCTCCTCCCATCTCCTCCACTTCCCTCTTCTGGTATCCCCTCCCCTCTACTCTTCTCCTTTCCACAGCTCCACAGAAAGAAGAAAACTGGTTTCCTCCAAGCTCTGTTCTGAATCACATAAATTTTAAAATCAAACTGAAATAATTTATATATCCAAAGACAGCATAGAAACTCTAAAACTTGGATTTTGACAGCATTTTAAAAAATATAGAAGTACTTTTTGCTAAAAGGGTACAATATTCGTATGATTGTTTATCTTCTCAGATTTTGTCATTAACTCTATTAACCTAGCCAAAGTTTATTTACTAAGTTGAAAACATCTTGTAAAATTAAACATATTAAATTGTTTATATAGTAACAGCAACATTCACAACTGAGAAAAATGGAATAGAGGCAGCTCACAGGACTAGCTTATCTTAAAAAAAATATATATATAATTCATTTCCCTCCTGGAACACTTTACTTGTATGCAATACTAATGTAGCCTTCATTTATTTATTTGTTTTTTAAGTCAGGGTTAACAAAAGCCACTAGTTGTTCTTTCCCTGGTGGAAATACTTCTAAAGACCCATCTAAATATCTAACAGTTAAGAATTTAACACCAGCTCCAACTCAGTACAAGTCTTAACTGGAGTTATTGATGGATGTGTCAAAATTTATACATGGAACTAATTCCAAATTTTAACATCATTTTCATTATTGTGCCTTCATTACTTAATTTAAGGATTATCATAGGATACCTCTCTAGTACTATATGCCTGCCAACAGATTTTATGCCAAGAATTAGCTGTGGTTACCTGTAAGTGTTCTTACAGTTACAATGGCTTTCAGCTGCCACATCTTAACCTCTGGCTCTGTCAATCTCCCGCCCACATCAGCCACTTCATGATCCAGCAGTGGGATGCTTAATGCTATGTAGAAGCCATTATTCTATGTCTTGATAAACCCCCCACTTCTCTGCAGGTCCATAATGATCCTATTCTAATTATCTTGAATAATATCTAATTATTCTTGACTACTTAATGAGGCTGCTGCCTTTCAGACTGCTGTCTCTTTTGTTCTAACTTCAAAAGACATGTATCAATGAAAAAGTTAGCAGCAGAGATCCCAAGAACAGTTATTTCATATCTGTAGTTGAATTAAACTGAATATTTGCATTCTGTCATGGCCCTTGCATCTGAGTCATAGATAGTGCCAGGCAATTCACCCACTCAAAAATTCACATCCTTGCCACTTTTTCCATAGTAACCACTAAAAATAAGACAAATGAAGAAATGAAGAAATTAAAGTAATAAAAATTTTTTACACTCTTGTGTCTTGAGGAAGATACCCCAAAATAAAAGAACTTCTGAAGTCACTTCTGAGTTTGTCAAGGGATATCATAGAGTTATGATCTCACCTGTATTTTAGTGGATAATGTTGTAGTGGACAGAGATTATAGTGGACGACAATAATTTGTAAATTCCAAAGATTCACACATGGAATTTTGCTAGCTGAAGAATGAAGTGTTGCTTGCATATATGCTTTTTGAACTAGATCCTGGTAATCCTTCTGAAGAATTTTCTAGCAATGGTAGTTCTCGTTTTGTTTAAAGTACCCTAACAACAAATAGCTTCTAAACCAAAGTCTGTTTACAAGGCTACAGGTACTCAGGCATGATAAAAAGAAAATCAGATTAATGAGATGGAATATCCTCAGCAGCTATAATGTCCATTATCCTTTGCATAGAGGGAAAATGTTGTCTTTGCAAATTTTCATGTGCTCATGTGGAAACTTTCACTTTGCCAAAAAGTATTCTGTGACTTTAGGCTTTGTGTCAAGCCTCAAAACAGGAACATGTATTAAAATTACTCTATGGAAATATGATTAAAATTTTATGGAAATAAGATATTTCTTATAGGAAAATGTAATAAATTGGTGCTATGATCAAGTTCTGTTCACAGGTGAAGGGTTGGGTAGTACGACAGAAGATGTGAGCTTACATCCAGGGCTTTGTGCAGTGGAAAGTCTATCGAGGACTGATGAATCACATTTTTAATAGGAATGGTAATTAAAATATTTTCTTAATTTTAAATTAAGAACTTATGAATAATAGTACATTATGTTTATATTATAAATCTTAGAGCAATATCTTCCAGTTAGCAGGGAAATTCACTTTGGTGAATCTTTCATACAGAAGTTCCTATTGAATTCACATGGTGCAGAATTAGACCACCAGTTTTTTATTATGAAGTGGCATATAATATTATTTATTTAATATAAATATTCAGTATTTAATATAATTTTTCATCCATGGGACGGAAAGCTGATGACAATTGGCTTTCAAGCATTACCTCAGAGCCAGAAAGGCAAAACAAAGACATGCAAATGAAATGCTAAAGGGATTTCAATTAGGGAAAAGAAAAGTAGATATGAATAAACACACAGGGAAATATTCATCTTTTCATTTGAATATTTGAATACTTTTCTGAGTTAAAATCCATTTGTATCTGGAACCTGAGAAATTTCAAACTGTGCATGTATTCACACATAGCATTTTCTTATCATCTTATTTATTAATTTGTTACTCCATTCATCCCCCCAAAACATCTCTTCCTAAAATCACCTGAGAAAATTAACAAAGCTATTTCACAAATCTCTTGAGTCTGGCTGGGACAGAGTTAATTTTATACATAGCAGCCTGCATGGACATTGTTTTGGATTTGTTTCTGAAATAATGTCCACACCAGCATTTTGATTATTGCTGAGCAGTTCTCACACAGCATCATTATCTTTTTCCTACTCTACTCCACCTAGTCAATAGAGTAGTGGTGAGAAAGAACTTGTCAGGGTCACAGCCTTGAGAGCCAATGTAAATTGGTCAGAGAGATATTCCCTGGCATGCAACCTAATGCTCAGTACTAAAAATCAAGCAAGGGGCTTTAAGGGAATTGAGACTTTGCTTGGAAACTGGCTGTTCATTGGTCTTCTTGAGATCAGTAACAGAACTTGCATCATTTGGCTTATATGCTTGGATATTTTTTCCCTATTTCCTCTGCTAATTAAGCTGCCTTTAGCTCAACCCAGGAATTCTTCTCACATTTGCTCTTCCTATTCTCTCTCCCATGCTGTTGTGTGTAGGATAGAGTTAAGTGAGCTGCTGTGCAATGCTTAGATGCTACCTGAGGTCAACTGTACAGGGAGTATTTCTGAATACCCTTATAATTTTTAGAATGGTTTTATCAATTTGCAAAATCAGCATGAAATCCTCATTCAGAGTCTGAGTTATTATCTATTGAGTCCATGATGAAACTCCAACTGCCTTCTGATTAAACAATTCCTGAGGAAGTGGACATGAAGGACCCAGTCTTGAAGGAAATATTTCTTTCTGTTTCTCACTAAAGGAAGAACTAGAACAAAGCATGTAGAAGTTAGGTGTTCTCCCTTGGTTATTGTCCCTGAGAAGAGAGATGCCTGTAGGCCCAGAAGACAGTTTCCCTTTTCTCAAAAGTAATATCAGTCCTGAAGACTTGGAGGAGTCTTAAAAGCTAAGTTAAATTGATATCTAGATCTTCAGTGGCTAATGCTGTCAGGGAGGATTGTAGCTGAGAAGCTGCAATAAAATATCAGAGCAAAGTACAAGAAGTGAGGCCCTCCTTCAATTCTTATTGAATGCAGTGGTAGCTCTACAGTCCACGTTGGTGTTGACATTGGAGATGTTAGGTTTGATATGAGAGTGAGGCATGAAAAGAGTCAGGCATATATCCAAGTTTGTCATGTGTATTATTCACTTCTCCCAGCTCACCTGTTTCAACTGCAATTTGAAAGTGAAGCTAGGCAAACAAGTAAAAAGAAGACTCAGCAGACAAAAAAATAATTAGAATTTCGTAGATGTTTTGGCTAAACAATCTAAACACTTGAGAAAAAGCAAAGATATTGAGAACTAAATGACTGTTGAAAGTGAATGACGGAAATCACATTATTTATTTTTGTGATTATCTGTGCCCTTGCTATTCACTGGGCATTTTGTGAAATAATCAAAAAAATGTTCCCAAATTGGGTAAATACTTGCAAAGAATTTGAAACTATAAGAAGTTCTTTGCCTTTGTCTTTCTCTGATTATCAATACTAATTTAAAAAGTCACATCAAATCCCTCTCTCGAGGATTGGTGGTTTTTTTCAATATGGAATACATATTGCAACCCATTAGAAATGTATCTCTACTCAGTTTGTCAAAATGGACATTTCAAACTGGCTGGCAAGATAAAGATGTCCTCATAAGTATGGGAAACTCTGAGAATTACATTCATCAGAGAACTGCTGTAATAGAAACTCAAGCATAATTGAGACATTTAAGCTGCCCCAATGCAAGAAATCCTCTCTGTACATCTGTGCTTCCTGGAACTTTAAACACCAGGGACTTCACTATAATTTGCCTAATACCATGTTCCTGTCATAATGATGTCTAAAAATTATCCTGTTAATCTTTCCAATGTCAATTTCACTGACAGCGGTCATCAGAACTCTATTAAATTTCTCCAGGTAAATCCATTTTGCAGGAAGACCCTACATCAAACAGACATTAGTGTGAGCAGGAGCTGCTCTCGGCTACGAAGCTCTTCTGGGGCAAGTGGCACAGCACGTCCCCTCCAGCCGTGTCCCTGTGTCACACAGACGTGTGAGAGAACTGCAGGACCCGAGCCAAGCTCTGCACTGCTCCTCAGGAAAAGCTCTGCTGAAACAAGTCAGGACATAAGGCAACAGTTGTTAGACAATGCTGAGATCGGTGCCCACAGAATGAGCTCTGGTTCTGAAAACTAGACCTAGTGAATCCAGGAGCATATACTAAAGAGGCAGAACTACCTCCGAGATGCCCAAGACTTCATCTGTTTTTAGCAATGATTACACAACCCTGAAAAGGAACAAATAAATTCCCTGTTGCCAGTAGCTACTAACCTGCTTGTTGGTTTTATGAAAACTCTGCTACAGACAAAAAAACTATACAGAATCTTTCTTGTCGGTTTCTCGGCTGTTTAAATGACCTGGAAAGGCCCGGGGTGGCCTTGGACAGCCTGCGCTTCAAAGGACGAGAAGAGGCTTCAGGTTTTTTCTCAGTCTCGGTGTTTATTAATTGTTTATCTAAAAGATTTTATCTAGGCCCGACAGAGGTCTGCTCAGCAGCCAGCCATGAGCACACTGCGAGCCCCCGGGGCAGTCACCTATCTTTATACTCAAAATTACGTATACAATATTTATAATTTTTCCCCAATACCTTTTACCCTTATTGACCTGTGCACTTTTAGTAATAACCAATCCCAAAGTGCCAACATCACCACAGAAGATGGAGGCCAAGAAGAAGAAGAAGAAGAACAGGACACCCCCCAATTCCTCCATCTTACTTCTTTAGACGCCCCTGTACAGAAATCCTAAACCCTGTGTCTTACACTCTAATTAACTTATCCCTTCACCATTCACCCAGTGAAATCCTCCTATCCTCATACAGGTGTCGTCTCCTGTGTAGGATCAAAGTCCAGCCACCAGACACTTCTGGCAACATTCCAGGACTCCCGAGCCCCCCAAGGGTGGTCTCGGCCACTCTGCACCTCTGTCCTGAGGTGCTGAGATCCCACACTTTCTGATTTCACAGAAATAAAAATTTCAACTCCTTGCTCTCTGACAAGTATCATATAGAGAGTACAAACCTTTTTATACCTGAAGTGGAAGCAGTGATCTGAAAAACTCAAAAATTTTGATAAAAGAATGTTTTCTACTTGTCCTTTTACAGTCTCCAAAATTGTGGAGGTTTCACACACTTCCATCTGTCAAGAGAAATACAAATGAGTCTACTCATAATAAAAATTTCTGGACAATTTATTTTATCATCTGTCATTCCTTCAAACTCCTCTTCCTTGTTTTACTTGGAAGATGTACTAGGGGCTCAATGCAGGAACCAGGATTTTACTGGGTGTTTCAGAAATTGTTTTCTATCTTTACACAAGCATTAGTGCTCTATGCATGCAGCAGAAGAACTGGAGCAGTCTTTAACATTTAAAAAAATGCAATTAAAAAACAGATGCAGTTTAATAATAGAAAATGCTGTTGAAAAATATATTGTCCTCTAACATAGTTTGAAAGGTCCTGTTTAAACTGAGGTCCTATTTAAACTATGACACTTCAGGTAATTTCTCACTTCCTCATAGCAAAATTGGCACAATTAATTTTGTTTTGCATAAAGCAAATAGAATGAAGAGAAATTGTTTTTATTTTGTTAAAACCATCCCTAATTGTCACAATGTAATATTCCACGTGTGTTTTTGTGAGGAGATGCAAAAGAAAATGGAGCTTCCATTTAAAATTAAGCTTTTAGCTAAATTACAAAATAAGGTAGACATAGTCAGTAGTAACTATAGTCAGTAGTTAGTAGTCAGATAACAATTTTTGATTGTGCATAAATCCCATAATTGAAAAAATTCTAGAAAGGCAAAAGTGCTAAAGTAGAAATAATAAAATCACTGAAGAAAATTTTGTTTTCTATATGTTTCAGTAACTGACTGAACTTTTGTGCTTGTTATCTGAATCCTGAAAGGAACGAAACATTTAAGAAAAACATTGATTCATACTGACAGCAATAATCAAAGTATTGGTGCGAAAACTGTCATGATTGTACACCTGAAGGATTCACTCATAAAATACAAACAGTGTATACAAAAAGAATCTCCACGAAGTATGTTGTCAACAATTTTTAAAGAGGTGAGAAATTGGCCTGGAGGGTTTGTGAGGAGATGATGAAAACAGCTAATACAGATAATTGCTCAAAGGGTTGAAAATAATTGCTGCAGGCAATTCGCCCTCTGGAACTGAACCAGTATCCTGACAAAAGCCACAATTATGAGAAAAAAGAGATATGAAAAATCTACAAATCCTGCACACACCAGCCAATATGTAGGAAGTCAGTGTCTAACTACCAGAGTCCAAGACAAATGAGATTAGTACATTACACAAACACACCATCCTTGTGAGCTGTCTTGCCTGAGAACACCCAGAGATCTGGGTCTGTAGACCTAAAGGTGCAAATCACTCACGTGCTTAACAGAATCACTTATCCCATCCTTTGGGACACAATATTATTTTCTTCATCATATTAAAATTATTGAGAACTTCTTTATGTGAATTTTTTTTAGAGCAAAAATGTTACTTTCCATTTACTTGGTCAGATTCCAATTTGTTTCATAAAAATTTTCCTTTCAATATCATTATATACAATATTTACATTAATTTTGCTCTGATTTGTGGCATATTGCTGAATCCCACTTGTTACTGCTATTTTCTACTCACAAGGGATATTCTAGTGAAGGGGTGAGATGACATTCATCACAATGGGTTTGCTTTGTCAGAAAACAATCGTTTGGCTATTAAGTGTTCTATGTATATGCATAATCAGTTGTCATTGAAGTCCATTTTAAAGCTGTCACATTTTTTTTTATTAGTCTGCCCTTTTATAATAGTATAAGTAATTAGCTGTGTATATATGAAGCGCTCAACACAAATATACTAATTTATTTGCTCTCTTTTATTTCAGTGACATCTCATGACAAAGCTCTCTTTGTTACAAGGGGAGGCTTTTATAGGAAATAGTAGAAAAAATTAGTTGACTGACACGAACCTGGCAATGAACAAGCATCAACTACATGGTACCAGCATAAGCACTCAACCTGACACTATCAGTTTGCTGTCAGACATATAAATAAACTGAAATGTTACTGCACTTCCATTTGCACAGAGGCATTTTTATTAATGCTAGTACCAGTTCTCTGCTTTGGATCTGAAAGACAGAGTGTGCAGGGAGGCCTGACTACTTCATCTCACACGAGCAAGCTGGCATCAACCTGAGCCCCAGCTGCCATGGGACAGAGGATGGATGGGTAGTTCATGAGGTTGTATACTGCATTTTTTCCATTAAACTAATGAATTCATGCCTGGACACAGGCCATTCCATGGGTATTACTTAGATTTTTCACCAATGTTACACTGGTTTTTGTGCAATTTGGCTTTTCCTTGTCGTAGTCATTCAGAATACCTTCCAGTTTTCCTGCTGCAGGAATTAATGTGTCAATAGTTTAGCTTTCTCTCCATTCAAATTGTGATGCTGGAGCACAAGCAGTGAGCTGTTATGTGTATCCTAATCAAGGTGCTCTGATAATCTTAAGAAAAAAAATTTTGTTTGGGAACACAAAAGCATGCACCACTGTATGCGTGGCCATGGAAATTAGAGCAAAACTTAAACATAAATTATTTAGAAGCTTCACATCAAGTGAAAATATGCAAATACAGAAATATGAATTTATTTTGTTATTGACATGTGTTTGCAAAGTCTTTTCTGTAAAGTTCTTTCAAAGGCAAATAAGATAGCTCTACTCAATACCAAAATAAACCAGACTCTTAGTTCTTGTATTGGATGCAGAGAGAACAGGGCTGTCTTCCCAGTCCCTTCATAGCTTTTCCAGCTGTGGATTAGGTTTGTTATAACCTGTCTACCCAGGGTGAAAATACCCAGATCTACAATGTAAAATATTTAGTTATTTTCCACTGAGAAATGCTTAAATTTTACCTCACTGCTTGTCACGAGGGAGGAAACAGATGAAGTAATTTGCTGCTCTGAAGATTTAAAACAGGTTTGTCTAACAAGCTATATATTTTACGGAATGTGCAACTTAAACATACTTCAGACCACTAGTTACAAGAGATGAATGAAGTGATGAGATGCAATTCTCTGCCAAAACACAGCTTTATTTTTATTCAATCAGAATTTCCACAATCTTAGCCTGGTAATGGATGTATCATCCCAGAAATGTCCTCCTGATTCTCTTAAATATATGCAGCTATTATTGCATGAAGTTTAGATATATGAATTAGGATAGTACTGTGAGAAAGGTATATTATTAGCCTCTGTCAATGTAGTTAGCTATTGTTAGTTACATTTTATTCTTGGATACATTTCTTCAAAATTTATCAGCAGTCTGTGAAAAAAAGGGATTGATTTTTTTTAAGGGTCTTGATAAAAATAAGAAGTGATTATGTAGAAAATATGGATTAATTCTGATTCCATGTCAAACTGCACAGACATCTATTTTGACGAAGCAAATTCAAGGTCAAAATGTAAGAAATAACAGTAAAAGCTGAGTACACAAGACAGAACTTCCCATCCTTGCAAGCATCTGAAAAACTGTGATATGAGATAAAGGCTTTTTATAACTGAAGACCAAAAGGTAATTTGAAGGTGACAGATTACATGCAAAATACACATGCGAAATCTGGTATATTTCCTTCTTTTCTTCAACCCCCCACCATAGCTAGAGGTTTTGAAGGGTTGTGATACCTTCCCTTGCAGATGAAACTGAAAAATTAGAGATGTTTCCTAGAAGAAACCAGGGCATAAAAAGATGAACCTGAACTTGTAAGGCAATGCTGGTGATTTTGTTTCTGAAAGGCAAAGCTAATAGCTGGAAACTTGATGTTGAAAAAACCACATTTTCCAACCTAACAGACAAATGCAAAAAGATCCAAAAGGTGCAAGCTGTAAACAGACAAATGCAGATCAGACATTATTTTCATACGTAGGAAGAAAATTGAGTCACCAATACAATTTGAAAGGATTGTAGGGAATTTTCTTGTACTGAATACTTTTTAAAACAAATGCTTGATATTTCTTCTAGAAGGAAATAGCTGTTGCTCAACTCCAGCTAATGAACTTACAGCTTGAATTTCAAGCAAACCAGGCTATGAGTCTAGTATTGTCCTTTGATGATTCTAATTCTATCAAAGTACTAAATTTCTTCCTTGGCTTTGCAATGTCTCCAATTTCCAAGATTTTATTAACATTTATATCAGTGATATGGATAAATTCTTGGGATTTATTTTGTAAAATGAGGTGAAATTATCTCAAAGTATTTAATTTCTTCTTTTATTACTAATTTTGTGCTATTTTTAGCAAGAAATTAATAATTTTCAACAGACAGGAAGACTGTCTCAATTATCTTTGTATTCAAGAGGGACAGATCACTATTCAGAATATCATAAACATTTCTTATGTTTCTGATACAATATGTTAATGTAATCTCATAAAATTATTTTAATACTATTTCACAAACATTACATTCTTATATCAATTAATTGCTCTCCACAAGATTCAGTTATAAAACTTCATTCCCACAAAAAACTGCTATACTATTAATGAATAATATTAATTATTATTTGAGTGACTCTTCACTGATAAGTTAAAATAACCCCAACTTGTTTTTTTTTTTGTTATAGCAAGTTGAAAGACACTTGAAATAGATCTCATGGAAAGATGCAGACCTGTATTGCTAATTCTCACTTTTAAAATGCATCAGTTGAGTGGATAGCTGCTGTCAGATAAGAACAAATGAAAATATTTGGTTCTCATAATGTCTAATGTCTAAAGGTGAGGCCCCTTTTATAAGCTTCAGGCTGTAATATGAAGTCATCTGAGCAGAAACAAAGGACTTGTCATTCATTTTTTACTTCAAACAGATTAACAATACAGGTAAAAAATCAACAGCCCAGATACAGCAACAGAAAAACTTAAAGCAGAACAGGTCACTCATCATACAATGATAACAGAAATCTTAGGTATCCTCTGATAGTGTAATTCACATCTAAATGTGACATTTAGGGCAGAAGAAAATATATGAATTCATCAATGCAAGTAAAATCTGTTAAATTAAAAAGGAATTAATCTGGTTGTAATTACATATCAAAATTCATTGCTTTCTACATTACTGAAAAAACATAGTATATAGAAATTTAAGTAAACCTAAAGTTCTCATGAATTCATAAAGAAAAAAACGCCCATATTTTCCATAATTAATTATGGAAATAATACTAGCTAATATTATCTGCAATAAGATTGGGCCCAGAAACATTTGTTATTAATACCTGAAAATCCATTTTAGACATTTAATGAAAGAAATAATAGCTAAAATACCTGCCTAAGGAACAGTGATACTTAACTGTAACAATAAATACCAAGAAAAGTTGGGGGTTTTTTTTCCCCTTTATGAAAATGGGAAATCATACATATGATTGAAAAAGTATTAATAAACAGCATTATTGTGTGCAGCCACATACATTCCATTTACCTGAAGGTGTACATGTTTAGATGGTGAAAATTATTTTATTGTAGGCTTTGGAGCTGTCTGTTTCTTTTATAAGAACATATGTCAGAAAAGCATCTGAGTCTAGCTGTCATCTGACTTGATGTAACTTCTTAGAAAGGAGTTGTTATTTATCAGATCTCCTTTCAACAACAGGAACGAAATAAAGACATACACAATGTCTAAAATTTTTCCAATCACTTTATTCACCCCTTGTTCACACCTTGTTCACCCCCTGCCTTGCTTTGTGAGGGCTGCTCCAGTGTCTGGGATTCAGTGACAGAACGTGTGGGTTTGGGTTTGTTTTGTTTCCTTTTGCTTTCTCTCCTGTAGATTAGCCGCTCAAGAGGTGGATTCACAAGGTATAGAAGTTTTGTCACTTGTCTGCCTGGAGTTGGTATATACCACATAATTACCCAATACCCTGTCTGGGCTGTCTCTTTATATCATTGTATCTTAGTACCTGCAGGAGATATTTATTTTAGTGTGTTAAAAAGCATCTCTTTTTTTAAAATAATACTTGTGTCAGAATACAGAATCAGTATATGAAATAATTTTTAAATTGTGCAATCTGTTGTGTTTTTCCTTACATTTTCAAGAACTTTAATTTTTGTCTAAGGGAATGTAAAAATTTTGAAATACGTTTCTCAATTGAAATGATATGTTTTGGAATATAAATAAGTAGTCCATAAAGATAAATTTACAATGAAAGTGGTGGACCACTGAAGCAGTTAATGTGTTAAAAGTGTCCTGTGATATGGACTGTGAAATATCAGGATTGTATCAAAGTCCATTCTCTGAACTTGCTCAGTCTCTGACCCTTGTGCCTTTCTGTTTCTTAGCTGTTATTTATTAGCATGCTTCTATCTTACATCTGTGATCAACTATGTCAAGTAAAGTCTTATTCCTCATTTTTATTTTGGTTTATTATATTTTCATTATTTATTTAATCGAAGTATCAGAGTCCTTCAGTCCACAAGTTCTTGAACATGAAGTAGAAAATAATGTGTGGAAGGGGGGTTGGATAATTCAGCTCATAAGGAATAATCCAATATAAGATCTTTATTTTAGGCAAAGTCAGATCAGTTGATCACCCACTCAAAACTCTTCTGCGGAGAGCTGGTATTGGGAAAATCAGTAAGAGAAACCAGATTTCTGGAAAATGTCCTAGAGATGCATCTCAATCAGGATAAATATTCAAAGGATAAATAGGTTTTGCCAATTTTTATCTCCACAGGTTACCCAGTTGCATAAAACTGCCAGTACATTCTTTTCAGTGTACTGGAAAGCCTCCTGAAATACATACTGAAGCCATTATACACATGTATGCACCCAAGCCTGCCCTGCTCTCTCTGCAGTCTTGAATAGATGTGGTTTCTAAAAGATTATTATTGCAGTTAACAGGATTATAAATTTCATAAATTCTGATTATGGTCTTGTATTTCTTTTTATTGATCCTTTTGAGGAGGTTAATATAATAACTTAGATGAGGATGTATCTGCATTTGTTGGGAAAATTTGTTCAGAGCTACGAAAATGACATTGTGAAATAGCTTGACTGGTCCTTTGCCAACATACTTCCCATCAGGATGATGGGAAAGAGTAAGAAAGACCTCAGAGTTGTTTGCAATGACAAAATAGCAGATAACCATGCTGTATAATTTTGCCCTTTAAAAGACTGAAAATATAGAGTAAACAATTTTTCTAATGCTACCATAATTATACACTATAGAGCTAATGTTTCAGGATTTTGGTTTCAAGAGGGTCTCAGCATGCAAGGACTTTTGAATATGTAGTCTGCTTCCTTCCAGGTTATGTAATATGGCACATGAGATGATATATTGCCAGGGTACAAAGAAGCTCTGGAACCAAGTATCTCCAGCAGAGAGTGCGCTCTTCTAAAACCTGGCTTTTGTTCCCTTTTTTGCCATTTGTGCTCCATCTGACCTTTGGAAAGTCTCGTAAGGCAGAACCACAAATTACATTGCTGTTTAAATCCAAAACCAATACTCTCAATATTCTCAGGACTCATTGTAATGTTAAAATTCCCAAAGATATCTCAATTTCTGCCTCTGAATAAGCCTAGAAGTAGGGCAGTTTTTACACAGCTTGGCAGCCACAGCCTATACTTTCCCCTTTTTCAAAGGCAATGGAAATGATGAACTCAGTTGCAACGCGATGCAACACCAGACTGTAAGATACTCTGTGGAATACCAAGACTATAGACTTCATTAATGCTTTTCTCCTTGATTATCTGCTTATTAAAACAAAGAATCCATTCTAATTACAAATTCCTGAATATCACAAATAGAGTGATTTAAAACATTTCTTTCACCAGTATTTTTGTTGTTTTCTCCATTAACAGAGACATATAAAAGTATAATAGTTATAGAAGATGAAAATTTTGATTCAATAAAACAAATTGTTACTTATCCTAGAGTACCCAGCACTCTTGGCCTCATGAGGTAATAGCCACACCAGGCTTCTCACTCAGCCCTGCTCTGTCACTGCTGCCCAGTGGGAAATGTGTACCTTTCCCAGGTGACTCCTGGTTAGAGACACATCTAGAATTTAAATGCATTATTCAATTAATCAAAATAACCCTAATGTGGATAAACTTTGAGGGAAAATTGAAATTTTTAATATCATAAGTGGAAGCTTTCACAAAGCTATTCAAAACCACATCCCCTCCTACAGCCCTTGTCCCAGAGTATTTGTTTCTAACACTCACTTTTGAATGTGTTACTATTCTATTTATTCATGTTCCATGAATAAAGGTAAGTCAATATAGGCAATAAAGAAATTAACATATCTAAGGAAGGTTTAGGAAGAGATGGGATATTTACATGCAAAAAGTTATTGTATAAATCCTAGCTGAAACTTGGCATTCTTCTTGCTTCTGGCTTTGGTGTTTCAGAAGTGTTTAGAGTTGGGCATCTTTACGGATTCCATTACATGTCCCACTCTAAGGAGCTAAAAAGCTCTCTAATAGAGGCACTTTCAAGCTATTTAGGACTTGGAAGTCCAATATTCTTACCTTCAAATTTCTTACAGCCTATAATTGTTCCTACTATAAAAAACAAAATAACCAAAAAGGTTGGACATTTGCCCAAGGATGATTGGCATGGTTCTCATGAATGAAAGAGGGGTTTTTAACTAGCAGTAGTGATACCTCTTTTTATTTAAACATAACTACAATTAATGTTTCACCTGAGAGTGGGATTTATTCTCCCTTCCCGCAACTTGAGCTGGGTGGCTCTAAACCTGTGTTTCTCATGTTGTACATATTTATAGGATTTTTCAGTGGAGCCTTTCCACAATTAATAGTTTGAATGAGCATTTTAAGATTTACTAAACTCTGATATCTACTAAATTCTACTTATTTTAATAAATTTTTTACAACCCTTGTCTTTTTGCTACAGTAGCAAGTTGAAATGTAAAGCTATTCTTCTGCTTCAAATTCCCAACTCTCCTCCCAAATATATTACAATCCCTTTCTATTGAATCCCTTTTCTATTAGTAGGCAGGGGTTTTTTAATATATACGTAACAAAAGCAATTTTACCCTTTACCTCTATCACCTCATTTTTTCCAATGTTCTCCTGTCAGAATTTTCTACGTATAGCACTTTTTATACATAAATCAAATATTGTGCATATACCTAGGAAAAAGTCAGAATATGAAGAAACATGTGAAGGAATTTAATAGCTTTTTCTTAGAGAACTGCTTCCATAGCTCAGGCAATATTTATTTACAAGGTCAGAGCAGCTCAGTGATTTAATTCTGGGAGAATTGCATTCTATGTCTGCTACAGAAAATCTTTGGTTGTATTCTAGTTCCTTTTCCTGGCTGTAAACCAGCTGCTCTTCTTGTACCTTGAATGGATGCAGCAAATCTTTAGAAATCTGATTAAAAATTAGTTTAGTCACAGCTGTCAGACCTGTAAAAAGACAAATAGGGATAATAGGGATGTGTATTAAAAATCCAGTGGTGCAAGTGCAAGTTTATTCAGTCCTTGGAGTGAATGAAATAACACAGATGATATTACATACCAGGCTGCATTTGCATTCCAGTCTTAAGTGAGCTCTAACCATTTCACATCCTTTTGAAATTTTGTATGTTAGTATTTCTAATTTACAACTATGTAATTCCTCAAAACATTATTTAAAATCTTCTTTGGTGTCAGGAAATCTTACATTACAAATTTTGGTAGAGAATATCTAGGTATTCTATATTCTGCATGGTAGTTCACTTACTGGCATAATTATATCAGGCTGATCCATGAGACAGGCTAAATGACCAAGGTTTAATGTATTTACATGAATAGTGGGGTGGAAACGACCAAAGAATGGGGTTCATAAACAAGCAATTGATTTTCCCACTCTCTAAAATAACTATGGCCCCACCCAAATACAATAAAATCCTAAAGACTTATGTTCTTTCTAAAAAATGACTTAATATTTCCTAAGACCCATACATATTTCAAAAATCTTTGTCTAATTTCAAAAAGCTTTACCCTTACCCTAAATAAATGCAATCTACTTTATAGGGCATTTCAAAATACCAAGAAGATTAAAAATAACAGAGTTTTCTTCTCATCTATAATTTCTATTATAATGTAACAGATATGTATTACAGTAAATCACTAAATGAAGAGATACTGGCGTGCAGGTCCCTTGATACATGCACATCATTCCAATAACTGCTAACAAACATTGCTTCCTCTTTGCAGGGATGAAAGAAAAAATGCTCTTCTGATTCTGAAAGATTTTAGTCCACAATAAACACTGAGATATTTACGTGCAAAAACAGGCTTGGGTTTCACTGAATAGCCAACCAGAGCAGTTATAAACACAGCAGGCAAACAGTTTGTTGATAGCCCTAGTTAGTTCAGAGGCACTGTGCAATTTAGAAATAAAAGTGTGATTACTCAGTGCTTTATAAAATTCTTTATAAAACTTGCAATAAACAGTTACAGAGTGATTCACTCACATTTTAAATACCTCTCTACTAAGCACATTATAAGGTTCTATATAATTTAATTTTTCTGAATGGATCATTTGTAATTTGAATACAGCACAGAGAGTTTTTGTTCTTTATAAAAGTAATGCAATCAAACCTAATCACCATATACAAGGGGAGGTATCGATAATAATTTTAGGTCTGGGGTTTTTTTACAATTATTGCATTCAAGCTGAGATCAAAAGGTTAACTCTCAACACGTTCCACAGCTATGCACAATTTCAGTCTATTGACTGAGCTATAGATCAAGGTAGCAGCAGTTTCTCTCTGGCTAAAAAGAAAAGAGTCTTACTTATTTCCTCATCATTGATTAATCCCAAGTGAAATTAATGTTTAATAGCTGCATTGTTCCAGTACATGTCTGTTTTGACCTTCTTGTTAAAATAAACATGTAATTTAATGGTATTATCAATATCATTTACTTGAAGAATCTTCTAGTATTTGGGAAGAAGGAGTGTGCTTTCAGTTGCTAATAATGGTTCCTTGACCTTTACAAAAACAGTGTTTTGTGCCTATATAAGTACAGTTTTATTCACAAAGCCTTTACAGATTTCCATTTTTAAACAGGGAGGAAAAAAGACATCCCTAAATATGGAATAATAAAAAAAATGTTTGCATACTGACACAAAATGAAATATTTATGAATTCTCAAATCATAAGCAGGTGAAAAATTCTTTAGCACCTCTAGCACCTCCAGATTTTAAACAAAAGTAAAGAGGTGACCTACAGCATCTGCTCTTATTTTGCTGCATGGCAGGAATACTAGGAACTAGAATTGCTTTTCAGCAGCTGGACCCATCACTTCCTCAACAGTTTGATGAAAGCAGGTGGAATCTCTCACAGGCATAAGTATTGTGATGCGAAGCTGTGTCATTCTTCCAGCCAGCCAGGAATGACTCAAGTGTGTGTAATGAATCTGGAACCTATACAGACACATAAGAAACACCACGATGTTCAAAGGACATACAGATGGAACTCAAAATGCCTGAGAAGACAGCAGCGAGACAGTCAGTACTGCACCATTTAATACAAGAATAACTTTTTTCTTAATCAGGGCTCAGACTAATCCTCCAAAAAGTGCAGAGTGCAGACAACAATGCATCAAAACCTGTGGGGATCTAATCCAGGCTCCATCCATTTTGGAAATATTATTCCAGCTATGAAGAAACCTGTTTCCCTGCTTGTTCAGTTAGCCAAGCACAAGAGGCATCTGAAAATAAAGCTGGATAAAGCACAGTGATGGATCTATTTTTTTCATGAAGCACTGAACTAAGCTCACCAGCACACTTCACATCTCTCCCTAATTGCCTTTGCTCTCTCTCTGAGCTCAGGAGCAGTCACTTTGGGTGGAAAAATGACGAATGGGCACCACAGAGCTCCTAGCCATGGTGAGAACAGGATAATGATGCAGCACGCTGATTTTAACACCAGCAGGAAATGACACTCCAGGTGAGCCACTCCTCTTCCTCCACCCCTTACACTAAGGCAGGGAAAAAAAAAAGGAGAGAATGAGAGTTAACAATTTACTAAAAGCTCAAAGCAGTGGAATAAGATATAAACAATAAAAACAGCAATATTAATAACAAAACTATACAAAAAAGAGAATGCATTTAACCCATAAAATGATATTCACAACTGGGAACAAAATCAGGATGGCAGGTGCTCTCTGTAGGACATGTGTGAGTGGTTTCCCCAAAGGAAATAAAGGTGACTGTTCCTGCCCACTGTGCCACATTTACCAAGCAAAGGCATTATGGTGGGGAGCTCCCATGGCCATCATTTCCCCCTGCCCAGCTCAAAAGAAACAGACAAACCCTTGGTCACATGGGCAGGGCTTGTGCAGCGGCTCCACTGAGCTCAGTTTAACTCAGTTGCTGGCACTGTCATTTCTAACACTCAGCTGTACCTGGGACATGTCCCTTCAGTGTCACACCCAGGAGTGGCACTGCTGCCTCTCCTCAGCACTACGTCCTGCAAAAACCTCCTGGAGGAAAGGGAGGTGGGACAGGGCAGAACAGAAGATGGGCTCCGGAATTCCAATGCTGAGAGTCATCACTGGAGTGAGCAAGACCAGACTGTGCACCTCTGCCTGGGTGCCGCAGCTTTTCTTACCAAAACCATGTGCCAGCGATGCTGTCGGTGGTACAGAATAACAGCTTGGTGACATCCACACAGCAGCATGCTCGGCCCTCCTCTCTGTAACCTAGAGAAACACATTTTCAAGCCATCAGAAACTCAGGTAAATTTTATGTGTGCTACTTTCCTCTGACTTAGAGGCACTAAGCAATAACAAAACACAAATACTTTCAGAAAACAATTAGGACAAGTGTTACTTCTGGATTTCCACCCATGTCTGTTTCCAGGGGTGCAGTCATAAAAATACATAACCACCAAAGAGTTTTCCTTTTGTGAATAACACATGCTTTATAAACCTTTACTCCTGAAGCATTAGGCACACTTTTAGGAAGTAATTGTGATCATTCCCATATTACAGCTGGAAAATGATGCATAGCTCCTGTGATTGACTTTGCCAAGGTCAGGAAATGATTTAGTGGTGCAGTTCAAAATAGCTTATTCTAAGTCCTCTGTTGTAACCACTAGTCTCCATTTTCTCCATAAGGAAATTGCCTCTGGGAGGAAAGAAGATTTGAGGATGTGGGAAGAGAACACATACACATTTGGTAGTCAATACTGATGAAATCAGGTAATACTGCTCTACACTGGTTAGAAAACCTGCTGTGCTTATCTAGATGTAATCATCATCTAACGATTATTTCTGGCAGTACCTTACAGTATGTTCTGTCACCTTTCCACTGACAAAGCTTTTATATCTTATTATTGCATTACTTATAATGTCTGTTGCCAGCCCACCCAGCATGCTTCTTAAATAATTATAAGTTGTAATATGTTTCTGGCAGCAGAGACAAAGAACTCTACTCCTACCAACAGATCAGCAATCTCCTTCATTAGCAATTGTAAAAATATTCTGTTATTATGAATTACAGTTTTTATTATGTTATTATTATTTAACAGCAAGCTACATGCATCAACATGTTTGAGATGGTAGGGCTTCTGTTCTCATGCTAAGTTCTGCCCTTAAGAGCATTTCAGCGACAGGTGAACATCCCTGTTTCTTGTCTGCTTAGAAATTTAGAAATCCTTCACAGGGCTCTCTCAACACTTAACACCCACATGCTCTTTAAAGAATAGTCTACCAGACTCAGAGATTTTCTCTTTCTCACACAGACACAGATAAGTTTTCTAGGTTTATATTTTAGTGTCTGTAGGGGGGTGGTTCCCTTCAAAAAACTTTTTGAGAACAACGGAATTCTGTTTGATTGCTGTTGGTTTTGCTTGTTTTGGGTTTTGTTTGTTTGGTTTGGTTGGTTTTGCTCTTCTTTGTTTGCTGTATTTGCAAACTATTTGTTTTAAGAAAATTAGGAAATGAGAAAATTTTAGGAAATGAGTTTTCATTTTTCCTTAAAAATTTTGTCACCATCAGGAATGCAAAAAGGGAAGATATACTTTAGAAGGCTTTGTGAAGAAACATTGTGAAGAAAGTCTTCCTCTGTTACTACACATAATTGTTACTGAGGGGAGTTCCTTTAGTGACAGGAAGTTTTTTTGATCCCAGTTGGTTCTGTAGTCCAATCACCCCTGCCACTTCTAGACATAATGAAAGGAATGACAGGGAGGTAGAAAAAGGTAGCCAGGGTGAGATTACACAGGGGTAAATTGGTGCTACTTTTAAAATAAATGGTGGGATAATGCTCTTTCTTTTGAGAATGAAATATTGCCTTAGTTGCTTCAGAAGGCTGAGACATTGGAAAACATCTGTCCTTCTGACTTCACTACATCCTTAAGCATTTTTCCAGGTTATGAAACAAGATAGCAATTTTAAAATGTCTAGTTCCTGTGCCCAAAAATCCTTTAAGCTACTACCTCTCCCTTTTTCTGTCATGGGGAGTGGCTCATACCTGCAGGCAGATCCTACTTGAGTGGCAAGGAAGGTGACAGTCCTCTGTTGCAGCCCCAGCCTTTTTGCTAACATTTCCTAGCCCTGGAGGAGGGTCCACTGAGCATTTCAGCAAATACTTTAGGATGCCAGATATTGACATTGTTGGAAATCATCCAGATCCATGTCTCTTAGAAGCATTTATAAATCATATTTATTTGTCATTCCCAAGGGGTTGGTTAGCTAGGGCTGAAGTTTGCAGCAAAGACAATAACCATTAAATTCACTCTAGCTAAGTCTGCTGGCATGATGCTGATACAAAATGTCTTTAAGTACGGAAATGTTCTGCTGTTGCAATGTATGGGAGGAAAATGCCTTTCTTGGTCAGGATAACAACTGGTAGTAGTCACCTATAGGATCTGTACACAGTTGTAATTCACTCTCAGGGCTGATCACAGCCCTTTCTGAACTGAGAACTGTCATCAAACCAGTCCTAGGGAGAGGCAGTCTATTATTTCAGTGTCATAGGTTTCCCACATCTCTGCTTCCACTGCCAGAGTTCTTTCCACTTCTCAGAAAAACAGAAAAAGGTGTATTTGTATAGTGTTATATGAGACTGGATCCCACACGTTGTCCTCGCAATCAGGCTCCATTTTCACAAATTCCCTTACTGAACCCATGGGGGTTCAGAGCACTGGGGTCTATTAGAAATAAGAGGCATGTTTACAGAACTGGTTACAGACACAGCTGGGGCCTTGCCTGCATGGGGAACTGGTTGGTCACAACATAGTTTGTCTGGAGAATTTATTGTACACCCATGCCCCCACCCCCCCCAGGAATAGCAATACAGCTTATATCTACACTTAGAAACATGAAATTTAGAACAGGAAAAATGTCAGTGTGGCTATTGGTTGTTTTCATCCATTCTACAGTAGATGATAATAGATATTTCAAACTGAATTTCCAGAAAATGCAAGATGCAGTTATGCAGAGGAAAACCCCATCTGGTTTATGACATACTGTATTGACTCACCATGTCCACAAAAAATTAATTCAAGCTGAAATAGACTGTGCAATGAAGCTTTCTTCCTTAATGTATACATCCAAGCCTTTTGAAGGAGGAAGCATTAGGTTGGTAGATCTGCTGCTGCTCTCTATGTAATCAAATGGATATGGCATTCAGCAAATTAGTTATTGCAAGGTTTCTAGATAGTTTTGTATTTGGCATAATACTGATGTAATAATATGTGCATTTTTGCCCTCTACAAAAACTAAATGTGTTGTATTTGGTGTTTTCTTTCTAAGAGTAAGAATCTTGACTAAATACACTTTAAAATACTTTTGATTATGAGCTTAGGGCAACTGAACCATTCCTGTGCTGAAAGATACCAGTATTATTCAAGAAACAAAATCTTCCTTTTTGCCCAACTGCCACCTGTACTTCAAAGTATGATGTTTTGCTTCTTAACTGACAAAAGTACATAAGAAATTACACTTTCAATAGCATTCTCCTT
This sequence comes from Ammospiza caudacuta, assembly GCF_027887145.1. Classification (NCBI taxonomy): domain Eukaryota; kingdom Metazoa; phylum Chordata; class Aves; order Passeriformes; family Passerellidae; genus Ammospiza; species Ammospiza caudacuta. The sequence goes on along the minus strand of NC_080598.1, from coordinate 46,516,863 downwards.
CAACTTTTTCAAAAGGTTTGGGTACCAAGATAATAACTTCCATACTGTCTAGAAAATAATGTTTTATATATTATCAACAAATAACCTCACAAACCTCTTCCAATTCCTGATGCATGTTTTTTCTTTTCATTATTCAGTTGGAAAAACAGAAGCAGAAAGTACTCCAGTGTCTTACCCAATGAAAAGCACATCCAAGAGATCAGGAGAACCTGTAACCTAGTTTCTGAGTTTTGAGCTTCAGCATCTGTGGCTTCATTCACTCCTAAAGATTCCACCAATACTCTATCAAATTTTATAACTTAAAATGTTATGTTTGAGAACATAGAACTCTTTTAGTTATTGAAAGGTAAGTCAAAAAGTTTAACAGACCTTGAAAATTACTTAATGACTATTAATAAGAATTTATTTATGATGGTGGTGATTGTGGCTGAAGCTGTAGTTGGGGTGATAGGAAATCCTGTTTAAAATGGACATCTGAGATAAAGATCCCAAATAGGCACTCAGCAAAGAGAAAGGAAACAATGGTATAGAAGCAACCATAAAGAGGAGAAAAAACACACTGTGGATCCCTGTTTTATGCTAGATAACATCTAATCTCAGGGCAGCTTTCTTTGGAAAGAATTGTTAATTTGTTTGTTTGTAACATTTTGATTTGATTGTCTGTCTTTGCTTGATTTCATGGCGGTAAGCACTCAAGAGCAAACCCTGTGATACTGCACAGAGCTGTTTATTATGCAGAAATCTGTATTAATGTCAATGTATTAATTTTCACTTTATGAAAAGCACTTGGTTAAGGATGGCTTGTAATGTTTGCAATAAGAGTGAAGACACGTCCAATTAATCTCATTACTGCTCTCTATTAAGGGCAACTCATGCAAAGTAATGGGTCAGTCTAACATCCATGAGCCTCCAAATGTGGATCTAGGCATAAGAGGCAGCAAAGGGGAATTTCTTAAGGGAATTTCTGCAAGAAGGGCTGTCAGGCTTGCAAGTCTGCTCCACAGGAACAGCATTTTCCAATGTTTTAAAGGGAGAGAAAAAAAGCAGTTGGGAAAACTTATCTGTGAGGCAATGCACATGGAAAATTGTAGATGTTCCTCAGTTTAATTCTGTGTATTGCAAGGTACTGATTCTTTGGTATTTTAAGTAGATTTTCCAATGCAGTGTCACGTACCTCCTGTACAATGGGAATCGTTCCCACTCTTTTTTATCCGAGTAAAATTATCCTGCCTTGCATGTAATAATAACTCTATAAACATGTTCTGCTACTGAAAGAAACTGTGTCTTTGGAGGGAAGTGAGAAGCTGATCGGGAAAGAGAATGTGGGACAGCTTGTTTTGGTAGCACAGACAAATCACAGTGTTTGTGGACAGCTGCTACCAAACTGAATTAGAGTTAGAAAAGCTCTGGAGTTGGAGAGCCACCTTCCTTCCTAAATATTCAACATAGTCACGATCTTTTTAACTCTTTGAGGACACCTCATAAGTGCATGAATTATGAAAGCAGAACTAAGGAACAGTGAACACCATCCTACTGTAGGACAAGCATGTCACCACCTACTACAGGAGTTCCAGATGTCAGCTGGCAAAGGATGCAGTCTCCTGTAGGAATGCTTGCACTAGTAAGTCATCAGTAACTCTCTTCTTGGCTTCCCCACCACCTGCCAAAAGGAAGTGGTAACACCTGCTCACCCCATACTGTGTATTTGCTTCTCTTTAGGATTTCATTAATCAGTTAATGACTACAAAGCAAACGGGAAATATTAACAAATATTCACATCAACTCAGAGGTGTAAATTGGTGCTTGCTAGTAGAGTTTTCTCACTTTTCAACACTTTGCTTACTAAAGTCTGTCACCTGATGCTATTACAGCTGATAATTGAGTCAATCTCCCCAGGAGTGTTTCAGTGTTTTGGACAGGTTCTCCCTGGGAGACTTTCATGCTGAATACATTATTTTGAATGCTAATGATAAGGTATTTTAAATCTATTTCCTATGTAATACTCAAGTCACTCTGAAGAGTCTGCTTTAAGCTTAAAGTAGATACCAACTTGGGCCTTAGATTTTCTGTTCTTAATTTTTCCTGATATTAGGAACTTAAATCCAGATAGCACATTGTCACCAAAAAAACTTCCTTCTCCTTTTACCTCAGGAGCAGCAAACAAACAAAAAATTATGATTAATACTGTTTCTTTTTATAAAACCTTTACGCATTCTGTGGTGGATGCATTAGACCCCAACAATTACCTTTTCTTGCTACAAGGCCAACACACTGGATTATTGAATCATTCCAGCTTTCTCTGTTACCCAGAAAAATGTATGTGTAATTAATCCCTACATGTAGTAGCGGTTTAATCAGGGGAGACTAATTAAGTCCATTTTAGAAATATCTTGCACTTTTGTGGAACAAAAGACTAAGCATTCAGAAATCCTTTACAAAGGACAATAGCTGAGCTTCAGTCTAAATATAGAGGAACATTTTTTATCACATTGTTTTTGCTTTGCATGTGCTTTGAAATTGTCTCCTAGATTAGGAATGCACAACCCATGAATATTTTGTGTGTTTGTAAGGTAAGCTATCAAGTCTTGTCAAGACTTTATACTTTGTTAATGAAGCAAAATAAAGAACAAGTTGAAAAAAGTTCTAAAATCTGAAATACTTAAGTAATGTTCTCACAGTGCAAAGTCTTTTGTGACAGTATATGCTTAAGGTGCAACTGCTCTCATTTTAAAGCTCACCTTCCTGTCAGCTGAAATGTCATAGCTTTATAAGAGACTCACTGACAGAGTGAGGGAGTCTGTCTCTTGAAAAAAAAATTAAACAATGTTTTTCTGTGGGTTTTTTTAGTCAGATAATTTTTTTTCCACTGCATTGCCCTTTAAAGAGCTGGTTTTATACAATAAAGACTCAAAGAACAAACAGATGGTGCTGTTTACAAATACAGAATCAAAGACTGAAAGAACAGTTGGGGTTTTAAGGGACTGCTGGAGATTGCTTAGTCCTACCTCCCTTCTAAAACAGGCTCGCCTAAAGCAGGTAGCACAGGGTTGCTTCCAGAAAACTTTTGAATATATCCAGAGATGGAGACTCCACATTCTCTCTCTGGGCAGTCTTTTCCAGCGCTTTATCACCCTCAAAGTAGTTTTTCCTCATATACAAATTGAACTTCCTCTATTTTTGTTTGTGACCATTACCTTTCTTTCCCTGCTCGGCACCACTGAGGCCCTGGCCTCATATTCTTGACACCCTCACTTCAGAGAATTGTATACATTGATGACTACCTCTCAGCTGACTTTTCTTGAGGTTAAACAGGCCCAATCCTCATGCTTTTCCCATAAGTTAGGTGTTCCAGATCCTAATCTTCTTTGTTGCCTTTCACTTCAATCGCTACAGCAGCTCCAAGTCTCTTGGCCTGAGGAGCCAGAGCTGGACACAGCACTCCAGCTGTGGCCTCACCAGGGCTGAGCAGAGGGGCAGGATCACCTGCCCTGACCTGCTGGCAATGCTCTTCCTGATGCACCCAGGACACCACTGCCTTCCTGGCCACAAGGAAGGGCACACTGCTGGCTCAGGGACAGCTTGTTGTCCACCAGGATGCCCAAGCCTTTCGTTCTGCAGACAGCAAAAAACAAAACAACAAAAAACCCAACAAAACAAGAAAAAAAAGCCCCATCATGAAACCACAAAAAAAACTCAAAAAAAAACTTAAAAAACCCCACAAAAACACCAAAACCAAAATCAAACAAGCAAAAAAATAAAAACACGCGACAAAAAAATCATCTATAAAAACAAAAGCAAACCAAAAAACCCAACGAACCAAAAAAAAAACAAAACAAACAAACAAACAAAAAAACCCCCTAAAACTCAACAAGAAATCAGAACCCAAGTATATACATGCAGCCAGTATGGTCTGAAGGAGCCAGAAGCCAGGGTCTGAAGGAAGAAGAAGTGACTTTGGTTTAAAATTAATAGATTCAAAAACTTGAAACAGTTGAAAGATGTCATGCTAGAGCCAGAAAAGCTCATATTGTTTGTCAGCAGCTTAGAACTTCACAGAAAAGGAAAACATTGCTTTTCAAATCTTTTCAATGATGCTTCCACCGCTCTGCAACATCCAGAGTTTATTCTAACTCCAATTCTGCTCTCATCTTCTCTCCCCATCCTACCATTAAATATTTCATCCTTCTATTCACAGACTGAATTTCCTGTTCTTTTTTTAAAATAAAACATTTTCTTTCTCTTTATTATAAATTTTATGTACCCTTCTGGCAGTAAAAATCCCTTTTCTCCAGTCACATGACTATGGCCATTAAAAATCATATGTTCCTGAGGAGATAATGTACTGTTATTGTTTTAGCACGAAAATATCAATTGTACCTCAGGTACACAATGCAATCTGCTCAATAGTTTGAAGCCAAAAGACCTTGTTTTCAGTTATTCTGTGCTATTACACAGATTACCTTCTGCTTCTGTTGTTGTTCGTGTTGATTGTCCTCATCTGTCTAAAATGCAGGTGTGGCTATGAAGTTCATAGGGAAGCCTGTCCAGATCTCCACACAGAATTTATTAACAGATATCAAAAAGACTATCCCTAGAAAATCTGAGAATATAGCTATGGGTTTAATTAGTATTCTATGCACACCCTGCCAAATGGTCGGTGTTCCAGACCCCACTAAAAAGTCTCATTTCTGTCTACTATGTCTTTGGGTTACTTCCTCTATTTTCTTGCTTCTAGTCCTATTTTAGTATGTCTTTTGTAAAAACAAACAAACAAAACACAGAGCCCACAAAAGCCAACAAAGCAAAAAACTGAAAACAGAAGATTGAACTCAGATTGGCAAAAATAAATAATTACAACAGTGTAACTACATTGATCTGGGCAGAGACAAGAATCAAGCTTAGCACTCAGTGTAGGGTATCTCTATTACTCTGCTTCTTGTGTTGCTGTGAACTTTCTTTGGCTAATTTATGTGGATTTTTTTTATCTTTTCAGATTATGGATAAATTTCTTGTTCATGTTCAACCCACTGTTGTATTAAAACATTTTTGCCTAAAAGGTAAGCCTGTGACTAATCCACTGAGGCTGCTACAATACTTTGGAATTAGATTGGGTGCTAGCACAGGGATATAGCAAGGACAGTTTAAGTGTCACAGGCAAAAAAAGTATCATAAGCACGGACAAAGCTATGGGCAAAGCAACAGGAAAAGCTCATCTCCATGGTTAGGCACTGAGATTCACTGACATTACACTGTGGGAACCAAACGCTCCTCTTTAGAGTGTGTTTGCCCACCAGAGACGTGAAGGTTGGTGGAATACATTTGACACTCCTCAAGCTATTTTCTGCTCTGTTTCTCAAAAAAACTCTACTGGCTTTTCTGATGCCAAAGGCATATGATGTACTACAGTCATTCAGTCAGGCTCTCAGCAGTCATTATGTCTTTGTAAACTATCTTTCCTCTTCTCTGGGACAGATTTATTCACAATTTGCTCTTCACTGTTGATAATATATGATTGTATGTTTCATATACAGACAAGCAATATGCCTTCAGTAAATGTAAAGTTTCACACTAAATTATAAAATTATATTAATTATAAAATTTATTCATTGAGGATTGACATATTACTTTGACCATAGCTCTGCACAGATATGTTGACTTTTCCTTTATGCTTTCTCATAAGTTTTTATTTCCTGAATTATTAATATCTTTTAGAACTTTTTTATTTTTAAATAAAAAATCTTCTTCTTCATTTCTTTCATTCATTTGATGTATATCAACTGTTGATAGCAGAAGAAAACAAAGCTGCCAAACTTACATTGTCAGCAGCTTTTGATTCAGCATGAGAAAGGTGCTTCCTTTAATCAGAAAAACTCCACTCAGGAGACAGGAGGACAGATTGCAACACCAGGAGGGAAAAGAGATGTCAGTTACAGCACAGGAGGTAAATGAAATGTTTCCCTTGACTACTGGTAAGACAGTTTGCATGTGTGCTTCTGCGATTAATAGAGCCTAATTGCAGACAAATTTGTTCTTACTAGTCCCCAAAAATTTACTCTGCTTTTGGACATCCTGTTCCACTGTGATCCAGTTCTCTAAAATGCTTGACAGTCAGGGATGCAGACAGAATTTTTGTGTTAGGTGTATAGTACATGTCTGTTAAAGCCAACAGATATATGTGTGTGTGTGTGTGTTTCTGTTGAGTATTTGTATGCATGCTTGTGCTTTCCTACTTTGGAAATAATCTATGATACTTTGTCCTGTTTATTGTCTTGGAACCTTCTGTCCTAGGAGACAACCAAAATCTTCTTCTTTAGAGACTGTGCCTTGTAATGTTTTACACCAGAATTCACTTTGGCCAACATCCAAGCATGATAGTAGTCTCTCTTTCACAGTACACACGCCTGGTATCCATTCAACTGCTGTCTCTGTTAGTCCGAGTAATGGAATCACATCACATTTCCTTTACTCCTGTGGTTTCATTTTCGACATGACTTTGGAATCTCTTTTAAAGATTCATATATAGGTATGCATGTAAGTAACAAGTACCAACAAATATGACAAGTGCACAGCCAGCTGTCTCCATCCCGAGACATATGTTCCAGACACATATCACACAGAAATTGAAAATAAAAAGGTAGTATGTGCACCATTAAACTGCCCAATCACACATACAATCAATGCAGATTTTCACTGGGACTAAAGCTGTGGCCCTAAAGCGTGATCAGTGCCTAATGCAGCAGTAGGTAACTTGTCATGTGATGAAGCAGTGCTTGTAGTCTAGATTATTGTTTTCTACCTGGTTGTATCTAACATTTATCCATTCAAATGTTGTTCATCCAGAAAATGCAAAACTATTTTGCTCATTTGCATGCATGCACAGTAAAATGGTGCTGTCCAGCAGCATGCAGAGCACCTCTAGGGAGCCTGCACCCATAGAGCACACAAAGCACAATCATCCTGGAATGACAAACACCCTCCACCTGCAGGCAAAGAATTGACATTCCTACAAACTTCTGAAGGGCTCACACTCCTCAGTTCACAGCTCTGGTAGATTGGTTGCTGAAGACATATGTTAAAATCCAAATCCATTTATTATCTTATGAATATATTTGTCATTCAAAGGTGTTGTGCAGATGAAGGGGGTTAATAATGTATTCATGTGTCTCTCTCAGTTTTCTAATTTAGTTTCTTTTTTCAATTTTTCCCAATTTATTTTTGATTGTTTTCTATTCCTCAGACGCCAAAATTCAATATGTAAAAATGCTTTTAAAAAGGTGAATCAATTTCTAATGTCAAATTCAATAAGGTCAGCTACTATAATCACATCACTTAACAATATGAAGAGAAAAGGCAATGATGTCCCACGTTTCTATTATTTTCAGAGACACTGAGTTGAAAATTAAGGGTAATTTACTGCAGTGCTCGGAATTCAAACTGATATTCAGAAAATTGACCTCACACAATGATTTTTCTATCCAGTTTATTTATTCTGAATCCTATAGCCATTAATGCACTCTGAACTCCAGGGAAGTGAAGACACAAATGTAGAGTTATTTTTCTTACCTTGCTTGCTGGAAAAGCTGAATTTCAGGTGCTCATAAAGTAGCATAATTAGTTATCCTGGAGCTGCTTCTTATGTTTTTATGTGCTTTGGTAATTGCATGACTGCAGGTGTGGCACAGATTGAGGGTCTGCTTGAAGGGGACATCACTAGGAAGCATCATCTCCAGCAGGCAAAGCTCCTCCTCAGGTTTATCACAGCTCACAAGATGGCTCTGACAACTGCAACTCCATGAGGACTGCAGCCCTGCTGTGTGGCAGGCAATGTCCCACTCCGGGGATGGATAGCTGTAATTCTGTTACAGGTGAAGTGATCCATGCAGTCTCAATATGACTGCTCAGTCCTTGCCAGTAACCCTGGGTAAGCAATTTAAAATAAAAAAAAAAAAATCAGCATGAACATACAAGTATTATGGGAAAGGGTTTTGATAAAACAGAGATGGATTAATTTCAGGTAATTAAAATCATTATTTAATTTTCAAAGTTAATGTTTCATCTAATGAAATATTTGGCTTGTTTTTTTTTTTTTTTTTTTAATCTATTATGAAACATTATGGGGTTTTGCCCCGTGTTTCCCAAAATAAATTATTTACTATTAAATTCCCTCCACTTTAGATATTGAACAATATATGTTGAATCCTAAACTATAAACATACTTATCCTGCAATTAGGATTCATGAATAAAGCAGATACTCTTTGCCAAAAAACAAAAGAAATTATTTTTAAATATCATAGGGCAGGTTTCATCTAAGTCAAAGTTAGTCTAGAGAAATAAACAATTTGAATAACTAATTAAGAAGGTAATGGCTTATTCCCTAGAGTTTCTTTCTTACCTTTCTATGAATGGAGACTAGAAGGATGACCTTACTCTCAAACATGGAGCTCTTGACATCTGTATAAGCACAGGGGTTTTCTACTCCTACAGATTTCAATACTCTGTTCCAAATTTTGTAAGGCATACATTATTTACAGAATTTAGAGATTAGTTTTCTCCTTTCACTTCAGTCAAAACATTTTCTCTTGTGAGTTCATTTTCTCATCTGATGCAGTGCAGCATTAAGCATCTGCCTAAGTCAAACCTTGTGAATATTCTACTTGAGCCCAAGAACTTTGTTATGTAATGTTTATATTTGTAAGTTCTTTGTTGAATGTTGTTCATAGCATGGATCTTATGCTTCTTAAGAAAACAATCCAGACAGTTCTCATGCTGTTTGTATGTGCTTTACTCAGCTCTGATATTTTTTTATTAACAATGCCTCATATGTAATTTCTTTATGGGTACTTCTCAGTCCCATAGTGGCTGCTGACCTATTAAGTTCTCTGAATAAAGCCAACCTAAGATTTTTTTTTGAGAATTAAGAATCCAGTTGAGTTTTGTAGAAAAATATTGTATTAACATTATCAGACACTGGTTTTATTTTGCTCTTTCTGTTTAAGTGACACTCCTAATTTCAGTAGTCTTAGTTCTAATTTGTGTGAATTTAAAGGATATGAAAAGAATAAGATGTGAATTGTTGTATGACATTATGGAAATTGAAATAATTTTTTACCATAAAAGAATTTCCACCAGTCATTTGAAGCTGTTTCTCGTGTATATTCCTTCAAAAAATATAAGACTGTTTACAAGAAATAATCAACATTACAGAATTATGTTCAATCCTTGGGAAATTGGTATTTTCATACCAGTGCAGGTGAGCTCAGGTAGCAAAAGCCCTACCTCCCCTTCTACATTTGATTTTAGTGTCTTAATAGCAGATGACTTGATAAAGAATTGTACAGAAAGAGAGCAGATGCTGTAGGGAATCCATACTATAACAGTTGGATTGTTTAAGAGAACATAGACTAAGGCTGAATAATTATGCAAAAGATAAATCATCTAGCCATGTAATTAATTTGGAATTACAATGACAATAAAGGTACAGTTAAATTCTTATTGATACATTAAAATTGTGATAAATGTTAATATATTTAATTGGTATTTAACAAGATAGCTGTAGCAAGTTAATTAGATATCCATTTACATAGTTCATAAATGTCTGCATTTTTAACAATTCAGCCAACATTTAGAGTACAGCACAGCCTTCAGTACTCCTAGATACAATAGCTGTGATAAGTAACACTACCTCCATTTCCCTTCTGATCCTTTTATCATGGGCAGGATGAAATTAGAATTACATTTCCCTTCCTCTTCCCGTGCTTTTTCCCATTAATTATTAGGACTTCATAAATATAAAGACAAACTAGACACTAATAGCTTCTGGACAATTTTGGTGTTAATATGTCTGTGCCTCCCCTTCACATCTCTAAATTGTTGTTAAGATTCAAGCTGGCTATTTACAAATGAAAGAGATCTATGTTCAACATGATTATAACATGCCCTGATAAATTTGTGAACTGATGATGCTAGAAAGTACAGAGGAATTAAACCCAGAAGCTCTGTCAGCCTTTAACTAACTACCACACATAAAATGCAAGAATGTAAAAAGTTACGTATGGGTACTGAAGAGTCACTTTAAAAAGCCAGCTGCAAGCAAAAAATGTCAAAATAGTTTGTCAAGTAAGTTTATAACACTTCTTCATTATCTTAATCATAAGTATGCATAAAAATGGCTATGAAGATAAGCAGATCTGCTCTCCCCCTCCCCGCCCTTTTTTCTCCCAGAAACTAAGATAAAAGGAGGCTGGTGAGGTTTTTAAAGATACTCTTAAATGAAGAGTGATGATGATTCTCTCAGATTTGCTTTGAAGAACATCTTACATAATGCCTGAATTAAAATGAGAGAGATAGAGACACTTGGATGGGAAGAACGGGAGATCGAACAGGAGACAAGGAAATAAGGAAGGATAAGTTGGGTGAAAATTCTTGATTAGTCCCAGGCATTTTCTTCTGATTTATTCTCATGTGACCTATTTGGAGAATATTTCCTGCCAGTCATGTTCAATATCATGGGCAAGATTTTCTGATCTATTAGAGATTTTAGTTAAAAGATGAATGAAAATATTTAAATGGTATAGAGAAAACATGCAAAGTCTACATGTTCCAAAATTTTTAAATTTATTCTGACATTTTATTTAAGACAACCACAACATGCTTTCATTACTTTTTCTGGTCTGCTTCTGGGAAGAGAGTGCTTTCCCACCCACAGAAGCGCACTGGGCTACTCTTCAGAACTTCCAGGAGATGAACTGTTGAAGTCCCTCTTCTCCTTGGCTAGCAATTAATATTGAGTATCACTGAGGGACAGGGGATTAAATTGTTTTACTTTAGGATGCAGAAGACCTACCCAACATCTGCAATAAAGCCCATATATTTTATACTAAGAATTTCAGTGGTTTCCAATGATTTCAGCAGATAGACTCTCTTGCACCTATTTGTCAACCAAAACCAAGAATAAGGGATTTATGACACTATTAAGAAAAATCACTACACATACAAAACAAACAGGCCATATTAATAACATATATTAATCTTAGTAGTATTTTTAAGAGGAAAGAAAATTACAATATTCTTCTGAAAGTTTCCCAGAAATTGTTCAGTTTTGCAAACATTTCTAAATTCAGATTAAAAAAATCCACCATGGCAGCATGCTGGCAGTTAGTATGGTGACTGTGTTCTTATTTTCTGCTTCTTTCTCAGCCAGATTTTAGTCCTTAGTGACTGAATGGCTCTTTCATCACTTCCCTCTTGAAAGAATTCAGCACATATACAAGTTCTAATTTAAAATATCACCTGATATTTCCTGTATATTTCCCAACTGCTAAGTTTACTCAAATAAAAATGATGACACAATTTCTATTTGAAACATTCACTACATCCTTCTTCTACTAAACCTTCTGAGACCAAAAAATTTAGCAAATGAACAGCACCAATATTGATTCCTGTTAATCTTTCCTTGATGGTTCCTTCAGATTCATAACAAATTTTTATGTACTTTGCCATATTTCCCTATATTCTAAGATCATCTTGATGTCAGAGAAATTAGAGAAATTACTGTTAGAGTGTTACGAAGTAAGCCAAATTTCACTTCCATCTGGAAATCTGTAAATCTAAACAATATGTCATTTGTTATTTGGCTACTGATATACAGATTTAGTCCAAATTAGAGCCAATGTAATTGAGGGCAAAACTGTCCCTTACAACACATTCTAAGCAATCAAGGATTAAATGTACTAAGATTATTTTTGTGAATAACTGTACCAATTATATTTTCTAGGTCAAAGTGAATACCAGTAAAAGCAAAGAAACTTAAATATGCAATTTTTTTCAGAAGAAGCACTTACAAATTTCTAGGATAAAAAGGATTGTATAGAGTCACTAAAATTCTTTAGTATGTAAATATGTAAAAAGTAAATATGGACAATGAAATTAATATCCAATTATAAAGAGTGTCATAAAAATATCCATTTCAAATCTTTAACCCATGTTCACACTTAAAAGACCTGTGATCAGTGCAAATATCAATTAGACAATTATCTGCATGAGCAAGGGACATTTTCAGCCCTATATTTTTCAGGTAGGCATGGTTATGTGCTGTGACCATGATACTTGAACAAGTCTAATGCTGGCAGGAATGTACTGGAAATAAAATGAATAATTTTTTCAATTTAGGCAGGAGTCATTTTTACACTATTGTACACTAATTCAGAATCCATCTGCCATTGAAAAGTGTATGCAATCATAGTGGTGATTTCATGCATTTAAAAATAAATAAATATTTAGAAGGCACATCTGTAGATCTATATAGATATTTTGCCTTTTTTAGACAATAGAACTCCATGATAGTTTCAAGGGAGTTGATGTTTATGTTGGCTATATTGAAATCAGCCAGGGTTCTGATGTGGTATGGTTATCATAAAAGCTTTCACTAAATACATTTTTCCTCTCAAACAAAAAATAGCTGCAGAGAAACAGAGACAAAGTTTCCTCTAAATATATCCATCTAAAAAAAGACCTTTTATTTTTTTATTTGGTGAATTTAATGAGAAACCTAGTTTTCTTCCAACCAGGCCCCTTAATCCCTGTTATGTAACTTCTGTGTTTAGTTTAGAAAAGGTATTCTTGTGAGAGAGCATAATACCCATAAGAACTACTGCTTCTTTACAGTTCAACTCCGTTTTTACCCACTTATTTAAATTATTATTTTCTTGTAATCTGTTCCTAAGTTGTTATTTACCATTATTCAATTCACAACGTATTAGTAAGTAGAGAGAACCATCTCCTTTCCAACCCTAACTGGTGAGTGGAATTTTTGATCTGGTGCCATCAGCATACTTTGAAACCAGGTGGTATTAAACCAATTCGATTTTTTTAATTGATTTTTGCATTTTATGCAGTAAGGGAAATTCATTGATGTTCATTTTGGAAATGAGATAACAATGACTTTTGAAACATTGCCAGCTCACAAAATGTAAAGTCAATATCAATTCATTAGCAAATTAATGGGACTGATTTTATTGTAAATAACTAGCAACTGTGCAGTTGGCAGGTCTGAATTAGCTGTTATTCAGAGCATCACATGCAAGTTCTGAAAGTAATGGAAGGATTCAGAAATAGATTTTTTAATCAAGAGTTTTGTTCTGTCTTTGGGAGTTAAATATTTTTAACCTTAAAAAGGAGTGTGTTACAATGACCTTATGGCGTGAATAGAAGTGTTTATATTACACTTAGTCTGTGTCTTTAAACACAGGCCTAAATACAATTGGGTGAGCGATCACATTTCAAATTGAAAAAAATCCAACAATATTTAAATAATTTCAGTTTGCTGTCAAACAATTTGTCTTCACTTTCTTCATGCAGGAAAGGAAAGTTCTTGAATTAAATGTTGAAAGGAACTGTGGGTTTTCTTAAATGGAGAAATAATGGTTTAGTCTAAGCTTTTTTGAAATTTCTTTTGCAAATAAGTACTTTCTTCTTATTATTAAACTGAAGTACAGTTGGAATTGAGCATCATTTTGAAATGGCAAGTGGAAGCTCCTGGCGTTTTTCTTGGTTTTCACCCATTTTTCTAGCTTAAACACTATGAAAAATTCAAAATTAATTTGGGAGTTGTTTCAGGCAGATGCATTTTTCACTGAGAAAAGCTTTTGCCTGAAGAGTTTCCCCTATCTACAGTCCTGAATAATGCATTTCAGGTAGCTGCGCCCATGAGATCTACAGGCAATTGTACATTTTACAGGTGTTTCTCAGGATATAAAACCTCCGGAGTTCTCAGAACAAAATCCACCTTAGTCCTTAAAAAGCTCTACATGTTCTGTATCATCACCCTGTGTATGTGCTGAGCTGGAGAATAACTGAAACAAAGGCTCCTTCTCTTTCCCAGTGCTTCTAACCCCTTTTTCAGGGGAGCTACTCAGCCTCCAACCCTAACCAAATGCTTGTCCCTCCAGCACAATAAATTATTACAGGAACTTTATTCTGTTTAACTTTTCTCATAAAAGCGTTGAAAAGTAGTCAAAAGGGAGAAAATCTTTGTCAGGATTGTATTTTTTTAATTGTAGTCATATATAGGGTCTCAAAACCTCTTTCCCATCCAAGTCTGTTCACTCCTGTAGCATCCATTACTGTACTTTAATGTAGCCCAGTCACTATCCATGAAATATTGTTCGGGTTTGTCACTTATGTAACCTGTGTCTCATCTTTATTTTGACTGTGAACAAATGAAGGCATAATTTAACTGTTTGATTTTGCCTCAAAATTTAATGCTATATGTTCTTCTGCAGCATTTCTGGTATTGTAAAGAAAGCACTAAACTTCTGGAAAACCTAAATGCATTGAAAATATTGCATTTAGATCAGAGTTATTTTTTCTGATTGTTCCATATGTCAGTAGAATTGTTTTAGACACTAACTGAAATGTTTTCAGGACTAAAATTTTTGTGTCTATCAGAATTTGGAAAATAATAATATAGTCATTGATATTTTGCATGCTTTTATTTATCAATTTCTTGTTCTTAAACATGAACATGTATAGTATACCTAAGTATTTATTCAGTTGTCAGTATCAAACCTTCAAACTTTTTACTAGAACCTTAAAAATTGGTTTTTTGGGCTCTAATTTTGTTTAGCAGATTCTAGAGAGCTCAATAGGTGAGGTTAACACTAAACAAACAAGAGTCCAGATCCTCACAAGCATTTAGATTCTTATCTCATATCCATGTTGAAATATTTTCAAAGATGCGAGCCTTGAAGGATATCTTGACTTCTAAATAGAGCAGAACACGGCATACACTCTGCTTTATTTAGAAATGGTGCTGTAAAAGTGCATTGTAAGGGTTACTCCAGAAATCTGATGGGTTATAGGCAAGTCAAGATTTTCCAGGCACACCAAGCACATTGACTTTCTGAAGCTGACTAGATGATGTGAGCTACTTCCAGCAATTCAATCTACTCCATTCAGAGCAGAGCCAGTGTATAAAGGCATGCAATTTATAGAGGGCTGTTTCAGGGTCACTCTGCTACAGCCCTCTTGACATAGCCAAAAGAAAGTCCTGAATAGAGGATGAGAAATCTGATTGCTGATTAGCTTCAGTGTTATTTCAATCCGTTCCCAGAAGGAAGTTAGCAATCTGCCCAGCATTCAACAAATGATTGCTATTAAAGGGCCATTATTATGGGAACACTCAATTCAGAAAGATTCGGCTTTTGGTTTTGTTTTGTTTTGGGTTTTTTTGGGTTTTTTTTTGTCTTTTTTGGGGGGATTGATAAATCTGGATTTTGAGGAGGGTATTTCTGTTGGGTTTTTTGTTCCTTTTTAATTGGCTTGGGTTCTATTTAAGGACTTCTTGATTAAAATACTTTTTACTGAATTTATGACTTTTTCATTCACCCTTACTGTGGGCAAGCTTCATGGATTATTTAAAATTAAATACTCAGAGGAATTTTCTCAAAGGCACTCCTCCTCCCACAGATAAAGTGTTACTAAATTCAATTGATTAATGAACATCTTATTATTTCTTTTGAAGCAAAAGAGATCAAAAGGTTATTATAACTATTTTCATAATAACACAAAAACATCTTTAAGTGGACGTACCCTGAACAGTCCAGGTGCTCCTCACTATCTAAATACACAAAGAAACAATAACTTCCTTCCCTGTGATTCAAAATTAAACCTTTATATTTAACGTTATAAATGTGAATTAAAGAAGGATGGAATAACCATCTGACTTTTAATATTGACAGGATGAGGGATAATGTTTTTAAATTTATGGAGGATCAATTTAGATTAAATATAAGGAAGAGGTCTTTTGCAATGAAGGAGGTGAAAAAAAATACTGGAACAGGTTTCCCAGAGAAGTGGCACATGACCCATTCCTGGAACTCTTCAAGGTCAGGCTTAATGGGGCAATGAGAAACTTGATGCAGTTTGAAATGTCCCTACTTATTGCAAGGGGGGTTGGACTAGATGACATTTAAAGGTCCCTTCCAACCCAAACAACTTTATGATTCTGTGATTGCATAAACCTGGTAGAGGAAGCAAGTATCCTTATTTTAATTTTTAGGGAAATATATAATATTTTGATCTTGCTTTTACTCCTCCAGAACAGCAGAGAGCTATTACCTTCCTTCCCAGGAGTGTGAGGAAGATTAACACATTAAAACATCAATATACTGAGGCATTCAGATAGTGTGGCAGTATTAGAAATATAAATATCTTACATGATTACAAAGATTTACAAATTCAAAAGTATAAAGAAACCTACTAAAAATCCATATGCATTTAGAGTATGCATATTCTTAAAAGTGTTAACTTGTACACTTCAATATTCAGTTCCTTCTAGTTGCTATTGGATCAGATTCCCATATTCCAGAAGTAAAAATCTGGCCTTTATCAGTGTTGCAGGTCTGGCCGGATGGTATCTGAATATCTATCACACTTGTGATTAATCTAAAATCACTACTAGTATTGTAGACTCCCCAGGTGAAACACAGCAAACTGTTCCATCAGTGATGTCTGTAGCAACACTAACACACGTAAGGGCTTTGAATTACAAAAAAATTACCAAAATTGTTTTTGCCAGTACAGGGATTAACTCTGACTTGGAAATATGGAGGCAAACTATATTAAGCTGGAAATTACTCTTCCTCTGTTACTTCTCTGTTTTCATTTTTATTGCATTTAGAAATACATAAAAGTATATGGTCAAACACAGAAAGCCAAGAGCACACTGCATGAGGAAAAGGAGTTTAAGGGGACCCGCAGCATGAATTTTAATGTAATACAGAAGACTTATACTCATAATTAAGTATAAATGCCATCACTGAACTTTACTGCCTTTTGAAGGTAGCAGTCGAGAAGAAATGCTGCTCTGGGCATGTGTGCAGACCCTGCAGAGGCTTGGCCAACTCTAGGTATGGTCAAAAGTGACATTTGGGAGCTAAAAGTGCATGTTAGCAGTGGAAGGATTAGCATGACGAGAGTCTAATCACATCCAAAACCAGGCAAGTTTTGAGGATCTAAATTACAGACTTAAGTGTCCACAATGGCAACCCTTAGGGGTCTTCTCTGCTTCTGTTCAGGCAAATGTGCATCTTAATTGACAACTAAGGTCTGTCTGGAGCTTTCTGAAGGAAATTAAAGCACAGTTACAAGTTACAATAGGTACAATAGTTTCACTGCTACTCCATCCTGTAGTCATAGAGCCATTACTTTATCAGTTTAGCTCCAAAAATCTTTCTGTTTCAGTCTTTTCATCTGTCATATAAATAAAAAATAGGTTTTACTGTAAGATCATAAGGAAGTTTGAGTCATTAATATCTGCACAGTCTAGTTAGATTATAAGAATAAAACCACTAAAGATGTTCCGAAAATTTATAGAACATATAAAAATATTATACTATAAACCTTTTACAAATAGTCTTACACACTGTTATGGTGAAAGTATCACTTAGCCACATTTAAGAGCTAAGTGTTAGATAACAGAAAAATGTCTCCCTCAGCCTTGGACTCAGGTTTGTGAAAAACAAACACAAAATGAAGATATCAAAGCTCTGGGATCTCTGGTTGCAGATGTAAGTGAATGTGTGAGTGTGTATTTGTGTGTTTAGAGATATTTTCCATTCTAGAGTTTTGCATTATAAACACTTGTTTCATCTATAACTGCCAGAAGTCTGTGTATTGGGAGCACTATGAACTAGTCAGGAAATGAGGAAAAAAAGGATTTCTTTGTTGCTAGTTCAGGTGAGGTATTCCACTAGAAGCAAAGGATTTTTGGAAGGTTTTGAAGGTTAATTGCAAATAATGCAGTGAATTATCTAAAAATAAGAATAAAACCACAATTGAAAGTACAATTGAGTAGTATGTTCAAACCGTTTGAACATCACAGAACTTGTTTAGTTACTGTCATTTTTGTTGAAATCTTTGATGGTTTGTGAAACAGGAAACCTCTGGAGTGGCTTTGGAGTATGCACTTGGATTGAAAAAAATGTCATAAGCAAAGGTGAAGGAGAATGAGAACTGCATCTTCTTTATCTTGCTGTTTCTGATTTCACTTCCAATTATGCCACCACAGAATCCAACTGCTCATAATTATTATTATTATTATTATAATTCATTGGCATGTGGTTCTGGTGTGTGACAATTGCTTTCAGAGGAAGAATTTGAAACAAGGAAGTTTCACACATGAGAAAGTGAATTACTGTGCTGCTGTCTAGTGTATCAAACAGAGGAAACAATTCTGTCAGTGCCCCAGCTCATCTGAGGTGTTCTCTCTCCTTTGAGGGAGCATCAGATCAAATCTTTCGTTAAAGGCCTTCTGTTATTCACATGGATAAGAGTTTTAAAGGTCGAAGTCACACATTTTACCCAATCCTGATAGCCTTCCAATAAGATTTTTCTGTCCAGCTTCAGTATGAGTTTGCACCACATTTAGGAGCTCCACACAGGTCTCAGGAGATTTGTCTGCACACATAATATTGTCTCACCATACTTAATAAGTGTTCCTTGGGATATTAAAAATCAAAGAAAAAAATATAAACTTGATGACAAGGGTTCCATCATGCATTCTGTGGCACCATAGGAGATGTAATCTCTCCCCTTAATAAAGACAATAGAAAGAATTAAGATCATAGGGATTCAGTGTGCAATGCTAATATGGAGTAAAACTTACCTTCATTTGCAGTTTTTCCAAAATTCTAAATCCTCAATAAGAAACTTACCCAAGTAAATTTATCTATTTATTTGACAACATATTCCATAATGAGTAGAAGTATTTCTGAACAATCCTAACAAATAAAGGACTCTTGCTGAACTCTCTGATGAGGCAGCTTTTGTTAAAGTAATGTTGGGTCCTCAGGAACCAACAAGAACCAAGAAGAGCCTCAGGCCGTGTCACAGACTGGAGGAGAAATGGCTTGAGAACTGCTCAGCAGGATGGGACTTGGGGTGTTGGTTTACAGTCAGCTCAACATGTGCCCAGGTGACCAAGAAGGCCAATGGCATCCAATCAAATCCTGCTGTAAATGTACAGCTGTATGACATTTTCCCACATTTTACTATTGAAACTTCAGTGATAAAGAAAATTGCCAACATTATATATTAATACATTATCCCATTTGACAGAAAGTCAATATATAGATGACCAGATGGCCTGCTTTATCTTATACCTGACAAGTACGTATGGACCCTTGCAGCTAAAGGATAACTTAAATGATCAGCAGCCATTAAGAAACCATTATGTCTGTCAGTGTTTTTTTAATTGCTGAAAATGTGGATGTGAGCATTGGGCTGCTGTCATTAATAAATCAATGCCTTTCTCAGTTTCATTTTTTTTGTCTCTCTGTGTAGAAAACCTATGCTGTAACTGGAAAGCACCTACTCAGATTTGCATGTACCATTCACAGTATCAATCAAGCTGAAATAAAAGCAGTTTTGTACATTTTGTAAACCATACCAGAGCAATAATATCTCCTACTCTACACACTGGGCACTACCTGTGAAGTGTCCCTTCAACACACAAAATTAAACTAAAAATTAAAATAAAAATTTAATTAAAAATTATGAAACAGCTCTATGTGCATACAGGGGAACTGAAGTGCTAATTCTGTCACCTGCTGTCTTAACAAAACTGAAACAAATATTCTCATAAATGCAATTCAAGTATTCAAAAGTAAACTGAGGTAGCATACCTCCCTATTTCCACATATATGTCAGTGTTAAACTTGGTCAAATAGAATAAAATCAAGCAGTGTTATAATCATTATATACCTCCAGTATAATCCCTGAATTAAAGCAATTTGCATTATTTTTTCTCTGTTTTGTCCATCTGACATACCAAACTTAGTGCAAGGGTTCACATTTTGTTTCTTCTTTCACTAACCTTGCCTCTCTCAATGCATACACCAGAGCCATTATTCTTAAATATACTTCATCAGTGTGCAAATAACCTGAGTTCTGTTTACAGTGTGCTATCAGCAGTGTTCTATTTACAGTCTGCTATTAGCACCCTACTTTGATGACAGAATTTTTATTTTCTTCATGGTTTTCTTCCTAGTGCTCCCTAGAAACTTTTCTTTTGCTGATCTCCTGCAACTCTGGAAGTACAGGAGTGTGACTTTGTGTAGGTTCATACTCTGCAGGAAGCCTGGACGTGTATCCTGATCTTGGCCTGGCCAGTGTAATGATTCCTTCATCAAACTATTTACACTATCTGATGATGACCTCATTTTGGTTATGGCTCTTCTTGTTCTCTGTGTTCCTAGATCCTACATCAGTTAAATAGGGTTCTGAAACCAGAGCTAGGAAAAGAAATATTCACAGCAAGAAAAAAATACTTCTTTTTCTCTCCCTCCTGCTGCATTATGCAGGCAGGGGCTCAGAATCAGACTTCTTAGACTTTCAGCTGTTGTGTAAATCATTATCTGTTCAAATTATAAAATTCAGCAGACCTATCTTCATTTTAAATTCAAAAATATCCCACTTGACAGGACAAACCCAAAGGTAATGATAGCTTAATATTTTGGCTCCCTGAACTGGAACAGAAATTACTTAGGGATCATCCAAATGGTTCACACCCAACTACAGTGTGAATTTAACCACCAGTTAAGTTTTACCGACAAAGACTCTTACTAAAGTTCAAGGTTAAAAAGTGTACTAGTAAGTACCCAATACACTTTGAACCTCATTTTTTTGGTGTACACAACAGTATATGTCACTTACTGTGTGACAAGTATTATTGATTTTGGTGTGTATTTCTGACAGTTCATGTTTAAATCTCTATTTGGACTCCCAGATACTTCATTATATGCCACAAAAAAATCCTGAGTACGAATATTTTTCATCTTAGCAACCTTCACAGTGGCAGGAGAGTTGAGGCAGGACAGTCGTCTGCTACTTTAGGCTCTTGGCAATCTCTTGTCTCAGTGTCACCAAAACAGGGGGACCCAGTCACAGACCAGCTGTGAACTGAATATGTAAGGAATTCTGATAAGAGAAAATGGGATATTTTAAAAAGAATTATGTTGGAATCAGGTTTCCAGCCATCAGAAAGAAGCAATTTAGGCATAATTTGTCATTCTAGCCCAAACTATTAGGTCAATTGGTTAAAGCATGGTGCCTGAGTCATGGATTTGACCCATGTATGGTCCATTCACTTAAGAGTTGGACTTGATGACCCTTGTGAGTCCCTTCCAACTCAGAATATTTTGTGACTGGTTGATTTTAAAAAATAGGAGGAAAAAATCCATTTCTGGCATCAAACTGGCACTTACACAGTTCAGCAATATAGTCGTAACTAATTCTTCTAAGAGCTTTGGAAAGAAAAGCAGCACCTCAAAAGCAATGAATAAAAATAGTAGTTACCTTTTTTTGACAGAGATAGACTTTTGACTTGAGCAGAAAATATAAATACTTCCCCCATCATTACTTCCATATCCTCTAGTTTTGTTGTGACAGTGCTTTTTGTTACATTAAGAAAGGAGCTGAATATAAACTTCAGTTCAGAGCTGTCAGTAATAACCCCTCAAAAAGACTACAGCCAGCCAGGTGGAACACTGATTCAGTGTCTTGGGTTTCTATCCATAATATCCAAGGAATGGCAAATAGGGTTGCAGTGTTCAGAGGCACCCAGAGCCTCAGTTCCACAGATGTTTTCTATGTACTGGACACCAAACGTTAGAAGACCTGCACCAAATCTGTTCCTTCCCTTTCCCAGGGATGTTCAGCATCTGCTGTGTTGCTGGTTTTGGTATAGTACTTTTCCACGATAGAGCAGTTGAAAACCAAAAAGTGCTTTAAGTGCTGCTCTTAAAGCATTCATGTTGTAATTCTTCAGGTATTAGAGGGCTTCCCTTGCAGATGCTTTAATGTCCAAAGAATGAAGAGTATAATGTATAATTCAAACCTAAGAAAACATTAGGGAGGTAAGGTATACTTAAGGTATAATCCAGGAGTTAACCCATTACCATAGATGTTGTATTGTGATCTTCTAAAAAGGTACACTGGGTCATCTTATTTTTTTTATTTCTCAAACTATATAAGACAATTCTACAGAGAAAAATATAGAGGAAATGTGGAACCATGGAAGAAAAATATGGAACACTTAGATTAAGACAAAATAAGGCAAATGTATGGAAATACTTTGCATAATAACTTTTGTTCCTATTTCCTATTTGTGATGTTTTTCAAGTCTTTATCATGTTTGGCATGTCTTGTCTTTCATTGTCACAAAGAACCAGCACCTTTGACAGGCCAGCAAACTTAGAAGATACTATCTTTAAAATTATATAGAGGTGGTTTTATATTTCTGTTTCAGCAAATTCAAACTATCATCTCATTAATCATTATGCTTATAAGTGATACTTGAAAATTACCAGAGAATATTTAAGATTTCATCTAGGAAATATTTACACAGCTTTACTGTGTGACTATGTCAAGCCATCAGAAGCATTAAAAGGTTTCCATTTGTATGACCTTTTCATATCCACAACCCAGAGTGCATTTTTTGTTTAACACATGACAACTCAGGTCATCTTTAATGCATTTTGTAGGACTTGCAGTCTTAAATGATCTCAGTCAGCATACTCTTTCTGACAGCTGAAGGAAATGGCCAGACACTAAATTCAGTGCAAACATCGTGTATTTACTATTTTAATTCTCACCACAGCCACAGTAAGCAGTCATCAGCAGGGTTGTAAAAAGCTTAGACCATCTCCTCTTGACCTAAACCAGGCTTTTTATAATACATCACATGCTTCCCTCAGCACTACTGTGTGTCATTGTGAGTTCAAGGAATTGACAGAATTTAAGTTGAACTTCTATTTCAGTCAAAATAGTTTCAGAATGCAAACACTTTGACGGAGTGAAGACAGGTTGTTTTTTTCTAAATTGTTTTCAAAATTTGTTCTTTTCTTCCCCTCACAAAAGTTAGCTAAAACTGACAATTAACCTTCAAAATCCCTCTGGGTCTTCTGTCCAATGGCAATCTCTGGAAGAGTGAAGAGTTAATCGCACTCAGGAAGAAGGAAGGAAGTACCCTTTCTATGAAGCTGTTCAAACCATTACCTGTGTGGGTAATTAAAAACTCTGAAAGCACACTTCTATTAAAACTGATTCAGCGGAATGAGTCAGAAAGACATCAAGGTAAATGGGTTATTTTCTTTTTCCCAGAATTTCACCTATGGAGCCTGGATAAGGTCGCTGACTTTCTCAGTCATTCTGTTGCTTTATGCTGGAACCAGCAGAGTTGATTAAAGTCTCTACAGAGTTCAAGTCTCAAGTCTCCGGCAAAATAACTAGGATATGTCATAGTTTATTTTAAAAGGTCAAAAGCAAATCTCAAAAATAAAAAAGTGACCAGACTATAGCAATCTACCAAAAGAATGCATTATAGATGGTATTACAGTCTGTTAAAAGTCTGAGTGTACATCAACTATTCACTAAGAGAAATCAAAAAAAGGGCAAAACCCATAGCTAGTAAGTCACAGATCCTCCCACATTTTTCCTCTGTCTGCCAGGTCTTACTGAGTTAATCCCACAGACTTTTGGACTGATTTTTCAGTTAATCAGCAATTCTGGTAAATTAGAGAAAAAAATGTTTAGGGGCAAGAGTTTGTTTTATACAGAGCCTTGCTCAAGTTTGTTCTAAGAGAACTGAAAAATATTTTGAGAAAAAAATTTAGTTTGAATTTAAAGTAAATGAAAAATGTTTCAAGTAGCAAATTCAATGTAAAAATTGCCTTTTTTTTCTGGAAGAAGAAACTTGGAAAAGCCACAATGAACTTACAAAATATTTTTTTACTGAAAATTTTCCAGCAACAAATATTTTGCACAGATTTTTATAATAATCCTGTTCCTAGATTATAGCATTTTTGCTGACTTTTATATGTATTTCAACTTTCTATACAACTAAACTGCATGGAAATAAGAAATTACTCTTTCTTTTCTGAGAGTCCATTATGTCTTTAAAATATCTTTTGTATGTTACGTATCTACACAGGCATGACACAGCATCAGGTTTAGAGCATGAAAAAATAAGAACTGCCCAATCAAATTCATTGACAATCATGACATTTGTTAGTGACGAGAGAGTAGCTACAATATTATTAACAATTAGATCACTACAGTTGGGTGGGCTTGAGTAAGGCCCAGCATATGCATGCAATGGAAGATGTCTAATTCGTGTCTCTGTGTACAGTGTATCACCCTACCATGAAGCCTGGTTTCTTAAGGACCTGGTCTTGCAGTTAACCAGACACATCAAAGATTCACTATGAATGAAGTTGGAACTAGAAATTACAGCATATATGAGAGATAAATAGGATCTTACTGCAGAAAATGTTCCAGCATTCACATGATGCACCCAAAAATCCTCAAAACGGGAAAATGACCATGCAGTGGACTCTAACTCCAGCTCATTAGAGGAATGAAACACCTCTCCTGTGAAGAAAAGATAAGAGAACAATGAATTACAAGGTACAAGAAATTGGGCAAAGGGGGTAAGAAACCCACATGGGTGAGCAAGGAACTCCTTGCTCAAGAATAAGCAAGAAATGCACAGGAGATGGAAACAAGTGAGGCTATTTGCAATTAGTACAGTGAGGCTGTCAGAGAACATAGACGTGAGACAAGGAAGGTCTAGGCCCATCTGTCCTGTGGCAGTCCATTCTTATACATGTAAATGCTCACAGAGAGTTTGTGTGAGCTGACAACATATTCTCTCAGCAGGGACAGGCAGTGTTCTGCTGTCTCCTGACACCCGAGCCTGGAAAACAAGGTTCCTGCAAAGACTTAAAGATTTCCATTCAATGCTGGCATATTGTCAATCCAAGACTATTCCACTCCGGCAAATAATGACCAACCATTCTTGTTCTTCCAAGTAAACCATTAACAAAATCAAGGAACAAAGACGTGTCTTAGTTCACATAATTTCTCCCTGAAGGGCTAAGTGATTCCCATATACCACTTGTTTTGTGCAATTGTGTTGAACTTAATTAATCAAAATAAATAGCAAGCATGGGTTCTACTTTATTCCCTTATTTTTTCTCTTACCCTGCCTTTTGCCCTGCAGTGCATCTGAGAAAAAGTCTGAAGCACAGCTGAAGGCTTGAGGAAAAAACAACAGGATGTGGGTGAGAGTTTTGAAAAATCACACAGAGAAATAAGTTTACAGAGAGAGAAAATAAATAAAGATTCCGTCTTGGCCTAGGAGATACATTTCAACAGTTTGATGGTGTTTGGAGCACACATCACATTACTTTTTGAGGCTTGCCTTTACTAACATGACTTCTTGACAAATGCCAGGTTACTGAAATACATGGAATTTTCAAGAGAAAATGACTACACCTCCTTGGGGCAGCCTTTTTAGGTACCTGTCTAGCTGGCCTGGTTTTACTTGACTATTAGTGATGAACCACTAAGAGTGGAGGGAGTACAGAATAGCATTTACTTTAATCAGGTTCTAACCTCTAACATCAGAAGGAAATGGTTTTCTGCTGGCCTCAAAGGAAAGAAACACTTTACTACTCCAGGAGATTTTTCAGACAAGCCTTCCAGCAGCAAGAAAATCAGGGACAGAAGCAATGCAATACTGCTTGATATTAAGGAAGACATCAGTACAGCCTTGACAACTGTCTGGAAAGTCATAAATAACAGGACATGAAGCCTAGAGGCAGTTGGAAAAAACCCAAACAAATCAAAAAACTCAACCACCCAGTACCCCAGAAGAGCTGACAATATTATGAGAAGTCACTCTCTTTCTAGTATGAGAGACATGCAAAAAGAGGAATCACTTTTTCATGATTACCAATTAGCCTATTTAATTTCAATCAATCTTTTCATATCTTTCCTGCACTGAATTTTTAGGTGCTTTATGATCATATTTAACTTCAACCTGTGCAGTAAAACAGCAGACAGATGTTACTCTCCAGAGTAAATAAAACATTGCAGGAAACCCTATTGTACCTCTACGAATTTGTGCACATGAAAACAGTCTCTCCATGGTTGTTTCTGTCAGCACTTTGCGGCCTGACACAGAAATAAGACTTAAGAAGTACAATGTTATAACTACTCCTGCAGCAAAGCTTGGAAGTATATTTATATATAAGCACATTTGCCATACAAATAAAGGATCTAAAATAATATATAAATGCTTAGCATCAGTATTGGTGACTGTTTTTCTTGTTTGTTTGTGGTTTTTTTTTGTTGTAGGCAGCAAGAAAAGCAAAGGAATGTGTATTAAACTATAGCTTTGCCCATTAATTTTACCAATTTATTTTGGGATGTAGAGGATCAACAATTATGTCCCTAGGAAAAAAAGATTTTTGATGAGGCATTTTATTTTGTGTTTCCTGTGTTTAAAAGTTCATTTAACTCAGTTGTAATTTCAAGTGATTGTAGAAAAATAATTAATTCAGCAGAAAACTTAAATGTCATTTCACATTGACATATCTTCTGTCAATGGATGAGCTGGGGTAGTTAAAGTAATGGCTGTACCTCTGCCACTGGAACCTGTTCAACTTGATGACCTGGTCAGATGTTTAAGAGCAGATATCAATTTAGGCCTCAGATATTCAGGAAAAAATTATCCTGCATTCAGAATAAATGACTTTGATGAGCAATTTAAAACATTATTTTTCTGGGCAAATAAGGAAGTCTATTTAAAAAAAGAAAAGCTCAACAAAGCAACAGTTAATATTTAGCAATTAGAATTTGATTTTTTTTAATTATTTACAATATACTCTCCAAATTGTGCCCTGACCCAATCCCCCAGTTTCACTGGGGGAATGCTTATATCTGCTTGTAGGATTTAGCCTTTCATTGAAAAAATCAAAGTACAGGATTATTTAACTCAAGGGCTAGCTCTGGCCTTTGATATTTAAAGATCCTACAGATTAAAACTGTTCTGTTTTCCTTAGCAAGGAATTAGGGGAAGAAAAGGAGAAGGTCAATAAAGGAAACATTCATGGACAAAGGCACCTGATATTGTAGTGCTGGTGCCAGGCAAAACTGGTAAATGGAGAAGTAAAGACCAAGCAGAAGCTTGCCTGCCTCACTGCTGCTTTTAGCAATCTCTGGTCTTTCTAGCAATATGCTCCTCACTCAGCAAAATCCACCAAAGCATGAATAATTGGTTTATCATTCTTTCATATCTTAAAAACGAAGTGACAGAAAGCCATTAGAGGATATGAAAATAAAAAAAATAAAAGAAACATAAAACTTCTGAAAGAAGTTGCTTTTGTTTTTCCCTGAGATTTAGGTGCTTAGGCTCTTGGTCATTTGTATCCTTCTGGCTCCAAGGCCAAGCAGGACAATAAAGCCTATACCTTGTGATGAGCTGCCCAGCAGGAGAGGATGGGACAACTCTGTTGCTTATGTTTGTGCATCTGCTCAAGTGCTTTGACATTTGAATATAAGGCATGAAGTACTTTTGCAGGAGTTAATGTGAATTAGTGCCAGGACAGTGACAGACTGATGAAAGTAACAGGAAGAAAATATGCTGAAATAAAGTTTTCTTGCAATGTAAGAAGTAGGCTTGTGGGGGGCATTCCATTTAAGCATGAGTGAAAGAAGTCTCTCAAAGACAAATACATACAACCAGTACAGATAGAAAATGAGACATCTGGCTTTATAGAAAATATATTCTGATCTTGGGTTAAAAAGCAAAGACTTTGCTCCTGCTCTTAGCAGCCTGATTCAACTCATTGACTTGAAAGAAGTTTCAGCCATGCATTGAGATTTGAGGAATTAAAGTTACTACCCTTTTGTAATGTAATTATTCTACTCAAATAATTGGCCCTGGGATACAGAAGTCACTGTACCCAATAGCCAGTGGCTGTAGGTCCGTTGATATTTCTGACTGCATTTTTCCTTAGGGTTAGTATTTCCTTAAAGTGGTTTTCATAGTTTAATAATTAGCATATTTTTGATTAATTTCCTCCTTGTGATCTTTATCCTATTGCT
Source organism: Ammospiza caudacuta (assembly GCF_027887145.1). Classification (NCBI taxonomy): domain Eukaryota; kingdom Metazoa; phylum Chordata; class Aves; order Passeriformes; family Passerellidae; genus Ammospiza; species Ammospiza caudacuta. Next base: position 46,488,911 of record NC_080598.1, on the reverse strand, counting down.
GTGTATGCATATGTTGGTGTATGTGCTGCATTTGGTGGCAGGTTTGCTCTCTGCAGGGACAGATAGTTGTAACTTGGCAGATGAATGCTGGCATGCAGAATGATTTCCCTGAACTTTTCAGGAGTCCAATTAGCATATGAGTGGGGTACAGGGGGTTCCACTCTAGTGAACCCCCTGAGCCACTCTTCCCCGATGTGGAAATGTGCAGACAGCTTGGCATGGTTGCAGTTTTGTATAATTATAAATAATTTTTGTTTATGGAGGATTAATGCATGAGATGCTATTATCATATGCTAAGGGTTACCTTTCCAGTGGCAAGAAGATAAATGTTTATGAAGGTGTGTTTATGGGTTTGGTAACTATTTGCCAGAAGATGAATATGTATAATTCCCAGTGTGCTGTGCAGTGAATATTCAGAGATACTAATCAGTCTTGGTGACAGTATGGGACCAATGACATTTCACTTGCTATGAGTTGTAAAGGCAAACCCTACTCACAGAGGGACCTACTACTGAAAATATAGAAATTATGTAAAGATCAACAGCAAGACTGTGGTGTAAAGTGGCACAGCTCTATTAGATGACCGCACCTTAGTCAGCTTCCATTTTAATCTGCATGATATAGAGAAAAATACTTTATTCTTTAATTTTAGTTACATAATTTGTGCTGTAATAAATGGTCAGATGATATGTGAGGGAATTATTAGTGAGGTCTGGTTTTCTCTTACATTACCTTTAAATCAGAAACTGAAATCAATGTGCTGTAGTCTGACTGTGTTTTCCTCATGCTGATGGCAGTCATAAAAGAATTTTTGTGATGACAATTGCTCTTCAATGAGCTAAATATTAAATTAATATTTGGCTTGTTCTCTGCATCCTAAGTTTGTTCATCTTGATAGTTGATCTTTCCAGGACCTAAAGTGGCTTACTAGAAACCTGAGGAAGGATTTTTTAAAGGGCATGTGGTGACAGGTCAAGGGGGAATGGTTTTAAACTGAAAAAGAGTAGGTTTAGATATTTCTTACTGTTATTTTGGAGAGATCATAAAGAAAACTGCTTGTTCAAGATGAGCACTGTATTTCCTAGGTTTACCAAAGACAAAATCCATTAGTTCTTCTTAAAGTCAGTGGGCCTTTGCTTTCGTGACTAACTAAATGTCACAGTTAACTGACTCTGAGACAGCAAATTTATTATTAGGTTTAAAGATCCTGTAGGAATTCCTCCTGTCCCACAGTTAGCAAAACTAATGCATCAGATGTTCAACATCTGCTGTGTGGAACTAATGACATCCATCATGGTAACACATAAAACTTCATATTTCACCTGATTATGATCACAAAAGACAGCACAGTTTCAAAGATGCAGCATGCCACATCCTTACAATGGGTAAAATGATATCTCTTCTCTAAAATACACAGGGTTACACTGAATTGGATAATCTGAGAGCATTAAAATTTGACTTTAAATGCAGTTGGCAGAGACTATTTTCCTGGGGAGATATTATTTAGTTACTGCATTGTGGGGCTTTTTGTTTGTTGTTTGGATTTTCCCCATGGTGGAGTTAGGTCATTCATCTCATAAGAATTTTACTTTAGTCTTCAATCTCATACTGAAGAGCTTACAAAGAGCTATCAGATCATTGCATATTTTGTTTATACCTCAGTTGGCTAGAGCAACTACAAAGAAGAAGGAAGCTCACTGGTTTTGTTGTAGGGGTTTTCCACATTGTTTTTTATTTCACTGCATTCCTGTAATATTGACATTCATTAACACTGCAATCCTATGAATCCTATGCATGCACAGAGATCATACATAGTTCAGCAGCACTGTGAAGGGCCACAGGTAGAGGGATGTTCTCCAAAACTTTGGATGGCCATTTCAGACTACTATATTAATCTGCAACTGATGACCTGGTGTTCTTTTTGAAAGTTAAATAACTCTTTAAAACCTAGTCCAAGTTAAAAGACAGTGATGTCTTCAGTTATTCACCATAATTTGTGAACATTTAATACACCGTGAACAAGTTTTCTTTCTAGTAAACAGGTGCTAATTAATTAGTGCCTGTCATCTTTATTCCTTTCAATTTCACTTCAGTCAATTCTAGGAAAAAGAGCAAAACACTTTGTGGGTAAAGAGTCATAACATGGCATGTACAGTCCAAAAGCAAGCTTTGCAGGTCAAACTATAAAGTGCACCAAGAACACTGGTGTAGTAATCATGAATTAAGCCTGTGATGGCACACACAAGAGAGGGTGGCATTTTAAACACTCAATTTCATTTCCCAAGGCATCCAGTTTTTAAATTTTCAAAAGTAACATGATCTCCAGAATTGGAGTTTCTACAGATCCTATAAAATTCAGCCAGAAACCTTTACAACTGGGCCTTAAATAGAATATAAAGTCCTCTTAACACTTGAAGCGTAGATAATTTGTATATTGCAGAACTGCAAACCTCTCTTTGATGACCTTTTAGAACATATTTCCTTTTGCTGTTTAAGTTTTCTTTCCAGGTACAACAAAAACTATTGTGAACATCAGAATTTCTTATTTCATCTAACAAACAAAAAACTTATGGAATTCCTGATCACATCCCCAAAAACCTAAATTAAGTGATTCTGCAGCAATTCCTGATCTGAACAGTGCCATTCAATGGTGACAGTTAATTACCCATAATCCCTGAATTAGAAACTTTTAATTTCCTAAAATTTTTACATCATTACAATTAGACACATAATATTGCTCTCAGTAGTCACTTTTGATCCATGCTTTTCAAAACAATTTTTAAAAACACAGTTCTAATGCCACAAGATGGGAAAAAAAAATAAAGAATAGCAATGTATCACACCAAAGAGCACTAAACCAGTTCATTACCAAGGCAGGAATAAAACTGAGGTAGAGGTCCAGCATGCTCATATACTGGCCTATCCCTCTCTCTTCCATGCACATATGGTAGAAAAACAGCTTTTGTAAAGTCTTGAGTGGCCTATTATCTAATTAGGTAAGTCCCTGCTTTTCTGCCATTGAGACCACGAGCAATCCTATTAGAAACAATAGAGTTTATCCAGCTATTGTGAGGGCATATGAAACCCTTGTGAAGGGCATTGGTAAAGCTGTTGTGTCACCCTCTTTTAACCCTGGTACTCCAAAAGAGAAAGCAATCATTTCAGGTTTAGTAGAGGATAATCATGAAACCAGCAAAAAGACTGCCTTACTTGACATAGGTATTTGTTGTTTAGCACTGAAAAAGTCCTTCAAGATTGATAGAATGGCTTTCTTCCTTGGCAATGTAGAAGGAAAATAGCGAGCAACAAAATTGGCAAACCTCATAGTGTCTTTATTAAAAAGAGAAAAATAAAAATTAAAAGAAAAAGAAGAAATAAAAGTATAATGAGCCAGTGCAAATAAGGATCAATTTCAGCAAAATGTATGGGCTGACATGACTGTGACTCTGATAGGAGCTGAATAAGCAGGTAAAAAGCTCATGACTCAGGACTAGTTTTAGCTGGAACAATAGGAAGAAATGTTTAAAATGGAACATTTTCCAAAATGGAGGACTACTTTTCTTACAGGGAAGTAATTCACCTTCCTCTGAAATACCAAGTCACAGGTGAAGGCAGAATACCTGATCTAAATACTGAAAAATTACTGTCAAACATTATGTCCTCTTATTCTTAAGAGTGTAAAGTACTTTAAGATAAAAACCTCACTGCTATGAGCTAAGTTTCTTTCTCATTTTCCTCATTTATATTCAGCTCAAATAAACTGTTGAGGTCTCAGGAAGTGAGAAAAGGAAAGAGGAGTTAAATCCATTAAAATTAACTCAGCTAATGCATGTTGGACAGCCTCAGATTATTAAGAAGCTTTACTATATTGTCTGTTCCCTCTTAACTGAAGAGATTTCATAAAGCCTAGGTTAAGAGCATACTCCATCTTTCTTCCCCTTTGTTCTGTTTGAATGTCACTCTATGAAGGACCATAAATGCAATAAGATGCCATACAGAAAAATTGGATGAGGCCAAAATAAAAGGCAAGAAACATGAATCTTTTTAATATTCTTACTGGGAAATAATGTCATTCCTTTTTAAAGTACATTTTTGTACATTGAACTTGCTTTGTCCTTTACTGAAGATTCAAAGTGTGAAAAAAAATATACTTCTTATATTTTCTGTCTCTTTGATATAGGCTGCTGCACAGATGATCTATCAGTCACAAGTATGAGCTTATGCAGATGTGCTTTGCACTTGGGAAAACTGTAAAGAATAAGGGAGTTATTGTGAATAACAGTGGACATGTCTGCTGAAAGTGAAGTGGAAAACTGAATAAATAATGGAATAAGAGAGGCAGGAAACAGTAGAGAAAAAAGAGTAATCCAACAACTTGGGTAACAGGGCCCCTGGTCGTGTCACCTTTAAAAAGTATGGAATTGAATTAGAAATGAAAGAAGTGCTAAAATGACTAGAAGTATTAGAATTTACATATATATCATTTCATGAGATTTGACCAAACTCCCTAAAAATTGATTAGTGCTTTTGTGCAGCCTGTAAAGCAATTGGAGTAAAGACTACATAATTAAAAAATATAGTTTTCCTGCATGAAATTCCCTTACTCCTGAAGTGAAAGACTTTTCCATACGCCCAAGCCAATAGACCATATTTGATTTCTTGGATTGCTGGATGATCTCCATCCTTTTGACCCTCCAGTCTTCCTTTGAGAGAGGCACAGTGAAGTCAAAGTGCAATGTACTCTTTGCTTTCCTTCCATTGTCCGTCTGTCTGCCGAAATAGAAAGGAACAATGGTAATCCAAATCCCAAAGAAATCAGTCAGTTTAAAAGGACACAAGCAGATAGAACTAGTCTTTTATCCCCTTTATCAACACACAGTTCTAATTAAAGTTAATCTCAAAGGCCATTCTTCAGTCAAAGTCAAATGGCATGTTTTCTAGTAAAATTTCTTTCTCTCCCTCTTCAGATTTACTGGCATAAGTGTGTGAAAATGTCTTATTTTGTATTCCTTGGTCCTCTTTTTACCACATTCTCTTTTTTTTCTCTAGGCCTTGAGCAATAGATCTGCAGCATACAGGCAAGCACATCTGAACATTCAGGCTTTAGTAGAGTGAATACACTTTTACTGCTCTCTGAGTTTTCCCAGTTACTTCCTTCAAGAAGAAAGAAAGGAAAGGACACGATGTCACAATTATTACAAGGTCTTTGATAGCACTTTGACATTTATGTGGGGTGTTATGTACAACAATCAGTGCCTTCTTCTCTGGAACACATTATCAAGCATAGAATAATCCTTAGCTTGGCCTTTTTTGAATTTTTTTTTTCTCAAAGCTCTAGATAACCTCACAGAAAAACACTTCTGCCTTAGACAAATAAAGTCACTCCCTTCTCTGCGAACCTCTATTTGCACTGCAAAATTTGTAGAAAGGTGTGGTGATTAAATAAAGGTGTCATGTTTTACACAGTGTCCACAGTGTTAACTTGGTTTATCACAAAGTTTTCATTGCAGTGACAGTCATCCATGGGATGGTCAAACTGAAAAAGACCTACCTATGTGAGCAGACTTTTTAAACTATTAAACCTTCAGTCCATTATACTTATGGAACAATAATAAAAAAAATGGCAAATTATGACATTCAGATTATTTTTATTCTTTATTAATATTTTTAATATTTTTAAATATTATAGATTATATTTTAATATATAATTTTATATCATTTTAAATATCTTGTTCCTTGCAACACTAACTTAATACTTTTAAGAGATACTAAGAGTCATAGTCTTGGCCAGATATTCCTTAATTATCCACAAATTATCAGGGCTACTAAGTGTATCTTTGGAAAATGCATTACTTTTCTTTAAAGTGCTGAGGAAGATTCTTCTGGCAGGAAGATAACTGTTTAAGCACTGTCTCTGGCAGCAGCAAAATCTTGGAAAGATTGCCCAGAACAGTTTTTGTCTCTTTGTTTTTATACAGTACAGCTTCAAGGAGATTAGTTTAAGACCCATCTCTACCAGTGACTCCGTCTTGTCTGGCAAGTTGTTTTATCTTTACTGTTTCTTAATGAGTAAAGCTAGTTAGCATGTGACGGTGTTTTGGTTACTTTCCCCTCACAGAAGATATAATAAGAGGGATCACTTATGATTATTTTTGTTTTGGCCAAAAGTTTTAGGGGACTATTTTAACTTTCTTTCAAAATTAAGTATTTTTCAGATTAAAAAAATTCTAAGCAGAGACATTTTAAATTGGAAAATAAATTATGGGTTTTCACTTGTATGTGAAAGGCTTTCATTTATAAGCCATGTCATTACTTCCTGCAGTAGTATTCATTCAGCTGGAAGACTCTTTCACTTCAAGGAGGAAAAAAATAAAGGAAGTTTTAAGATTACCTCCTTATACTTCTTTTCCACTAAGTTCTCTGTAGTAAAGGTTTTCTACTACCTTTTGGTTTTGATGCCCTAAACAAATCAACATTGAAATCTGGTTTTGAAATTCCTGGTTCTTTACTAATAAAAATAATTCCTACAATGCCCACTATGAAGCTGGAAAACTTTAGCTCAACCCCTGAGTTCTCCAGCTCTTTCCCGTCCGATTCTCTCCCTGACCCCTCTGGTGGGATCTCATGAATGAGCATGCCTGGGGCTTGGCTCCTGGCTGGGAGGATATTAGGCTATCCCACTTCTCATCTCTCCGGCTTCTGAAATTAAGATGCCATTCAAGGTCATGTAGGGATGAGGCACCACCTGATTATGCTGCAAGAAGCAAATATAGGGATAAGAACTGTTTTTCTAATCAAAATGATCTCAGGAGGGGAATTTTCAGTTCACATGAAGACCATATAAGTACTGCCTGTAATCAGATTTCAGAACCCTGAGTGAGAATACTAGGATCTAAATTTTGTCAAATATCTTTTTCCAGAGATGAGAGTTACTTATTAATTAAATTGTATTTTTCTAGGATTTTTTCTAGGGCTTTTTTCTTCTCAACTCAGAGTAAGATTTATCATGCATTTAAAGAATATTTTACTTTTTTATCAGGTTAATTCTGAATATTGAAAATTGTAGAAAAGTACAGATTTGTACAGCTAAATGAATTCTTTACTGAAAAGAATTTTACAATTAAGTGTATCTAGTTCTCATGGGAAGAGCTAAAGGCAAATTAATTAAAAAAGCAAAAGATAAACATACAGGCAAAGTAAAACAAGGAATTAATTCACTGCTTCCCATTGGCAGGTAGGTGTTGAGCTATGCCCAGGACAGCAGGGCCTGATCATATGTAAAAGTGAGGTAGGAAGACCAATGCCATCATGCAAAACCCCCACCAGTTTTTCTTCTTTCCCTAGCATGATTTCATCTGGTATGAAATACCCCTTTGGTAACCCATTGGTAGCTCTAACCCTAGGTGGAGCAGGAAAAGGCACATGGGGGTGAGGCGGTGCCAGGGAGAAAAGTGTGGAGGGAGCAGTGTGGGGCAGCTCCCTTTGATCACCTGTCCCAGCTGTGTCTCCTCCCAATCTCCTATGAACAACCTGTGTTCCTCACCATCATGGCAGTACCAAGATCTAAAAAGCCTTGGCCCTGTGTAAGACCTGTTCAGCAACAAAGAAACCCCTCTCTATTATCAACACTCTTTCCAGCTCACATGCAAAATGCAGCCCCATACCAGCCACTGTGATGAAAATTACTGCAGCCAAAATACTCCTAAAATGAAAGTCCGTATCCCAAAGAGAGTGCAGGGCTTTCACCCCACTGGACAGGAAGAGCCAAAATAAGCAAGACAGCCTCACACGGTGTAATGACCATAACTATACTACTTTTTAGATGGCAAAGACCTTTGAAGTCCCTTGCTGGCCATCAATTTAACAAAAAGGTACATTTTAGCATTTGACGACAGAATGAAGACCTAGAGACAATAAAGAAAAGGCAGCTACAAGGAGCATCAGCTGCCAAAAGAATCTGTGCAGGGCAGATGAATGACACTTCACTGGAGGCCAGTTATCATATTTTTAAGTTTATTTCATGTCTTCACCCCCACATAAAGGCAATTTTTATGCTTTTAAAAGCAGTAGAATATTGTGGTTTATGTGATACTCCGGACAAATAAAATTAATCCTGCCAATATTAAAGGTTTAATTCCATGCACTTAATAACTTCATCCTTGTCACAGTAAACGCACAAAATTCACTTTACTGCTTACAAGCAATCACTAACACATTATGAAAGTAGAGTATTGGCTTGAAACCTAAATAAATAAAGAAAAACTGCAGCTTTTATGGAGAAAGTGATGTTACTATTTGTCAATCAAATGAATGATGCCAATGCACACTGGTAGGCAATAAAACCTCAAGTATTTTACTGTTGGATCATTTCTCACATATTACTGCCTGGCTCACAGGCTCAAGAGTATGACAATGCTATGGAAGGCTGTGAGATAAACTCAGTTTCTTTTATTAAGGCTCAGCATGGAAATGATTTTTTTAAATTCTCCTTCACTTGGAGGTGCTTCTAAAGAAACTCAAGTTTCTGTAATTAAAATCCAAAGTGAAATTTATACCATTGGCTTATAGACTTATAGTCTGTGACAAAATGACTTGGGAATAGAAATGGATTTCTATACCCTGAAAATTATTTTCCCATTCTTCCTCATAATTAATCTGAAGTGGATCAATTCCTCTTGTGAAAAAGCAGACAAAACCCTTGTTCCAGTTACTACTCTGACAGGCCCTGGCATACCGTAGAGGAACTCCAATTCCTCAGACATCAGTTTCTTAATGATGAAAATGTTTCTTAGTCACCTGCCTTTGCATATAACTGAAGGGGGAAATAAAATCTTTTCAGAACATTTCTATCTATTTGTATTTGAAACTGTCTTGTGGTTGTCTTCAAACTTATACACTTGGACTGCTGCCCCTCTGGACTCATTTAAAAGAAATTTATTTAAAAACAAGCCTGGGCAGCTGACTAGAAAATCAGACCCAGGCTGAACAATAATACAAACAAACTAAGGTCTTGGGAAACTTCACTATGATTCTGCCAAAAGGTAGATAACTTTTTCTTCGAGTTCTGGCTAGATTTGACCTGATCAGAGGTCAATCAGTTCAGTTCAAGTCAAAGTATTACTAATACTTTTTAAAAATATGTGCGTTTTAATGAGGAAAAAAATCCCTAGAATCAGGAAAATTAAACACAATCGGTTCATCTCAAGTAGATACACAAATATATTGGCCTCTTCTCAGCAAGGATTAAAAAGAACCTGCTGCTTGTATATTATGCAAATGTGAGCTCACTGTTTAAATTACCTATGGTGATCTTCAGCCAACAGTGAATAAAATGTGGTAATTATATCATATTGATATGAACACTCCAAGAGCAAGAGTTATTTTCAAAGGTTAATTATTTACCTAACCCTTCTCTCTTGATCTTTCCTATTCACACAGCTCAATCTCTGTAAAAACCACATGGAATAAGGCTTATTTTCTTTACCTGTAAAGTTACACCATCAAAGAATACATTCTGCATTCTACAAAAAGTTACTAAGGATGACTATTGAACGTGGAACTTATTCAAAATAATGCAGGTGGGAACAGTACTTGAGTTTGCACATAGCCTGGTAACATCAGATATTTAAACATAGGCTACTAACATAAGGTGCCAGAATTATCTAAGTTTTTAACCCATTAGATATTGCATCTGTGAATGTATACCCAGTTTTTGTGTGCACTTTTCTGACACTAGTTGAAGGAGTATTTAAAAAAGTGATGACAGGAAAGCTGATGGAAATTAGAATGTATTTAAGACAACAATCAGAATTTTATTTCCACGAATGTAGTCAAGGGTTTTGACTCCGATTTATAAGACAAAGCAGTCTTATGAATCAATGCTCTTGTGTAGGTTCTTTTTCTTGGCATTTAAAATCACAGGATTGTCGCAGACATCCTTTTCACTAAAAATCCTTTCTTTATGATTTTCCCTTCTGGGAAGCTGAGGCCCCAGAAAAAGAATGTGAACAATGGTTATCTGCTGCTGTGGAATGCAACAGGTGCACCTGTGATTGGCCCATCTTGGATGTTTACAATTAATGGCCAATCAAGGACCGAGCTCTCTCTGGGACAGAGTCGGAGAGAGCTCATTTGTTATTCATTCTTTTCTATTCTTAGCTTAGCTAGCCTTCTAAGAACTTTTCCTTCTATTTCTTTTAGTATAGTCATAATGTAATATATATATATCATAAAATAATAAATCAAGCCTTCTGATCATGGAATCAACATTCTCGTCTCTATCTCATCCTGAAAACCCTTGTGACCATGGTCACATAGGATCATAGAATAGTTTCGGTTGGAAAAAACCGTTAAAGATCATCTATTCCAACACCCCTAGCAATGAGCAGGGATATCTTTCACTAGACCAGGTTGCTCAAAGCACCATCCCATCTGACCTTAAATGTTGCCAGTGATGGGGCATCTAGCACCTCTCTGGACAACCTGTTCAGTGTTTCACCACCCTCATGGTATAAAATTTCTTGCTTATGTCTAGGCTGAATCTATCCTCTTTTAGTTTAAAAACCAGTACCCCTTGTATCACCTGCCAGAATATTTTTCTTACAAGCACCCTTTAACTACGTAAAGGTTAGAGTTAGGTCTCCCCAGAATCTTCTCAAGGCTGAAAACCCCTACTCTCCCAGCCAGTCCTCATAGGAAAGATGCTCCATTCCTCTGATCATTTTTGTAGCCCTCCTTTGGACCCACTCCAATGGGTCCCTATCTTGTACTGAGGACCCCTGGACTGGATACAATACTCCATGAGCGGGGACTCGTGAGAGCAGAACGCAGGGAAGAATTACCTCCCTCGACATGCTGTTTTAGACAGTTTTAGTTTCAGAAAAATAAAATCTTCATCATTAAGTGTCTCATTATCAAAGTCAGAATTAGAAGGGCAGTGAATTCACCCCATAATGGCACTTGCAAGTATTATGATAACCCTTACTACCAATAGACATCCTTGAGCTAGAGGACAAAATGAAAACTCTCTGAACTTCTGTAATTAAGGTAAAAGCATATAAGAACTCTATTAGGAGGCTTATAGCCCAAAGAACTGAAGATATGTTCCTGATAAGCTTTTTATTTTGATGGATTCTTCCAATATTGCTACCTCTGATTTTGCAAATAAGAGAATAATTTACTAGTTATTAGATTTCACAGAATAGAATAAAGAAGATATACCTAATGTATTTTTTTGTTATTGTGACTTTTAAAGTTCAATTTATTATTATTAAATATGATTAAATATGTATTAGATTAATCGTAATTAAATATTATTAAAATATTTTAATCATACAAATTAAGGAAATAAACTTTGATAAAATTGAAGGTCAGTCACTTAAGCACCTGAATCTAAGCAATAAGGCTTTAAGGGTCTAGATTGCAGCATTATAGTGTGGTCATATCTGCACAAGAACTCATAATTAAGATCAAGGCTTAATTTGCCTTGGATCAAATCCTGATCTTGGTCATTTACATTCTACAGATGTGCAAATACCTGTGCATGTATATTAAGTTCATTGACACTGTGTCTCTTTAACCAAACAAGGTGATGTTCATAGCCACAATTTGCATATATGCTTGATAAAAGGACAGAGATATTGCATTAAATAAATGCATCATTGATGAATCTATCAGGAGCACACACAATACAAGAGAAAGAGAACAGATGGGCAACTACGTTAAGGAGAAAGACTGATGAACAGATGTGAGTTCTTAGGTTACTGTTGCTCTCTGATACACGTGAAATACTGAATAAAGTGGGAATAGTCACAAAGGATGACTGAGACTAGTTCCTGAAATTCATATAAGCTCTCTAGGGAGCAGTGAGCCAGGAGACAAAGCTCACTGCTCCAGGTGGAGGTGGGGCTACAAAGCACCAATAAAAGAAAGTGGGACGCTCGCATAATTCTTTCCTTACAGCAGCTTCCTCAAGGATATGGTTATTTTCATCCCTCCCTGAGACTTGGGGATAGGATTAGCTTTAGGGCCATCCCTAGGGGTGAGAGAGACACAAAGCCTGGAGCTCCGGTTACAGCGATACTGAAAAAGGGATGCCAGGGAAGGGTGAGCTCTACTAAGAATTCTCTCTGACTTCTTCCTCTAGTTCATGAAAGTAGGTTTTGCATAAAGCTTCAGCTCACCTGAAGTTTTGGGTTAGCATTAGCATTAGTAGTGATGTAAAGACAGAAGTTATAGATGCAGTGGGATCTCAAGGCAGTTGCCAAAATCAGGACTAGATTACATCAGGAATTGTTCCTAACAACTTCTTCTGGGTCACGGTTTGTCTTATGATTTAAATCTTAGTGCAGATCTGAAACTGAGGTAAGGTTTGAGCATTAAGAGAGGGAAAAAGACTAGAAATCCAGGTGGTATGGGGACACCAAGGGCCTTCTAGGTAGCAAAAATATTTTCTACTAGCATTTTATATCTCTAGGAAATCACTCAGATTAGATTTAGGACTAATCTAGAGCTTCAGGGGAAGTGGAGCTGGAAAGGTGCTGAGAGAAACCTGACAAGTTAGGGTTTCTGCTTCACTTCTAATCTGCCTCTTCACTAAGGCCTTGCTGGGGTTTTACTGCACTGTTTGTACACTGGCCTCCACCCCCAGATGGATGTTCCAACCTTGCCCATTATGGTGTTGTGGGTCTGGGCCCCAGCTGGCAACGCTACTGCCCCTCCCAGCCTTGTTATCACACTCAGCCTCTGTCTCCCTTTAACTTCATTAACTACTGCTCAGTGCAGCTCCAAGAAAGTTTTGAGGTTTATCCCAAGGCAAAGGACAGGGCCTCAATGAATGTTTTCAATACTTATTGTAGCATTCTTCATAGATCTTGTTCCCTCCTTTGGAAGATCTTTTGCACCACCGTTCCAATTAGAGCCGGCAGCTTTCCTTCAGTCTCCCAAGATTGCCCTCAGGCGGGCAACTACAGCCTGAAGTTTCAGTAATGGCTGCTGGACCATGCTGGGAATTCATCCCTTGGACAAAAAGATAGTCTGGACACATTAATCCACTTCCTGGATCAGTGGGGCATACTAACCATTTTGACCCTAGTCATGGCTAAGAATGTTGGCTTTCTGCAAAGAGGTACACACAGGAAACAAACCAACCTCTGAACCTTCTCAAAGTCCGCTGAAGTGTTGCCAGACTCACTGAAGGAAGACAAAGTGTTCTTTGTCCTTTACTTCTCCTGGCTTCTCATTAAGTCCTGAGAAGTAGAACAGCAACGGAAGAGTCACACAGAGTACTCAGCTAAGCTTAAACAAGGAATCAGGAAGAATCCAGGAGGGGATAACCAAGTGCTTTGTGATTTGTGAGTTTCCCTGAGGTGTCCAGTGATAGATGGAAGGTTTACAGTTATCAGGGTAGGGCAGACCTTGTGTCCCGAATATCGATCCCTACTTGCTTGAGAATTAAGTGAGCCATAAATCTGCAGCTTCTCTGCCTTTTGCATGCTCAGCAAAGGTACACATTGAGGAGAGGAAGCATGAGCAGGAAAGATGGAATTTAGAAGAGAACAGAGCATCTGAATTAAAAGACCTGCTTGAAAATAATTTCAAGCAGCTTCCTCATCCTTCTCTCTAAACATTTTAAGTGTATTAATGCCATAATTAACAGTAGAGAAAGAGAAGAATATTCCCCAGGCACATATGACAAACCATTCACATTACTGAAGAGGAAGAAAATGTTGTATAGTATGAATTTAAACAGCCTTTCTTTTGCTGCTCTCTGTTCACTCCCAATTTAATTCTTTATTTTTTTCTCTCCCCAGCCTCCAACCTATCTAAATAAGGTGCCCTTCAGAACAATATTTATTTTACTGCAAAGCCTTTACAGATGTTAGCATTAGTTTCCCTTTGCAAATGGTTTCAGTTAGTAGAAGTTTTATTTCAGTGTGAGGAAGTCCTGTGTATTTCTTTTTCTGAAGGAGATATTTGGTAAGAGGCAATATGTGTGTGAAATTAATAGACTTTTGAGCTGTCTGTGATGTGTTATCTATGCTGTAGTATGCGTGCCCTTGCATTTGCCATTGAGAAGGGAACATTCTCTCTGATTAGTAAGTGGAAAGAAGTGTTATACATTGAATAAGCATGGCAAATAGGACAGGGAAAGATACTCCAATATTTTGGCAGTCTAATATAATTTAATGAAAAATTAAGATACTAATAAACTTAATAATGATGAAAATTGAGAAGTCCAGCTACTACATTCTCCCACTCATAGAGTAAAATTTTTAACACATTCTAGAGAAACTTGAAGAGTACACAGACCTGACTGCATTTCAAAACATCCCATATTTAATTGGTAAAATACTAGGAAAATGCTTTATATTCTTTCAAAATATAGAGTGGTCTTTTTCTTTACATAAAAGCCATGCTGTTTTCCAGAGTATTTCCAAGATCCCATTTCTCTTCCTATCAGTCAGAATCAAAGCTAATCATTGCTTTTCTAATGCAGTAAGAGTTATTCCAGGACAATATTTGGAGAGAAAATAAAAATGAAAATGCAGTTGGTTTTGTTTATAAGGCAAGAGAGACTGGCAAATATTAATTATTTTTTTTATTTATTTATTTACTATGACAGCACTTAATATAGTCATTGGTTAGTTGTGTGAAAATCTTCCCAGACTATTTACTTTTAAAAAGCATTTCTTCTTACTGATTTACTGCAGTCAGGTATAAGACAAATTCTATGATTCCTAATATACTAAGGAAATTTGGGCAATAAAGGGGTTTATTATGTTGTAGTATGAGGAATGAGATTAAAAGGATATCAAATCAATCATAAGGGTATTCCAAATATAACACCTATGATAAATCCAGAGAGAAATATAAGATTAATTCATAGAGAGAAATGGCAGTTGGCAGTGGCATGTTACTGTCAGATAGTCATTTTTGCAGTAATGTTTTTTGTTATGCTTCTGCACACAGGCTTGCATTTGCATGAGATTGCTGCATTGCAAATGAGTTCCCTGATCTTCTTTCTCTATACTTACCAGAAGTTTCCTCTCATACAAGAAGAATACTAGTAGTAGTAGTAGTAGTAGTAGTAGTAATGATAATAATAATAATAATAATAATAATAATAATAATAATAATAATAACAATGCATTGAATTTCTCTTATCTCTTTTATATAAAAAGTTCCCAAGATACTTTTCAACACCAGTGTGGAATGATTTATAAAATTAGTATATATATGTCTGCACAGAAACACAGAATAATTCAGTTTGGAAGGGGCCTTTGAATGTCACCTAGTCAAAGTTCCTGCCCACAACAGATCTAGAAAATCAAAGCCTTGTCCAATCAAATCTTAAACATCTCCAAAGTCAGACACTATACAATATTTCTGGGAAAAATTTGCTCAGCCTTCTAGCTTTCCTCACCACTGCAGCTACCCTGCTTCTTAGATGCCTGTGAGCCTATGGGGCCAAGTAGGATTCACACAAGTGGTACTGAAGATGCTGGTGGAAGAGTTCACCAAGGCACTCTCCATCCTCACAAGGGGAAGTGGAGGAGCAGGCACTGATCTCATCATTCTCATGGCCAGTGACAGGACTCGAGCAAACAGCATGAAGCTGAGCTGGAGGAGGTTTCGTTTGGATATCAAGAAAGGTTTTTTCATTCAGAAGGTGGTTGAGCACAGAAACAGGCCTAGTGAAGTGATCACAGCATCAAGCCTGAGAGAGTTCAAGCGTTTGGAGCACACTCTTGGGCATACAGTATGATTTCTGGGCTATCCTCTGCAGGGCTATGTGATTGACTCAATGATCCTAAATGGTCCCTTCCAACTCAGTATATCCTATCATTTTATGATTTCTCATCAGTCCTCGTTAACCAGAGAGGTCCCAGACATCTGGAGGTCAGCCAATGTGATGCACATCTACAAGAAGAGTTGGAAGGAAGATGTGGAAATTTACAGGCCTGACAGAAGGCCCTTGGTGCCAGAGAAAGTTATGGAACAGATTATCTTGAATGTGATCAGATGTACAGGACAACCAGAGGATCAGGCCCAGCCGGCATGGGTTTTGCAAAGGCAGGTGCTTCACCAGAGTGATTTCCTTTTATGACCAGGTAACCTGACTAGTGGCTGAAGGGAAGGCTGTGGATGTTTCCACCTGGATGTCAGCAAAGCCTTTGACACTGTCCCCCATAGCACACTCCTGGAGGAATTGGCAGCCCGCAGCTTGGACAAGTGCACTCCTCACTGGGTTAAGAACTCCCTGGATGGTCAGGTCCAGAGAGCAGTGGTGAATGGAGTCACATCCAGCTGGTGGTGTCACAAGAGGGGTCCCCTATAGCTCAGTGTTGGGGCCATTTTGTACCAGGTCAGGCAAGTCAGGAGCACATAAACCATTGGGAGAGGGAGTGGATGCAAAAGAACCATAAAAGAGTGTACCCCTGCTCTTTATCACCTCCAACTCACTTCCATTCCTGTTTCTTATCCAGATCAATCATGCCATTTTCCAGGTAGCTTGAGTGAGCTTCCAAACAGTAGAGATCAATAGGGAAAATTAAAATAAGGCAAGGATCATCCAAACTACACCATGCATTTGGATGCAGGAGGGCAACAGAACTGCACAAAGCTCTCAATCTTGGCAATAATCCATTTGTCACAATTGGAATATGGAAAAACTAAAGAAAACAAATTTGGAATAAAATTAATCAGCAGAGTTAACGTGAACACCTCTTTCTTTGACATGGAGGGGAAAGGAGTGGCACCTCAATTTTCATACCTTCTATCATTGAATAGATAGAGGAGGAGCTGCAAGATCATAGGTGAAGGACAGCAGGGATGGATGAAGCAAGAAAACACCTTCCCACATTCATATATTCACAGAAGAAATACATAGTAGGGATAGAAAAATGAGTGGAGCAAAGACACAGATGACCATTGCCATTGATGGGGCAGCATCTGGTGGAGTGAAGCTACAACCAGGAGTACCACTCAGATTCTGGGAAGAGAGCAGGGGGAGACAATAGCAGAAAAGCAGAAAAATCTGCCTTCCCCTTCACACACACAACTTTGGAGAGCTACCAGAGGGTGTTAAGAACCAAAAGAAGGGCTGCTCCTGTGAGCCATGCTGTCATGAGTGAAGGATTAGCATTGGAGAGTCACAACTAAAATATATGCCAATAATCATCTGCATGCTGTGTTCTATGTCAAGACATCGTTGCACAGAGAAAATTACACATTCTGAGCTATGAAATGCCACATCTAGAGTCTTTTTTTCTCCTCCCACTATTCCATCAGGAGAAGAGTCAGAAAACTGTCCTTGGTCTAATGCAAGGTTTCACATTCAACATACTTGAGAGAAATGTCACCAACTTTCTGGCCTCAACGTTTCTTAAGTGTTGCAAAGTTTTGGGGCTTTTCATCATATCTAAAGCTTGGAGGTACTTCTTTGCTTATTGCTAAAATTAATAAGCCAGCAAGAGGACTTACTGTGGGATAGGCCTGTGAAATAAACCAAGACAGACAAACCTCGGTCACAAAATGTACTTCACTCTAAATGGCCTGGCAAACCTCCAGGAGTCTTAGTCTACCTTGGGGAATTTGTAAATCTGATAAATAGCTAGAGGTAAAAGCAAAATTAAAAGATTCAAAGCTAAAGGTTACAGATATTCAGCCACTGAATTCCTGCTGGTTTAGGAGATTACTGATATCATATATAACATTTCAGAAGTCTTTCTCGGGTAGAAGATTAGTGGAAGAACTAATTTTATTTCTTTGAAATTATTTAGCTGAACAAAAAGTGCAATTTTGTTTCTTTAGGTGATACTGCAGATGCCACTCTCAGGAACAATAAATTCCAGAACAGCAGTAGCTAGCTTGGGTTCTTAACAAGAAATATGTTTGATCTTTAATGACTTTTTTCATTCTTTATCAAGACTCTGAACTTGATTCGAGAGTTCTTTTAAGGCTTCTCACTTCCTAGAACAAACAGAGTGGGACTGTGTACAAAAGTCTTCCTTCAGTTTAGTTTGCAACTTTTTCTTATGGTGTCTACAGATCTGACAAAGGTAACAATTCAGGACGAGGCTTGACAATGCCCCACTTAGTAAATAAAAACTTAACTTTACATTAATAAATTGGTGTACTGGATTTTGACCTGTTTGCTACAGCAAAAATTTCTGCATCTTTTGAGATTTAAAATTTAAGGATATTTAAGACATATTTTAAGAAGATAGCTGAAACATGAAACAAATTACTTGTGGGCATTATCGGCCTCCTTAGATTTACTCATTTTTACGTTTTATATTCAAAAACACAAGCCATAATGTTGTAGATGCAGCTTTGCTGTCCATTATATATGTATAATACCTGTCCATTGATGATGCTCAAGTTATCTTTGGAAAACAGTACCCATTGCTGAAAAAATATTTTCAGGAACACAGATATTTCATTTTCTGTACAGTGCTCTTTGACAGACAAAACTGGTTACAATAAGATGTATGTTTAAGCTTGAGACAACCTTAAAAATAGGCATTATTGATAGTAAAATGCTCACCAACACTGTTGGTAAGTAAGCCAATTTTAAACCCATCTCTTGTAAAAAGGAACCTATTACTATTATTAGTATCATTAGTAATTTGTCTTGGGGAATAGGAAGGACTATATTGTCAAAAGAGAACAGTATGAGTTGTCACTTATCCTATTGATACCCTAGGGATAACTGGCAATGTAAGGATGATCTTCAGTTGACTTGAGGGTCTCAATACTTAAGAACCTTCTGAGAAAGGATGGGTAGTCCTTTAACCATTCCAAGGCCATTTCTGAGATTTCAACATTTCAATATATCTTTTATATCTGTGATAACTGAATATTCAACCTGTGTTTTGCCTCATCACTCACCTGAGAAAATACGACTTGGGTGGATCAGGTGTAGGTTGACAGGTGCATTGCTTCCAAATCGGATAGGATCAAGGGATTTTATGCTGATTTTGCAATGGCTATAGGAGGCCAGATGACACATTATTCAGGTTCACTTTAATCTGGAACTACAAGGGTTAAAAAATGGATTTACTATACTTTTATTACAGCCTAGGTTTCCTAGGGAAAAAAAAAGTCTTAACTGAGGAAGTCATGCTGCAGAATTGCTTTTAGTGATTGTACAACTTAGCAAATTCCAGCTCTCTTTTGACTCATGTTGAACAGGATTTGATCCTTGCTTCCACACAAAGAAGCTGAATAAATTACCTTCAAACACATTTGTTATTATGCAATAGGGTTTTTTTCAATCTTCTCTGCTAGAGTAGCTATGTTTTACATGAATATTAATTAACTGAGCCCAAGAGAGCAAGAAAAGAAGGGTGCAAAATTGCCTATATATCCTAGTGATTGTAATACCAAGAAGTATGGTTCAAGACTTTGTTTCAGATGAAACTTATTTATTCAATGTGAAGTGAAAACTTTTCAGTATTCTCTGGAAATTTCCAACCAGTTCTCACTTGGTTTAGTATTTCTGGTCTCTATATTATAATGGTATGCTGTAAGATTAAAAAGCACACATTGTTTCTTGTTTTTTTTAAACCCTTATCTACATTACTTATAATGTGGACAACACAAGTTGTTAAAAATTTCCTTTTCTCTCATGTTATTATTGTTTATACTGCAAAAGTCTCTGTGTACAGATGCATCACGATAAACTCCAGTCAAAGGAGAGCGTCATGGAAATGATTGGTCAGCAGGAAATACTCAAATGTGTGTCAAATTCTACTTCTCTAGAAGGTTTTAAGGACTGTGAGATAGAAATCATAACCTTCCTCAATAAGATAAGGTTTCTGCAATAAATCTTCCAAATGAAAATGCTTTCCTTCTCACCATTCATGTATCCACTCCCCAAAGGATGTTTGAGTAAGTGATGAGCAAGAGAAGAAAGGTTTCAGGTGTATTAATCCACTAAACCACCATGCCATGATTGTTACTCACAGGGTACCATAAGTGTGTGTCATTTGCCTGCTTTCAAACTTCCAGCTAAGGTATTCCACCACTCTCTCCTGAGCTGTCCTCTTTTTCTCACTTAGAACATATGCACTTTTTCCTGATCTGAAATTAATTCTCCATATTACAACCTCAGACACCCTAGAACTGGATTTTCTTCCCACAACAAAATAAAAAGTAATAATATGTTATGACAAAGAGCCAAGAGTATTGCTGTGTGCCTATACTCACATATTTTACCTCTTCCTGCTGCTGGATAAAATCAGTTCCTGATGCCTCAGAAACCCCATACTCAACACTCTCCCTGCTGGAGTGTATGGAAAGATACTTCATTTGCTCAGTGTACTGCTGTAAGCCCAAGACTTCTGCCTGTTTTTTTAGTGAATCTTCTAGCAGGTAATTCAAAATTGCAGAAATCATTACAAAAATTTAATTTACACAGGAGACTGATAATTATGGAAGCAACTCCTTCCTCCAACACTATGACCTGAAGATAATAAATAAAGGCCTGCTCTATTCAGAGGTGCTTAAGCTAGATCAGTTTTGCACTTCTGCAGCAACAGAATTCCAAGTTTATATCACTTTAGATGGTGCTTCATAAGTTTATGGTTCCTGACTTTGGTGACAAATAAGTAGAGAAATTGGATCACAGCTCTATATATAGTTGCTTAACTATTAGCAACTTTATTGCATTTAAGTTCTCAAACTCTTTGTCTCAGGCTAACCTCAATAAAAAGAAAGATATAAAAATAAAATATAATCGGAATATTGTTCTGGTATTCAACTACTGTGGAGGTCATGGTAGACTGCAATTGAGCACCTTCTGTATAAAAAAGTAAAAGAAAAATACATAAAATAATGGTGTTGCCTACTCCACTATAGTGCACATCTGAAGAAAAAATAAAAATGGATCTGTGGAAGAAAGTGACACAGACAAAGAAGTAGATATGCATAAAGCCATACAGCAAAACAGCCTCTAATCTCCTGAATGCTTAGCCGTGATCACAGTGTTGTTAAACATCACAGATACCATGGTTCAAGTGCAGATGAACGTACTGTACCAGGACACACACACACCTTGTGACATAGAAGATACTGGGGAGGGCTGTTATTCCATTGTCCATGCACCTGGAATTGTGTGCTGTGTTAGGCAGTGTTAACTGTGAGGTTTGTCACGGTAAATACCCAAGACATCCTGGGCCAAACTCTAATTAGACATCCAATATCATTTCCCAGCGACCTGATTAAGGTTATAGTGTGTTTGTGACCTGCAAATGCTTTGAGACCTTTTGTTGCTTATTTTTAAATCACAAAATTCTTGTACTTTTGTTGGGATTTGTGTGACAGGGCAACATTTGAAGGTAGAGTGAGGTCTCTAAAAATGTGTTTATACAACGCACATGTCTCAGGCTAAATTTGTTCTTTCCTCTGAAATCATTAGTTTTAATCCCTCAGCTTTGAATTTATTGTTGGTTTCCTTCCAGGACTGCATTCTTCCATTATAGACTGGTAATAATAATGCTTGGTATTTATAGAGCACTTTATATTCTCAAATCTCTGTGCAAGCATTCATTATTTCATCACTATAGATTTAAAATAATTCAGTCCTATTTTAGAAGAGCCAAATGGAAAGCATTGAAACACTGAGGACTTCAATCTCAAAACAAGTAGTGACAGAAATGGCAAAAATCAGAGACCTCTGACTTCTGGGATCATGGTACCTACTAATACATAGCACTTATCAAAATAGTTACTAAAATTAATCAAAAGGAAAAACCGAAGCAGAAAGCAACTTATAAAGGTCAACATATGTCATAGACTAAACCATACCATTATTACTGAGAGCTCAGTGCAATAACAGAGTTGGAAATTTTGTGACATTTATTTTGGAAAAATGTAAAAATACAAGTTGTAATTCTGAAAACCACTCATGCACTACTGGTTTGAGGCACATTTTTGAGAAATTATTTCATGAAATAGTTTCATTGTTTTTCTCCCCCAGGATGAGGGACATTTAAAATAAAACAATTTATTTAGTTAGTTAGTCTTCTACTCTTTTTTTCCTTGTTTTAGATGAAACATGCTTTCACACCAGATCAGACCACTAGACTAATTTGTATCCAGTGAGTAGCATGTAGTTGTAATAGCCAATGCATGAAGAACTGGAAAAATATAAAATACATCCAGCTAATTTTGTGTTGTTCTCCAAGAAAAATGTACTGCTTCAGAGGTTATTTCCAACAGCAGATTTTAATGAAATAAAAGCCATCTGTTGACATTTTTTTGTCTTGGGTAATTGAGCTGAATTATACGACACTCAGAAAATCAGGCAACAAATCTGGAAAGTCAAATGCTCCCCCATTTGTCCGTTCTTCCTCATTAGAAGACAATGAGACACTAGAAGGTGGAAGTCAAAAATCTTTGACTCTCTGGAAGTCAAAAATCTTTACAAAAGCTACCAACAATTATAAACAACCAGCTTACCATGTCATAAATAATTACCTTTTTTTCAGCTGACTCTTCTAAATTGATTCCTCACACACCCCCCTATTCTTCTGCAATTGCCAAGTGAATTACTTCACTTTGCAGTGGGCTGGAGCAGATAGATAAAATGATCTGGCTGAAGCGGTGAATCCTTCACAACAGTAGCATGTTTGCATGTAAGCAACTGTGCTGGAGGGACCCCGAGCAAATCCTCTCCCATCGTGGGGCTTTGTCTGCCTGAGCTCAGAGCCAGCTGGTGACACTGGGAGGGGCTCCCTGAGACAGCTCCCGCTCCAGGGCAAAGCTTACAAGGGCTGACCCATGGGAGCTGATTTCAGGCAGAAGCTCTTGAACTTGGTCCCTGCCTGAGTCACAGCTCCCACCACAGCCAAGGCTATACCTGACCATGGAGTCTCTGGTCTGGGGCCCCAAACCGTGAACGGAGTTTTCAGCTGGATGTCAGTTGTGATCAGGAACTTGCCTGATGCCCTGGTCGGGGGCATCCTTTCTGATTGTAAAGTAAATAGTACTTGCTCTACCTCTCAATT
This sequence comes from Ammospiza caudacuta, assembly GCF_027887145.1. Classification (NCBI taxonomy): domain Eukaryota; kingdom Metazoa; phylum Chordata; class Aves; order Passeriformes; family Passerellidae; genus Ammospiza; species Ammospiza caudacuta. The sequence goes on along the minus strand of NC_080598.1, from coordinate 46,465,896 downwards.
TTTGGGTACAGCACTTTATGATGTTTAGAATCACATCAGACAGTAAAGTGTGATCCAGAAGGAGTTCCAACTGATTCAACAATGTGATCTATATAGTCAGCAGCTTTGATTTTTATTTTGTCTGTGCAAACATATTTAATAAAATGGCAGATGATACAATTCACCATATTATTGCCAAAGATATTTGATTTCAACATGTTTATGATAAATTAACCTTTATCATTCCCTATACAAAGTGTGCATTGTACACCTAAGACACATGGGCTTATTCCTATTTCTCTATTAGATTACTGAAGTAATAAAATGGCACAAAATAAATATTTGTGTTTATTACTTTATATGGAATTGTTATTTTCCATACACTGGAGTGAACAAATATCCACTTGATGAATATTTATAATGAGTATCAGAAAGCAGTTGTGAATATAGGTGACTTGAATAGCAGTTCAGACTGGGAAACAGGTTTGAGGGTACTGTGTTTGAGAACTTCGCACCCACCCTACCCATCTGAAAATAAACTCTTCAATGTTTTAGAACATCTGCTGTGAAATCTGTGAAGGAAATCCTGCAGTGGTAAGATGTATCATTGGCAGTACCTGGAATTTTCCTGTTAGCTGTTGAGGAACTCAGTGCATGTAGCTGGGTTTGCAGCTGCAGTGTGAGCCGCAGGTTGAGTTCTGTGTGGAGGAGCCCGAGGCCAGGGGCCAGGAACTGCTGACCCTTTGCATAACAAAGTCCTTTGGCCCAGCCACGTGAGGGGCACACTCAGAGACACAGCAGGAGCCAATGACCACTGGCTTTTGTGGGCTTAAACTGGGAGGGTATGAAAGCCCGAGTAGCCCCTTGTCCAGGGTCCTTTCTGAGACACCTGGTTTGAGCTGTTATTCTGGTGTCACACCAAGATTGAATTATTTTATGGATCCAGAGGTCTTGTTCTCTGTTATGAGAAACAGAATTGAGCTGGTAAGGAAACCTTGTCTCTCTGTGTGAGTGTGGGGTGTGTAGAAGGTCAAGTGGGGCCCCTGTTGGGTCCCTGGAGCCACACACTGTGAAGGGGCTTCAGTCCCAGCAAAGAAAGTCTCTGATTGTGGAATTGTAACTGACAGAGTAGAGCCTGGATGACCAGACAGGAAAGTTTCCTTAACATGGTTTTGTATTTGCAATGTTCACAGAAACATCTGATTCTATTTCCTGTATTATCACGTATCAAAATCTCCTAGATATTTTAATTTTGAACATAATTCCAAGCAAAATGAGCATTCCAATAAGAGGGAATGTGGACACCTTCAAAGTTTAAGCCTCTGTGGGGTTCCAACTCACAGACCTCGTTCGGTTGTTAGTTGAGGCTTAGTGTCTGATGGAGGGCAGTGGATTGCACAAGGTTTCTATGCTATTTGACATGCATCTGGGACTCTCTGAGAGAAAAAAGGGACTGAAAACTGAAATTAGTTTTCTACCCTGAAGAAATTTGTTGGTATAGAAAATAGATGTCTCCATGTATGTGCCTCTGGCTTTCTTAGAAGTTTCCTCTGTGACTTGTGATTGGCAAAAAGGATTTCTGACAGCACTGAACAATGTGACCACATGCATGTGTACCTGAATATTCAGGCTTGAAATCCTATAAAATGGAGGCAATGTGAGGATCAAGCAGGATTTCATTAGATAAAAACTGATTAATTTCTTCCTTTGGAAGAGAAAAAGAGAAATTTTGGGAACATTGGGAAATTTACTGACTAGAATAAAATGGCCCGGCACTATATCAGGTGCAGAGCAAAGGACCAAAAGATACCAAAACCATACTCACAGGTGTTGCAAAAGCAGAGGAAAAAGTCAAGGAGGAAGACACAACTCAGAGCAGAAGATACGAGGGACACAGCATGGATACTAAAAAAAAACAAAAAAACAAAGAAAGAAATCTTTCCCAATACCAAAGCCATCAAAATGCAGGCCATATGCCATCAAGTGCAGGCACATGTAGTAAAGCTTGCCCAAACTGATCCCCACTGAAGGCCAAAACCGAAAAGAAAGACTTACAAAGACGCTGGAATGGAGATACCATCAAAAGACTTGGAATTGTAGGAGAAAAAAAGAAAATTTGGGAAATTCCGTGATGACAAGGAAATGGACCGGGATTATATCAGGTGCAGTGCAAAACCCAAAACCATGCCAAAACTAAGCTCACAGATGTTGCAAAAGCAGGGGAAAAAGTCAAAGAGGAAGATACAACTTGGAGCGGAAGATATGAGGGACATGGCATTGATACATAAAAAAAAAAAAAGAAAAAAATCTTTCCCAATATCAAAGCCATCAAAATGCAGGCCATATGCCATCAAGTGCAGGCACATGCAGTAAAGCTTGCCCAAACTGATCCCCACTGAAGGTCAAAACAGAAAAGAAGGACTTACTTACTGATTTTGAAGTTCTCATTGGACATGAGTTAATTAAACAGGTCCCAGTCCTACAAAAATCTGATTTTACTTTACTGGTCCATTTGATGAAAAATTATTTTTAGAAGTTTGACAACTCCCTATATTGAGCTCTGAGTATTTCCTAAATACATAAATAATCAGAGACAGTGTTTTGAAACCATGTAGAGTTGTGGATGTTCAAAAACCTTGCTGTATTAGACCTTTACTGGTATTTATTACTGATTCAATTTTCATTATCTATAATCTGAAATGTAAATGGCAAACTGACTTCTCTGCAAACATCAGTGACAGACACCTAAGTCCCTGTCCCCAAATTATTTAGACTATACTTAGTTTTTTGCTTTGTGTCAATTGAGTTCAGAGATTGAACAGAATGAAGCAACAGCTACAGTGTGTTCCCTCATACTGTGGTAAAGATTATGCTACTCACTATTTCCAATTAGATAGCTGCCTTCAGCTTTAATAACTCTTCTTCCTTCTTAATTATTTTTGATCAGCATGATCTTCCCAGGCATGTATGAGGCAATTTTGTTGGGTATGAGAAAGGTGTTCTCTGGCATCAGTAGCTCCATGACTGGTGCAAGTGCTAATAAAATTAAAAAAAAAAAACTAAAAAACACAAGCCTGCTAATTGTGAGTGATTTGTTTTCTCATCCCAAATTGATGGAAGAATAATTTTCATGAAGGATTCAGAGTCAGGAAGCATCAAGTGAGTTCACTCCAGATTCATTTCCCTTTCCAAAAGCAAATAGTTGCTGCTGGAGTATGGAGCTGAATTTTATCTGCCCTATTCATGGGGGCATGAGTAGGCCATACATTTGTCAGACATTTAATTTAATCAATGCAATTCAATTATGTTCCGATGCAAAACCACTGGTGACCTTCCATCTGCTAACAAAATTCACCCATCCCTGCACATATGCACACACTCATACTGTCTTTCTAGAGAGTTGATAGACAGGAGTTTACTACCTAGATTGCCTTTAAAGAAAGAGTTGAGAAGCATCCATTCAGAGAAAATAAAAATTTGCTTCCATTGCCTGATGGAAGCCAAAATGATGAAAGTGACATATTTCAGCTCATGCTGTGCAGAAGAGACATATTAAATGTGGATTTAGGAGTATAACTTTCCTTTTTTACCCATTGAAACTTGACAAAATACTAAGCAAAAAAAGTCTCGTATGATCTCTTTTTAGGAAAAAATGTTTAAAGTAACCAGAGAGTGATGGTTTCAGTGCCATCCCTACCTGCCAACAGAGACCAGGAGAATAATTTCTTTTTAAAGCAAAGGATTCACTAATTGATACAAGCCCACTCCAGATAGGTAAAGCATGGGACTGGCAGTCTGATCTCTCTTTAGCCCAAAGTGAAATTGGATTTATAAGAGTCTTGTCAAGTTTCTCTTTCACTCTGAAAAGCTGTCCCTAGTAATAATTATCAATTAAAATTTAAAAGCCACTAAAAAGACTGAATTTCTGAAAAAAAATATTAAGGTTTGAAAGACATTTCCTGTTCCATTCAAATTAAAGTCAAAATAGGGAGAATTTGGATAAAATACAAAGTGATGCATATTTCATACTGGCAATCACCAAAGCAAAATATTGCTGTTTGTAATGTCAGCAAAAGACTGGACAGTTTTATAAGATATTTCTCATCAGTCAACTAAGGAACTAAGGCACAGTGTTCTTTACTATTAGTGTTTTCCTATATCAAATTTTGATTTCATTAAAAATATTTCCTAGTATACTAAACTGCTTGTAATAATATCATTTTTCCAAGAATCTCAAAGAAATATAAAAATTTGGTAAGTACCCTGGGTTTTTTTGGGGGTGGAGTTGTGTTTGTTTGTTTGGGAGGTTTTGGAGATTGTGATATAAGTGATTAAGATCTCATAGAAAAGTCTGTGACCAAGATTAAGAGAAAATCTGAATTTCCTGTGATCCAGTCCTGGTAGACTCAGCCAGTGATTATAATTCTGAAACAGAAAATAAAATGAGTACTGGATCTCAAACAAAATTTCTTTCCTCAGTATTAAATAGGAAGGAAGTCCAGGCTCCTCTGGGTGTAGACAGAATGAGCTTTTTACTACTGAAACAGAACTGTGCTAACTATAGATTCTTTCCAACAAGGTGTATGCAGAACTCTGCCAATTAAAGAAAGCACTTTCTTATTTCCAAGTTGGGGATGTAGTCACTCTTTTTCCTTCAACAAATAAGAATTAAAATGCTGCATTGTCATTTCCTATTGTGTATGCCCTCAGGCATATGATTGCCTCTTTCAACTAGAGAACCTGGAAGTTCTTTCAAAAGTACATGTAACTCACAGGCTGAAATAAAAAAGTAAAAAGAAATCTCCACACCTTTCAACACAGAATTTAAAAAATATCAGCTTCTCTTGATAAAAGAGATGGAGCTTTAGAATTGAATGAGACATTGAATGTTCTCTCTCTCCCCCCCCCCACTCTGCCCACCCCCCTTTTGTTGTTTGGGGTTTTTTTAGGTTTATGGCTTGTTTGGGGTTTTTTGGGGCTTTTATTTAGGTGTCGTTTTTTTTTTTTTTTTCCATACTTAAAAAGATCCCATAAGTAAAAATTTGAGGGGAAAAAAGATAAAATAAAAAAAAAAAGATAAAAATGTTTAAAAGACATTTTTAGTGACAAATAACAAGATGAAGTGTTGCATCAACTTTGTGATTTTTTGAATACTGTCTATTTCTAGGTTTTTGTTGGATAAAGAATAGCTTCCATTTGTGAGATAAAAAGGACAAATTCATCTTGAGCTGAATTCCCCTGCAGCTTATGTATTTTCATATACTGGTGTAATTTGGAACTACAATCTAGTCATAATTCAGTTCCTGTCTTTAGTAAAAGCATGTGCCTCTAATTTGCAATCAATTTCTGTGCTTGACACATGGAAATAATGAATATCCTCATCCACAGCTGAAGACAAAGGGAGAAAGGACTGTGCAGCACTTTGTGAGCTGGAATGTCTGGGTGTTTCCTTCTCCCAGGCTTTGGAGCCTCGGCATCCAAATCATGCTAATATTGTGCTATAATCATTGTGTGAAGAAAGATTCTCAGTTTAAAGTTTTCTTCTATCTCCTTTGAACAGACGACTTGAATAATTACATAAACATGAGTGAGAATTTCATGGCACCAGTTGATTATGTAGGGTCTGCCATTGTGTAAAGTATGAAATGTCATGCAGCTTCCAAAAGCAGGTATTTGTGGACATATTCATCTCTAAATGTGTGTTATAGCTGCTATTATTTTTCTCATTGTTTTCTTTTACTGAAAAAACTTTTAAAAGAAACAATATCTGGAAACAATAATTGTCAAAAATAAATATGTTGTTTTAAATTGTGTTCTTTTCAAGAAGCCTCATGCCTGATTTTCAAGGCATAGCTGTAAAACTAATTTCCCAGTATGCAGAAATTTTGGTGAAGATTTTCTCTGCTAAGCCACTGAATTTAAGAAGACTACATAACAGTGCATCATAAAGAGGTCATCTTGTGTTCCACTCCTTTATTTTAGATGGATTGAGAAGTGCTTATGTATTTACCATGTCTTCTTAATGTTTATTTTATTGTGATAAAGGCTGTGATCTCCAGACATGACCAGGATCCCCTTTCTGTTAAGCAAAGTATAAACAGAATTATGAGCCTTCCTTTAAAAACTTTTAGAGAAGTATACTTCACAGCTAGTACAAATTATGACGGTTTGGACTTCCACTTAAAAGGTTTTAAACTGTAATAAATACTAAAAAAATATTTTGTAAAAAGAATCCTTAGGCCTTTCTGAATCATTTTTCCTACTATGACATAAATAATCTTATAGCTATTCCCCCTAAGAAATATGTACAGGTTAATTATGCAAAAGCTTACAGATGCAATTTTTTTTCTCAATAAGCATGGTTACTAGCTAGGGCTGAATTCTGTGGGAAATAATTAATAGTCATAGAAGTCACTTCTAACAAAAGCCTGATGAAAGAGAGGTGGCATAACTGCTCATAAAGGTGATGCATTGTAATATTAATCAAGAAAATAGATGCCATATAAAAGCAAAAGGTCAGCTACTGTGAAATGTAGGGGAAAAGAGTGCATCATAGAATCATAGAATATCCTAAGTTGGAACAGGCTTACAAGGGATAATTGATGCGCCTGAGACCTTTGTGCAAATGCTTCTCAAACTCTGTCAGATTTGGTGTTATAACTGCTTCCCTGGGAAGCCTGTTCCCGCGTTCAACCACCCTCTGGGTGAAGAACCATGTCCTAACATGTAATTTAAATCTGCCCTGTCACAGCTCTATGCCATTCCCTCAAGTCCTGTCTCTGGTCACCAGAGAAAAGGGATGGGTGCCTGTCACACCACTTTCCCTCATGAGTCTCCTCCAGGGTGAACAAGTGACCTTAGCTACTCCTCATATGATTTCCCTTCCAGAATCTTCATCATCTTTGTAGCTCTCCTTTTGATGCTTTCTAATAGCTTAGAATCCTTCTTATATTGCAGTGCCCAAAACAGCACATAGAACTGGAGATGAAGCTGCATCAGCACAGAGTAGAGCAGGATCATCCCCTCCTTCAACTGCTCATAATGCTGTGCCTGATGTATCCCAGGATGTCATTTTCCCTTTTGGCTGTCACAGCACAGTGCTGACTCATATTCAACCTGACCTTGACCAGCTTTCAGCTGGGGTAGAGTTAAATTTCTTCACAGTGGCTGGTGTGGGGCTTCGTTTAGGCTTTGTGCTGAGCACAAGGTTGATTAAATAGAGAGATGTTTTTCTTATTGTTGAGCAGGGTTTGCACACAGTCAGGGTCTCTTCTGCTTTTTGTACTGCCATGCAGCTGAGGAAGCTGGGGGTGCCTGGGAGGTGGGGAGTAGACAGAACCAGGAGAGGTGACCCAAATTGACCAAAGGGATATTCCAGACCATAGGACATAATTCTAAGTATAGAAAGTGTGGGGAAGAAGAAGGGAGGAATGTTTGAAGTATTGCCTTGAATTTTCTTCCCAAATCACTGTTACCTGTGACGGGGAGATGGTTGAACACCTGCAAGGCATGGGAAGCAGTGAATTCATTCCTTGTTTTGCCATGCTTGTGTGTGTTTTTACCTTCTCTATTAAACTGTTTTTACCTCTGCTCATGGGCTTTCTAACGTTTACCCTTCAGGTTATCTCCCCAGTTTGTCTGCTGCAGGAGTGAGTGAGTGAGTGAGTGAGTGAGTGAGTGAGTGAGTGAGTGAGCAGCTGCCTGGGGCTTGGCTGCTGGCTGGAGTTAAACCACAACAACAATATAGGAGGTGAGCATTTAAGATACTTTAACTGCACATTGCCTTTCAAGTAGGAGGTTCCTGAAAGTATTTGCAAAAAGCATAATTGGTATTACTAAAATTAGTCAGAATTTGGGTCCATTTTTCCTTCAAAAGACAAGAAATTCTACCAATAGCTAGGGCAATATTAACAATTTAGGGCAAGAAGTGAGACTCGGAGAGAATTTTGAGTGTGATTTAATACTCTCAATCACAGATTTGCAGCCATTGCTAACTATACAGAGGATAGGAGAAATGCTAATTTCTTCCACCTTTCTCTTTCAGGTAGGTTACAAAGATAAGTTACTATGTCTGAAGACTGGGAAGATATCTTCCATACTGGTTAGGCAATGATTCAAGATTTAAAAAATCAAACCTTAATTTTGTCAGCTAATTCTGTCAGCTATGTCAGCTGTGTTTCTTAGTTACAATATCTTGAAGTTTACCAACCTCATTTTGAAGAGTAAACCTTGAAAAAACCAATTTCATCATGTATTGTCTCCTCTGTTCTCCTCTACCTTAGGCTTTCCATTCTCCACATGCCTATTCTGAATCCTCCTCTCAGTTTCTGTGTCTGAATCTGCATTTTTCTTGGTACTTTTACACTCTTTCTGTTTATCCCACTGTCTCATATTTACTTGGACTAATCTCCTATCTGTTATCTCATGTCCCTTCACAACAAATCCCATTTCATTATTAAGACACTTTCATCCATCTTCTTCTTGGCATACCTGCTCCAAGCAATTTCTACCTCATGCATTCTCTGTCAGTCATGAATTTTGAAGGTGACTCCAATACTCCAAATGGAAATGTCTGAGATTGCTTCAACAATTCCAGCCAATGGGGAAATGTTCCCTTGACTGTGGAAGATTGGTGAAAAACCCTCATTGTTCTTCAATATTAACTTTCAATATCAAAAAATGCTTGAAACATATTAGAAGATTTTTTTCTTTATTTATTTCCCGGTGTTTCTCTATTTATTTACTTATTTATTGGCATCAAGTAATTTCACCAAACCTTCAGGGATTTTTGTTTGCTATCATTTCAGAGGTGGGGAAAGAAAGACAAGTTTAAAAATGCATATGTTGTCCTCATTGTGCTGTAACAAGATTGGCATGGTACCAGTGGTGTTTGAATTTCTCTCTTAGGAAGACTAAGATAGTTCAAGCAGCTGCACTGAAATTGCATTGAAAATGGATACTTTGCAAATTCTCCCCATAAATGAAAGTTTAAATTACAAAACGCCGTCTGACCGGTTATCTCTTAGTAAAGTGCTTTACAATTTGCATATAAACTTCATTTATTTTTCTAATTACACGGAGTAAAATGCATTCATTTTGCTTTTGATTACAAGCAGTCGTGCCAAACACCTGTGACTACCACAAATTCTAATTTGTTATTTATTTACTTCAAAGCAATCTTATAATCTAAATGATTCAAAGCATCAAAGACCTTAATTATTGATAGTCAGTTTGAAGGGTGACACTCTCCATGTCCTTGGGCTGAAGGCACTTCTCTGTTTTCTTCCCCTCAAGTACACACTTGGCTGAGCCAAAGGACGTGATTGTGCTACGAAGTGTTTTGGAAATCACATTCTTATTTAATTGCAACTAGATTTAGACAATATCAAAGAGTCAAGACTGACAGTGACAATTTGGAATCTGCTAAAGGAACAACAACAAAAAAAAATTAGTCTCCTTTTTACCTTGAAAAAAAGTTGTGTGTATATCACATGTACTGTGCAAGTTCAATCTGTCTCCACAGCACTAATGTTTTGTGAATACCTTTCATTTATTCCAGACAGAAATACACCAAATTTACACTATTGCAATAAATGAGCACATGGTGTGTCCTGTCATGACATTTAAGTGGTTAAAAAACTCTTATAGAAGTCAGAAGGTAAAGGATGAAAAGGTCCTCAATACAAACAAGACACTTAGCGAATATGCATGTTTTAGGCTGCATAGTCCTAGCTCATGCTTGGGTATCACAACGCAAACCTTCAGACACAGATTCTCAGATGCCTCTGTCTGCAAACAATGTAATTTGCAGAGTCTTGGACCATCATAGCTTCTATACTCTCATAGTGCCTTGAAGGTGTGGTATACTGGATCACTTTATAGGAGCTGAGAGTACTCAGAGCTTTAGATAATTTAGATAATTTTTAATCACTCCATTAATTAATTAATTTAATCCTTCATTAGCCTCTACAATATTTTACCTTAAACACTTAAGGCCTTTAAATATAAGAAGGGTCATAATGCTCCTGAATCATTCATAAAACTGATAATGAAGCCTACAGAATGCATAGTTTGAAGTCTAGGTTCCTCACCTGTATCCTTTTACTTTTAAACAAACACCTAAAATTTTATTTCAGTTATGGATTTCCCAGAGTACAAGAAAACAGGATACAATTTTCACTGTTCTTGAAATACATTCATAGAGTGTCCTGCAATCTGTCTGCCAGTACTTCCTTTCCCTGGTCTCATTCCTTTTAGACTGGCCTGGCACCCACTGCTTCATTGTTTGACTGGTAAAACCCAAGCTACCTTGTTTTGACAGGATACCATAATATACGCACCCCATTCAGTCTGGGGTTGCATGCAAAAGAACCACCAAATCATCTGTTCTGCTCTTGGAAACTTCAAGTAAAGTCTCAAGAATTCCATTGCAATAAATAATATACAATATCTTAAGTATCTTAATACTGCTTGCATATTTTAAATTGCAATAATCTTCCTGGAAATGCAAAAAGATTTAAAGTACATAATCTGTGCATGCCTTCAGCATTAACAGGAAGAGACTAAAAATTGGTCAGAAACTGTAATGCACTTAATTTTTCTACTAACTCTTGTCTTTCTAGGCAGCACCGTCTCAGGATGGTTACATTTGATATGTCCTAAAATGGTAAAGAGAATATGGCAACCATAATTATGTGGTAATCCCACAGGAAGATATAGATGCTTTTATTAAACCATGGTTTTTAAAGTTTTAATATCTCATAAATAATGAAACATAGCAGTACAAAAATTGTGAGGTCGAGGTGCAAATTGTGTAAAAATGTTGTGCCTGCTATTGTTGGATCTTAATCAGAAGCAATGCATGAAATACAGGAGAGAATCTTCAAGCTAAGACTGAATAGAGGCCTATATGAGCCAGGATAATTAACATATTACTGAAGATTCTAAATTAAAATTTTTGTTCAGCCAAAACCCATGATTTTGCAATTCTATTATAGATCTATAAAAAAGAGCTTTTCAAGAGTACATAAATACATACGTATATAAGTGTGTGTGTGTAGATATATATATAATATCTTTTAAGAAATAATCTCTCCAACGTATTGAAATACACAAATCTGCAAGCTTCAGCTGAGGAAAAGAAAATTGACTACTCAGTTTCCCTGCTGAAGTTAACATGCACAAGCAAACAGCACACATAATGAAAAGCATATTAGATTCTTAAATGATTTTCATCTTAACAAAATAATGTGTTATTGTTAACTGAGGGAAATAAAATTATTTAACTCCACTGCTTTCCACTTCTTTAAATCATTACTTAATTGGATTTTCTAGGTAATTGGTAAAATGATAGTTCCAGTCTCTCTCTTTCTTTCCCCCATTTTCCCATCTATGACTTATCACATACCGCACAGGTACTGATATGACTGAAATTAAACATCTGATACAAAGCTCTCTGAAGTCAGTGTAAAGGTGTCCACTAACTTTAGTGACACTTAGATCAAACTCTAAGTAGGCTGCTTGAAATCTCTACCTTTACAGCTGATCCCTGCAAGCAAGAGAAATTGTTGGATGGCCAGTGGTCAAGATTTCCATCCAATATGAAAGTAGTTTTCTTAATTGACCTCTACAGTCTTACTACTTGACTTTTTGAATTATTAGTATTATTTCATTTTGTGACTAGGTAGTTTTAAGTCTTTATGTATTGCCAATATTACTTACAGAGCTTTCATTTATGGTAGTGCTCAGCATGGCCAAGAGGAAGTGTACTACATGAATACAAACTTGTACACCACCTTTCCTCTGCTGCAAAATTTACCATGAAATTGAGTCTACTTGCTTCTCCTGAATCATCATTATATCATCAGTGACCTTCCAGTCTGATCAACATGATCCAAATCCACCTTGCTATACCTCTTTGAAGAGAGATGTGGATTGTCTAAGACAATGCAAACTGGTAGACTGACACCTGGACCCCTTGCATTAATTGAGAGTGCAGGGCAAAAAAAATATTCTGTACTTAGTTTGCTTCCAGGGAACTCAGGAATGATTTACAATGGAAGACATGACATAGTGGTCACCTTTGCCAGTCCAGCTCTGAAAGAGAGAAGAGTTTGGCTGGGGAGGATCCCAAGGGAAGCAGCACCTTTTTCCCTAGTGAGACTTGGTCTCATTATAGTGTAATCCTACTAAGAAAAAAAAGAAAAAAAAAGGTGTTTTTGTTTTTAATGATCATGCATCAGTAGATTGTGGACCACAGAGAGGACAGCACAAGCCATGCTTAGTGTCACTGTATCAAGGATCCTCTCGAGGCAGCTGTCAGAGGATCTGCATTCTACATTCACCCAATCACTTTTGAAAACACTTTAAGACACAGCAGCATTCAGGAAAAAAGCTCTCTCAGGACACAGTCCTCCAAGCAGAACAGTCAGTGTAGCAGTATCAATTGCATCCGTTTTCTGTCCCAATAAGAAAAAAGAGAGAGTTCACTGTCAGTACATAAATTGAGTGAAGAGGTAAGGAGACCGCGTTTTAGCCTGTGGTAACAGCCCACAGTTTCTCCATTTCATCTTGTAAAGCACATGAGTGGTAAAATAATTCTGAAAGGAGCTGTGAATGGCAGAGAAATGGTTTGCCACCACTGTTATGTTGGCAGTGGCTTGCACATGATCAGCCACAAGTCCACCCACAGTCTTTCCACGATCAATGAAATGATTTATTTATGCTCAGAGCTGTCACTTGCTAGTGGAAAATTCTTATTGTGTGCCTCAGAACACACACAACATGTACATGATGTGGCACTCAATTAAGTACCCATATCAATCAAAAGACAGCATGAAGATCTCTTTGTCAGCTCCGTTGCTCTCTGCCCTAGGTAGAGCCCTTTCATTAAAGCTGTTCACTGTATTTGTGCTCATTCTGCATATCCGTTGGGCTGCTTTTCTAAGCCAGAAACAAAAACAGCAAGAGAAGAGCCTACACATTTCATGGTCCAATATATGCCTGAAAAGTGAACATTTTTCAGGTTCTTTCAGTTTCCAGAATTTTTACAAAATGCTTGAAACAGTAAGGGCTTTCAGTTGTCTGGCTTAGAGTGAACGAAAGTTGTTTTTCTCATCCCTTGAATTCCTACCTCAGGTCTTTGTTTGTGGGCTCAGCAGGGAGGCTGAGCCCTAAAACTGGTAGGTTTACCTGAAAACAAGAGGGCGCTATGAGGAAAAGTTGCTCTCCAAGAGCATCTGTATCAGCCTCTATGAGGATTCCAGTCTGTACCACCATGCAATAATTTTCAGCCCAGTTATTTTCACAAGAACTTTTGTGGTAACTATTTTGCTTTTGCTCTTCACAGTTTCCAGTTTGGCAATTGCAGAGGATTAACATCGGTGCTTTGCTGCGTTCAAAGAGCCATGAAACGCTCCTCAGGATATGAAGTATCACGCGGGCAGCTGGGCACACAGTAATGTCAAGATGTAAGTTGCACAACATGATACAGTTCAAACTCAGAAATTAGGTTTTAATTTGCTGCAAAATTTAACACTATTAAACAGGAATTAACACTGAGGCAATTAAAGTGCAATCGGAAAAGCTCGTGCCTATGAGATGGGAAGGGATGAATTAACTTTAGGTAAACACCAGGAAGCCTTGAGAGCATAAAGGAAATGGAGCATGGGAGAGGACATACAGGTGCAAAATCTCTTCCTGCATTGGTAAACCATCTCGACTACACTAGCCTCAGGGAAATGTTTTGGAAATCATTCCACACAAATACAGCAATACTGAAATTCTACTAACTCAAGAGACAGAAGCAAAGGACCAATATTTTGATATTTCTACTAAAGCTGGGTCTTGAGAGATTCTCCTCCTTCCCCTAAAAGACCATTTACAAGCAATATCAACAAAATAGCTTTCAAAGGTTTGGATTTTTACCTGAAGGACTACTTTCAATAACCTACCCATACATACCTCTATTCATCTAGTAGTATTCTTGTGAGAAAGTATTTATACATTTTTGGCCAGCTACCATTATTTAAACCCCCTGTGTTTTGCTCCTTCACATCTCCTTTGACTTATGTGTTCCCTTGCCTTTCTTTGCACTTTTGGCCCTCTATTTTCTGCCAGCTTCCATTCCTTGCCACATTTTTTTATGTTTTACACAAACCATAGATTTTTGTTCTCCTTCTTTTTGTATTATTTGTATTGTTCTTATTCATTTCCTAATCTTTAAATGTAGGTGATGATTCTATACCAAAGCAATAGAAGGCTTACATCTTTGGTCTGCAATTTCTTTACTACAGGTTTCTTATAAAATTTGTATCTATGGGAAGATTATTCCCATTATGGTCAAGGCAACTATTCTAAATGTTCTTGCAGGTAATCAGGTCTACTCTCCTCTGGTGGAGCATTCATATGCTATCCCATCAGTAAGCAATCTACTCGTAACCTCATTTGCACATCTGTGTGGAGAAAAGAAGAGAGAACTAGAGGAATACTACCGGCAAATATCTCTGCTCTGAAAGAGCAGAGAAGTCATCTTAGGCTTGTTCTGTAGTCAGAGGAGAGAGACATCCACACAGCACTGCCAAAGATCTGAATTTACAAAGTGAGTCAAAGAAAATGCCCAAGAGCGTTATTAGCTGACTCAAGTGCAAAAAATCAACTTAGCAATGTCTAAAAACTGAACCAGACACTACTCATTTTTATGGTGTTTTTTTTCTGTCTCCTTTGACCTAAAAATATGATTGAAGTTTCTTTGTTTTATCTTAAGGGATGCTACTGACTTCTTTGCTAGCATAGTACCCAACCCTGCTTCTTCCAAGATAATTTGCATAGCTGGTCTAGTTCTTCCATAACCATATTTACTGTGAGATACAAATACATGAGAGAAAGTAGCAAAGGAGAATCCAAGGAAGAAAGCAAGGTCTCACTGCAAAATGAAAAACAAAAAAAAACCATGAAAAATTTAAAGCACTCTTCAGAAGTGTATTTTTACTGAGGGTCACTGAAAGGAGGATGGGCAAGCAGGGAAAGAGCTCAAGGCCCATGGGCTCTGCATTATTAAAGGAATAGAATTTCAGTAAAAGAACAAAATGTAGTGAACTGGGAGCCAGAACCAAGTCTCCACTGCAAATGAAAGAAGTGCAGAAGTAGCTTGCTTTGTGGCAAGGGACTTTGAAGGCCAGGAGATCATTTTCCTAAGTTCCCTGCTGCCTGTGCTCAAGGCTAGCTCAGTTACCTGGGACAGCTGCTTAAACTCAGTTTAGACTGTCATAAAGAAGGAGCAGTTTAAGAGCTAAAATAAGCCTCTGCAGGCTCATAGTAATGGTTTTCCCAGCAGCTTCATTAGTGTTGAGACTCCTGTCCTTGGTTCCTGCCTGTTTGTATTCAAAACCAGGATCCTTACCAGCTTCTGAGCTTTGTTTCTGTCCATGTCAGAAATCACATTGCTCCATTTATTTAATGGGGGAAATTGCTGTTAATCAATTAGTTCAATTCTACCAGTGCTGTAGAGCAAATTGTGAATATGGTGAGAGTGCAGGTTAAAGGAGATGGAAAGTCTTTGCACTAATGAAAATGAAATACACTTCAGCCTGGTCTCCTCTCTAATAGCTTTTATATTCTTGTGGAATCTATTCCCATTTTCTCCCTGTAAAATAAGCTAAAATTCAGCAGCAAACCCTGAAATATAATAAATTTCTTTTATGGAATTCTGTCCCTTCCCTGGCTGAAAAAATTTTCAGGCTAATAGATGGAAAAGGCATTTCTCAAGCTAACATGAGAGCAACAGTCAGGTGCAGTGATACAGAATTCACTTAAAGGCAACCTACAAACACCACACTTTGTTTTGTTTTAATTTCTTCAGGCTGCAGTGTTTCCTTGAAAAACATCCTGGAATTGATTTTTCACTAAGATTTCACAAATTAAAAATACTGGAATAACATTTTATGCTTACTTTTTATAATTAAAATATTTTTTCAAATAGTGCTATGAGCAGCATCACAAAAAAAAAGTCAACAGTCACACTGCATTTGCAGCCCTTCCCTCAGGGCAGCACTTGCCCAAGTCCCAGTTCAAATTTAAAAGACTATTCTCCATAATTCTGATGGTAAAAACAACAGAAGCAATCATTCCTTGAGTAGCGTGAAGTAGAAGAGGAAGTGCCCTGGCTTCCTTATATTCCGTGCCTGGCACGCCCTACAATGACAGCATTTCTGTGGTCTGAACCCAGGGAACATTGCACAGAATCTGTAGAAGACACAGAATGATCTTTGTGATTTAAATCCCATGCTGTCACTTTGAAGTCACAGAGGGCTTCTTTGGATAGATCGCTGGATTCCTCTAAATGATTCCTCTAAATGAAGTTTCTTCAATGAGAGCGGCAGATGCATGTGTAGCAGAGGGAGAATTATTGTGCTCTAGTTTCACAGGAAAAGTGTTTCAGTAACACACAAATGTTTCAAAATATTTTCATCACTAAGTAGGATTAACACTAGCAATTTCAAAAATGTTAAAGACTAAAAAGATATATTTTCAAATACTGTGGTGCATAGAAGACAGCTTACTCCAGCACTATCTCAAAATAATTTTAATCTGAACAATTTTAAAATACACAAAGTTTCTTTAATTTTCTTATCAAATATAATTTTAAACTGAAAAACTTGTTGAAAAAAAAGTTGAAGCAATACTGAAACTAGTTTTGAAAACCCTTCTAAAACAATCTGTGAATTAAAGTGCTTCCAATATCAGTCTTTGGTTCCATAAAATCTTTTTTCTTTTCTTTTCTTTTCTTTTCTTTTCTTTTCTTTTCTTTTCTTTTCTTTTCTTTTCTTTTCTTTTCTTTTCTTTTCTTTTCGGCAACTATAAAAATTCAAAGCTCCAGTTGCTCTTTCCCCTGAGGATTTTCTTCCTATATCACTTAACTTTTCCTGGCATCTTTCTGCCTTCCCTTTTATACTACAAATTTCCCCTAAGCAATGAGAACTTGTATTTGCATCTTTGACAGCAAAGGGGAGACTGACGGATGGAAGCAGTGCTCTCTTTGAATAATGCAAGATGTTGTGACACTGACAGTAATAGGAAGTCCTAAATAATAGGTCCTTCTTGATACAATATAAAAATATGCAGCCTATTGTCTCAGCCGCCAGCAAACCTGCTCATAACTACTGCCTCAAGAGTAAGCCTGAGTTCTATCCATCTCAGTGACAGCTGACAACAGGAAACTAATCTCTCTTAAAAATATTTCCCAATCACTTTTTGTTGTAATTAAATCAACAGTGTTCACCCACAAGTACGGGAAAATCTCTCTCTCTTTTATGACATTTCAGAGCAAGCAGCGCGCTTAAGTTTTACTCATCACTGCCCTGAGGGAAGTCGGTTCCAATTACAGTTGCCTGCATCACCTAATCCCAGTCAAGACCCTGTTCTCTTTTGTGTTTTCATTATTTTTTTCCAGTGGTGCCCACAGATATTAACAAACAGGAAAGAAATTGTGATACAATGGTAAATCTTATAGGCTTAAAACACCCATGGGCATAAAACTATCTGAATCCTGTAGCACTGACATCACTGGCTGAGGATCTCATCCTTAGGATTTTATCTCTATGTCTTAGTGTCTATAATTTTATTTGGTACATTTTTTGCCACATTAAAAGAAATTAGAAGTGACTTGAAAGTTCTTCAAAAGGTGAAAAATTGGTTACTTTCAGTTGTACTTTTAATTATGCTTATAAATTGATATAACTTATACCATTAGAGAGGCTTTATTAACTTTTATAGATTTTGAACTGCAGTTTCAATGACATAATTTTGTAATTAGTGACTCATAGTCTTTCATTAATGAAATTTCTGGAAAATGCTGTCAGAATTATAAAGAAAGAGAGAAAGATACCAGAAGGGCAAACTGTATTAGAATGTAGTTAATTTTGTATAGAGACTTACGCCCTCTGACAGCCAATGAAATTTTCATATATGCTAATAGTTAATTGTGCTGAAGTTCAGAGTTGCATGGAAGATTTGCCATGTAATAAAAGTTTAAACCAACAGCAAAACCATCTACAGTTATGACAAGAAAAATGTGATCTAATCAAGAACAAAATAATGCAACTTACCCAGGGTACTTTTCAAAGTTACAGCCAGGGAGAATATAGCATGTACTTTTACATATCTTTGGTTTGGTGTGGTCCTGGCATACCTGAGACAGTATGTCCAGTATGCTTCTACACCTCATATTCAAGCATGTTATAGACCCCCAGTGCTAAGCATTATCTGTTACTGTGTAGCCATAGCAAAATTAAATTCAGCATGAGATTTGCTAAATCCCACATTCACTAATATATAGAACAGCTGATTAAAGTCTGCTTCCATTTTTTTTATTACATTTTCATTGACAGTGCAATCAGATTTTAAGTTATAGCTGGTTTTCTATTCCTATCTTTGTCTAGTGTTGCTGAGAATAACTGCATGCCACCTGCACTAAACAATCCCTTCCCCAGCCATAGCCATCACTTCTGTGGACATAGCTTATCACATCAGCTTTATTACTGATGTATAAAGACACACACAGCAATGGAAAAGTCATCTTAGTGTTATCTTCCTTTGCAAAGAACCAGTATTACAGATAGCAAATTCTATACTGTAGCTTTAGGACCTCTCTCCATTGCAACTGCTTCCCTGATGTATTGCAGCTTGCAGTAGGTAGAGATAAGTAAATATAGAGTTATCTGAAGCTGTTGTGCATTTTCAAAGGTTTGCAAAAAATATACAAGTTTCCTTTTATTTCCGAGAAGGTGGTGTAGATGAAAACATCAAAGGTATATTTTTTCTTCCATAGGAAACCAAACATCTATTTGAGATACTATAGTTATATCTTTTGTTCAGTTCATGATAGAGGTCTTATTTCTAATCTTGCCAAAATGTCTGAACCTGAACCATGTTCACTTTAAAATGATGACTACATGTCACTGTTTATACTATATAATTTTACAAATACATGTAGGAAAAATACTTAGAATAATATGGTAGAAAAAGGCAAATTAAAGCAAAAAAAAAAAATCCGTGCAATTGTATTCATGGGGAATATCTGTCTATGGTGCAGGAGTTTGCATGGCTTCACCTGAAATTGTAGAGAAGAAAGGTTCAGAAATAATCTTACAACTCTTCTACCATTTCTGCAATGCTTGTGTGTTGGCATTCTCTTAGGAGGAGACTTTTATTAGACGTCTCTGTTGTGCCTGGAGATTCCAACTCAGACAAACGCTACATGGATCTTAAAAGAGTCATCAATACTTAGTGGATATCAAGGCCACTTTTGGCACTGTGTCAAAGCCTCATTCCAAGGCCAAGGGAGATGATGATGTCTAACATGACACAAAAGATCACCACCTCCTTCCTGCTCTTGTATTTAGCAGTGTGGGAGATAAGTGACCATGAACATGTCGGGACACTCCAACTTTCCTTTTGTCAGATGATATCTCAACAAAATCTGCTACTCAGGTCTAGGGGATTTGCAAAACTCTCTTAGGAGATAAGGTAAAGGAAAATTAAACTACACAGATATATCATAGCTGGACTTGTGGAAAAGGATCTGCAATGTCTTCTATTGATCCAAGTTATTCCATAAACATCTGGAGGGCAGTGTCTTATTCCATCTGCCCATGAAGGCATAACAAAATCAGTACTGAAAATAATAAGAAACAACAGGAAAACAACTTTTAAAAACTATAAAAATTATAACCCTGATATGACAAAAAGAAATATACCAAATTTATAAGACCTTGCCATTTAAGAATTTTTTTTTTTCATTTAGGAAAAACAGAGGAAAAACGTGTTTGCACATCTGTCTCTGATTTAGCAATGTTTATTTAATTCTAAAACTCACATAACACTCAAACTGATCCTGACAGGTATCTGATAATGAATCTGCTTTGAAACTCATCCAGAGAAGAAAAACCTGTTCAGGGAATCCAGTGCTCTAGCTCAAAGGGAATAAGTTTAGATCAGCCTGGAACCAGTTAATACAATTACACTTGTACAGTTCTTTACTTGGAATGTTTACTAAGTGTTTTGAGGCTATAAATGAACAAGAATTGGCTAGGTATAACTTTAAATCGTTCTCCTGGCTGCCTGTGAGTATGAGTGTAACATGATTTGTCCCCTCTGAGGAGAGTGGAGAATTGTGACTGTAGATTCCTAAATTTAAAGGAATACTTGTTTGATCTAAAATTTCAGTTTAAAATTGCGACAGCTGCTTGTGACTGAAATCTTCTTTTGATTCATCCACTGAGAATTTTTCCTTTTTATTTTCAAAGTATCTCCCAGTTTTCTGTGAGGTTAATTAATTTCACCACCAGATGAAGGAATGTTATAGCCATTCCACTTAGGTTTTTTTCCCAGTTAGAACCACTGAAGGAAATGCTATAGGTGCTTGAAAAGCATCATATCTTTATGCCTTTAAGGTACTACTTGATCATCCTATTACAGAGTTTCCTGAAGAATCAGCAAACAGCAACCTTAAGTTTGTGGGCAAATATGATATTTTATATTTCTGCATATTCTTTTTTTTCCTGCCAGAAGTCACATTCACTGATCAGAAAATTCCTGGTCTGCTTTTACGCCACAAGAAAGAGAGGCACAACTCCATTTTATCATTCCTAATTTTAATGTTGCTTGTAATTCATGGTGCTAACTAGGCCTCACTCACAACTGATAGGGGCTTGCCCAAAAGCAATGAGAAGCACTTGTTCCCTCAGTCCTTTTCAGGCTACTGGAATGTCCAGATGACCTTTGCATGTAAACTTCCCCATCTTACTGACAAGAGCAACACAATCCTCCTCATCTGGTAGGGAGGCCAAAACCCATTGCTTGTCACTCCACATCCAAGGAAAAGAAATGTGGAATTAAATGTGGCTGCTGAGCTGGCTAGCTCTATGAGAGTGAAGACACTCTTCCTTTTAGAGCTTCAATGGAAAAGGCAGAAAGAATTTAATCAGCTTTTCAATACATACTTCTGAAGTAACAGGACAGCTTTCTGACTAGGATAATTTTATTTATAAAGTCAGCGCAGTTTACTGTGTTTGTTTAGAGTAAAACTTTTTAGCTCAGCTCAAGTAATGAGCTTCCTCAGGGATTCTGCAAGAAGCATTTACTATCCACGGTACAGCAGGCAGGCTGGAACTGGGGCAAAGCTCTTTGGAGGCGTCGCCAGCTCTGCTTTGATTGCTGCTGAGTGCCTAGCGGCACGTCATGCGGCGCTTTGGCTACGTGTTTGGAACTTGAAAGCCTGAGACAAACAAGCAGTAGGGTAGTAGTTAGCTACAGAAAAATCAGGTTTTGGAACAATTTGCTCATCAGGAAATTTTTTATTTTAACCAAGTATAAGTAGAATTCTAAAAAAAAAAAAATCACCTTTCTCATAGGATGTAGTTATCTGTATTTCAATATCTCAGGATTTTTTATGTCCTAGAACTCAAGGAGAACGAAGCTCAATGAGACCAACCTGGGGGGAAGCTTACAACAGAGGGCAGGCTGAGAGCCACGGATGTAGCCTTTGATGAAGTTTAGAGTAGGTGACTCTTCTGGTGTGGAATGAAGTTCCCATGAAGAATAGAAGGGAGATTTGTTTTTGTTATCTAGCACCTGGCCAGCCAAAATGGCAGAATAAAAGGATGGCTTTACACATCTTTTAAGACCATTGATAAAATGGTCATATCAAAGCCATATACCATAGGAAATGTAAGCAATACACATTTTATCTAAAATATATAAAATTCACACAACAAGAATGCTGTTATTTTCTATCCAGCCATCATGCAGGAAGGACCCATGTTTTTCATTATTTTCATGCCCTTATTTCATACTTCGTTTTGATTTGAGCTGGGAATCTATATACTGCATGGAAAGGATGATAAAGCCAGTATGCAGTGCAAGATATTAAAATAACAGAAAACCAAGTATCAGTCAAGCCATCTGCTCCCTTTTCACAAGAGCTATATGTTTAAGGGAAAAAAGAAGGAAAGGAAACTAGAGCTAAACAGAAATAATGCTAAGGTTATAGAAAAAAAATTGCTGGAAAAAAAAAAGTAAAAATATTTTCATTATATATCCAGTTAAAAATTCTGCTTCTCTAAAAACAAAAATATTACACTTGTATTGTAGGTTAAAGGATTAAAAATAAACATAAGGGAATTTGAAATAGTCTTTGCTCAAAATGTTTAGACATGCTGAAACTGTAATTTTTTAAATTTCTGTTACGATAAAACCAATAAACTTGATTTAAAAATTCAGAAAATTTTACATATTATGGAACCTATACTTTTAGCAGAAAAAATGAACCAAACTTTGTTTCCTATTCTAATGCTCTGAAGGAGCTTATGAAAAAATGCAGACAGAATTTAGAAAACCAAAAAAACAAAAAAAAAAAATCCAAAACTCCCCTTATCAGACCAATATTAACTTTTTACTTAGAAAGAGTAATACCAGTATAGAAACATTAGATAAAAATATTTTGTCTCAAGGATGGAGTTACAGGAAACCATTGCCCTAGGTTATAATTGAAAGGAACCTGTTAATAACTGCACTGGAGAGAGAAAAGAGGAACTTTGTTTTTCTTATGAGCAAAATACTGATTATTTTATACAATATAATAAATAGTTTTAGGCAAAAACACATTTCAAAGGAGATACATCAACTTTCTCACTGGAAAAGCAATTATGTTTCCACCAAAAGATTTATGGTTCTTGTAGCTAATAACAGACATCAGGTTGTTTACCTCCAGTTTCTTTACTTTCCAAAACAGAAGCCACAGTGAAAGCTGGTTTCTTAGGGTCAAAATAGTGTAGCTGTTTAATCAGTCTTTTGTCCTAAACTGATGTGCAGTGTTTGAAGCCACGATAATGAAGCTCTTTAGATATGGGGGAAACATATACCCATTTCCATTCAAGATTGCTGTTCCCATAGTCCTACTAGCTGCTGTTTTTCATTATTAGTGCTCTCTCATCAAGTAACCACTTTGCTGCCCTTTTGTAATTACAGATCACTACAGACCTCAATCAAGTTGTCTGGTGAAGCTTCCATGTCCTTCAGCACCTACAGGAAAGAAGCAACGTGCTATGAAGCCCTACAGTTTTCTCATCAGAACAAAAAAAAAAAAACCAGATCCTCAGCTCAGTTTTAAGTCTTAGACTTTTAAATCAAGAAAACCTCTAGCAGTGTAATAACATGCAGATAAGATCTGACCATTCAAGCCTTTCTTT
This sequence comes from Ammospiza caudacuta, assembly GCF_027887145.1. Taxonomy (NCBI): domain Eukaryota; kingdom Metazoa; phylum Chordata; class Aves; order Passeriformes; family Passerellidae; genus Ammospiza; species Ammospiza caudacuta. The sequence goes on along the minus strand of NC_080598.1, from coordinate 46,442,671 downwards.
ATTTCCTATTGGTTAAAATAAAGGCACTAAACCAAGCTGTGGTTCTGAGCGTGCTGCAGGAGTCAGGCCTGCTTGCACAGACAGGAGATGCTTTCTTTGCTAGCAGGGGAACACCTGGGATGGGTCACTGAACTTCGCAATATCACTGTGCCCATGCAACCTGTCAGCATCAGCACCCGACCCCCAACGCTCAAAAAATATCTGCATGATTCTGACCACTGGCACAGGCTTTCATCTGTGAAAGATGTGCAGCTGTTTCTTCAGATGTATCTTGATAATGCCTCATCTTAGAGTAGAGCCAGATTTTTGATTGTATCTATGTATCTGTGAAGGCATGGGTAAAAAAGAGACAAACCCAGGCTACTTCAGAAGATGTGACTTTTGTCAGACAACAAGGATTCCTCTCTTGGGGAGCATTTTCAAAGGGTGATTTAAAAAAAATCAGACAGCTTTTTCTGAGAGAAAGAAAAACTTCAGGCAGCGCAGGATAGACAGGAATATGAGCAGGTAGGGTGGCAATCCTTCCTTTATAAAGTTGTGTTATATTTATTTCACTAATTCTGTAGCTATCTTTCTGTTCCCTACTTTTAGAGACATCCATTATTTCATTCACTGCTTGGGTAAGAGGAAAGCTGAATCAATCAGTCAAACAAGTAATGTAACTGTTGATTAAATCTGGTTCTCAGTGTACATTTCAGGCAAGAGAGCCCATTTTTTATTGAAAGAAAAAAAAGAAAGAAAGAAAAGTGGTTTATATAACAGCTTTAAAGCCAAAAGCATCTGATCATTGTACAAACTGCAGAAAACATGACTCAAAACAGTAACAAAATGCAAAAATATCTGTCTAGCCCTCCCAAGGGAAATGCAACTGAGATTACCCTATACATGGTTACTATCTATACAATGATTTTCTTAATGTCTAAAGGCAATTTCATCTCTTGTATTCATCAGGAAATAAAAACTGCTGTATTAGACACAACACTAGTGTCTATTGGCCTGCTGTGAGTGCAGCAAAAATGGGATCATCCTGATCAAAGCTTGACTCTTGAGTGATGAATTCTGAATTGGTTGAGATACATCCAAGACACAATGTAAGGTTTTATAATAGTCCATCAAGTCATGGCTCACTCCGTAAATTGAGGAAAAAACTTTTCAGATGAGTAGATTAAAAAATGTTACTGAATTACCAAGGACAGCAGTACTTAGTTATTATTGTTTTGAGTCATGTTTTCTGCAGCTTGTATAGTGACCACATGCTTTTTGGTTTTAAAGCTGCTATATAAAGTTTAACTACTTTCTTTCTTTCTTTCCCTTCCTTCCTTCCTTCCGCCACTTCCTTCTGCCACTTCCTTCCGCCACTTCCTTCCGCCACTTCCTTCCGCCACTTCCTTCCGCCACTTCCTTCCGCCACTTCCTTCCGCCACTTCCTTCCTTCCGCCACTTCCTTCCTTCCTTCCTTCCTTCCTTCCTTCCTTCCTTCCTTCCTTCCTTCCTTCCTTCCTTCCTTCCTTCCTTCCTTCCTTCCTTCCTTCCGCCACTTCCTTCCGCCACTTCCTTCCGCCACTTCCTTCCGCCACTTCCTTCCGCCACTTCCTTCCGCCACTTCCTTCCGCCACTTCCTTCCGCCACTTCCTTCCTTCCGCCACTTCCTTCCTTCCTTCCGCCACTTCCTTCTTTCCGCCACTTCCTTCCTTCCTTCCGCCACTTCCTTCCTTCCTTCCTTCCTTCCTTCCTTCCTTCCTTCCTTCCTTCCTTCCTTCCTTCCTTCCTTCCGCCACTTCCTTCCGCCACTTCCTTCCGCCACTTCCTTCCGCCACTTCCTTCCGCCACTTCCTTACGCCACTTCCTTCCGCCACTTCCTTCCGCCACTTCCTTCCTTCCGCCACTTCCTTCCGCCACTTCCTTCCGCCACTTCCTTCCTTCCTTCCTTCCTTCCTTTTAAAAATATGCATTGAAATATACATCAGTCCATCAGCATAAATGCAGATCAAAGCTCAGGGGATTTTTCTCTCTAATGCTTGTTCCTCTCTCTTCCTTGTAACGTATGCAGGAGATTTTCAAAGCACTGGGAAAGGGACAAGGAAGAGACTGAAAGCCTTGTGGTAAGAGACTGTGAAGGGATGAACACAAATCCTTCTGAATTTCATTTTCCCAAATTTGACATTTCATAGAACAACTTGTTTTTTGCAGCAGCTAATACTTTAAAACCATGCAGATGTCAACATTACCTGAGTGAAAAGAGATTATTTCAGCTTAATTATGTTCAAAAAATTACAGCAAGTTTATAGGAATAAAGTATAGAATTACATTAGTCTCAAACTGCTTGAATTTTGATAACCCACCATTATTTGCAGCAGATATTGTTAATTTTAACTTTGAAATACATTCTTCTATATACAAGTGAATAAGATATGAGAATAAAAAAGGTAAATTTTTTGTTCAAGTATGGCATAATAGAGAAATATATTATATAGAAAGGTTATTGTTTAATTTTAAAGGCTGTGAATGAAATCTTTTCCAGTACTTTGCTTCATTTACACAAATAGTTTCAGAATTACCAGGATTTCATAAGGTCAGCCCTTAATTTATAAAAAGTCTGATACATTTTCAGAAGTTATATCCCAATATAAAAGTAAATAGGGTTATATAGAGATATATAAAGGATAATTATATGTCAATCTTATTTTTAGACTGTCTTCATATGTTCACTAGTTAACAGAGACTATTTATAAAGTATTTTAAAAGTTTTTAAGTACAAAAATGATAGGGATAGACTGACATTTTTAATGACAGAATGCTCTCACAATACATTTTCTGAAACAGACATGATTAAAAAAAACAATCTAGACACAGACAAAAAAAACCCTGCCAAGTACCAAGCATCTTCAGACCAGGCGTGAAATCATGATTAATTAGGAATATACATGTAAGAGTTTTGTGAACATGTTAAACAATTATGTAGTGAAATAGAATAAAAGTGATAATAAGAACCTTTTTAAACATTTCACTGCAACTCATTATGAACATCCATTTGAAATTAATAGAATGTTACAGAACAGAAGACACATGATAGTCTGAGAATAGTGATTTTCCTTATTGATTCTCAGGTAAAGCGTAGGGTTTTAATTCCTTTTGAAAAAGTTGTTCATTACACAAAAAGCAGTAGGGGATTTGGAGCAGTTTGTGCTAATGATACAGAGTTTACTCTTAGATTTCAACTGTGTGACCTTTTTGGGGACATTTGGCTTTTTTGTGCTGAACTTCCAAGAAGAAAATGCTCTGATTTCAGCTGCATATTGCCACTGCTTTCAAAATAGTAGCAGTAGTAACGGCTGCATTATCTGCAGGAGCAGCATTATTATCAGTGATGATCTAGAATTGGAGAACAGGACATTAAGCAAGGCTATTCAAAGCCATAGTAGGCAATACATTTAATAAACAACATCAAGCAAAACAAGGTCTGTGATTCTAGACATTAGGTTGATGAACTTATCCTATCTAGTATGTAAGCTTATAAATATTTAAAGTAAGTGTCAGACAGTCAACCTTATATTTTCCCTATGTAAAGAGAAGCCATATGCTTTGAATAAAAAGTAACTTAGGCTTTAGGGATTAAAAAAATAAAATTAAAAACTTGAAAAAACTGCAGCAAATCTTAGAAAACCTCTCAAATCTTCCTTTTTTTTTTTTTTTTTCTTGAAATTGCAGTTTTCATTTACAAACAACATGAATTGTCCTGGAAATGCAGCAGTTCTCATGAAATCTTTAGTGGGTGTAAGAAGGAGAGCAGTATTATATAGATTTAACTGAGAACCCAAAAATCAGTGACCTTTTCAACAATGCTATATCTCAGCTTAGAAAGGTTTGGTGGATAGAAATTTTCTCCAAACAAATCTCTGGTTTTTAGTTGTTTTAAAAAGCTGCTTGAGATATTTTAACAATAAAAATGCTTTAATGAACTTTGAAACCACTTCTGATTTTAAACAAGACAGTCTTACTTGAGTGGAGTTTTTTTATGCTAAAATTTAAGGGCCATCTTCAAAATGCATGCAGAATTGATTCTGAGCTTTTCGTCAGTATAATTCTATTTAATGCTAAAAGATCATATGAATACTTCAATTTTGGGGTAAAAGCTATACTCAGGGACCAATTTAAGGAGAATATTAAATCACCGTTTCCTGCCTGCAAATTCACCTACGTGGGAGCTCCATGGCTCCCAGGTCAGTAATCTGTTCCCCTTTACATCATACTGTCATCATATGGCTTGATGGGTCATGGCAGGTCTCAGGTAAATCTCTTTTGCATCATACAGCAGCACGTGGCCATTACTTGTGCAGTCATATGCCTGCCTTGGAAACTTTTCCAGTATGCTCCTAACATCGAAGAGATAACAACACTGCAAAACTCCTGCTGGCAACAGGACAGGCTTTGAAATTTAAAAGCATGGCTTTATTCTTTCTCATTTCAGGTGCAGTCTGGATATTCATATTTTTCCTCTCAGTCTGCTTTTTCCATACACTACCTCCCTGAACTTGACCTGCACCACTCATTCCAAACTTGAACACTAAAAATGACATTTCTTTGGTGTACTTATGTATTAACCTGATATACGATTCCAATATGACAGTCTGTGCATGTTGGTGATTAATGGAGAAATTTGGAAGTTCATCTTTTGTGGTTAGATTTGCAGCAGTGAAAGTCCAGTGTATCTGGCCTCTGTCACCTAATGTGTTAAAACTCATCCAATGTGTTCTATTTGGAAACACTCCTTTGTTAACAAGCATAGAGATCTGTGTGTAGAACTGTACATTTAGCATTTTTAGGGGCTTTAATGCCACTGAGAGCTCTGGTGGCTGCTGGCCTCTGCCTATATCATCTTCCCACCTTATGTCCAGTAGCGTTACGTCTTAGAATGGGCTAGAAACTCATTATCTGGGCTTTCTGAACCATGGCAATTCGACTAAGTAAGAGGAAGTTTAGTTATTAATACCTAGAAAAACATGCTTCCCTACCAAAGATGTACCAATATCATGACCAATACCAATGATGGAGAGTCATATATGTAATAGTATATTATTTGGATTCATATTTAAGCCTCAGGATTCAGGAAGATGTCTTAGCAGTCAAATTTTTGGAAACCTGCCTCTTTCTTTGCTGCAGATCAGGGAAATGATAGGAGTCAGTTCAGCAACTGAGTTATTCACACAACAATGAACTACAAGAAAAGGAAGTTTTGTAAAAAAATGTCTTTAAATGAAACATAGTTTTAACTGAATAAATTAATGGCTGCTAAAGCCAGACATATGTGGGTGTGAAGGTAAAAGACAAGGCAGGTGAGGGAGAGGGACCAAAATGAAGAGCAGAAAAAAATACTTTGTGAAATAAACAAGCACCTTCAGATGGTCAAATGCACTGTCAGAAGTTTTTGTTTTTCTTGCTCCACTGCACTGATGTATTTTGACAGGATATTTTGTTCTGCCTCCAGGGTTTTTAGGGAAAAGGAGCTCATGGGCTATTACTGTTCCAGTGAGGAGTTTTGACTGAAATGTTTTGGCTTATTTCCTTGAGCTATGCATTAGCCAGATGGTTTGATGCATGTACCATGCCACCCTGTTTGATCCTGCTGTTGGACTTCAGCTCCTGTTCCACTGTCAAAGGGAAGGATTGTTATGAATGTTCTCATTAATATTCACACTGAAGAGTGATCTGACTGCCACTTTAGTCGTGCTGCAGGTTAAGTGAGGGTGCCCTGTCAAAACAGAGAAAAATCTTTACCTCTACTAATGCAAACCAGTCTGAGAGAGGGTTTTGAGCAGAAAATTAGATTCTAGTATTAAAGGCTTTCCTCTTCTTTGACAGAGATTTACTATGTCAAAATCTCTTCTTCATTACAAAATAAGAAAACAGTCTCTAACTCTTTCAGAGGGGAGAAAATATATTCTACAAGGTTTTTTGATAAAATACTTGCGTAAAAATTAATAGAATTGTGAATTTATTAACAATGTGACTAAATTTGAGGCAGTACTTAAAATCCCTGCTCATGGGCAGGACCTATTGTGTGGGGTATGTACACATGTGTATATCACATAAACCAGAAATTCCTTATGGAGGGGTATCCAAAGAAGAGCTAAAAGGTGCAAAGGAGACTGGAGCTCTCTGTCATCCATCCAGTTCTAGCAGAAGGTAACACCCCAGAGAGCTGAGGGCAAACGCATCCTGTGATAGAGCTGACAGTTTCCCCTAAGGCTGCTTTCCAAATGTGCTGGGCAAGTTCAGGGACAAAATCAACTGGGTGATCTCAAATTGAGAAAATATTATGTAGAGAGGTATCAACATTTTAAGAACATAGCTTTAAACACAGTGGGAAGCCTAGTCCTTAGGCAAGGAACTGAGGTATCCGCTGCATTTCTTAACAACTGATTCCTGCTGTTCAGAAATTAAAAATGTCAACCTACACTGACTCAAAATGGATCATACATTAAATTTTATTTTTGGATGGCCAAAACTATATCCTGGTCTCAAAATTACTTTTCAGGACAACCTTTTTCTTCTTTAGAACCCATTGAGCAATACTGTTACTGGCCTTAGTGAAGTATGTTAGTGGTGTAAGAAGATGCTGAAGAAAACGATTGCCTCTGTCAGGCTACATAATGAAGCATTTAAGGTTTCCTCCACCATTTGCAGAATTCTTTTGATACTGAATTCCAGAGGCTAACCATAAAACAAGGAAAGGAAGGGATGTGATGGGAGCTCTAACTCAAAGAAATGATTCTACCATGACTGAAAAGGAAAAGTTTTATGATTTGGATAAAAGATCTGCAACATAATAGAAATCATTTGGCTTCTGTGCAGGAATGATCTTGGATTTTGCCCATTAATCTTGGAAGAAGAACTATTCTCTCTGACTGTGTGAGACAGGATGTCAAATTCTTACTCATGGGATAGTCTGCAAGTTACAACAATGGAAGAGGTCCCTGAACCTCCTATATGCCAAAATATACAGAAAAAACAGTCTCAGTATGGGCAATTATCAGCATATTTTGTGCCAAGATCAACAAAAAAATCTGTCTGGTAGAATATCTATTACCTGATTATATAACAGTTGCTACATCATAACTGGCTTTTGTTAGAAATAACAGCTTGCATAAGAATCTGGTAAAATACCAGAAAGGTAATACCTTGAAAAGGGTTTTGCTCTGGACAAGAACTTAAACATGCACGTGTAAATACCAGGAAGATGCTTAAACCAAAAAATCATAGTAGAATAGAATAGAATAGAATAGAATAGAATAGAATAGAATAGAATAGAATAGAATGATTTGGGTTGGAAGGGCCCTTAATGATCATCTAGTTCAAAATCCCCTGCCGTGGGGAAGGAGACCTTTCACTAGACGTGGTTGCTCAGAGCTCTGTGAAGCCTGGCCTTTAAACACCTCGAAGGATGGGGCATCCACAACTTCTCTGGACAATCTGTTCCAGTGGCTCACCATCCTCACAGAAAAAAAATTCTTTCAAATACCTAGTGTGAAACTCTTCATTTTTTAGTTTGAATCCATTCTCCCTGTTCTGTCACTACAGGTCCTTGTAAAAAGTCTCTATCTTTAGGCTCACTTCAGGTACTGGAAGGTTGTAATTAGGATACTCCAAAGCCTTCTCTTTTCCAGGCTGACCAAATACAACTCTTTCAGCCTTTCCTGAAGAGATGCTTCAGCCCTCTGATCATAATATACATAATATACCTTCAAAAGCTCAGCTCAGCTGCACTTTGACAGATTAAATGACTGCCATCAATAGACCAAGAAATTTTTGTAAGTGGTCTGCCCTGTCTCTCTGGTAATTTCAGTGGCTTCTCAGGGCTGGCAGAAAAAGATAAGAACCAACTACTCAGTGACTGTCATTTACAGGGAGTCACAGAACTGCAAGGCCACCTCCATTGCCCTAAATTAATAAACTGAATTGTCAGATACACACATGAGGCTGACACACATTTATCCTTCTGCCCTATTTATCTCTGGCCAGGATAGACTGAAAGCTGAAGACAGCACATTTTCATACCAGTTTAGCAGACTGAGTGTCGGTCAACTCCTTATTCCATCTGTCTGGAACAGTTTGGTGCTGATCTCCTGTTTAAACCCCTTTAGTAGTCACATAGTAAACATTTCTCTGGGTCTCCCTCCTAAGAATAATCCTTCATTCTTTAGGAATTTTTATTTCTCTCCTTAGCCCATCTCCCACAAAACTGTGATCAGAGCAGACTTTGTACAGGAGTTCCTGAAAAAATTTAGGAATAAGAAGACTGCAGTTGAGTGAAATGTCTTCTCAAATGCAGGGGCATAGGACCTGAGGATGTTTTCTGTTTTCTGAGGCCTTTAATTCAGAAAGATGTTTGGTTATCAATTTTTCTGAGTATGTTATAAAACCCCCAATTTAGTGTTGAATGATCAGGAACCTTAAAGTTTAAATGTGACTTTGAGCCTTACATAGGAGTTTGCCTGTTCTGAGGAACTAATTTCACTGAGTAATAGAAGTGTTTGTAAAATAAGTTTTTCTAGGAATAGAGTATATAGAATGTTAAAGATCAGAGGTGGCCTGTCCTATCCTGGATTTTGAGAGTCTAAATTTTCTTCTGTCTCTAATACGAAAAAAATACAATATGCAATGATATCCAGAATAAAACTTTAAAAATTACCTAGGTTTTTCTGGTAATGAGAGTGCTGATCAGTTTGGATTGTGATTAGAGGAAAACAGTAGACAGAAGGTTTTTCCTGGGGGAAAGTTGTAGATCAGAACATGCTACAGAGGTTCATCTTTGCTCATAGAGCTTATGGAAGTAATCTTTGCTTCTAAAGGCCTTGCTTCAAGCCTTAGATATTTTGGGATATGTCTAGAGTTTGAGTCAGCCAGACTGTGTCAAACACAGGTTAGTAAAAACACAACATATTGTTCTCAAAATGCTTTTCTTGACATTAAACCAAAATTTTGACATAGTTTCTACCCATAGCTCTTTGATGATTATCTCTTCAAAATTACCTTGACAGTGATACATTAGTTATAAATGGTAAATACAATTTTTAAAGAGCTGGCTTCCCAAAGCAAGATAAGAAGGCAGAAAGAGGCTCTACCTCTACTGACACACAGCCAGCGCAGAGCCAGGAGCAAAGAGCCTCTCTGAACATGCAGGAATGAGGGGTGAGTTCAATGTCAAGGGCTCGTTCAGACTTTTTGCTGCTCTGCCAATGCTTCCAGCAAGTGCCCAATTAGCAGTGACAGCGGTGATGGTGTTTATGAGAAACAAGCCTGAGACTGTCATTTCTTTAAATTTGAAACTGCGGAGAAGTCACAGGGTGGTAAAGCTTTTAAGTTCTTATTGACATGCACCAGAAACTGACCTCAAACTCGTGACTTAGAGGTGAAAGCCTTTATTTGCTAAGTCAGTTTGTCTCCCACAGAGTGAATTTGTAAAGCAAATTCCCATTCTATTCCATTCCATTCCATTCCATTCCATTCCATTCCATTCCATTCCATTCCAGCTTACTTTATTCTTTTGAGGAAGGAAGCTCTCCCCTGCACAGCACTAGAACAAGACCCTCTTATCCCCCCCTCTCATGGAGGAAAACTGGGCTGTGAAGTCACACACGTTATGTGAACAAATTAATCAGTGCATCCAACACTGAAAAGTGAACAGTGGGAGGAATGCAACAACAATGGAAATTGTAAATTCATTAGTTAAAAACACAGTAGATTGTCGCAGGAGGTATTGCCTAGAGGCATTAGTGAATGCAGTGTTTCAATAACTACATTTAAATGTTTGAAAAAGAGATACGAAAGAGAGAGGAGGAAAAGAAAGAATATGTATTAATACTTTGGAAAGGCTGAAATAAACACAAAAAATTAGAAATTACTGAAAGGTTCCCCTAAGAGACAATCAGTTAATTTGTTGGCTTGGCTTCTCTTGTCTGCACATACTGATGGGTATTTAGAAAATAACAGTGCACATTAATTTTAAGCATATGGGCTGAACTGCAACCGTAGTTCTTGGTTGTCAAACATCTTACAGTGCTCCTGAGACCATTTCTACTCTGAATCCCACTGCCTTAGAATTTTAAAAAATAATCTGATTCCTATGTAGAGTCTGAATGTGTGGAGTTTATTGTTTTACTTTGATTTGAGAGTTCAGGGATTGACTGCCTATTGGACAGCTTGTTGCTTTGAACATCTGGCCAAATTATTGCTATTTGCATCTCCTTTTTCTGTTCTCTTTTCTATTGTTTCTGCTATTATCCATTGTGATAGAATGAATCCAGGATTAAACTATTTTTAATCTGACCTGGTAAAGCCCTTTTTCTCTCAGGCCATGTAGAGAGCCAGTCCCTTTTTTTTTTTATTAAAGGAATATAGGACTCTCATCTGACTTTATGGATGCTTCACAATCTTTTTCCGCAGGTAAAAAAGACAAAGTTGATTGCAAAATGTCAGGGAACAGGACTTGCATGGTGTGCCTGAATTGTGGGCCCAAGGTTATTCCTTTTTCTTGTTCTCTCTTCCTAGCTTAGGTGTATGGCAGACAGCTACTTAGGCACCTACAGAACTATTCCTTTCCAGCTCCTGATCTCTTGATAATAAAGGGCATGTTGAGAGGTGATTTGACTGAGCTGCTGCCAGCCAAGGCTGGCATAATGGTGTCTTTCCAAGATAACATGAATCAGAGCAACTCACAAAAGTTATCTGACATATTCTGGGACTAAGGTAGCCTTAGAGATTAGGTCATCACAAAGTGATTATAAAAGCATTTCTGACAGCTCTCTCACTGTTCAAAAATCTGAGTTGAACTTAGGAAAGCTTAGCAAAGCTAGACACTTGAGTCTTGCATTTGGAGACCCATGAAACTTTTAATTAAGCACCAATAATATCACCAGTCCCTATCCTTCTTTTTCTTTTTATTATCATGGAAAGGCTGGACAATAAAGGATAACAGAGGCAAGATAGGTACTGCATGCTTGCATGCCTCACTCATCTGCACCTGGGCAGTTGTAGCTCCTCTCTTTGAGGCAGTGATTCTCACAATATGTTTGCTCTGTTGTTTTATTGAACTCAGTTTGAAAGGCCTAGCTGTTTTTACCTCCTTTCAGAGACTCAGTCTCACACCCTATTTGACCCCAATGCAAAAGAAAATATTTCCTAATATTCATCATTACTTGCTTCCCGCTAATTCACCTCACTATATTTGCAAATACTAGAAAAAAATCTCTGTTTTATGTACAAACACCTTCAAGACTATTATAAAATTCCAAGATATTTGCTTTAGTGTGTCTTTATATTCACAATTAAAAATTTGTTCTTCTCCACAAGGAAAAGTTTGTGTCTTTGTACTTAAACACACTGTGGAAAATGATTACTGGGATGTCTCTCTTGGTTGTATTCAAAACAAAATTCTTCTTCCAACTTCTAAGTACATATGTATCTTCAGTTATACTCATCTAATTAATTATGAATGTTTGAGCAATCCCATGCTTTCATTAGCTAAAAGCCCATCTTAACTCATTAAACATAATTGAGAAGGAAAAAGAGAAACTCACTACAGTTGTGTGTATTTGTCCTAATTACAGTGCTCTTACAAACTTAAAGCCCTGCTTTGATTATTTGGTTTTAGCATTTTCTTTGTTACTTTAATAGTCTTCCAGGGAGGCTACATAATGATTTCTCCATCCTTGTTGAAAAGAATTATTAAAATTTATTTGATGTAATATTGTTTTCCTTGATACTCAGTCATGAGAGAAACTGGGCTGGGGTTTGGATTTTGGTTTGCGTTTAGAGAAGCTGGAAAGCAAATGTGATTGAGCTTTCTGCTAGACAACATTTACTGTATGTATTACATATGTCCCAGCAGAAAACTGGTGTGCCATCACTCTAGGAGAAGTGCCAGGGTACTCTTTTCTGCAATCTGAAAATAATGTGCTGAGACAAAATTTTCTTGGTTGCTTCAGGTTTTTTTTCTGTGTTTTGTTTTGTTGTTGGTTTATGTGAAGCATAATTTCATTTGTTCAGATCTCTGTTCTTAAGAGCTGGCTGCATAACGAAAGCAGCCATAAATTTCAGTAGGGGATTACATGCAATGCCCAGTGACTCATTCAGGGAGAGGCTTTGATTGTCCTGCCCATGGTTTGTGCTCTCACAAGCTGCCAGGCTGCCCATGGGCAAGTTCATAGGCAGGCTGCTTAGGGACATTGAACCTGCTTGTACAAATCCAGCTACCTTTGAACTAATACCTTACTTAGCTATGATCAGTCCCATGGGACACTGAAGTCTTCAAAAGAGGTCTCTGGGTGTAGCCAGAGCTGTTCTTGCAGCTTCTCTTGCTGAATGGAAGCTGTACTTAGACTTACAGGCAGCTTCAGAGCACCTCCTGGTGTTATTTCATATGGGATGAGAAACTGTGGATTTTCCTCTTCAGAGGTTCCATCTCCCTAAAATCTTTTTAAACCACAAAGTAACCAATCTGGTAACTTACCAAGTTCTTACACTTCACTGCACCCCTTAGTCTCAGTTTCTCAAGTCCAGAAAAGCTCATTATAATTCACTGTTGAATCACTGGACTGCCCTTCAAACAGACTTCGTTACTGATGGCAAAAGAAAAGAGGAATGCCCACATAGCAAGCTTCACATTCCTGGAATGAAAGTTGTAGGCATCCTTCAAGCTTTTACAGAAAATTCAATAATTATGTGCAAACTACAAGCCTTGGACTGGAATTAGTAAATCTTAGATCAGTACTGAAAGTACCCTACAATGTTATTATATGGGCAAGAGAGAGGTGCTGGAGGTTCATGTTCTTCCTTAAAACTCCTCTGGAGAACAAGTGTCAGACTTCTCCTTGAATGGAAGGACAGAGAAGACAGCAATTCCAAAAAAAAAAAAATGTAGTTGAAGGCAATAGTATGACTGATGGAACTGAACATCTGTAAAGGGGGAGATCAGTGTGGGCAAGAGAAATATGGGGACATCCATCTTTGGAGTCATGAAAGAATCAAACAAACAGAAGAGAAAATCCACAAAGATAACCAATGTCTTAAAAGCTCATTCAGAGAAACTCCCCAGTATCCCAGGGTGCTCTCCTTGCCCCCCAAGACCATCACTTGATGATAATTTCCTCTCTGAGACCTGAAGCCAGCCTGAGGTCCCAGCTCCTGAGGTCTTCTACTGTTCCAGAAAAAGACAGAAAAACAAACAAAAACCACAGAGCTATTTGGCTCTTGCATGACTCTCATAAGCAGAGAAAAGTGTCATAAGCACTTTTTTGAGTGTAGAAAAGAAATAAACCACCAACAATGCACAACTTGCATCTGAGTAGAGTTTTTGGGAGATACTAAATTAAATACATTTGTCTTTATGGAGAAAAGTGGCAGTAATTGGGCTTCATGCTCTTTATAAACTTTTATTACCTGATGTTTTAGATTTATTGTATTTTTTAAATAAGATTGTTAAAGTAAACCTCCAGATAGAACCTCAACTTTATTTCTTTAAATCTCTTGTGCTAACATTCCCTGCCAAAACACTCTTGAAATTTGGGACAAAATCTTCTAACCTCGGTCATCTCTCCTCAACCAAACTCAGAAAGTCACCACTTTCAGCAAGGTTTTAGCTGAACCTTGCAACAGTTGTCATAGTTGTCACTGGGAAAACCTTACCATCTAGGAGACAGTAAATGGCTGTGCTGCATCATGAACACCACAGGAACTGGACTTGGGGAGCCATAAAAACAAACACATATGTTTGTTTTTCACTGTTTTTCACTTATTTTGAAGGACAACCTTATCAAAAATATATTTAGCCCACTATATGTGCCCCACTCTATGACATACACAAAAATGTATCTGGTATGCTCTCCCTCCCCCCACCTTTAATCTCTCCTCTCTTGTTTTTTCAGTGGACATTTGGAAAGCTGGGAAAAATGGAAAGTGCTCCCTGCTTATACAAGTGCTATAACAGCAGTGACTGTAGACAAATACAAGTCATAACTTACCTCATTTCATTGCCTTTCAATGACCAGCATGAAAAGCAACCATTTTCTCTTCATTTTTCATGACAATAGGGCAACAATAGAGGAGGCTCATCTCCCCCTGTTCAGTGCTTTTCCTCTCTGCATCACTGCTAGCCCCCGCACATGATGGCTCTTCGCTATAATTGAAGATGGTGTTACATCTTGCCTAATCCTTGTGATTTCCCAGGTGGCTCAGAAAAGTAAATTTTGGAAATTATATCAAGAAAAGACAGTAAAAATTGTCTTCAGTAACTAGTTTGTTCAAGATACCGTTTGATGTACAAACCCAACCCTTTTTCTGTATTCCACCATGCATCAAAATTTCTGATTCCCTAATATAATTGAGGTTTTCAAAGGGCATATGCAGATCGTAAGAATTTTAGGGGAACTCTTCTAGGGGAAAACCCTTATTCTAGGAAGAACCTCAACCACCTCTGGCTTTAGAGATAATTTATAGCTGTCCAAATGATCAATTTATGCAAGTGCTGTAAATGGACATTTGAATATAAAATGTGTCCTCTTTGAAGAGGCCAAAACCTTTCAAATTATTCTATTTCATCTCAAAGAAAACTATTTCAAAGATTAGTGGTATGGCATTTACTGCCTGATAGACTGTTGCAGCTGAAATAATTTTTTAAAATTTTATAAAACTAAACCAATAGTATGATTCCATTAACTAAATGGACCCAAAAAATGGTTACCATTAGTCATTATTACTGTCCTGAAAGACAGGAAGACTAATTATGAATGGATTTGATGAGTCTTTGTTTACAAACTTCTACCTCTAAAAGAATGATTGTGAACGCAAAGTAGATCTTCCTGAAACGCACCACTTTTAAGAAAAAAAACAGTCCAGAATTCCAGCTAACAACAAATTGTTCCTCAGAATTAAAAACCAAGTTAATAGGCTCATAGTGATTTGTCTTGGATTATTGACTGATATTACATTTGGTTTTGCTTCCCTTGGTGAGATCAATGCCATTCCTCAAGGCAGACAGCTGGCGCCTTGTCACTTCAGTGCAATGCAATCCGCGATTGGACTCCGCGCGCGCCGCCTGACGCGGATTTATGGATGGCTCGGCCAGCGCCCGCTGTCCCAGGCCCAGTCCCCGAGAGGGCAGTGACACCTGGAGGGAGGCTGTGGCCCTACAAGTAAGGTAGAATTGGAATAGTTAGAATTCAGAATAGTACCTTCTGGCAAGGTACCACTGAGCATGGGAATTCTTATTAACATGATGAACTTTCTAAGCTGCAGCCTATTCTGAGGCCTATGAACATGCAGCGGTAGGCACTGATTTTGCTTTCCTGCATCTGAGCCACAAAGCCCCTCAGCTATTTTGAGATGGGTGTTTAAGATCGTGTTACTTTTTACTGCAATAGAGAGAGTGTCTCTTTTGCCAGAGTCATCAGTGAGATAACAGGATGAGAAATGGAAAACATTATGAAAGCCATGGAGGCAGCTGTGTGAAGTGTAGGGTGCAGCCGCCAGGAGTGGCTCCAGCTGCCACTGCAATGAGAGAACAGGAAATAATCCAAGTGGATACAAAAAACGGGATATAGTTCTGGGAGAGGCATGAATTTCAGTCATAGATTTCCAAGCTACAGAGTGAAAATCGTGAGACCAGTTAAAATTTTCTCAAAGTTAGGGATATTCTAATGAAAGAGTATAATTAAATACTGCATCATTGGTGACTGGGTGATTAGTAAACTATTTTTACATGTATCATGCACCATTGTGCATGGTCCTGCAAAGGCATGTGAAGAGGGTATAAAAGGTAGACTGCATGCTGCATAGAATGTAGCTGACCAAAACTGAGGGCTTTCTAAATCTGGATTTAAATCTTAAATATCTGAAAATCCTATTATTCTCTACTATTCCTTAATATTATTCCCCATTATTATTAATTATTTTTATTGCTTTTGTTGATGTTGTTGTTTAATTTCGATTATTATTGTTCTTCTTTTCGTTGTTATTATTTTATCCTAGAATTATTTTTAAGAAATAGACTCAAAAAACCAAACTATTCAGATTCCATGACTTTTCTCACTTCGTTTTGTATATGCTTCATCACACAGAAGTTGGGGAAATATTTAAAATCATCAAATGTTACCCACCATGGCTGAATATGTCCTGAGTAGTTTGTCCCACACATTTAGGGTGAAGTCAGCTGCAATCACTACTCAGAAAAAAAAAAAAACAAGTCATAGATTTCATTCAGTAACAAAGTATTTGCCTTCCCCTTTCTTTTCTACCTATCTCTTTACTGCTTTCACTGAGGCAGAAATTGGTGATGACAAATATATCATGGATCACTGATGCCTCAGAGTGTAGATAAAAGCATGTGCATATTCAGTAATATTTTCAGTACTTTTAACCTATAACCCAATCATGCTTTTACCTTTTTAACTTTCTTCTGCTTGTACTCTGACATGCCAAGCACACTCTAGCTTCTGCCAGATTCCCTCTTTCTGCAAGAAATATATTTCTGAGCTGTTTGCCTTTAGTGGCAGCTGGTTTCTGGGCACATGTCTAGATCTATTGCAAGCTACAGAGAACATTTTGATTTACTTGGGTCCTTATTGCTGTGGAGTCCCATGTTTCTTCACTACTCCAATAACTAGCTCAGGAGAATGAGAGTAAATGTGAAAAACAAATGTTCAAAAATTTAACTGTAGATATCATTTTCAGTAATGCAAATTCAATTACATTATTCAGCATTGTTACATTCATGAAGTCATACTTACACTAATGTTTCCAAGATCAGAATGTGATTTTAAAGTTTATGCATTTCCCATACAAATTTCTTTTATAAATGAGTTTTTGCAGGGGACTTTCACAGGCAGCAAAATAGCTGAATTAGAAGGAGGAGGAAAATACAGAGTTTCACAGAGAACTGCTTACAGGTGAGGAATCTGGACTATGTGAACACTTGGACTAAAGCTTCAGCCATCCCTTCAGGGAGGTCTGAGGGCTTTCCACACTACAGAAAGGTACACACAGTTACAGCTTACCACTGATCATGGTGCCAAACCTTCCCCTGAGGTAACTTATGCAGTTCCAGGGGATTTACTCTGATGCTGAATGGTCCCCTAGCACGAAGAAAGCTGCTTACAGAGACAAGCAGCAAAGCAGAGCCAGAAAGTAACACAAGCCTTCAGCTACCAAATTATCAAGTGCGACTTAGGTTCATTTTCATGGAGACATTTCGCCAGTTGCAAAATGTCATTTCTCCTCCTTGCACACTGCCCCAGTGCTACTCAGCAGCCCTGAGTAGCCCCACACAGGCAGTGATGGCAGGAGTACCTCGGGTTCAGAGTGAGCCTGAGCCAGTTCCCACCTTGGAACTTTGCCAGCTGGGTTCCCACTGCAGGAGTGAGCATGCAGCAAGAGACCTGGACTGCACACAATTATGAACTGAGAGCACCACTGTCACATCTTCACTCTGCTTGTCCTCCTTCAGCACCCTGAGAGCACCTGCTGCTCAGAGCCAGTTCCTCAGACTCAGGAGCTCCATCGATGTCTGACCCAGCTCATCCTGTGCAAACAAGTCCTAGAAGGCGACTCTCAAGTTACTCGATTTTTTTGACCAGGGTACTTGACAGTAAGAATCATTGCCTGGCTTCTCAGGTGGGGTGAGGGTTTTTAATATGCATTTTCAAAGCTTTTGTGGTGATAAAAACTATTCAAATTTCATGCCAAGTGGCCATCTTGAGGATATTTTTGAAACTCTGATTGTCTGAATGAAAGGATGCATTATTGTAAAGCAGTACCAGTAAGCAAGCAGTGGAAAGAGAAGGTTCTGATGAATTCCAAAAAATAGTTATAGCATTGTTGCAAATGAGTTTATCTGCTTGTCATATAAGTTCAGCGGATTTTCAAGATGCATTCAGCTACATCTTTGAAATATGGCATGCATTTATTGATTTATATTTTAAATTATATTGAATTTGGTACTGCAACAGCCATTATTTCTTAACATCTCAGCAGTACCTGCTGATGCCCACAGTACTGGTGTAGTAGATCAAACACTGAACAGGCAATTAGTTGTGCTCCTTATTTAGTTGTGCAAGAGTCTGGGAAGGGAGAGACACAAGTTAGAGCATTTTGAAATTGGTAAGGATGATCTCCTCCCAGTATCATGCACATTGACTAAGACTTAAACTTGACGTCATACTCTGCTACTTTGCTTCCCTCACAAAGGTATAACTAAAAAGAGCTGCAGCCACCTAAACAAAGATACTTTATTCATTCAACTCTTTTGCCAGTTGTCTAAATTAAAATAAAAAGTGAACAAGGAGGGAAATGGTTGCTGGCATAATTTTGCATTATTTCCCTTTGCTTTCCTATGAAGAGGCTGGGGTCACTGTAAACCCAGGATATTCATTATATTTTTTCCCTTGGGTAGTTCTGAAAAGGGCACTGAATGTCACTAATCATCTCTTTACGTCTTAGTGGCAAGTTTATGATTGAAGGATTACCTTGCTAATACTTGTTTAAATGAGGCTTTGGCAATGTTAGTGGTATTTAAAAGAGCTCTGGCATTTGAAACATTCGACAACAAAAGATTTTGCTGATAAACATAACCAGGTTCATGTTAGTCTGGCTCTGAGACTGAAGGCTTTAACATCAGCTCTGTTCTGACACTTAGCATTTTTAATTCATAGCAAAAATGGTTGGTAAGAAATGCCAAACAGAACATCACAGAAGGTGAAAATTATGGGGAAAATAAAAAAATATTGTCCAAAGAAAAAACATATAAAAATAGTTGATATGTAGCATCTGAAATTATTTATTCTTATTTTATATCAAAGATTAAATTGAACTTTTTGCTATAGGAATTCCTTTAAACTCTCAGGAAGGAAAACATAATCTAAACAGTTATTTTCATTTACATGTTTTGCAGTTCTTCCAGGTGTGTCAAACATTTAGCTCAATTAATAAGTCACAGGCAAGGTAATATAACTCATGCCTGCTTGCACTCGAAAGGTCTTGCTAACTCAGTTGGATTCCCTTAAATTAGCAGGTTGTTTTGCCTGCTTGTAGAAAGGAAGCAAAAATGGATTTCTTAAGGGATTTTAAATCATGTCCTTTCAGACTATGAAAATTTAGTCCATTATTTGTGAAGTCCTTTTCAGGCTCTCAGCTGAAATGCAGTATTTAAAAGATGGATATAATTCCCTGACGTTTCATGATGAGGATGTGGATGATTTACAGACAACATGACTTCTTTGGAAAGGCAATTTTTAAAATTAACTGGCAAATCAAGCCTTTCACCTTTCTTGCCTACTGTTTTTCCTACTTCTTTTTCCATCATAGCTGAAAATCCCACTTCTGCCTTAATTTCTTGAATTCTCTCTTTCTTAGTTTATTAGATGTTTTATTTAATAAATCAAAGGTAGTAACTGCAAAAATCTGCATTTCTATCCATCACTACCAAAACAATCTGGGAAAAAATTTTATCAGGTCAGAAACCTGAAACAGTCTTCACTCTGATTCCTGTACTCCACTTCTCAATTCTTGAGTTCTCAGTAGCCCACCAGCACTCCAATGTGTGTATGACACCTTGAAGAGAACAAAAGTCAGGACCAGAGACAGATATGTTGCTAGCCATAAGCAGTGGGGGAGTTCTGTTTTGGTGATTTTTGTTTGTTGGTTGGCTGGTTTAGTTTTGGGGGTATTTTTAGCATTAGCAAGGACAGGCCAAATTTTGATTTGGATAATTTCTGGGCTATCCCATGGAAACTGAGGGAACGGTAGCGTTCCTGTTGCATCTCAGGATGCTGTGTAGTCCAAAAAAAACAGTCAGATCTGGAATCCAAAATTCATTGACTACAGCACAAAAGCATAATAAAATTTTGTTTAAACAAAGGAGGTCCAATACTTGATAATTTCTCATTTGACTTTATTATCAAAATTGCTTTTCTATTCCAGGTGGAAATCCTGTAAAAACAGTTGACCAGAACTGAGAAAGTGTCTACATGATCAAATGTAGAGGTGAGAGGTTTCAGATTTCAAAATCTTGCTGGATCCTTGAGGTTTCTGGAAGGAAGAGGTTACAAAGGAGTCATTCAGCATTTTCTATTGGATGGTCAATTAGTTTCCATTTGACAGATTTGACAATAGCTCCTGAAAAAAGTGCAAACTTGGCAGTTCAATAGGCAAGGTATCTATTTTTAATAGTTTTTGTTTTGCAAGCAGAATGTTACTCAAATACTGTTTTGGCCAAGATCTTGCATGTCAGTAACTCTTTTTAGAATGATTTTATATCATAAAGGAGATTTAATGTGATCAAAGGGTTAATTTTTCTCATTTCACAAGGTGGGGGAGCGGGGGCGGGGGAAACACTGACCAAGTTTGTTTCTTTACTACAATTTTGAATGAAAAGAAAGGTTTTCAAAATTAGCACTTATCAGCTTGAGGTCCATACACCCCATTGAGGTATTCAACATGTACTGGCAAGGTACGTGCACCTAAATTTTGTTTCAAGCTATGGAGTACACTTGTGCTTTAAGGAATCACCCTGTGGCTGTTTCCACACTAAGAAGGGTTTCAAAGGTAAGTGGAATTAATTGCTTCTCCAGATACCTATCTCTTTTCACTAACTATGGAGGAAATCTAGATGCTTAACTGAACTAATCTGATGCATCTGATGCTTTAAAGAGTGTGTCTATGGTGGCATTAGTCATCACAGCCCCACACCTCCAGCTAAAGAGAGAGATGAGAGGAGTTGCCTGTGGTCATGAAGAACACCTACAAACAGAGATAAGAGCTGAATTCAGAAGGGTCAGCATCCTTAATGTGCATGCAAACGTGTTTTGCTTCCCAAATTAGAGGTTAAGTGTGTAGTTAGAAACTCAGAAGTATCAAGAAAGTTGTCTCTCACTATTTCATTTACTTCACTACAAAACAGATAACCTTCTCCAAACCATGTTTTTCCTCGTTTTGTTTTATTTTTCTGAAAGTAATACTGTCTCTATTTTTCCATTTATTTTGTGGGCTCAAGTGAAACCATATACCTCTTGTCTTTTGTTTCTTATTAAACTTACTTAAGCTTAATAATTACTTAAGTTTCCTTCCTGCACCTATTTCAGATAGCAAGCAGAAAACACTACTTGCTTTTCCAAATTAAAAAGTAGGAGCAAAATGTCAGTACTACAAATGACACATAATTATTTCACTGTAGACTCCTGAGGATGAGGAAATCATAGGGTTAGGAAGCAAGAATGAAATAATTATATCTTTTAAAATATTTTATGAACAAAAGCCTTTTCTTATCTGGATTTCTCTACCGAGTTTAAATGCTTCACTAGAAATTAACAATGAAATTAACTGCAGAATTATGGATTATTTTTTTAATAATCAAGTGAGAATATAAAGCTGGGATATTTTCTAATAATAAATCTTGCAGTTGTACAATTTATGCATATGAGCAAATTTTCCAGCTGAGAACTGTTTTAAAATCTATATTTCTGAAAGTGGCATTATCTCCTAATGCAACATTAAGAGAAGGTAGCTAAACAAAGCAAAATGCAGAATACAGGCAGTAGCCCTAAAAAGGCAAATTACAGATACTTGAATTTATAAACAACTGAAGCTACCATTCCTTGCTGAGTGACTGCTTACTGGATCAGGCTAAGAGAGTTAAGATAGCAAAGTTCAAAGCCGCTAATTCATGAAATGGCAAAGGTGAATATTGTTTAAATTTAATGTATATTTTACCTGATCTTACATTCTCCACAAGTTGGAGACAAGACATTAATTGAGATAGATCTTCAGGCTGACTCATAACAAGAATATACTTCAGCTGCCTATTTCCTCATGACTTAATCCTAATGCTGTTTAAGTTAAAGTGAAGATAATGGTAATATTATATAGCTCAAGGATGAAGCTTTGTAAGAGCAAAGTTGACAAAGCTTTTTTTGCTAAAAAATAGCCACATCTTTCATTTTCCTCTGAAAGTTCCAAGTATGAGTTATATAATTTAACTAAGCTACACCGCCAGTATCTAAAGTATATAAGTTACTTTCAACACTTGAAAAAAAAAATACAGGCCACAGTACAGCAGTCCAGAATAAGTAAAGAATGTGTAGGAGTGTTTAGTTCTATCCCATCATCTTGGTGACAAATGACATATGGAGAAGTTAACTACTATTCTCACTATCTCTCAGTTTCTCTTATACAGAAAAAGCATCAGGAGGTCATGATGAAAATGTAAAAAACCAACACATTTTTACAGTTCAAAAATATTTTTGTCAATTTGGAGAGGAGACAGAATCTAAAACTACTGGGAAGAAAAATCTGTTACTGTGGCTTCACAGGTAATAAACTAGCATATCTTGCCCAAAAATTAGTTACTGTGCTCATGGCAAACTCTGGGGCCCTGTACTTACTTAAAAAAACCCTCTTCCTTTTAATTAAAACTCCTAAAGTTAAATGGCATTCTTGAACTTCTGCCAGCTCACAAAATTCTTTCTGCAAGGGGAATACTAGAATAGAGATTTTTTTTTTATTTTCATATGGACTTTCAGGAACCTCACTATAGAAATCAGTAAGAACAATGAAAATATTGAAAAAATCCTACCAACCTATGAATTTTATGTTTCTTCCCCATTAACAATTATTTAGCAATAAGAAGGAAAACTTGTAAACCTTTTCTCCTGAATTAAATATCGATGTTTATTTTTCTTCTGTTAAACCCCACATTCCTTGGCCATCGAAAAAATATCCTTCAAATATAAGATCAGTTAATTGAGAAAAATCAGTGGAATATATTTTATTTTCCAAAGAAATTATTAAGACAACCAATTAAACAGTTTTCGTTATCTTACAGATCAATAACTAAACCTTAACAGTATTGTTATAGATAAGGCATCTATAAACACATTATCAGTTCCGCAGTCTTGGTCTCTCTTTCCTGCTGAATTGGAAATTGCCTGAAAACAATAATGATGTTTCCATCATTTCCTGCCATGCCTGGATTTAGATGCATCTGTTCCAGGCAAAATGCAAGCATGCAGAAGAAAGTGGAAATGAAAGTAAAGCAGACCAAAAAAAAAAAAAAATATTTCTAAACATTAATGGCATCAGATAAAGTTTAGTTCTCAAACAGAAGAAACAAAAAATTGATAAAACAAACAAACAAACATGCTAAAAAACCCCAAAAAGCACAAGATAATCTTAGTGAGTGCAAGATGGATGCCAGTGTTCTCCTGAGCTGAAACACCCAGATCAGCTTAGGCAGCACGTGTCCTTCTGAAGAGCACTTCTCAGAGAGCTTTGTGGGTCTCTGAACAGGCTGGAAATATTAAAAATGAAGTGGCCCTCAAGTCCTGCTTCTTCTCCTTTTAATTTAAAGCTCCTAAGTGGCATTTGCACAACACACATGGTCCCTGTAGTTGAATGAGCTCTTCAGCTAAATCAACAGCACAAACCAGCAAATAAAAGAGTTGTGGGTGAGTCTGATCTTGATTAACTTCTGCTTAGGCCAGTATCCCCAATTGGCTATAGCAGAATTAAATTTATTCTCTACAGATTTTTAATCACAATATGTTATATTTGTGCTCAAATATTGACCACCTTGAAGGCCTTATATTTTTTTTTTATCTCACCTCTTCAGCAACCTACCCACATCCTCACTTTCTCCTCTCCTGAAATAGACATTAGTAACTTCATATTAAATCTAAAGAAGCATGGTGCATAAAAAATTTACCGAAAGAGGACATTTTGAAAGCTTTTATTTGAGAAAAAAAGTAACAAAAATTCCCCCATATAGAAGGACATTTTTAGAAATTACAAATTTTCCATTTACAAATAATTAATTTGAACATCTTAGCCACCTAAAATATTTTCCTTTTTGCTTTAGTCTTTGTTGCTTTTTTATAGTCTAATTGTATTTCCCCATGTTTTTCTTTCTTGTTGTACCTCTTAGAGTCAACATCATTTTAATGGTGTTAAGAATGCAAAGGTAAATGAGAGCAGGAACCACTTATTACTTCTGGGATAGATCATTATAGACTCACTATAGCAAGGGTGTGTAATTTTTGTACCATTTCACCTTTCAGGCCGGGTGTTTAAAATAACATTTTAATGACAAATCTACAAGACAAACAGGGAGCAGAGTTTGGGTAAAGGCCAGAAATTTTTTTCATCTCCATGGAAAATATGTATGTTTAATTCTTGTGCAGAGCTTTCCTAATTCCTTTTAAGCTATTCAAGCTATGACTTTTCCTTTCTGTTCCTCAGCCAAGCAAAGGTAAAAGAACACAGGTGATCAGGTGGAGGTGTAAGTCCCAGCCTGCTTACCTCTCTTGCCCTAGACCTCACCCCATTCAATTTGTTTTTGGAAAGACAAGGGTGCCCATAAGGCAATGTAGCAAAAAAAAAAAATATTCATACATTATTGTGTTTCAGTGGGAGTAATTTAACCTATTTAACATCTGCTCTGCTCCACTGTTTTCACCTGTGCTTTTCCTGAGATGTGGGAAATGCAGATATCTAGCATTACTTTCTTAATTTCAATATTGCTGTCCTAAAAACAGAGCAACCACCTAATTTACACAGGCTTGTAGAGTATGGGAAGCAGCCTGTCAAGAGCAATTTCCTCAGAGAAATTCCTGTTGGACTCAAGTGCCACCCACTGTCTTCTTTCAGAACTGGATTTTGCTTTTTCTCTGTCAGTTTCAACTGAAAATAATTCATTTGAACTATGCAATTACATGAGCTAAGGGATGGAAAGTCATCCTTGAAAATCATTCTTCATAGCTCCTCACTATCCCATCTGAGAAAATGCCATCACAGTCTTTTTGCACAAGTGCAGTCTTTCAAGGCAATCAGGAGAGAAGGAAAGAAAAAGTGGAACAGTTTGAAGTGTCATCTACACACACATGAAAGGCAAGGTAATGAAGTAGATGTGAACTTTCCTCAGAAGATCCTACTAACTAATTCATCTTTCTTGAAGTAGTTCATGCACCTTATGGTTTTGTTTATTGCAGCATATTACAAACATCTCCCCAGGAACCCTCTGGTTCTCTTCCTGGAAACAGGGATTGGCACCAAATGAAGTTTCAAAGTGCCTCAGAAGTATAAGATGTAAGCACTAAGAAAGACCTTTGGGACCAAATCACGTACAGGCGAATTAAAGTTGCATTACCCATGCCCTGAGGAGCTGAGATAGACTTGTAAACCAGGCTTAGTGTTGTCAGCCTCAAGATGAGATTGGGTACAAGTGCTGTCACTTCTTCCCTGGGCCTGTTTTACAAACCAGTTCCTATTTCCTGACAAAGAAAAGGCAATGTTTTGTCCTTCATGTATTCATCTGAGTACAAAGCTACCCATAAAAAAATATCTACAGAACATCAATGAAAATCTAACATAAACTCCACTCCCCCTCTCTCCTGTGAAACTTACACCCCCTCTTCTTTTGTGTGTTCATTTTAAAACAGAAATAGATTATTTGAGCCAGATTCATGCTCTTTGTGATAAACTGCTGCGGTCAAGCTGGTTGTCATCAAGCTGGAGGATGAACACATCCCACTGGGGTTGTTTTTGGTATGAAAGCAGAAAGCCCCTCAGTGCCTGATGCAATTACCTGGTTAGACTTGCTTTGCTTTCTGATGCTGTCCTACCAAAAAGCAATATCTTTGGAAAAGACTGCAGACACATCTTCTCTGGCTACTGGCAGTATAAGATGAATAGGACTTGATCTCAATCCAGCAGCAGGCTCTATCTTCCTCACATACACCATGTTATCATGATGGAACTCCTCACTGGGCACAAACATTAACTCAGCTCACCTCAGCCAGCAGAGCCTGCATGCACAGGAGCTTCAGAAAGCGTTGTGCAGGGTATTCTTACAACACACCTTTTGTCTTGGGCAAAAAACACATTCTTAAACTACATGTGAGTGAGTTCAGCCTCTGGAATTGGTGGATGCTGACTGCTCCTTTGAGGAAAGTGCTTTGCTCTTTCAGGGGGTGCATCACACATTTATTACACTGGTCAAGAAGGTGGGAGTTGAGCAGTGGTAAGTGGGTGCAATTGAGCCTAAGTGAGTGTGAAGGAGTCTAAAGCTGGCTCATTTTACTTGGCAGAGGTGCATGTTAATATAGAAGACTTCTTTAATTTACACCTTGACACTTCTTCACATCCTCCTGTGTGTTGCAAAAGAGTAATTTCTGCAGCTCTTTTAACTCACACCCTGCCTGTGATTGTGTAATTCACAGTCCTTTAGGCACCACATCTGGGTCCTGCAGGCTGCAGTCTCAAGCCAGAGCAAGGCCAGACAGCTGTTCCCAACTCACCCATAACAGCTCCTGCTCAATGAGCTCCATCTGCACATTAAGAGGAGATTATTAAGGACACAAGGCATAATATTTGCAATTTTTTTGTTAAACATTTCTTGTAAACCGCAGTGCTGCTAGTTGACTTGGAGCACGAGTTTATAAACTGAAGTTAGAAAAGCAGCCCCCATGACTCTGCCACAGATATGTGAAGGCAAGTGTTAAGATACTGCTGAAATCATGACAATTTCCTCTGATGTCTGGTGAAAGTCCAAGTTAACAAATTTCCTCCTCCACATCGCTGTTGCTATTTTTAATTCTTTTCACACTAGCTGAAGCAAACTCCCACCCCAACAACCACAGACCAGTTTGTTTGACTTATCACATATTCATGACAGGAATGGCTACTGATTAATAAAAAACTGTGTAAGAAAGTTTCTGGCCCTGTTGATAGAGCCTGTCAGACCTTAGGTTCAGTGATGAGAGGTTCTTTAGGGTGGTTATTTTTCTTTTTACTTTTGAAGTTTGATTTTCTGGGTACATATTCCCACAAGGTGGGAAAGACGGCAGGCACAGAAAACCCGTTTCACTTCACTGGCTACTTTGCCATTGTACCAAGTGTCATTCTAAGGTCACAGGGCAGTAGAAGGATTTTGGATCACACAAGTTACAGAGACAGCACTATTTGAGGCATTAAACTGGAAATATCCTAAAGACAATTATTTAATTTTGGAAGGTGGTTGCTTTTTCTTGTTACTAAATAAGCATAATTACAGTTCCCACTGTAATTCACTTTTGCTGGGATAATGACACTTTGAACTTACATTACCATTCATACCAGAATCTCAAGGTCCTCAATAAATGCAAAATGAACTCTCTTAATGCATCTTTTTGATGTGGTTCCGCTCTATTCTTCTTTGTAAACAAATTGAAGCAGCAGATGCCTACAGAGTTTGCCCAATCACACATTAAGTCCCGGATCTCAGAATAAGAGCCAGAGGTCCATTTTGCTAGTGTCTTTAATGTAATTATTAGATTTTTTTTTTAAGTCTTAAAAAGCTACAAAAAAGGAAAATGTCTATAGCATAATCAAAATCTGAATTATATACATATATTATTATCTATATTATAATATAGATATTTTAGAAAATTCAGTAATAAAGGGCTGATAATGACTAATATACTTTTCTCCTCATTCTGCTGAGTTTTCTCCATGTGTAGTTCTTCTGTAATTCTGACAGCAAGTACTTTAGAAAGTGATCACTCTAAATACAATGTTCAACATTCATTTGGTGTGCCTTTCTCTGTCCATCAAATCTGTGCTTTCTGATTCCCTTTCTGACTAACTGCAGTTTTACTCTGCTATCACTCAACTGAAATCAATTTTGTCTTTCTGGCATTTTACTGTTTTTAGTGAAAAGCTGCAGTTACTTGCCCAAAATAGAGTCTGAAGAGAGATGGTCTGTGTGTGTACAATTGTGTGTGAGCAGGATAAGAGGAGAAAGAGAATAGAAAGGTCCTTGTATCAGATTCAAGAATTTTCATTAAATTGTTAACATGGAAGCATTTGTTGATGAGAATTCAGGTTTTTGAGGTGCTGACTTCAAATTCAAGTCAGGTTAAGGCCAAACCTGGCTTGATGGACTCCTTGAAAAGGTGATTTTCGCATTACACAAGCACAGAATCCATGATTCCTGATAATTCATAGCAGGAAACCTCTGTCTTCAGGAACCTGACCCCATGAGTAGGACACAGGAAAAAAACACAGGGAACCTTCAATTAAGTTTATTTCCTTATGGTTTTGACAAATAGTTGAAGAAGAATGCATGCCGGAAAAGGAAATAGCACCCCACAGGGAAGACTGAGAACTACAATTGGAAGAAATAGTGTTTTCTCTAAAGTTTACCCAGGACATGTGTTTCAAAACTTAAATCACTTAAATGATTAAATGATTAAACTTAAATGAAGTTTGCTGATCTGAGTCCAGGACTCTCCTGGATCTTTGTAAAGCTCCTTCTCCTCCTGTATTCCTAGGAACTCCATAGTCACCGTCAAATATGAGCACACTCTATGTTCTGGCTGAGTCCAGAATGATAATAAATTAATCAGGTGAGAAACTACTTAATCCTGCTGTCTTCATCTTCCCCAGGTATTCCTTTGAAAGGTCAGGAGCCACACAAGTCCAAGCTCTGCTCTTGCCAAAGGTCCATTTGGAAGGAATAACCTTCAGATCGAACTGCAGTCCTGCTGTTGCACAATATACAAGTTAAAGGAGGATTAATGGCTGCTGGAAAGGCCTTTCCTCACTGGTCATTTCACTGCTGAGTCTCAGTACTCCTCTAAAACTAAAGGTTTTGGCCTGGTCATTTGCTGTAGCTTTGGGACAGGAGGATCCAAACTCATCTCAGCCCAGACATAAAATCTGAACTTTTCTGCATTAGCAGAATTTGCCTGTGACCAAATTTCATGTCCCCACAGAACAAAAATCTGAAATCAGATAGCTCTGAACGTTGTTTTCTGGTACCCTCCAAGGTTGTCCTCATAGGAATGTGCTCAGTGACACATTCCTGATTAAAGTCTGCAAAGTGAGGAAGGAGAGGTCCAAGGAATCTCCTGTGGGACTGAGTTGATATATTTTCACATGTATAGAGCTTTGGTGAACAGAATCTGCCCTCTTTCTTTGCAGAAAATTAATTTTATTTGTTGAAATAGATTTGAAGACAGATTTGTAATTGATCATTCCAGATATGGATAAAATTGAAACCTGATTCTCCTTTATACCGCTTGATTTTTCTCTAACTTTAAAAAATAAAATAATCTACAACAGTGGGAATTAGCCAGAAACATCCATAAAAAAATTCTCCCTAACTCAGCTCCACCAAAATTTAATCCTATGCACTTTTTAACCTGGAATTAAAGTTCATGCTTGTTATACACATTTTTTAATAAGACTGCAAACAGAGCTACTTGACCCTATGCACTGGTACTTTTCCATGCTAACATCAGAAGGAAATAAGTCTTGCAAAAAATAGGAAGTGAAAAATATCCCTAAGAGAGTCTTGAAATGTTCCTCTAGATACATGTATATGCAGATGTGACAAGTATGCAAATGTACAAGTATGTTTTCCATCACAGATGTGAGGTTCTAAGAATAAACTGTAATGTGAAGCCTTGCTCTGTTGAGAGCTAGTGCCCTTAGTGCTGAAAGCACAAAATAAAGAGGCTTTTGTGTAAATGGGAAAAAGTCAGATCATATATTATCATCCAAAATACTTCAAAATTGAACATAATGCTGGCACAGCAGAGTATTAAGGAAATGTGAAAAGCCTTGTAAATATTTTCACAGATTAGCATCATGATCATTGTAAAATTGAAACACAAGATTGGTTTGCAGCGAGCTAAGTTATACCAGCTGTCATAGAAAGCATAAAAATATTAACTGCTGGATATTGGTGGAAATGTTACAAGGCTTTTGATTCAGGACCAATTCTTGCATTATTTTTTGTTAATCCACCATCTCACATTAGAGGAACATGACAAATTTATCTGTTTCATGCTATCCAATATGCTACAGATCAAACAACACTAAATGCAGCTGAAAATCACTAAACACAGAATTGGTGGTGATTACACATTAAATTCGTGGTGATAGTTACAAGAATTTCAACGGTTTTGTTTTTAAGTAGACATTAAAATTTTATTCAAATATTTAGTATTTTCCGTCAACTCCATAATATTCATAATGATTATTTGTCATCATTCTCTTTTCCATTTTAACCATACAACCAAAGAACAGATATATCACATGATCCACTACTTAAGGGAGAACAATGACTAATTAAAATGAATAATTCAAAAGCAAAGCATATTGTAACATTTTTAAGGTTCTTATAAACACTGCCAAATTAAAGACAAGCAGAAAACCCACAGACAACAACCATTTTAATGACATTTTCAGTCATGTTTTTCAGTACTAAACAGCATTCAGATTTTGAGGGTGTTTATGAAAGTCTGTAAACTTTGAGAAATAAGTGAGCAATCTCTGACTGCTCTAACAGCGCTTAATGCAGTGGATCCAGGAAGGATTCCCTGTATTATGAAAGCCAGAAGAGCATTTTCTTTAAGATGTCCTGTAAACAGCTCTTTGAACAATCTAAATGTGGTAATATTGCAATAATGCTGCGAAGGCATGAGTTTGGGAAGAATTCTGAAGAGGGGTAAGGTGATGAAGGCATCCTAGTGAATGGCTGGCTTGTTTTCTTTTGAAACGGACCCTTGTGCTGCTAATCAGCTTTATAGGTGTTTTCTTAAAGATAATCTCAGAA
This sequence comes from Ammospiza caudacuta, assembly GCF_027887145.1. NCBI lineage: Eukaryota > Metazoa > Chordata > Aves > Passeriformes > Passerellidae > Ammospiza > Ammospiza caudacuta. The sequence goes on along the minus strand of NC_080598.1, from coordinate 46,412,031 downwards.
AGGTGCCTCTTAATATTTCCAATCTAAATATAGAAAACTAACGGCATGAATCAAAGCTATAAATTGCACAGAACAAGTGATATTTTTTATAAATTGACTCTGTTTACCAACCTCAGATTTGTGTGCGTACACTCCAGTTTCTAAATATTTCTGCATATTCTGTGGGCTCACTATTCATAAGCAGAAGGAATTGCTGCCTAAGTGCATCAGTGTTAACTATGAAGTTATTAATCACACAGTTCAGCGTCAAGCATTCCAAGACTAACAGCAAAGCAGGAGCAGAAGAGTAATTTCTTTTATGAAATAGTAAAAAGATAAGAAGGCACTTCTCAATGATGGATGTCTAAGGACTAACTCTATATTCTGCACTTTGGCCAGGTCAAGCAAAAAGAAACGGAGTGAGAAGTAATCCCAAAACCAGAAGAAAAAATGTTTAATGCACACTATTCTCCATCTTGCCGATACAACCTTATCTTCCTGAAATACTAGGTAGCTTTAAAGTTTCCCCACCTTATTAAATTAACTATACAAGTTTATAAGAAATTAAATGTTATTTGTAGTACAAAGTGCTGCTTTCAAGCACAGAATCCATGATTCCTGATAATTCATAGCAGGGATCCTCTGTCTTCAGAAGCCTGATCCCATGAGTAGGACACAGATAAATTATTTGTGCCTATTGGCACAACTGTGATAGCTATTTCCAGTATAAGCTTGCCCCTTTGCTTTATCCTCCCCATAATTAATACAGGAGTTGATTGCATCTGGTTTGCAATTCACAGGAGGAAGAGTAATAGCAAAGTAGTGTCCTTCACTATTATCCAGCATAGCATCACTTCATTCAAAAATGGTATGCTCATCTGCATGGCACAAATCTTCTGCCAGTGTTTAGATAACCAGCTGGTGTTTCTAAACTGTAGTCTTGATGATGTGATTTCTAGATTACAGAAATGCATCCTTAGGGGCTGCCAGCACAAACAGTTAACAGTTTGTCCCTGTGTTGTGGTTTCCTTTTGGATATAACTCCATCATATGTCTTCCATAGCATGAAAAGAGAAGGCAACAATGTGATTTAATTAGAGTGTATCCTTCCTCACTTAATCTGGCAAAGACATCAGGGCTTCTGAGGTGATGACCACAGGATGTGCCTCTACAGCAGAAAAAAAAAAGGTTTCTCTATTCTTGATATCATGTAAAACAGAAACTGCAAGTTTGGGGAATTGTGCGGGATGCTTTTATGTCAACTGGACACTCAGTAAAAGGAAAAAACAATAACGAGCTGTGGAAGACTTGGGTTAAGAGCCTTGACTAAAAGATACAGAAATTATGTGGCACAGGCAAAAACCAATATATAGTTTAACAGCAGCTTTCCAGTGCAGAAACTATGGAAGTAAAGTATTGCAGCTTGCAATCCCCTCCCCCCATTTCACTGTGATTTTTATAACTTTGCATCTTTTTCTATATTTTATTTTTAGCCGGCCTCCACCCACTTTGGAATGCTAAGAAATAAGATCTGAAGTTAGTTAGTGTAGGTGTTTGATAGTTTAGGAATAGCCTACAAGGTTTTCCATTACATTTCAGTGAAGAAAACAAGGTCATATCCAGAAAATATGAAGAGATGAACATCACCAGGGACCAAGGAGGAAGAAATTGTTGATTCTCTACTTGATCCTCATCAGCTGCTGTGAAATGAGCACCTAAAGCCTTAACAAAGAAGGCACAGAAGTAAATCTTGGTATTGTGGTAAAGCAGAAATCTTCTTTTTAAGTTCTGTGGTTGCCTAGCAGTGAGGTCAGGAAAAATGTAAGACTGAAAAAATTGAAAAATCCCTTTCTAAAGTCAGCAAATACTGCTCTGCTTTGTAGCTGCAGCTTTAGGTGAAAGACTACATTAGGTTGGGATTACAATACAGAAGGAAAAGAACAGGTCTTATCTCCAAAGCAGATGGCACCTAGAGAAAATTCAGTAAAAATTTCCTATGTTCCTAAGGCAAGGACTTAAATTCTCTATATAAATGTTGGTTTTAAATGGGTATAAAAAAAATAATAAGGTCATTACTATGAACTGTGGAAATCAGCTTATTATGTGTTCCCTTTCTTGTTTGTTTAGTATTTTTCTGTGTTGTGGTTGGTTTGTTGGGTGAGTTTTGCTTGATTTTGGTTTTGGTCTTTTGCATTTCTCTTGTCTTTCAGAATGATTTGTTTCCTTGTAATATTAGTAGTTCTAAAATTAGTGCTTCCACACTAGTGGCTCATACACAGATTTTGAAAAACAATTTCAGCTGAAGTTTACACTTCTCTATAAATTTCATTTACTATTAAAATTTCAATTAAAATAGATTAGTGCAACTAGCATGAAAAAAACCCTTCTGTTCAGCAAAGGCAGAACTGAGGCAGGAGAGTTGCTTCTATATCGTGCCTCTTCTCCAGTAACATACTATTTGTGTCTCTGAAAACAAAGCTTGTCTTATTGCAGATTGAGGCAGCAGGTATAAAATAGTAGGCTGGTTTTATCATTGCTTAGCATCATACTGTTATTTCTCAATAGGTCTAAATTCTGCCTCCACCTCAGCCCCAGGGCTGATAACTGTGGGCTGCATTTCCTTGTCTGAACTTTAAAAACCACCCTACTTTCTGTGCTTACTGATCAGAAATTTCATTTCCTTTCAGGATGCTCATGTGAGAGCAGATTAGTCACCTACCAGATCAAAAGTGCTGGTACTCAGATCCTTCCTTGGTTTGTTCAGCTAGAGCCTCCACGCTCAGTCCTCCAGTATGAATATGTGAAAATGCATAAAAAGGCAGAAACCAGTCATTGCTTATAGCTGGCCTTCAGGACATATCCAGCACCAGATAACACATCAGATTTAGTGTACACGCAGCTATACATATAAAGAAATGGGATCTAGAGCTTCTGAAAAAATAACAGTCAAGGGCTAAGAGGAAGTGAGGATTGGGCCAGGTTCTGATGAGATTAATCATTCCTTATTCAGTCCATATTATGGCTCCTTTTCCACTGAAATCAGAGAAGGTTTTCCTGTGAAGGCATTAACTGAGTAAGACCTGGAGCATTCATCTACAAGGTTCCTAGTCTACCACCTCATCACCTCTTCTTTCTTCCTGTCTACTTCAGGATCACTGACCTGACAGAAGAGGTCAATGGCTCACATAGCCAGCCTAGGAAAGTTATCCTCGCAGCAATGGTGCTTCTGTTCCCTTGTCAGGCTGAAAAGGCTTTGAACACCAAGTTGTTGCAGAAAGGAGGCTGTTTTCCTGATAAACATGAGGCATCTTTGGGAAAGGGCAAGCAACAAACCCAGACCACACTGGGATGATCTCAGTTGTTAAAACCACTTGAGAGAGGTGAGGGTAGCACTGATGAAAGGACTGGCCTGAAGATCTGTCATTTTCAGATGGGCAGGCAGTCATAACTGCTCCTGAGGGAATGAATGTGAGCCAAGTTAGGAATTTGCCATAGCTGAAGCAAGGAAATTAGAGATATGGATTGCAAGTCAATATAAACAGAATACAAAATGAGAGAGGGCTTCAGAGACTCCATGGGTGACTAGGGGAGGTTTAGAGTCTCCCAGCATTTGTTTTACTGTCACATTTGAAGGATTTTTAAGTATCAATGGATTCCAGAGGTGGCTCAGCCAGCCAATTAAATTTATGATTCATTGCCATAGAGCTTATCATCATGAGCCTGTAGTATCATTTAGTGAATGCCTTCAAACTAAGAGGATACACTGATTAGCCATAATTAGCACTGCACCATAAATTCATGTAGGGCTTTAAAAACATTAAGAAACAGTATGTCTCCTCCCCAGAGAGCAACAGCTTATAACCAAGCCATTTTCTCAGATACACCACAAGCATGCCTAATTTAGCTATTAGCCAACAAGGACATGATAATTATTTTTCACTAACAGTGACCCATGTCCTTGTGAAAAAAGGCAGTCTTGAGGACAGAACATAAGGAAGATCCCAGCTTGGAAGCTGTATGTTGCATTGCAGTTGCTAAAAGGACAGCATGCCTCAGGGTTACCTATAGAGGAAACTCTTACCTGTACTAGGTTATTTGCCATGCAACATCCCAATGACTGCCTTCAAAGACAGAAAATGTTGGCAAACACTGTATTTGAGGTTCGCATCATAAGAAAAATAGTCAATTGTGGTATGTTACAGGTAATCAAAGAAAGCAATAATATTTGGTATTTTATCAGTCCCTTACTCTTACTAATATTTTTTTTCTCACTCTAAACTACCATACTACATTTGTACTAATTTAAGATGATGGTTTGCCTCTCTCTTGAATTTTCCAGTCCCATATGACTTCCTGGTGAAGCTGCTCTTTTCCCAACCAATTTTCTTACAACAGCTGATCCCACTACTCATTAATTCACACACTGTTTGGCTGAAATTCAGTTCTACCTCAAGTTTTACCTTACTTGTTCAAGGCAAGTAAGTAAAAACTTAGTTTCCACTGAAAATATGGTGCTAATCCTTGTATAAGTTCAGACCTGCAGAATTCCAAGAAGAAAGTTGTGAAGAACTGAGTATAGGAGACATTCTTCACTTGTAAAGATGTTTCTGTCACCCTCATTCCCTTCTTTTCTCCAAAGGTTATTTTCTTTTAGCACAACAAGTAGGCACTAGCAGTTGAGAGTGCAAAGTTCAGGATCAGTTCTATTATTAGGTTCATTGAGCCTCTTGGGTCCCTGAGGTAGTTTGGTGGAAGCAAGCTACAACGCTACCCACAGCTTATTCGCTCTCTGTCTTGCTTCTCTTCGAAATAGTGCTCAAAAGGAGACCTCACACATAGCTACTACCATGACTAAGGAGCTGAAGAAGAGGTGCCTTTTGTCTGCAACAAAGGACAAGCATTCAACACCAGAAAGCTTGTGCAAGCTGGAATTTGGCTGGAACAAACTGCACCTCTGTCAACATAACTAGAGGCTCAGCAGTTTCCTGATTATTAATGTGCCTCAGAAATCTGCTGGGGCTGATTATACACAACCAATGAAACACCAATGGCCTCCTCAGCTTTCAGTTTCTTGGAAGACCAGACATGCTTTACCTCTGGAGCCATCCAGCCTTCAGCATTTAGTGCAAGCAAAACAAATGTAGTGTGCATGCAACCATAACCACGTGGCAAGATTATGCCTCTGCAAATTATCCCATCAGATACTCACATATCACCAGCCCTCATGCTTGCTGAAGGCAGAAAATCTACATTTTGCAAGCATTTGTTGAATGCTGAGATTACTGGAGTGTGAGAATTTTTCCTGCCAGGAGTTTTTCATTAAATCATGTTGACAATTTTTTAAATTATTTCTTGATGAAAGAAAAAAGAAGCTTTCTAGCCTCTCCAAGTGGTCATGGGTGCCTCATGCTTCTTCCTTCAGGCTCTAGACCTTTCTTCTCTAAGCACAGAAAAAAAATCCAGAGCAGATTATGGAGGCCTCTCAGAGTTTTCTCTTTGATAATTTATTCTAAATTTATTTGACAACAGGGTTCCATTGGTAGGAGGCCAGTCCATAGCTTTCCCTGACTCCAGTTTTAGAGCTTGCTTAATCCCACAGATTTAGTGCATGACAAAGACAAGTGATTTCTGAACACCCATTTTATTTAGCTTCATAATACTGAATCCTCAGGAGTATTTAGCTCTTTGAGGTAAGAAGTTTTTCTGTGTGAAGACCATATGTTTTCTCTAAACCAGAAGGGTGTTTAGCAGAGTGGTCAGTAATCTCAGACATCTCTACTGTATTATCTGCTAACCTGGGGATCAACAGCAGTCTGCTTATGTCTGCCCACAATGGGCAAAGCAGTAGAGCAGCCAGCACAAAATGTCACCAAATTCTCAGGCATGTTCACATCCAAATTCTCAGGCATGTCTGCAATTCAGGAATAAATGCCTCTGATCTAATATTCAGGGCCAGTGGGCAATCCTACCTCCCAGGATGAGCAAGGACAGGAAATGTAAAGTACCAGTAGAGAAGTAATGCAGAGGACTCAGAGGGGCTGGCAAATGCCCCATCATGGGTAAATGATTTGATATCCCAACTGATTTTGTTTTCTTGATTTTCAATGATCACAAAACAGAGAGCAAATTAATAAAAAATCAGTATCATATGTAAAATGGCCCACCAACAAGCAAAAAGGAGCTGCATTATTCAGCCACCTAATTTCCAAGGTGTACTTGAAAGCCACTGAGATCAGGCAAAACAAACAATGTTTCAGCAGCAATGGACAGAAAATGTACTGTACAAAAGAGGCAACCCTTACATAGTAATCCAAAGTAGATCAGCCCTCAGTTATGACAGATTTGAGAATTGTGCAGCACAACTCAGCAGTCTTCAGTGTCATCTGTAGAGGCCAGTAGTTATCATAAAAACTAGTCAGTTGTTTGGGTGTTTTTAATGAATTTGTTTAACACTGTGATTTGTCTTCTATACATAAACATGTAGAAGGTTTAGAGAAAATCCAAGCTAATTTTTTACCATGAAAATTTCAGGTTAATTTTCTCAGTGGGCTTGCCGTCTCAAATGACCAACCCTAGAGGACAACATGTATTTGTCAAGCTGAATTATTTTACTAGTATAAAAACATTCAAAATAAGAAATAAAAGACACAAAGAATCTCCAAAAGGATTGCACATATTTTCATTTTTTTCCAAAGAACTTTTCCATTTTGAAAGAAGATTGGAAAGAAAAATGTGTGCTTCTCAGATAAAGTTAAGCTTTTGGAAATCCAGTGTCCCAAGAGGTTGTTTTTTAGGGCTGCACTTTGAATTGAAAGGGAAAAATATTGAAAAGAAAAATATCCTCTAAGTAGCTTTTGTTAGAAGTCAAATACAAGCTATTTTTAAGCTCAGAACTATGGAAAACTTCATTGATTGAACTGGTTACCTATTCAGATGGTTTGTTATTTTTATTAGACCAAGTCCTTGATTGTTATAAATTAATGTAGTTCTTGTTCTGATGGAGCTAGATGAACAATGACCACTGGAAGTATTCACTGGACCAAGGTGTAAAGATGAGGAATCTCATGGCAGTTAATCTCACCCACGAGGCTGTTGCTTGAATAAAACCAAGGAAAGAGGCAAACATTTTTCACAGCAGCCTTTATATTTGTCCTATCTTTCTAATTAATTGGGGAGCAATTAAAAACTAAATTAGATCATCAATCAAATGAGGCTGTATTAAATACTGTCCCTCCTGCCATGTACTAGCAAAATTTAGCTTGTTTGCAAGCCTGAGTCTTTAGTCATGCAATACAAATTAAGGGTTGTGAGGAATACATTTTTCCAGATAATTTCCTGACTATAATGTAATTCTGGGGGAAGAAAAAAAGATAAAAATTAAAATCCTTCACAAAATAAAGTGTTTTTAAAATTTTTACTTCAAAATTCAAGTGCTTCTGAATTCTATAACCGCACTGGGGTTCCATGGCCTCAGTGTTAGCACAGAAGTCCTTAACAACAGATTTCAGTGCAGTTCAAGGGGTTCTTTGCAGGAACTGAATCACTTTCACATCACTACGGGGTTGCAGAGGAAAGGCTATCTCCAAGACCTTTCCTCTCCTTCTTGCCACCGCCTTCTTGCCATATCAGAGAAAACACTCCCATTACAGTAGGAAGAAGATAAATCATTGAAACCCACACACTGAAACCAACAGTTATGCCTGGCCCACTCTTTCAGCCTAGTTGTTTGCAAAATATTAGAGGCATTTTTTTTACATACAACATATAACATGTAAAACATGTCTTATGAAATTGTAGGCTGACTCTATATCCCAAAAAGGTGTCTGGGTGAGAGGTGAGTCAACTTGCAACTTACTTTCCCAAAATATCAGTTCAATTTTCTTTCTCTTTTTGATAATTTTTTATTCCCTTTTTCTTGTTCGCCTCAGCTTTAGTCTGAAAATTTACCTCTAACAGATTATCTTTCAAAAAAATTAATAAGTGAAAGGTCATCTCTTCCTTTTCACCAAGGCTTCCTTCTCACATTTTAATAAGCATGATTGTATATTGCTTTTGAGGAGGGGGAAACATGAAACAGAAGAAAGCAAAAAACCTTCAGTGATGAGATTAAAATAACACGTGGAAATATATTTTATTCAAAAGCCTGCATCAGCTTTAGTGGAAGCCCTTCCATATATGTTTTCCATGCTGTATTTAGATTGGGCATAAACTGTACAGAATTTGTATCAGATTAAAAAAGAAGTATGATTTATGTGCACATGCAGGATGAAGTAGTGGTGTACAAATCAATTTGGAATAATTTAGGCAGTGTCATTGTCACTGTCCTGAGATAGGTCAAGGCAGAAAAGATCAGCGTGTCTTATCAGTAGAAGGAAACACGGGGGTGAGTTCGTTGTGGATCAGGAAGGGCATCATCCAGTAATTGGGAACTAAGTCAGAATAGCTGGGATTCCCTTGGAATCAGGAATGAGGGCTCCACTAATCTTATCCCTACAAGGGACTATGTCATAATACTTCCGCTAGAAGGAAAAAAGCCCCACTTTTATTGTAAAAAACAGTTACTAAACTATAGGGATTTCCTGTGGAAAGACCCAAGTTAGGGTTCCAGGAGAGAATAAAGCTATTGCTGTATATAAACCTTGTTGTAAGAAATTAGTTTAATAGGTATCCATGTTTCATGGAGACCGAGGCAATTGGCAAACCATCGAATTGAAAACTACTTTGAATAGTGAGGCAGAAATGCCCAGAGTGGCTATTTATAAATCACTCCCTGAGACAGAGAAATTCTGAAGAGTCATTGTGAAAAATATAGGTTGTTTATTCCTCTGGAAAAGCTTGTTTTTCTAAGAAGGAAGAATCAGTGCATAATAATGAAAGAAATTGATGGTTTTTTATTATAACAGGTCTGACCTTATTCTGTTACTTACACTTAATCTGCACTGCACTGATGGCACCTGCTGCCTTGAATTAACACACTGCTGTACTTTGTTTACTTGGATGAAAGTAGGAACACCATCAAAGCTTAGGCTCCTGTGTGGGTTTATGTCTCTTTTCTTCATTTTTTGTCTTTTTAATTACACATACAATGAACAAATTAGAATATCAAAGCTGTAAGTTAAATTCAAGCACACATACGTGAAGCAAGCGGTTGCAAACCTCTTAAAATCTTGGTAACAATCCCTCAGTTTTTATATTCACACCATCTCTACTCTATGATTTTGAGTGAAGATTTTATCCTTGAATATCAAACTATTTGGAGCATGAGTTTTTATAAGGAAGTGTCTTTATAAAGTGCTTTGCACAACAGCATATTGTGAATGCTCCTGCTATTGACAAAACGCAGTCTGTGAAATGCATGTGAAGTAATAGATAAGGCTGATTTTACCACTTTTTGTTTCTTTAGCTCACTTACTTCAGGCATCTTATATCTTACTTTTTACTTCTGTGTTAGGGCTGGTACTGCTGACTCAGTACCTGACAACTTGTTTCAACTTTACTTGCTGCTGGCTTAGCAAAGCAAATTCAGTAACAAATGTGAAATCAATTGCAGTTAAGGACACTTTTGCAAAGATGAACGAACAGAGCAGGAGTTCAGCAGCATCAAGATGTGTCCAAAGAAAAGTATAAGCAGGATGCATCAGCTGGGATTTTCTTACTCCAATATAAAACAAAAGTAACTGTCTGGATGACTGGATATTTTTAAAAAGCAAAATCTGAATCAGCCCCTTGATCTCAGGGAGGCAGGCATTTAAGATGCTGGTGACTGATGGAATAGTTACCAAGCTTTCAGTTGTGATAAAGGTGAGTAATGATTTTTATGTCATTCTTCACAGTCTATCTTCATATTGCTCTCCATCCTGCCAAAACAAGTGACCTGCTTTTCCACATAGCACCCAAATGCCTCAGTGCTTTAACAATAAAGTAATATAAACTGGTGCCACTCTCCTGTCAGCCCGTGAAAAGCTGTCTCTGGAGAATGTGTAGGTTTATATGGTAGAGCTTTAGGATGCTGGTAATAACAGCAGCAGGGAGCCCTGAATGGCATGTTCTGCCAACAGCAGAGCCCTTAGGACCACCAAGGGATTCTACCCTCTCCTTCCGAGCTGTATTTGATGTGGACTGACAGGTCTTTCTAGCACCCCTTTCACCTTCTCTCACTGCCTAAATAGAAATTAATTATAAAATATTCATGAAAAGGGGATAAAAGGACAGAGAAAATAATACCAAGTTTTAATATCTTAATAAAAAACCCAAAAGAAAACAACTTAGGCAAGGCAGACATGGCATCTCTCGCACCTTATTTCAGATTCCTCTTGGTCTGGCTTTTCACATGAATGTACAGAGTGATGGACACTGAAAACATTGCTGAGTGCAGTCGAGCTCTGTGTCACACATAGGGTATTAAACAGGACCAAAACACTTGGTCAGTGACACTGGCACTTGGTCAGGGACAGTGTCTCTGAAACTGTTTTCAGCCCACACCTGCACCTCACACAGAAGAAATACCTTTTGTCAATTCGCTAGACAACAAAATATAGCACTTACATGTTTTAAAATGTTCCAGTTGTTAAAGCTGGTCTGTGGGAAATGGTGTACAGAAATTTGTAGCACAGTGATAACATGATGCAATCCAGTTTATAGAAGGATCCTGAATGAAAAATTATTTCAAAATCAGTTGGAAGGTATATATGTGATATATGTAGTAAGGTAAATCTCTCTCACTCAGTAAATTGGTGTTATCAATGCTGTATTGAAATTAATAAGTGCACTGAAAGATTAGATATACTGCATGTGTTATGTGGGTTGACTTAAATATATTCATTCACAGAAAATGTACAGATTAATACATTAGATTTTCATAAATCCACTGCATAACACTTTAGGTCTTTGGTTTACATATTAACTATAAATTATTGCTTCTTAGAGTCTGACAAAATATTACAAAAGGAACTCTGCCTTCTTGAAAGGGCTTGAAACTTGACATTGAGATGAGGGCAGAGTTGCTGACATTATTGCAGTAGAGATTTTGTCAGGAGACCTACTATAAAGGTACAACAGAGACATTCCTTGTTCAATATGCACTTGTTAAGAATTTGGTTGCAGAATCTCTCTAGTTTTCACGAGCTGTAAGCATGTTCAGTCAGCTCACAAATGCCTTGTATCGGTGCAGACAGCAGGGAGAACTGCCCAAGATCAGAGAGAAAATGAGGCTCTTTCAGGGGTGAGCAGCAATTCCCCTGGAATTACACTTCCATGGTGTCAGATCCTACTGCAATGTAAGATGCGGGATTTGAAAGTGAAAACACATTTTCTCCTTATTATTTGTTTCTACCCCTGAATTCCCATGAAGAGAGAAAGAAAAAAGCAGTAATGCATTTAGGTTATGAGAGCTGTGATACTTTGCATGGACTAGAAGGTGAGGAAAAAATTAAGAGAGGGAGGATGCTGGAGGAATTGGGGATTGAAGAGCAAAGGATAAGAAAGGGAAAAGCAGAGCCTTTGTGACTGTTCAGCCCCTCAGCAGTGTTGTGCTCTCAGCATCAGCTTTGAAGTCCACACACAAATGGGTCTTGGAGATGAGAAAAACAGAAAGCAGATAATAGGGCATAGCTGCAGATACAGAAGAGCATTCCATGTCATGAATGTTAAGGACCTATTTGGACATTACTGTTTTGTTTTCTTGACAAAGGAAAATTTGTGGGATTGAGTATCTTTCCAGGCAACAGAACTTGCTTTCAGAGGGTTCCCACAAAGCAACAAGTTTGAGGAAAAAAGCTTCAAAATGGTAGATGCCCACAGTGACCTTTTCAAAATTGAAAATCTTGGGTTTATTGTATGTAACGAGCTTTCATTTGAAAAATCCAAGTTACTGTGATTGAGAGACTAAAATGATCTGAAAAAAAAAGAAACACTTCAAAATTATATAGAAGCCTGTTTCAATTGAATAGGAATCGTGCACTTAACTTCAGTCTATGAAAAATGTGACATTTCATCTTCTAAGCCCTATTTGTGGTGAATACTTTCAATTGGGACAATTTTCCTAAGTGGGAAAAAACCATCTGTTTCCCTCTCCTTCCAGCTGTGGCTTTGCTCTTTCGCATTTCTCTGCTTCAGATCTATAGGCACAGGGTAACATTTCAATGGGAAATAGGGGAGGATGGAATAGAAGGCCTTCATTTGCTTTTTTATGAGAAAAATCCCTCTATTAAATGTTATGGTCATAAAATCAGGGATCTGTAATACATGAAATGGCAGAATTTGAATGTCTTTCAGCCTCAACTCAGCCATCTTCGGCTTATACCCTACAATGCATTTCTTCTTTTTATGATCACCTGCTTCTTTCCCCAGAGCCTCATACCACATAAATAGGTAATTTTTGAGTGAATAGTTTTTTCTTACTGTGTGTTATCACCATAATTTAAAATTTGCTTTGACACTTTGAACTGATGCCCTAAGATCCTATTTCAGTTTTCTGTCCTTCAAAAGATGGCTATTTGCTATTTGTTGTTTGTATTATTTTAATACTCTAAAAGCAAAGGTATTCTGAAAGAATAATATTTTCTTATATGCTTGTGATCAACGGTCATCACATTTACCTTTGAGCTCTGGTATTTGAATGGCAGACACTAATTCAGCTGCTTAAGTTGATCTTGTTCAAGTAAAGGTACAGGCCAATAAATTAGGTAACTGTAATAGAAGAGGCTGGATCTTGTCTGCACAAGAGGTGGCCACAAAGTTTTGTTGTTATTGTTCTGCAAACCTTTGGGGCAGTCATCTAAGCTAAGCCTTAGCTTTGGCAGCTGCCATCAGCATTACAATAGTTTTCCTTTGAATTTTTTGCTTTGCTTGGCCACTAATGTCAGGAAACTTCACCTTCCTTTTGTACTCCAAAAGCATGAAATATCCAATAAGAAATCCATAAAATGCATATCCAAGAGAAGCAAAACAGACTTTTCAAATAACAATAAACCAGAGTATTTTAAACAAAAGAATCAAAATACATGGAAATATGTGACCTGATGGTGGGAAAGATTTTACACAACATTCTCACAACATACTTATATACCCACCTCCTCCTTTGCCAGTTCCTTTCTCCAAAAATAACCTGTATTTCATTTAGGTTGTTTTAGAGGCTTCCAGATAATGTAACCCACACATCCATCTGCATTTGGAATGCAGTCGTTCGTGAATGACCTTTTCATTACATTTACTAAGCAGGATCTTGATCCAAGTATATTCTTTGGCTTGGGCTCATTCTACCCTCCCTTGTGCTTTGAACAAACCACTTCCCCAGGCTCAGAAGGCCATAACTTTCGTTGTTTGAAAAACTCATTTAACACAATTTATTGTAGCATTCCCTTTTCCCCTGTCATAACTTCCTGATTGCTGTTCATCTGTACCAGATGTGCTCTTTACATTTCCAAATTATATAAACTTATTACCCAAAATGGTTCTCCCTCTTTTCCCATCTGCTGCATGTTTATATTTACAGTAGCATGCTAACTTGTATACTATATCGCACATTTAACTATTAGGTCTGGAAAAGCACAGGGAATTCCTCTCTTGGAGGTGCAGTTCTTGCCATCTGTAGCTATATCTATCCCATCCTCAGAAACATCTGATTATGTAAGATACACAAGGCAGCCTTAGCTAGAGCAGCCTCCAAGGAAAACTGGAGGCACTGCACAGAGTTTTACTTCTGAAGAAGCAGATGGCACCCTTTGAATCAACCCTAAAGCCACGGTGCAAGGGGGACATCCTTCTAATGAAAAAAACAGCAGCGAGTGTTGAAAGCTATCATTTAAATCTGCTGCTCAGTAAGAAACTGGGAGTTTAAGTGGACTTGTGTGTATGCGTGTCTACTTCCTATTATATCTCTCTTGACAAATATTAACTGGGAGCCAAAAATACTCAGTGATTTAACAAAAATAAACACAAATTCTGCAGAATCGACCTTCTTCAACTCTTCCAATGTAGTAAAAAGGGAATGGTGACTACTTTGCTCATCAAAAGTAAGATTTTTATGGATTTTCAGAAAAGTGATGTGCCTGTCAATCAACATACTGCCTATGCATGCACAATACCTCAGCAAAAGTAAATATTTTTCTTTCCTTTATATAGGCTTAGAACTTGTCCTTAAATTCATTCCAGCATTTTTTTTTTTTACCATTGTAAGGGAAAATTCCAGTTCTGTATTTATGGGATTATGATAAATGCTAAACCAAAGTATAGCACCATACCGCGTACTGAATTTCCCCTCTTTTGCACAATTCTGAGACCCAGTGTATCACCTTAAATCAACACAATAAAATGTGATAATTCACCCACTTCAGCTACTGCTGTGAAAGAGCAGTGGCATAGCAGGGTCCTGACTAGGCCAGCCACGATATTTTCAGTCTGGAGGAAAGACCAGGATAGCAGATGCTGAAACATATACTTTTGACAGATAATTTTGTCCTGAAAACACCTACTCTGAACTGAAATTCTCCCAAAATTTGCATCTCTTTTTCTATTTTGATGCCTTTTAATTTTTTTCAAAAGTAGGAAAAATTGTCACATTCCCAGTGCAGAATAGAAAATAAGAATAACTTTTTACTGCTTACAATTGCTTAACGAAATAAGAGACTTTAACAGTTATCTTTCTCCAGTGAAAAGATCTCCAAGAGTACTGAATATATTTGTTTGGGTAAAAAAAACCCAAATCCTTCATTTAAATTGCTAGTTAAATTATGTACTTATTTCAGTTCTTCTTCTCTTCTGCAATTTAATACATTTTCAGTCTTGTCACGAGTGCTGTTTTTGTTATAGGATTAAGCACACTGAGGTATCATCTCAAAACCCAAGGCTAAAACAGTACAATAACAGGGCTATGAAAGCGCTTTTCACTTTCTAGCTCCATTTGTTCCACTAAAATTCACACGGCATTGTGTGAGCCTGCATATGCATCTGTATTTCTGTGCCTTCATTGCTTGAATCCGTAAGTGGTTCTGATCTGGAAGCAGAACAAAGCAGGTGCAGGAAAAAGTTATTCCAGGCAGTCTGGGGGTTCTGATGACTGTGACAGGGGTGGTGGGTGTGGAAGATGACTTAGCTTTATTTTCTTTGCCCCTTTTTCCAATTTGTACCCTTCTGAGAGTCAGAAAACATGTCCAAGGCATAGTGGGATTTTCTCAACTTCTCAAGGAAAGTCTAGAATTATTTTTAACTATTAGCAGTTTTTATTTTAACTATGAGTGTTAAGTATTTCTCATAGCCTGAGATTCTGCAGTGGTGATGAAAGACAAGTTAAATCCCATCCCCTGCCCCTCCTTTTATACAATCACTCTTCAGCAGTGTGAAACATCTGTATACTTTATATGCAGAGCTCAGCAATAATTTATTCTAAGTACTTCACCTTCTATTTCTAAAACAACTGTGAGCAACTTAGCATTCAAGTGTCTTTGGAAAATAAATTTGGCAATCTTTTCATGGAGAAATTGGTGCTAGTGTAGAATCTTTGGAAAGGGAAAGTATTTATTCTGTGCCAGTGACACTGAAGAGGTGCATGATCTAGATCTCTTAATTTTAGCTAAAAATTAGACAGATCCTAGTCTTTGAAGAATTAAAAAATGGTAGAAATGTTTAATCTTTATCAAAATGTTTCATTGAAAGTGGTGAAAAAGAAGGATTTATGTAATAAATGTGGACCCTTCTACAACTAATAAATGTAAATATGGAGAAGATGTGTGTTATATAATTCTGCAAGGAGGTTGACTTAGTACAGCATGAAGTTCTGACTTAAAGCCTCATGATGTCAAATATCAGCAGAGCACACAGTCAGCTTGACACAGTCAGCAGATTAACACTTGGCTTAGTGACATACCCAAACATGACTGGTTCTCAGTGAGTTCTAATCAAACACAGCACCGTTATCCACAGGGGGCTTCTGCAGACGCTGTTACCAAGGCAGATGTTATGCAACTCTTTCTTGATTATTTAGAAGAAACATGAAGCTCTCAATGACTAAATTTTCAGATGGCACAATAAGAGGCAAAGCAAGAAATAATGAGAAGCTGTTTGTATCACACAGTAAGCTGGACTCTGCTAGAATGGGTTGTAGAAAATGCAGTCTTTATAGAAAGAATGAAAAGCCTCAAAAGTGCTAGGAAATCAGCTGTAGTGTTAACTCTTTAAATATTCAGTTTTACAAGAGACATGTGACTTAGTTATTTCTTCCCCTGCTCAGGGAAGAATGATTTCACATAATCTTCCTGCTTTTGCAGATGAGGCCTTAAACTTTGAGAACTATAAAATTACTTAAAACAATCCATTTCATTTCTGTTTACATCATACCCCTGGTTTCACCAATCCCTCAACTGCTCTTTCTACCTGGCCTTGTCACTGCAGCTGAATGATTGTGGCTCTTAAAATTAAATTCGCAATACAAATACTTGACACTTCAAATTTAGTTTGTCTTCTTGGAATAAAACAGTTTTAGAAGAGGGCATTTTGTGTAACTGAACTATTGCTAAAGGCTAAACAGCTATATAAACACTTAAATAATCTGGCCACATCTCCTATCCTCTATTAAATCTATTTAATTCTACATTTTTCTTCTATAAAAAGTAATTTCATAAAAAAAAATTGGGTTCTTTTTACCTTTTCTTAATTTTTTTTTTTATTTGTAGAATGATTGTGACTTAAAAAGATCAAAATTAGAAAGTTTTAGCTAAAAACTCAAAAGGAAATCTTGATACTTCATTTTAAAAAATAAATTGATATCATACCTCTGTAACTTATTTTAAACATGTCAGTAAAATATTGTATTAAGTTTTTATTAATGGGAAATCAAATGCTTCTGTGTAATTTCATATCCTTCTCTCAAGCAGTCCTTTAATATTTATTCCATTTTAGTGATGTATCAAGAATTGTAAAGGAATTTAAAGCTTATTGGCATGGGTCAAATATGCAGTTTGCTCTTCACCCATGACCTGGAGACTTTCTGCTACTGGATCCATATTGCAGAAATAAATGGCAGCTTCAATTTACTGTTATTCATCAGTTCATAACACTCAAGGTTAATGTGCTATGGTGGCTTATTAATGAAAAATGTTTGCAAATCTTGAAAGTTTCATACATTCTAACACATATAATTTGTCCAAAAGTTCCTACCAAAAAGCATGGTTGTTCTTTATTCATTTTTCATCATTCATTTCTCTTTCAAAACCTTCAATTCTGCCAATGCATACACAGCAAACACATATAAAATACAGTGGCTGCCAAAATGACTGGCCACGTGTTTATGACTAGACAAGAAGTTAAATTTTTCTATAACCCCATCAACCAAAATTTTCCATACCCTAAAAAAAGCAAGAAAATGTGAGTACTAAGCACATCATACTGTTTATTCTAAGCAAATAGTTCAGTTAATAATAATAAATAGTTAATATATCTCGAGAAGTAGATTCTGGATAGATGAGAATGTGCATTACATTTCATGACTACAGTCATGGGGGCTGTAACTCCTACAAAGCACAGCTATCTAACTTCTGCCCTATGAATGAACTAACAGACCTTCTAGTCACAACAATTGGCTGTGTACATCTATGTACCCCAAATGTGCTTTTCCCTCTTATTCAACATTTCAGTGGTGACTTTGTCTTATTAGTGGTGAATTTTTTTCTCAATTCTGTTCACCATTCCTGAAAATATGCTAAGTTTTTCATTCCTGTTTTCTGGAAAAAAATGTTAATGGACAGGTTTTGAAGGTTTTGTCTTGCCTGAAGGTTTTGACTAGGATCTTTAAGAGAAAGCTAAGGATTCCTAGAGCATTATTCAAAGTAAGATAATTTCACATTCTTATCTAGGTGCTTTTATATCTCTCCTCTTTTTTCTTATATACCTACTGTAATTTGAAAACTGCTAAAAGACAAAGAATTAATCTTCATTTTTCTATGCAAAATCTGTGCCACTAGACTCTGACTCTTTTATTAGTAGTATCAGTAACAATGATTTCAACATGACTAAAAGGTGCAGATATTTGCACAAAACTAGAACAATCAGTTACTGACCAAATTTTGTCATTCACCAACAACAGTTATCTGCTCCCCACCACTCTTTACTACCTTTCAACCCTCAATGTTTTTTTCTCTGCAATTCCATGATTATGTACAAAATTCCATGATTATGTACAAAGTTTTGTTTAGCCTGAACACTGCAGGGAAAATATTATTTTCCTGTGGGAAGTCTTTGATTTACTTGGGTTGCTTAGCCTGGAGAAAAAAAGGATCGGGGGACCTTATCAGTATCTACATCTGCCTGTGAAAGGAGGTTTTAGCAAGGTGGAAGTCAGATTCATCTCCACAGTAACAAGTGACAGGATGAGAGGAAATGGCCTCAACAATGCCAGATTGGATATTAGAAAAAAAATTTTCACTGAAAGGATGGTCAGGCACTGATTGAATCTGGCATCCCAGAGAAGTGGCAGCAACACTATCCCTGGAAGTTAAATACAAAAATGTGTGGATGTGGCATTTGGGGTCATGGTTTAGTTGTGAACACAGTAGTACCAAGTTAACAGATGGACTCAATGATCTTGGAGGCCTTTTCAAACCTAAACAAACCTCCTACATGGTGGCTGAAATTTTGAACTCTACCT
Source organism: Ammospiza caudacuta (assembly GCF_027887145.1). Classification (NCBI taxonomy): domain Eukaryota; kingdom Metazoa; phylum Chordata; class Aves; order Passeriformes; family Passerellidae; genus Ammospiza; species Ammospiza caudacuta. Next base: position 46,393,415 of record NC_080598.1, on the reverse strand, counting down.
CTAGTACTACTGACAGGGTACTTTGCGGTATTAGAATTCTTTATTCAGGAGAGAATTGTCAAAGCTGTAGTAGTAGCAAATGTAATAAGGACTATATAATTTAAAACACTCTAGGGTACTGGTCCAGATGGTTAAAATTATTATAGAAACAAAGTCATCTACACCTTATTTCCTACATAACTATAGAAAATCCTTCTCTGTCAATTTTTATATAATAAATGCTTATTTCTATTGATAACATTTCCCAATACTCAACCACTGCGTAATAGTGGTTAACTCAGAGACCAACAGTAGAAATACTGAGTAGGAATTTTTTCTCTATTGCATCAATTTATATACCTATATTTGTTGCATATAGTCTTTTTACTAAGTAGCCAAGATACCTCTGCCTTTCTTTACAGTTCTTCTGCACATATCTTTCTTTCCCTGAATATTAATTCTTGAGTAATTTATATTGTTAGTACATATTTTCACATCAATAATTCTAAACTTCCTAGTATCATTTATGTATAAGTTAAAAACTTCTGCAGAGAGATTTCTTTTGGATTCCAATACTGAGTTGTCACCAATATGAAAGATAATCATCTATGCCTCATTTTGGTGAGATATCAGCACAAATAAAAGTGGTAAAATAAAGTCCTTCATCATTAATTTTTACCAAATCTAAATTAACAAAAAAGTGTAATTATCAATAGTATGTACATACATATTTAGTAACACTGGAATGGCCATATCAGAACAATGTACAAACATTTTACTACAAACATAAACAATGTGATCCCCAGATACAGATATGAATACATATATTTATGCATTTTCACTGAGATCCAGCTACTCCCTATTCAATCACATTAAGAAAAGAACCTTGAATCTGTTAAAGTTCATTATATTAGAATATGTTCCAATGTTCTTTTCTCTCCTTTTGTGTCTGTGGCAGTTCTGTAAACACCTCACCACTGTCTGCGGTTTCCCCACAGTGTAGAACAAAGGTTTGTGCCACTTTGCATAAACACATGAAAGCATCAACATTGCTTCCATCTCCAGACAAGCTATCAGTTCCAGTCTATGCTCATCACTACCACTAGAAGCTGTGCCTGGCAGGCTGGGCGTATGTTTGGCAGAGAGGTTATACTGAAAGCAGGCAGCTTGATATACAGGATGGAAATTCACTTTGTGGCAATTTCTCAGATGGTCAGATCTGCACGTTGTCCTGGAAGATAGCTTCAGCTAAAAGCAAAAGCAAAAGCAAAGCAAAGAGTCACAAAGAAATCTCCAAGAATCCACTTCACATGCTTTGGCAGTCCCACAAAAGAGCAATACCTCCTGTCAGACTATCACATCCTCACTCATTAGCTTGCCACTGACAGAGGAGTTCAGCAGCCACAGATAATCTGTACCTGCTGCACATTTATTTTCCTTTTTTTTGAACAATGAGAGGACATAGATTACATCAAGTCTGAGTTTATAGTGCTGATAAATCACACTTAAGGGAACAGTGAAAACATCACCTATTTAATAAATATATGTTCATATCTCATATCTAATTGCTTCCAACGGGATACTAAAAGCATCCCATAGAGAGAAGGGAGTACATAAGTCACAAAAAGTAAAAAAAAAATCTCTGTGATGCATATATTTCTCATGAGTCATAGATAAACTCAAGAGCAACAGTTCTTTTTGTCATTTTGCTACCTACTGCTGCTGTCAGGTGAATGAGGGAGTGAGAGGAATGAGGGACAAGCATGGGGAGCAAACAGAGAGGAAAAAGCACCACTAGGAGTTAATATAACATAACTTAAAGCATAAAAGAGATTTACATTTCCCAAACCACTAGATAAATAACTCTTGAATTGACTTACTTGAACAGAAAGGGTAATAAATCCCACTACTCTTACAGAAAAACAATTTACTCATGCTAGTTCCACCTACAATTCGTTTGTTTACTTATTTACATACCTACTTTTAAACTCTCAGGTTCTACATCTTCATACTATCATCAATGCTATGCCATAGGTTTCTGGGAATGCACTCAGTCCCAGAAGTTTGGTCTTATTTCAAGGCTAGTGCATTCAGGCTTTTGACTTTATTGGCATTTGTGTTTCTCTTTAGCACAATTTGTTAAAATTCAGCTAGCTTCATCATTTCTAAAATAACTGATCTGAAGTGGATCTTACACAGTTCCTCACAAAAGTGATGAGTATGAGTCACTCACCACCCTCTAGTTCCAGCAGCTGTACAAGCAAGGCTGGTATCAGAAACTGAACATGAGCAAAGAGGACTGGGCCTTAGGTGAAGCTACATATTTCTGGAGAACTTAAGTATCTACAAATTCTCAGGTTCAGCAAAAAGATCCTGATAGACAGAAGAATTAAATAAGCAGTATTTTTATTATTCTCTAACTCTCAAACACAAGACTTCACACCAAACTGTCTCATTAACTTCTAAAATGATCACTGAGAAGAAAACTGCTTTTTTTTAACTTCTGATCACAGAGATAGGTTTAGTGTTTTAAAGAGAAAGCAATTCATGTCCATTTTGAATTCTTTTAGGAAAGGTCTACTTTTGCCATATAAAGATAAGGCAGGCTTTAGTCTCCCATCTGTAGCAGAAGGATCCTTTTCACTTAGGGAGATAGCTGGTTGCAGATAATGAGGCTGACTGACAGCTTGGGATACACAGGGCTGAGATATTTACCATTTTGGGGTTCAAACATGAACTAAGGCCAGAAACAAAGGAAATGTACTCCTGGTGGCCCTGTATAAGCCATGCTTATAAATTACTTCCTGAGAAGCAATTTAAAAGCTTGGCTGTCATATTTTTAGGGATAGATTCTTGCTGCTCAGGTACCATGAGTGCAAGACTTACTCTAATTCTGAGATCCTCCATGAAGAATCCAGATGCAAGCAATATGAAACTTCATCACACACATTTGATGTCTTTCTGAGGCAGAGGGAAGGTTAGAAAAGAAAGTCCTACAATACACAGAAAAAAATTTAATACCATTTTTCTGGGGCTTAGAATCCCTTTAGCCTTATCTTCTACAAAGGTCTTAGAAGTGTCTTAGAGCTGTATAAGTCAGTCCTAATTTATTACTTCTTGCTGTTACTGTTTTCATTCTCTTTCTCACTTGACATGGCCCATTTGCCAGGCTGAATGAATGAGCACAGAGCAAGCAAGTAAACTTCTTCACCAGGAGGTTTTGTTCTCAAGACCTCTCAAACCAAGCAACACAGACTTGCTTTTGTTGAATAAATATGTAGGCTGATACCCCATTTATCTTCATTTGCTAGCATTTAAATTCTAGCAAAGGAATACAGCACTACACTAATCAGTAAGAATGATGCTATCATTATGTTGTTCCAGTGGCTACAAGATAATTAATGTTTAGTGATAGACACATTCAAAATAACATTAATTATGTTATTAATGATTTTAATTAACTTCAAATGCTTCTGTGTTTTCCAATGAGTTCCTATATCTAGGAATAAAGCTACCCACAATTTGTAACTCTTAGTCTCTTCCCGATTTTCTTTTCCCAACAAAGGTTTACACTGAGCTCAGAAAAGGCACCTCTGGAAGTTAACCTGATATTAATTCTAATAACTTTTTTATTCTATTTTGTGTTTGGTTTTGCTTTCTTGTGGGTTTTTTGTTGTTGTTGTTTGGCTGATTTTTTGTTTTGTTTTTTCTTTTTGGGGGGGGGTTTGTTGTTTGTTTTTTGTTTGTTTTTTTTTTACTTTGTAACAGTAAAATTTGAATAACAAAGAAATTAGGTGCATTTATGTCAGTATGTTTCACCATAAGTCTGATCTGTGGCATGAAGTCAGCTCTGGACAGAATTTTTTCACCATGAGCAGAAAATGAAATTAAACGCCTCTCTAATAACTTTAAAAGGTCATTTAAAGATCTTGGGAAAAAAGATTTTGTTGCAAGAAACAGGCTGAAACTCCTATAGGCTGACTGGTTTATTTGTCATCTGGGAATGAAACAGATACATATTTTCTCCTTATCTTCCTATCAATTCTCATTTGAAAGTACTTTTCTTTCAAAGTAGACATTTTTGTTGTTTAAAACAGCTCTTCTAACAGTACCATGGAGGTTATTAACTGATACACAGAGGAAAGAAGAGTTCCTAGGTAGTCCAAGCTCTTTTGTAACATATGCCTCAAACATGAGAGCCTGAAAGAAGGAGAAAAAAATCCTATTGTTGTGTCTTCTGATTATGGCTTCTCTTGTAAAAACTATTTCAAAATGTAGATTATTTGGGAGCAATTAAGAACAGTTTAAAGTCGCTGGGGCTGGTGATGGAGGAGCTTTTTAAGCAGCATTATATTCAGACTTGTCAAAATATACGTAGCTGAATGTTTAAGACCAGGTCTAATAGAGTAACCTGAATTATAAAATCTGCCTTTTCTGCAACTATTCATCTCATTTTTAGACAATAAGCCAATATATAAAAATTAAATTATTGTATATTAATGTATAACCTATTCCACAAAAAATAGAACTGCACTGCCATGCACCTGAAATATTTCTCCTCTTTCTTAAATATGTGTACAAAAGCAGAGAGTATAGAGGCAAGTTCAGCACTCAGGGTGCCACACAATCCAAGTGAGGGTTCCTTCTTCAGCACTCTTGTTCAAACAAACTACAAAGCCAGGCTTTACTCAGTTTCAGGGTCTTCTTCCTCTTTTGGAAAATGGAAACTCTTGATATAAGGAGCTGCTGCTTTGTGTAGATAAGTGATCAGAGAATGTGGCAGGAAGAACATAACTGAAAATTGTTGACACCCAAAAGCAGTTCAATGATCAGAAGTGCAGAGGCACCACAAATACCACTACTTGCTTTTTATCCCCAGCTCCCAAAGCTCAAGCAGCACACCACTCTTCCCTTGTGTCTAACTAAAAACCTTGTGAAAACCTTGTAAGTACACCTGCCTCACATCACCTTGATCATTTTGGGTGCAAGATACCCATGAGTGCTCTTTCACACCTAGCCCAGGGTCACAGCAGTGCTTTGGAGGTGCCTTACTTTTCCTGGCAGAACAATTCAGTAAGCCTTAGAAAGAAGTTCTTGACATAGTCGTCTTACATATGTAGAAGAGAACTGTATGAGAAGTTCTGAGACAAAAATATACAACATGAATTACATAATCTTTGAGAATTTTGTGTTCATAATCTTTTGTGCTTGAGCAGAACTTAAATTTTTCCACTGTGCACAGCTAACACAGCTATCGTAGGGAAGATTAAAACTATATTTCTTTCATTAGTGGCTGTTTTACCTCTCATTGGTTTTTCTATCCACTCCTCCTGTTTTATCTTAATCAGATAATGATTCTTCATCTTGTCCCCTGCAAACAGAGCTCTGCAAAGAATTTCTGAAATTGATGATTCCACTTATATAAAATGAAGAGATGAGGTCTGATATTTTTAACTGCCTAGAGATAAAGTCTTATAAATGTCGTGCAGGGAATGGACAGCATGCATTTTTCAGTAATGTAAATAATGAGTAATAAAAAGAAAATGAACATACCTTAAAATCCTCCTTTAATTATGTTGGCTAGGAATTCATATTTTGCATCTTAGTCAAGACAACTGATGAAATCAGTGCTTGCTTTTCCTCTGATAAATTCATTCTTAGATATTTATAAGTTTAGCACTACATTTTAACACACAGAACAAAAATAAAAGACTTCATATATCCATCCTGACATGTTTTCAATATTATTTTAATGTGTGCATTTTAATTTTATCAACCTCATCATGTTGGGTTTTAGAAACTTCAGTTTACTTCCAAAAAAAACAACACTATGATGTTTCTGTCTGTAAGACTTTCTCTACTGTTCCAACTGAACAGTGTATGTTAAAGAAAGACTGAAATCAGTGAGCATCAGTCAGTTCTTGGTTTCCATGAACCTGGATTTTACTCTCCTGTAAGCAGACACTGCTCATTTGCCATAGACTTGACAATGCACTTCAGTGTCCTACAGATGTGCCACCTACACATCTCCCAGGACTCCTCGTGGTTCAAACACTCCTACCTGCAGCCACAAATGCTGGGCTAGTGACTCAGCTACCTCTGTTTCCTCATAAACCAAATTCCTCAGATAAGTCTTTACTCTGATGGCAGAATCCATTACTGATCTTATACTGGGGATCTGTAAAAGGTTATTTCCTGAATACAGCAAATAAAAATTTTACCTATCTTTCATTAGTCCAAGCAAAATCCAAAAATAGATCTTTATCAAGTTACTTGTAACTATAAGTAACTAGTAACTACAAGTTACTAGATCAATTCCTTTGCCTCTGTTTCCTGCAAAATTTTAATCTCCCAATCCCAGGGTCCTTCTTAACCTGTCCCTGATTAAGGTCCACATTATTCTTCTTTGGCAAACTTAGTGCAGGATTTCAGCTGGCCCAGCTCATTACACTGATCACTGTTGGAATAAAGATAGCCATATCACAAAGGGACCAATTTTCATTGCATCATTCAAATCATTGGTGTCTCCACTGCCTATCCATCACTAGAAAATTCATCACTCCCAATTAGAAGCCCTGCTGTTTCTACATCATTGTGCATGTTTGAAAATGACATTATTCATAACATGTTCCCCCACAACTTTTGGCTAACAAACAGGATCTCAGGGGAAATCAAATTGACAGGGTTGGAACCTAGATAATAAAAGCTTAATTATTATAAGCAATGATGGTTATTTAATAATTGTGATCTCACTGGGAACAATTTCGAAGAAGAATCACTTTTGCTTCATTGCAATGTGTGAGTGATGATTCTAATAAAGGCCCACACGAGGAACTCCCAGCCTGCTTCCCACAACAAACATTAATTACTGTTCCACTAAATGCCGAGGCTGGGAAGTCAGTGAGCAAGGATTTCAGCTGTGCTTGGCTGGATTAACCACTCACTGTAATAGAAGAGATAGTAAAGAAAATTAGGGGCTGCTACCTACAGGATGAGGGAGACTCACGGATGGTCTATTCTTTGAAAGTAAGGAAAACAAAACCAGCCTAAATAAACCTATTGTCTGGAAGTGATGAAAGTACCAAGCTTAGAAAATTAATTGCCATTACAATTAATAGTTTTAATTAATAGTTCTTAATTTACTTCACACTTCCTTCTTCCCTTTTTCCCTAGCTCAGCAGACATGTGACTAATGATGTTTTCTCTCCCATCAAATTGGAGAATAAACACAAGTTTTTTCAGTGTGAGATGCAGGCTGGAAATTAAACCCTGCAATTGTGAGTCCTGAAGGCAGGAAACGAAGTCAAACAGGAACAGACAGGGCTTATTTCAAAGACTGATTCAAATGTCCTGTTAAGTGGAAGCTATCAGTAAATTGGAAGCTATCTGTTTCTTTCCTCGATTCTAAGTAAATTTGGCTTCCTGGGTAGGGAGTGGCACAGGGCTACCTAAAAATTTTAGTTACATTGCCTAAAAAAAAGAATCAGGCAGATTTCTAAATGCAGTACTGGTTATGCTAATTTTGAAATATTTGCTTTCTTATTTTATTTTTTTTAAAATCTTCTGTGTAAAAACACTTATGTGAAATCCTCTGCCAAATATATTTAAAATGAGAACAAAATATGTAAAACAATTTTTAGACTACAGTATTGCATGTCAAAGAGAAAAAATTGAAAAACTTTTGTTTACCTCTCTGGGTAAAGCTGTTCTCTGGCATTTACTGAGTCAAGATGGTCTAGGTGCTCTAAGTCTCTACAGCTAGAAGAAGATTAATAACATTTAAAAGGCACCAGAGAAATAGAAAATAATGTGCTGCAAGATTGGTGTCAAATTTATGTTCTCAATCAAACTTTGTCAATAATTATATCTGGTTCTTTTATTCAGTCTAGAGTAAAAATAGACATAACAATAATTTGTTGGTCTAAAGGAAGTCTGCTCTGGACATTAAATGAGTGAGATCAACACAGGACAGGACACCATTTCTCACAGGGCACAGGTTAGGGAAACTGAGCAATGGGAAATTTGCTCAATGGAGACGGACAGGCTACAACCCACAAGCCAAGTGATTCAAATTCTATGAGATTCAGTACCAAAAATAAATCACAAATTTTTTTTTAACTGGTGCATGAGCCATGCTGTAAAACGGAAAATAGCATTTGCACACAGAAGAGCTTTTAAAGAGCAGCTGTTCTTTATGGAGACAAGATATCTTGTGCATTTTGAATACATACAGAGCATTGGACATTTTGAAGACAGCCATCTCATCATAAGTTGTGGGGAGATGTATTTAGGAACTGGCCAAGCGCACACAGAGCCAGAAACCTGCAAACAGAACTGTCTGGAGACTGTGTTTATGCCCATACCCTGCTTTCTAAAAAGAACAAAAATAAAGAAAATCACACCAATAAATTCTTGTGAAGGTGCTTATGGATTTTGCTGAGAAATGTTTGAGAAAGGGAAATAGTAAATGAAAGTGGACCCACTACCTCACAAGTATTCTCAAAAAGAGCTTTGTTTTTCTCAAAAGAATAAAAGTGCAAGATGATTTTCTGCATTGGTAAAAGTACGTTACAGTCAGTACTACAGCTCATTCTTTAAAAGAAAATAAACCCTAAAAACACCTTTTATACCACAGATGGTTTCTCTTTTGCATTGGAGAATAACTGAAAAAAAATATTATAATTACTCTTACACAAATTTCTTTTAAAGTGTTATGGTCCTGCAAAGATGTGATGGGTCCAACCTAACAAAAAATACTCCGTGTAGACCTCCATATTTTTCAAATCACTATACAAGAAACAGATAATTATCAAAACTAGCTGAAGTTGATAAATGAGGGGAATGCAATAGATGTATTGCTATATAATCCAAGATCATAAGAGACCAGCATTGCTGGGGCTCATGAAATCACACAGGAAAGATTGATTTCAACTGCATTGAATTTGAAGCACTTCCATAAAAAATGGAAACTGATGGAATGGCCATAAACAAAGGTCAGTGAAAATGCAGATAAACACAGTTCATCACAATGAGCTGGATGGGTCCAGCAATTACCATATCGATCACTACTACTCTCATTTAGCAACTTCATCAGCACAGGGAAAAGAAAGCCAGGAATTTACGGCATTTATTTCTTTTTAAGTTTACTTATTTAGACTCTTTTCATGACCCTGTTGCATTTGCCTCCTGCAAATATTCTAGGAGATTAGTTTACTGGAAGAACTTTACTTCATTAAAATAAAGAATTTTAAATGAAGATAAATGCTTATGGAATGCAAATCAATAAAAAACCCTCGGTACTTTCACCAAGAAAGAGGTTCTGGAATCACTGCTAATCCAGTCCAAAATAAAAACAGCCTGACCTCCAAAGGCACCTTTTCATATACTTTAGAAAATAGCTTAAATGGAAGGAATTAAATGTTTGAGCAGTTTAGTTGTCCTCAACCTACCGAAAACAATAATTACTGGAAAATTATGTCTGAGAAAATATTGTCCTGTTTGTTCCAAACAATGTATTTTGGAATTTTGATAGTTCTTTCCTGTTCACGTGGAAAAAGAAAAAATAGCAAAAAACCACGAAGATGTTGTTTACTCTAGACCTGTTTCATTAGTGCACTCCTATGCTTCAAAACTTAAAGAGAAAGACCACACAGTTTAGTCTCTCACAACTGCTAAGACTGCTCTTTAACAAGGTTCTGGCAGAAATTACTTCTATTCCTTCACAGGGACATATTTTTCTCTTTAATTTCTGGTGCATTAATGACATACTGACATTCCTCTTTGCCATAGTACTTGCCAAATCTTACTTAACACCAAAGCCTGGATTTGCTTGTTACTGTAGTGATACTTTAAAGAGCCTTCCCCTATTTTATTATTTAAATAGCCTAATTTCCTCCAAAGATCCTGAAAGAAAACTGCATAGCACATTTTTCAGCTCTAACCAGATCTGTAGCTGTGAATAAATCAAAGGCTCACCCTATGATAGTCATTAATAATATCCACAATACTTACTTCCATGGATAATTCAGAAGAGAAAAAAAAAGACGAAAATCCTCCTGTAAATTATTCACTTCAAATTATTCTCCCACATCTCATTTCCATCAGTAACTGAATTATCTATCTGCATAAGGCTTTTTTCTCCTAAACCCATCACTATAGTATTTAAGAGCTACAACACACGATGATCATTGGAAAAATAATTTAAGAACAAATTGTGCCACACTGAATCCTTCCTAGCTAAAATATGCACTGGAGAGCCTAGGTGGGGATGGAAGAGCAGTCCCAGACTATTTGGCCTACCATCTGAGTTTCCAAAAAATGCTCCATAAAGCTTCCTTATCAGCCTAAACTCACACAATATCTTGCATTATGTGAGCCCTTCTTGTCTCTATAATGTTGTAGATGTTATAATGTTCAACTCATCTTATTGTTAGATTTGTGAAAGAAAATGTTAAATCAAGTTTTCACCATCTGCTCAGGGAGGATGGATCCTATATCCCATGATACGGTTTCCTAAGCAAGAATAAACTGAAATATTTGCTGTATCAAAAAAAAAATCAGATTTTCTGTCTGATACACAGACTTCCATAGATTGGATCCTGTGCATTGACTGCAGTTAATGGTGATTTTTCATTGCAGGCTTTAGCTGCAGAATACTCTGGTAAAATGAACATGGACTCGGGCATCACACAGTGCCATCTCTTTCTCTGAGCATCACAGCTTGGCTGGGCAAGCAGTAATCCTTGTAGGATCTAGTTCTTGTGTACTTTACTAAGAATAGTAGGAGTTTAGCTTCAGCCATATTTTGGAAACAGCGTGTTACATGTGAATAACACAAAGTAAGGAACAATATGGTTTTGGCCTATACAGCAGGAATTCTGAATGAACATTCAACAGGAAGGATTGGAAATGTGATATTCACTTACTGTGGTAAAACAAAAGCATCTGACTTTTGGTTTGCCATTCATAGTCTAAGTATGTGAAAATTCAGATATAGCCAAGCCAGATACTTCCTTCTGGCAATTCAATATCAACTTCCATTTGGAATCAAATGCATTTGCCAAAACAATTTTCTTTTAAAATTTGTCTGCTAATAAGATTGTTCTTAAGGCAAATTCTACACTGAAATCTTTTGCAGCTGTATTATTCCTATTTTCTTTCCAATGATTGTATATCTCTGTTTTAAATAATATTTTTTCCATAGTTAAGGTAGAGTCTGCTGGAAGATTTTATTCTCAGCCCTTTATCTACCATTTAAAAAAAGTCTGGGTTATCCAAATGTAATTGAAAACCTTAGAGCAGGACTCTGGGCCATCCCTACATGGCAGCAGAGAGACAGTGGTCTAGTGGAAGATGTCCCTGCTCATTGCAGAGGGTTTGGACTAGATGACCTTTAAAAGTTCCATCCAACTCAAATTATTCTATGATTCCATGATTCTACTGCGGTACATTAACAGCAGGATTTGTGGTGATCTAATTATTCTAATATAAAGCAAACAAACACTAAATATCTCACTAATTGCCTAGCATCATCAGAATCTTACAAATTCAATGATACTTTGAGTATTACTGATTTTTTTTCTGTTTTTTTTACTATTGGCAGGTAGACATATCTCTATCATTACCTAAATGATTGTTTCTACCTCTTGGGAATGTGAGTAATCAACACTATTAATAAAAACTAAGGCATGTAAAACCTAGTGTCAGCTGACACTGTTTTTAAAGGGGGGCAGCGTTGTTGAGTCTAACAACTGTGTTTGACTTTAAATAGCAGCTGCCTTGCCAGAAAAAGGCTTCCCAACACATTATCCTCACACAAAGTTATCGGATAGCTTGATGATTAAGACTTTCAGGTCTAAAACCTGATAGCTGCCTTTTGGGATCCAGATTGCTGGGCACTTGACAAAGGTCTGGAGCTATCATTTTGTTGAAGGCTAGCTGCAGAAGCTGCCAAGAAAGTGAATCTAATACTGAGCTGTCATCCTGCCTGAGCAAGATTGATAGTATCATCAATAAATCCATAAGGTAAAAGCAGAAATATGCCAATCAGTGGTTCTTGTGACAAAAAGGCAAGAGTGAGAACTGCAGGCAAGAGCCACTAAGGAAACTTATTATGAATTAAATTGCTGATAAATGTTATCTCTGGCACTAAAAAAGAGAATGAGCTATGCACAAAGCAATGACTCCATAAGAAAAGTGGGTATCAGTGACAGCTCTTCCTAAGACTAAAAGGCTGTGCTGAGGCATGTGACTTCACAAATAATGGCAACTGTTAAAACAGGAGCAAGAGGGAGGTACAAATACAATTAAGCAATGCAAGTCAGATATTTTATCCTGTTCTTTTTCTTGCTTTCATACAAAACACAACAAAATTCTTAGCAGCTGATTAAGAACACTGCATGTTTAAAAATGTCTGCATATTTAAAGGTTTTCATTGCACCAGAAAGCAATATTGAGTAACATCAACCCAAGTTATGGACCTGAAAACAAATACATTAATGTGAAACTGTCCCTGAGTTAACTAAATTTGCTGCCAGCCTAGTCTTGCTAGTGCAGACATAAGGAGGATCCACTAACATGGCTGCATTTTATAATCAGAAATATTTTTTGATGTAAAGGATGTGGACATTACACCTATTTAAAATGGATGACTGCACCAAGTTTCACGTACAGCATGTAGATATGCCCACAAATTACAGCATTTTTAGTCCCATCCAGGGAGAGGAGACCATAATTTTTGGTATAAATTCTTTCTGTTATCACAGTGGCAAACAATCTACCTGATTTTGATAAATATTTCAACTTCATAAAAAAATTCAATTTTCACTTATCAACATCTTCAGGGCACTTTTTCAGTAGTAACAGACAAAAAGAAATAACAGTAGCAACATATTTGGTTTATACATAAATGCACACAAACCTTTGCATAATTCCAGGCAAATTATATGCTGTACATCTTCCCTTCCTTTCTATTCCATCTCTCTGATTCACTCATGATGTTCTCCTCATATTTTGTAAACCCTGCAGTTAAAAAGAATAGTCATGATTATTACTGAAACAATCACAAAACATACAAGAAACACAGAGACAATTCTTCATTGTTGTCCTTTTCTTACCAGTGTAGGAGATGTTCCAGTTATCCAGACTGCAGCCCATGGCGGGAGTTTGTACTGCATGAAAGTGAGACTCACAAGCTGAGAGCCAAATGAATCTGTTTATTGCAGAGTTGAGACAGTACTTATACACTTAGTGTGAGAATCTTTGTTCAATCATTCGCACACAACCTGGTTGCAGGCCTGTAATAAATCCATTGGCCTGACAGTTTGTTAGTTTCCTCAAGGTTTGCTGGCTTTCAAAGAAACAAGATGCCTTTCCTGCTCTCAGATAGTGTGTAATCTATTTTCTCTTGTACTTCCCAGGGATTAGCTACAGTGCCAGGCTTTGCCATTTCCTTACGGGAATTATCTCTCTATCTGTGACTATAAAACCCAAGAACAATAAGACCTGTGACAGTATAAACCTTCAAAGGCTGGATAAGATGGAGAGGGAAGTTCTATAGAAAAAGACATACTAAGTGGTAAGCCCATCATTTAGAGAGAGAGTGCCGTATATTGCACGGGCTTTCCATGAAGACTTGCAATTAGAAAGACTCCAAGCTTCATAAAATGCAGATATTGCAAGATTAGGAAAATATCACAAAATGTGATTTTTAGATTATTGAGTATTTCACAGAAATACTGTAACCAACAGACCAGTTACTTTGAATGAATGGAATTAAGGAATACAGTGGGAATGTCAGCTCTGGGAAATACCAAAGAAGAGAGAAATTTTTCCTCTCATATGTCAGATGCATACAGAGAATTGCATAGAAATGCTGAACAATCACATCTCTTTGACAAACTTTAGATGAAATCTCTTGTACCCTAACACTACCAATATAGTTTCAGCATCTGAAAGGAAAGCCTTTGGTTATTAGGTCATATCAAGAAGTCTACTCATAAACAGGAGGTGAGAGGACAATCACTCTTGTGGACTACATAACACAGCAAAATATTCAAATTTTGCTGAAACTTTGTCTCTGTTATCCTGCTGAGGAATTCCCTGGGGGAAAAGACTAGGGGGTAAAAAGATATAGCAGAAAATACAGTTTCTGCTCCCTGGATGGAACAGGGTCAGAACACCCAGCTTCCCACTCAGGGGAGATACAAGAGAGGGGGGAGCATAGCCAGCTCTGTTGAAGCCCTTGCAAAGGAGGGAACTCAGCTGTACATTTTTTAGCTGATAAATTACACAGCAGCTGAAAATCAAGGCAGATAACGAGCAGCATTCTGCTGTTGAATCAGTGACATTGCTCTCCTTGGAGCAAGGCATTTTCCCAGCCTAAGGTCTTTTCAGATGCTGTATTGAGATACCCACCCCAAAGTATGACCACTCCTCACTGAGTAAGAGGTATGACTAAAGTCACTCAAGCTCCACTGAAACATAAAGAAATAGTATAAAACTGAGTTTAGAATGGGGAGAATTTAGGGAAGGCCCCATTATAACTTCTGGTATCAGTTGATGGGCTGAATGTGTCCTCCCCCATGGAGACACCTACTGGGTAAGAACCCTACTCTCTTGCACACTGAATTATTATTTTGAGCCAGCTTGTACTGGTTATTCAAACTAGTTTGTATATTGCTTTGAATTGGTATATTGCCATGAATATGTTTTGGACTCGGTGTTATAGGCTATGGAAATACTTATCCTGATTCTGTGAAAGCCAGAGGACACCACATAGTTTTGTCTGTGTTTATAAGCAACAGCAAAGAAACTGCTTTGCTGTTCATTGCAGATGTTTTCTGTCTCTCTGCTGCCATGTAGGGATGGCCCAGAGTCCTGCTCTAAGGTTTTCAATTACATTTGGATAACCCAGACATTAAAAAAACTCAGCAAACTGTAGAGAGAAACCACTGGTTTCCACTGCATTGGCCAGAATCTCCCATAATTATTGATTTAGGGAAGAGACAAAATTCAGAGTTCATCAAATTAATGTCATTGCAGTCATCAGGTCCTTATGGCTGGGAAAGCAGCCACCCTCTGAGGGTACAGCTAATGCAGCAGCCCAAAACTTGCTGCATATCAATGTGCTGCCTTCAGCCCTGTGCCTTCACTTTCCCTGCAGAGAGCAGTGTGACCACCAAAGTCTTGGCCCTGCTTTCCAACAAGCTCCGTAATCTTGGCATAAATCTAAGGACCAGCGTTGCCAGGGCTTCTCACACAATTTCCTCAGAACAGTGATACTACCATCAACACTGTTTTTGTTCTTTTATTATTTAGCTACAAAACAACAAAAAAGGAGTAGGATATTAAGAAATGAATATTAAGAATATTTCATTTAACCACTTAACAGCACCCATTGCAAATATTGGGGTGAATATTGCCCTGCTGAAAGGGCAATAAATTGAGAACAGGGCAGCTGGCAGAAGGGATAGGATGAAAACTCTCAATCTATCTTTGCTGATGAACCAGAAGAACCAGAAAACATAATACAAGGTCGGTCACAACTGATCAGTTTAGTAGTGGTCTTACATCACTTTGTCCCCTGTATTTTCAGTGACCACTAGTTCAGAAGTTAGCTAGCAGAGGTTATATCTACAATAACCCCCTCTTATAACAGGATTTTTACCCAGGCTGGTGTTATATACTATATATCCTTTTTTTCTTCTTTTTCCTAATAAAACAATCATTTTAAAACTGATGTGAATATCAAAAAAACAAATTGGATATTCCTGGTCTTGCTGTCCTAAGCAAGTGAAACCTGCTTCCACAACTGCAGACCTAAGAGGCTTTTTGCAATGGAGAAAAGCATATGAAGCTGGCTCATGGAGGCTAGGACAGACAACTCATGCCTAATGCTCCCTTCACCAGTACACATGTGCCTGCATTTAGTCAGTGTTATTGATTCTCTGAGGTGTCTTCATATATTTATTGATACAGACACCTGTTTCTGAGGAGTGTTTGATAAAATAATAAAATTTAATACTTAATTACTAACCTTTGCAGAATAGGGCTGGAGATTCTGGTGGACACTGAGTTGTAGCTGAGCCAGCAGCATATTTTTCCACCATCAAGGATAATAGTACTTTGGCTGTATTAGGAAGAATGCTTCCTGCAGGTCAGAGGGGAGCTGATTCTTCTTCAGCTGTGCTTCGGACAGATAAAATCACACTTGGAGTATTCTGTACACTTCTGGGATCCCCAATACAAGAAAAACAAGGACATACATAGAATCATAGAATCATAAAATCATAGGATCATTTGGTTTGGAAGATATGTTTTAGGCCATTGAGTCTAATCATTAACCTAACTAGTGTTCACCATTAAACTATGTTCCCAAACACTACTACTACACATTCTCCAGAGACGGTGACTCCACCATTTCCCTGGGAAGCTTGTTTCAGTGTTTGAATAGCTTTTCCCTGAAGATATTTTTCCTGATATCCAATCTAAACCTCCCCTGTTGCAGCTTGAGGGCTAGTCATTCATCCTCTTGCTTCCTACCTGGGAGAAGAGGCCAAGCCCCACCTCACTGCAACCTCCTTCGAGGTAGCTGTACAGAGTGGTAAGGTTTTGCTCAGTTCATTTCTCTCCAGGCTGAACAACCCCAATTCCCTCAGCTTCTCATGCCAGAGTTCAGCAAAAGGGCCTGGAAGGAAGATGATAAAAAAGCTGGAGCATCTCTCCTGTGAGGAAAGGCTGAGGTGGCTGTAACTGTTCAGCTGGGAGAAGAAAAGGCTCAGAGGAGACTGACTTGCTCACTGCCATTCAGTCAGTCAAGTAAAGCCTGGTGTGACTAAGAGCATTTTACAGCTCAAATGAAGGTGATGCCCTACCAAAGCAGACAGTCATTCCCAGAGAATACGGAGAATTTCTAAGAGCTGCTCATTTGATTTATGGACACATTAAAAGTATTTCAAAGTGTTTCTCCACTGTATCCAAGAGTTTCTATTCTGGTAAAAAAGTCAGGCTTGTATTTGTAGAACTGCTCAGTACTGTGTTTTTCATCTACTTTGAATACCTTTTGGAAAGGTGTGAGAAGAGCTCTGCTAGCTTTGGCAAGGGTCATCTGGAAGGAGAATACTCTGTAGGAGTCATATGTGGGCTAATCCACAGGAGGCTGCATCCTCTGCCCTTTGGTACCTGAAGAAAAAGGTAAAGCTGTGAGATACCTTAGAGGCACTCTGTGAACTGGTGTGTGAGAACCTGCATGACAGTAGGGGAAGGTGGGGATTGTATGATCCAGCCATGAAAAAATCAGAGTATGAAAAAATCACAGCAGGGCTATTTTAGGGTTCTGCTAGTTTGGTTTTTTTTGGTTTTTTTTGTAGTACTACTGTGTTCTAAGTGACATAAAAGGTTTCAAGATTAATTTTTTAAAAATATTGACTTCTAATCACATGTTCTATGGAGATATATTTTTTAAAAATCATATTTTAATAGCTATAAAGGGGTTCCATCAATTCATATGAAACAAACAAATTAGTCCAAAGAGAGAACTGTGCATGACTGATGGATGAGTTTATGTTGATTGCTTTTGCCAAGTTTGGAATCTAGACAGTTAGACACATATACACAGCAGCTCTGTCAGCTCCCTGGAGCACCACTTAAAATGCAAAGAAAAAGAAAAAAAGCCATACCTCTCACCAGATGCACAGGGAATCTGAAAGACAGGCTTTTGGCAAGCCTAGCAAGAATTTAGCCTGCCACATGAGGTCAAATGATCTTAGAAAATGAAACCAAAACTACACATCTAAAAGATGATGATCTAAATTCATCCACTCCTGGACACAAGCATGGCATTATGGCTGAGGAATGGCTATTGTAATGTTTCTGGATGGTTAAGAGAGTCTCTAGGTTCTCTTACAGCTGCCTGATTATATTTTTCATCTAATGGATACAGTACTGTACATACTGAAGTAACTGAGCAGCAGTCTGAGGGGTAGAGAGACATTGTCTGGCCCATTGTATTTCCTGGAATAATTTCTGTCTCACAGACAGCTGATTGCATTATACAGAAGATTTTGTGACCACATTACGATTTTGCGATCAATTCTGTTGACTAACTGGCTGCACTGCACCTTGAATTCTTCTGAATATCCCCACAAATAAGTGGTATGTACAGACTTGAGCCTTGCCACTCCTCTGTTTTCCTATGGCTGTCAATTATCCTTGTATTTGAATAATGCAAAATATTATCTCTGTTCTGCATCCCTATGTTTTTGCAACATCATAAAATATATAAACTCTCTTTCTTTCACCAAGTGTTTTTGTCATGGGATCTTGGTGCTGACTATTATTCTTGATTACCATAAATCAGATGGTCCCATTACAGCAATGCACTGAGACTGGATATTACAAAAGGTATAAGAGTAATGATTTATGAGAATAGAATTCAGCAAGAAGGATTTTTAAAAAGGGAAATGAAACTGTCATGAAGAATGCAAGTGTTCAGTGAAAAATGAAATGATAGCATTATTTTCTCGTGACCTTTCTTTTGTGGGGGGAGAAGGAACTGTTGTTGACATCAGCATGTCTTAGATGATATCCTGAGTCAAATGAAAAATTAATTTGAAAATACAATAGAAATAAAGATTAATACACTCTTGGCCATGTGGGACATGAACATTTCCGTTTGCTACCTGTGTTGAAAACCTGGGTTTTTCTTTTTTAGGAAATAAGCTTTTGTACCAAGGATTCTGCTCTTCCCACCCACATGTTTTCCCTATTATATCAGATCTTTAAAACCAATATTTTCTTAGATTTAATTTTGTCAGAAAGCTCCTCATGAACAGAGACATATGTGAAAACCTACACAGTGAAAAAGAGATGGAGGTAGCTGAATTTTTTTTATTAGTCTAGAATGTCAATGAAAAATCAATGGAGCACCAGGAGAGAGGGCTGGTATGATCATATATTTATCAGAAGTTTACATCACCTTTTTTGTTTTTTTCACTAAAGATCTGAAAAGCAAAATAATAAGATCATTCACTGCAGCAAAACCAAGATCACAACTTTTTCAGCAACACCATCATTGAGTTAAAGCCATGATTAAATGTGAAATTGCTCTATCTTTGGCAGTCCGAGCTAACTGCTCCTCATCAGACCCTGAAAGTCTACAGCCACAGTATGAATCACAGTAGGTCACAGTTCTCAGTGGATTTTGGCATCCATGTCAGTCACTGAAATTGAAAGTATGATCACTCTGTTTCCTGTTACTAATAACAGAATTCATTGGGAAAAAAGTCTGAACCCTTTAAAGCTGACAGAGCAGAGTGTAGAGAGATCCTTGGACAGAACTCCAAGTGTGCAGTGGTGCTCTGATCCCCCAGGAGCCTGCAGTTTGGTTGAGGTGATCTTTGCTGGACTCATGGGAGAAAACTTTGCATCCATGTGAATGAATACTGTGCACTTGCTGATCTCTGGTACTCTCCCTTCTCTTGGGAAGAGTCCTTTGTGAGACCAGTGCTGAAATGAGAACTGGCAGCTCTGTGACTTCTGTCAGGGGAAGTTGTAACAAACCATTACCCTTTGTCCCTCTCACGCGAGGCAGATACAGCAGACACAGCCATATTCAGTGAACAAGGCCATCTCTTTTGTTGTTCTCTTGCTCCTGGGGTTTTTTTTGTTTTTTTTTTGTTTTTTTGTTTTTTTGTTTTTTTTTTCCAGAGCTGAAATTTTCAGTTCTAGCAGCATGCAAATTGTGTGAGTTTTGACATAAATTATTGGAAGTTACCATGTTGTCCTGTTCACACAAGTTTAGGACAGTTTACATTCCATGTAAATATGCAACTTAAAGAGGGAAAATATGAGTAATGAAGCAAAGGTGCTCAGTCGGGGCTTGGTAAAATGCATCTTTTCAAAGTTTATTCATTTAGATAAATATAAGGTACCAGTTCAAGGAAGACAACTTACAACAAAGAACAACATTTCATTGTCTTATTTTCTAATCGTACAATTTTTCTCTCATTTGAAAACATCTGAAAACATCTACATCTGAGGCTGATGAGATTTTGGGTCTTGAAAGTGGAGTGGAGAATTAATTGCAAAGACACATGGAAGGCTACCATCTTCTTGAAGAGATCTGCCTACAATACTGCTTGCTATGCAGTAGGATAAGGATCCAGAGAGCTACATCACTCAGGAACACCAGTATGAAAATGGCTGAATGCATGCTTAGCACAGTCCCACAAGGCCAAATTAAGTGTGGCTAAATGCCACTTCAAAACTTTGGAAGACTCCAAATCACTTGTGGTAGCTGATATTGTTGTCTATTGGGACTCTACAGCCACACATTTAACCTACTAGAATATTTAACCAGTTAAGGAAAAGGATGTTTGGAAAACACAAAATTGCCTGCATTATATTGAAAAGGAATTCAAAAGAAAATATGGTAAACTCAACTGGTCAGAAGGAGGTT
Source organism: Ammospiza caudacuta (assembly GCF_027887145.1). NCBI lineage: Eukaryota > Metazoa > Chordata > Aves > Passeriformes > Passerellidae > Ammospiza > Ammospiza caudacuta. The sequence goes on along the minus strand of NC_080598.1, from coordinate 46,372,978 downwards.
TCTTTCAGCATTTAAAATATATTTGGGATAGACAGACAAGCTTAAGCATGTCAATAAATAATATGAACAAAATCCATAGGAAAAACAGAATTAGAGTCACCAAAATTGTAAGGATACCAGGGCCTAAAGTGCTCCTTTCATGGCTCCAAATCAAGCAACTCCAGAACCCCAAGACAGTACAATAAAAACCAAGATTTACAGGCAGCAAGATGTTGGGCAGATCTCATGTTCAGTGACCTGGGTTTTTACAGAGTTAGACATACTGGCTACATGGAAAGCATCTGGGAGCATTCCCAGGCACTGGAACTCAACCATCCATAGTAGAAAACTATTAAAACAGTGCCTGTTACAATTTTGGCAGGTCATAACTAACTTCCTCCCAAGGACAGCTCATTCCAGAGACATTTCCCAAAAGGCAGTTCACATGCAGCAGCGTATTTTGGAGTTTATGAGAATTTGTTAGCACGGTCAATGGGCCATTGTGTGCCAGTTGGCCTAATTGTCTGGGAATGTTTCTGGGAATGTTTAATATAACAGTTTATTTGTGCCCAGTATTTTTGAGCCAATGTAGCAGCTCACCACTATCAAAAGAGGAGGATTTGTTCCTTCTCCTGACTACTTCTTATATTCTCCATCATACCAGTTCTGGTGCTTGTCGGGCATTTTTCTGGGACACTTCAACTCTGTAACCTGGAGAAATCCATTTGTTTCCTCTTGCTGGAGCAGGTAACTGCTGGTTTAGAAATTGGAATCATGTCATTGCTCAGTCTGGCAAGCACCAACACCAGCTCAAGGAATGCATGGCTGTTTCTGGAAAGGGGAGAAGAGTGAAATCCCAGGGTGAAGTAGAATCTCTGCCCCAAAGTGCCAATGATGCATTAGGCTGTGCCTTGTGTGAATTATTGAGATGAATTCAGACTGTTATTTCAAGAGTGGCCTGAGCTGATGTAAGCCCTCACTGCTGCTGCAAGCAGAGGGTCTTTTTGGCTGCTTTTTTCCAAAACCTCATTTCCAGTATCTCCTCCCTCCCTTTTGCCAGCACAGCAATTTGTTGACAGCTATGAGGGAGCTGAACTGAGGAAATGACCCTCGGGAGAAAAGCAAATCCTAACTTGCTGTAGTTCCTTGCATGGCAACAAGAGCTTCTGCCAAAACAAGGACCTCGAGTAGGGGCAACATTGTGGAAGTAAAGCTATCAGACTTAAGTAAAAGTTGGGGCAGAAATATCAGGATTCATCATCTTAACCTGCTTATGGAACTGCAGTATTGTGTATTTCAAGAGGCATTTAAAAACCTTGAGAAGGTATTCAGATTAAACTATAGTAGAAAATCACTGAGAGGAGGAGAGGGCTTGTAGGCATCCTAAATATAGATAAGGATTCAAATACCATTGTAAAATGAAAGAAAGTTTGCAGAGATTTTTTTATGGCTCTTTTTACTTCTGTTATAAAATTTGTGTTCTCCTAACAGCATTAGCTGTCAGCTCCTATTAAAAAAAAAAACAAAAAAACAAAAAAACACCAAAGAAATCTATCTCTAACAGGATATGAGGCTCAAAAAAAAATCTTGAAAGTTGTTTTGCTCTTTATGACAATCCAGAAACAGTTACTACAAACAGCTTTGAGGTGCAACAACCAAATTAATGCTAGTGTGACATTTTTATTACATGCAATTGCATTTTGCAACAGACAGGAGCCATATTAGATTCTTGGAATTTGGATCCAACTCCAGAACATCTCATGGAGTACTTTTCATTATGCACTTGTGTAGGCTTTTTAGTGGTTTGAAACTGTTAATTATTTTCTTCCAACAGACATAGTATCATCTACAGAAAAAGCTTTCTAATGTTTTTTTCTTTTTTTGGCCTTAAGCCTCCCATACATCTTTTCCACTGGGAATTTAAGACTCAATGCTCCTATTGATAACTTTTTAACTTTTTTCCCAACCCCTTTCCTCTCAAAGAACTTCCCAGGCTATTTAAAATAGTATGCAGTGAAAATCAATACAGTTCTGTTGTTTTAGCTTTGCCCTATACTGATTTAGACCACTTGGAAACTATCAGGGACAATCTTCCAGTGCTTGCCGCCCAGAAGTGTTCTGCCAGTTGTGTCATTCACTGCAACTGGAACTGTGATGCAACTATTTGAAAATAGAGCAGAGCTCAGGACTTCACAGCACCCACCAACATGCAGATCAGTTACCTTGTATGTTTATGAGTGAATTGAAGAAGCCAAAACCTGTAGGCAGAGGCAATAGTTCCTGTTAATCCAGCCCATAAAACACGGGGGAAAGTGGAAAAAGGGAGGCATAAAAGCTTTCAGGAGCAAAAGTTTTCTTCAAGCCTTCTTCAGAATAACCACTTATGCAGTTTATGTACGTGATTATATTTGAATGAGATTCTTCCATAGAAAGCATTTTTTATTGAGATATCAGTCTTGAGATATATTTCCCATGGCACACCTAATAATATTTTTGGTTTTAAAACTTCATTCCTACATGGATACTACTCCTACAGTCAATAACATGAGTAAAGGTAACAGAACCAGTGCTTGCATTTATATTTTTGAGATCAGAAACAAAATTATTCCTTTCTCAATTTTATTCTTCTCTTTTCTGTCTTCTCCTTTTCTTGTCCTGAATTTCCCTGCTTCTATCTTTCCCTCAATTTCTGAGATGATCAATATCCGTCTTCCTCTTTGGACAATTCCATTTACCAGTCCAGCAGAACATGCACCCAGAATAAAAAGTATTCAGTTTTCAGGATATATCATGAAAAGGAGAGAGTACTCCTAGAAGGAATCTCAAGATGGGGCTCAATATTCATGGCCATTGTATTTGCCTTTGTGAAGGCATTGCCTTCCTGCTAAGATAATTTCTCTTCATCATTTATGCATATAGAAAAAAATCTAACAGTAACTTAAACAGAGCAAGTATCTCCAACAATTCCATCAGAAAGCACCACTTGGAAGCCTGTCTCAACACAGCTCACCAGATGTTCTGTACCAGCGCCTGCTGTGCCCTTCAATCACTGCCTGCACTCCTGCTGCCATGTGGGTTCAAACGAGGGTGAAGGATAACAGCACCTCATATCCACTTACTCGCAAGATAACAGCAATCAAATTTACAGATTTTAGCTAAGGATTGCTTTATCTTTTGCTGAAATGTAATCATAGCTGTTTCAGGGGTGACTCTTTAACATACAGTGTAGCTATAGATTAAGACAGGAAGATAAATTATATTTTGAATGTCTTGAATAATGGCAATTTCATTAGACTAAGATCAGCTATCCAAGCTGAAACAGATCCAGGGCATTAGATCTAACATTTCTGCTTTAGGAAAAATTCAACAGATCTTCTCTTGCAATAACTATCCAGCATATCATCTGATGTCAGAGCATATGAAGATATGCCAGGCATACATAATTAGAAAGCATATAAAATTCAAATGCAATGATAATCATACAATTTCCAGACAATAACAAAAAAAATGCTGAAGTATTCTGCATTTCCCATTACTAAGAATGTTGCCATAAAGATGAACCTAATTGAAGTATCTAGTTAAACAAGCACAGAACAATTCCAGGTTACTCAGCTGATCCCAAGGTTGGGCATTCTTTCATCTGTGCCTGGGGTTCAGAGCTCTAGAAAGGGACAGGCTATGCCTTCTCCCCTCTGTTACTGATACCTGCTGCCTTCTGTGTCTCAGCAGCAAATCAAGATACACACAAAACACAAGAAAATTATGTCTTCCAGCTTCCGCAGAACCCCAATTAAACTCCATTCAGCAGCTGAGAGCAGCAGAGAAAGCAAAACTTGCATCTGTTACTGTTGCTGCAGTTGGAGGTGTGAGCTATGCAGGAGATTTGCCAGACTCCTCACCCTCTGAGCAAACCAGAAGGGAGAAAGATGAACTGATGCCAAGGCATGAGCTGTTTCCAAATGCAGCAACCTGTGCAGAACCAGAAGGTCACAGTCTGCAGCTGGCCCAGCTACAAGTGAGACAGAGGGAATGGTCTTAACAAGCATCAAATTGCCAGACAGGAAAAAGAGGCTTGGGTGCTAATCTGTTCAGAATGAGGAGCTGGTCTGGGATAAGCTGACAGAGAGGGTGAGAAACATGTGGGAACTGTTTGTTCCTTTGTCTGATAGACACCCTGCTTCAACATTCTGGTAGACTACTTAGTCTGCTCTATACATCTGGGATATATTCACCTCACACCTCCTTTTAAGAAGGGCAGGATGTGAGATGATAGGGACTTCCACTGCTTTGTTTTCCAGTCCCCTCTGTTCTGGTTTTCCAGAATGGCCCCCATCTGCTCCTCATCTGAGCTTTTGGCCCCAGTTTGGCTGTAGCATTGCTTTGACTGTCACTGACATCACTGGATCACAAACTGTAGTCTCCATGTATTTCCCAAGGCACTGCTTCCATTTGTCTCTGTTTCTTGTAAAAAGCTTTGCAATGAAATTAAAACTTAGGAAACTAGAAGGTATCCTCCAGTTTCAGAGATCACAATAGGAGTCTCTCAAGTAAATATTTGTCAAAAGTAGAAGCTATTACTCTTAGCCAGTTGGGTGTTTTACAAATTCCCTTCTATTCATTCGCCTTTAGAATTAAACTGTGATTGTATTTCAAAGATATATGAACTTCAAGAAGAGATATTTTATTCTCTCAAAGCCCATGCTGAAGCTTCAATAAAGAATAATTTAACTCAGAGGAAAAAGGATTTAAAAAGGAGAGAAAAAAATCTCTTAAACAAAACTGCTTTCATTTCTCTTTAGGGAAGTTCTATACAGAATCCCGGGCTGGCTTTCCAGAAGACTAGTACTTATGTTCAGTTTTAAAAAACCTATGTAATAGATTTGGAGAAGCCTTGGTCCTGAAGCACAGTTTATTTGATTTTCTTCTCTTTCCAAAGTAGTTCTTCGCCACGTTTTGAGACCAATCAGATCTAGATTGTTTGGGTTGATGACCATTCTCTGTTGGGCTGAAAATTATAGCTATGACTTTGGCATACCATGCTCCATCACTAAAGATAATGAAAACTTGGTTGGCATCTTCAGTAGAACATAACCATATGTTTAAGGAGCACCATGGGTTCTTCCATCTAAAGCTGGATATATAAATGCCATATGATCCCGGTGGTCATGACAACACCAGGAATGAGGCCATGTGGTCAACTCTTTCAAGGAACAAGCAGTCTGGTTTGAGGGAAGATAACACTGAAGTGCAGCAACAAGTAAGGATTAAAGAAGTAAAGGCAGAGACAGCAGGATTTATGACTGCAGACTTATTGACTAAATGAGCCATAAAATAATGACTCAATATTCCTCCAAGTAACAATTAGACATTGCTCTTTAATAGGAAAAGGCAATCAAAATTCACAGACACAGACAGTCTAGGAGAGGCAAACCTGGACCCTACCCAAAGCCTCTGAGAATGGAGTGCACAGAGCTTCATGGAAGATCTCCTTTGGGACCTTCACTGCAAGAGAAACATCTCATTAAGCAGGCCCTTGTTTTTACATCTTATTAGGGAAGTTAGAAGTCTCACATTCAACTCTTTCTGACTCTTAGTCTCCTGAACAGTGTGATTTCTTGGCTGTAGCAATGGAAACTATGGAATCTATGAAAACTATAGGATTAAAGGACTAGGTTTCACCAGTGGAGCCTGGGTATCCAATTTTTCCCACTAAGACTATCTACTACAAACAATCCCTTGGCTGAAAAATAGTTTTCACTCTGCACTTCAGGCTTTTGACAAAGGCTGATAGACAGATGGCAGACAGCGATATCATTGCGAGCCCGCAGTGAGAGGAAGCTCTTTTGTCTGCTGTGAAAAGTTGGTGAGTGCCAATGGGCACCTTTTCACTGAGAAATATACTGATGTTCAGTGAAATTATCCAGGGCATTATATTGATATGCAGTGATCTTACTTGGTTTCCCTGGATCAGCAGCCAGGCTTTTGGCTATCTCCTCATTTCCCCTTTTAAGCCAGCCCTAATTCCACACAGTGATTAGTGCAAGGCTTCTCTAAATCATAGGCTCACTGCCTTGCTGCTGCTGCATGCACATGTCACTGATCTTCCTTACAAGTGTGGTGAGGCTGCCCACAGATCCAGGATGGGTAATTAAGGGTTTGTGGGAATTGCTCCATTTTCAAATTAGTATTGTTTTACAGAACAGATATCTACATGCTGATAATAGAAACCTCTTCATCAGTGCTGTACAAACACCCCATATAAAAAGCCAGAGTGCATACAAGCTTCATATCTGAATACTGTCAAGTTCTGTCCGCCTTTTTTACACCAGGTATGTGACAGTGCACCTCTGTTATTGTAGGAGAGTCATTTTTGCAATTAAGTGGAAAGCTGAAGCCAAACAACAATTAAAATGCCTCAAGAATATTTTAAATTACTAGGATGTAACCACGTTTCTCTCTCCAAACTTTGCTAAAAGTTTAGGAACCATTTTAAAGTGTCTGAGCAGAATCAGAAGACAACTGCAGATGTCTGTTCTAAAGCCTACACCCTACCATATCTGTCCCAGCAGCAATATGTTTCACCACAATTCTTTACAAACACCTATATGTGGTGGTTTCACTTAAAAATTAAGCAATGTATGGCTTCTCATTTTTTAACTGAGATCCCAGCTCTGTATTTTGATATGTAAGACATGTTCCAAGTAATGCCCTTCACTACCTTGCTGCAGCTCGTTATGAATATGAAACATGTTATGAGGTTTGTTGGGCTATCAAGCTGGAGCTTTGCTGTCCTAATAAATTATGGTTCTTTTTCTTCCCCAATCCTCTTTTTTAGCCACTGGCCTATTTGATACCTATGACATTCTGCCTCATAGCCAGTTTTCTGGAATAGAGAATTTGTTGAACAATTCCTTTAAAATTCCTGACGTGAGAGGGTGCCAATGCTTGACTGATTTCTGAAGTATTGCCATGTTAATAAGGCAGCCTCCAAATGAATGGCATAATCTGAAATATAAATAATAACCAGGTAAAATTTTGCTAATGTAATCCACTACTTTAAAAAACGCAACATGAAAACATTCTAAATGGAGTCTGGTATTTTGTTTCCTTCTCTGATAAAAAGAGGTCAGATTGCTCAGTGCTCTTTCTGTTGCAGGCTGATTTGCAAGCATCACCACCTTCCCAAACACTCACAGATTCTGAGGGTGATGGACCTCGTCAGGAAAGTGCAATGTGATATCGAGCTGCATAAATTGCTTTTTGCATCCCCTCCCCTGAATGTGTACAATTTACAGAAGGAAAAAAAATTGAAGAGAAAATGCTGAAAAATGTTGCTTTTCCTGGGCACATTCCTTAGCACATTTCCGCTGTATGCACTTCTTTCACTCAAACAAACTCTTTTCATTTTGCCTGTTTCCTTGGTTTATTATTATTTTTCTCCCTACCCATTTTAATTTCTTTTCTTCCTAAAGAGCTGTTTTCAACAGCTGCATCTCCAGCTGTCAAGTGAATAATTCAGGGGAAATTTCTCACCATTTCAAGAATTGTTCCACAAAACACTTTCAACAGTCAAGTTTGTCAGAAAGAGCTTCACATGACAGCTGCATGCACAGAGTGCTTTATTAGTGGACAATACAGCTCTTTGCAATGTGTGCTTAACCTTTTTTCTCTTTGAGCAAGCAATTTATTGCAGATATACTTACCACTGCTGACAAAGATCCTGCCCCTGAGGACTTAGGTTTTCAAAGCTCTTCCAAAGGATCTTTGACACTTTTTTGACTCTCAATGAGATTTTCTAAACATACCATCCAGCACAACATACTGTGAAGCAATGTAAATTAATGTAATTATAGAGAGTTCTCTAGATAAGGTATTACAGCTGACTGTGGCTCTCTAATCACAGGGAATCAGCTGTCAGTGTTCAGCAGCTAAAAGGTTTCCAGTACCCTTTGTACTTATTTAGAGCTTAGAGCATGGTTCTGCAGCAGTACTGTGTGCAGTAGTGATATATCCCCCATACATATCACATAGTTTAGAAAATAATTTTTAACAACTGAAATATCTCAGAGTTTTTCAAACCCAAGGCTCCCAAGTTCTCCTGATATAGCAGAGAAGCATGGTGTTTTCTGTGTAAATGGGGATAGGTAACAGATACCATGTAGCACGCATCGTTTTCGAATGCTTGGAATTTGGTTTGAGAGACAAATGTGACAAGTTTTCCCTTTCTTTTTGCTAACTGACCCAAATACAGTCCTCAGATCTTTGCACTCACCAATTAGCAGATGTTTTTATTTTATTTAAGGGTTATCTCTTAAAACTTAGGGGCCTCCTTTCTAACAGAAAAATTTTGTCTTCTATCTAGCCTTGTCAAATACCACTTCTGTATCAAATAGGCCGACATTCAGGATCTGTAATTACTGCTGCTGTTTCCCCCAAGTGAAATAGGATTTTAATAAAAACTTAGTAAAAACAAATAAAACTCCACTCCTCTGTCAACAATTAAACATGATTCTAATCTTCATTTCTTGAGACAGTCATGTCTCAGGCATGGCTTGAACTTGACATACATTATGATTTTTTTACTACATCCAGTGCTTAGCGCGATAATTCTGGTCTTTATGTTTGACTCTGACTTCCTTGAGTAATACCTGCTCGGAAGCTCAGAGCAGATATTCCAGGAGCACTGTGCTGTCAGGGACACTGTAGACTCCTATTTCAAAGCTTATTTTACATGGACAGTGTAGACTTCTATTTCAATGGTTATTTTAAAACTATACAGCTATTCTGCAAAGGCTCCTGAAGAAACAGAGCCACACAGTCTTTGTTTGTGCTTGAATATCTACTGTACGTATCACAAAAGTGACCCTGAAGGCTGATAGTGATACATCATCTTACTGCAGGTGATAAAGTTTGCCTTGGAAGATGGACTTTCAGCTACTTTTCAGAAATCAATGAGTCATAGGTACTGTTAGTAAGACACTCCACAGCATCTAAAGCCAGTATTAACAATTCTCAGCTATCACATGGATGGTGACCAAAAGGAAAAGCTATAAATTTCTTCTCTGCCCCTCTTGTCCAGCCCCACGCTGAGGCAAAAGCTGATCATTATCCTATTGATTCTGGCCAGCGATGGTGTAGAGTAAATCACAAAATCAGATAACCTTGTTTTCCAGCCTTTGTAAACTAATTATGTCCATTAATCACAGAGACCTCAGAACCTGTCCCTCACACTGGAAGAATTTCTGCAGCAGAAACATCTTCCATTTTCTTTCCAATTTTTTATTGCCTTGCTAATGCAAAATACACTTCATTATCTTTTCTCAGCAGGTTAATGAAATGAGTGAATCTATTGCTAAGATTGATTAAGAAACTTATGAAAAAGTTTCAAAAGTATCAAAAATCAAAAGTCACCCTTTTTTAGCAACAATTCATTAGAATCCACTGGAAAACATAATATACAGAAAGAAAAAATATTGTGTCATCTCTGTTGATTCACACTAAATGAAGAATCATCATGGGCATGCTTCATATTTTTCTCAACTGTTATATGAGTTGACAGGCCCTATTTTCTGCATGAAAAATTCCACTACAGAAATATTTTATTTCAAAGCAAGGTTTTGTGTACAGAATTTGCACAGAATGCTAAGCTGAGAGATCAGAAGCTTTGTAAAACACACTCTTACAGGTTCACTGCATTGCCTCAAGCAGATTCAATATCAGACAGATGGTAAAGGTGCAGTCTTTGTTTGATTAAGGTTGACATACATGGACCAAATCTTGAAATGGAGAGCACAGGAATGGGTCTCAAGCAATGTTCAGTGGTGTCAGACAGCCAACTGTGAAATGGGACCAACCATGGAAGAGGAGTTTATGAGGCCACAGAAGAATAAAGGATACAGAGCAAAGAATAGAACAAGAGAAATGTAAAGTCATTTTAAAAGAGTGTGCAGTGTAATTAGTTGGGGATTTTTCCATTCATTCAAGTTGGGGGTTTTTTCCCCAGTTAAAATGTTCTCTTTTGCTAAATTTCAGTTGGATAACTTTTGCCAAAAACGAACAGGAGAAAGACAAAGAAAGGGGAGAGGAGAGGAGAGGAGAGGAGAGGAGAGGAGAGGAGAGGAGAGGAGAGGAGAGGAGAGGAGAGGAGAGGAGAGGAGAGGAGAGGAGAGGAGAGGAGAGGAGAGGAGAGGAGAGGAGAGGAGAGGAGAGGAGAGGAGAGGAGAGGAGAGGAGAGGAGAGGAGAGGAGAGGAGAGGAGAGGAGAGGAGAGGAGAGGAGAGGAGAGGAGAGGAGAGGAGAGGAGAGGAGAGGAGAGGAGAGGAGAGGAGAGGAGAGGAGAGGAGAGGAGAGGAGAGGAGAGGAGAGGAGAGGAGAGGAGAGGAGAGGAGAGGAGAGGAGAGGAGAGGAGAGGAGAGGAGAGGATCAATAGGGCAAGGAAGGCATGGGAAGGGAAATATGTTTAGAGAAGGATTTCTCTGTACATATGTCCCAAAGTTCATCTGAAATGTGGGAATCTGTATTTAAGCATTCTTAGGCAAGCTTCTTTGTTTCTCCTTTAGGCAAGTCTGCCCAAAAGGTAAAATCCAGCCTGAAGATCTGTTTCAATTAGGCTGCCAAGGTACAATTTGACTTTCACAGGTATGTAGGGATAAGACAAGTGACTCCTTAAAAAAATTTCCAGCATTTCTTTCTATGTATTTTAGATTTCAGGATTCTTACTTTAAAGCCCCTTTACATAGCTGCAATGTCAGTCTCCTATTACTACAGCACAAACACTTCTGTTTTTTTCAATTTGGCACTAAAAATAGTTAAGATTATAGAACACTATCAGAACTATCAGAGATTTCTTGTGTTTATCTCATTCTTGTAGTTTTTATGTGCTTCATTCAGTCTGTGAATGTGTGTGCCTAAGGAGAACAAGGCAGCCTTGCTACTTGGCTTCCTTACACTAAAAGTCCTTTTTCCTCTTTTTAAGTATAAGTGAAGAATATCTTAGTTTTTGTGTTCTGGATCCAGAAATATTTCAATTCAAGTGAAACACAATAATATTTTTCCAGAACTCATTGAAGCTATTACCAAAGCATAATAGGGCATCATGTAATATAAATGTACTTGTTTTACAACTATGAGCCAGTGAATGTTATTGTGGTTTTCTAATATACTCAGAAGAATAATTCAAAAAACCCAAGCCAAGGCTTTTAAAAGAGCAATGGAAGTTTTTTGCTTAGCAGTATCATTTGCAGGAATATATATATAAACTTGGAAATAAGTTAGTGCACTATATGTTGATGAAGGCTTACAATTAAAATTTCGGTTATGCATTTCAAATACATTCTTATTTTAACAGAAATTTCAGTGGACTGATAAAAGAAACAAGTCATAGTATTCCAGCAATTTATTGCAAGTTCAAATAAACAAGAAAATTTGATAACATTTAGAATTTGTTACTCTACTTATGCTCTCATATATTAAAGATTTTCATTAACTATGGGCCTTATGTTAAACAATTATTAAACTATTTATTTAAATAGACCACATAATATATTTGTGCAAAATCAGTATCAATGAACTCTGTAGTTCACGCTTGGACTGTGCTTAGTATGCTGAGGAGTTGATGCACAATGTTCTCAGGCCTCACACAATCATAAAGAAATAATAGTTTAGATCACATCCATTGCTCAACACCACTGAAAAATAATCACTCTGAGGTTATCAACAGTCTCTTGTAGCCTTATGTAAATACAAACTTTTATCTAACAAATAATATAAAAAGCAGTGAAAATCAATAAAATAAAAGAGCAACTATATTTATTTCTCTCCCGTTTTAGAACAACACTGGGATCCTTAAAATATTTTCATGGCAAGGAAAAAGAACCAGGTCAGAATGAGAGGTAGACATGTGAAATGTTGGATCTGCCTTGTCTATCCTGGTGCCAAATCTAAGGGGTGGATGACCAAAAAATTTATCTATATTAAAAAGAACTGCTTGTCAGAGGAGGAATGAGAAGTTGTCTGTGGCAGCTTGCAAAGTGTGGGATCAACAGGTTGTAATTAATTCCCAAAAGAATGGAAATAACTTGGAGAAATCATATCAAACTAGAGCCTTGGGATGAACACAGGTGCACCTGTAAGTCTCTTCAGTATTTCACTGCAGGGCAGTAGCATAGCAATAATCATTCTGCCTTTAAAGTAGCTTTAAAATATATCTTTTTCAAAGGAGAGGAGCTCTTCAGGAGAAATACTTTTTTAAAATCATATGCTCAACAAAGCTTCTCTCAAGGCCACTGAAGGAAAGTGCAAAGCTTACTGGGCTTGCCTGTTTGCTTCTGTTGGCAACCAATAACATATGGTACATTAATGGCACATTAATGTCTTTACCTGAATTACTTGAATTACTGGAAATATCTGACTCCACTCCGATGTAAATGTAAACTGGTGTTCTTAAGGGAGCTTATCATTATCAAATAATCTGTTGGGTTGGAGCTTCCTTGTGGTCAGATATCTTGTACTGTGAAATTTATTCTGCTTCTCCATAAAGCAAAAGGTTCGGAAAACTTGCTGCAGATGGGAGAGAAAAATCTATAGGAAAATACATTGCTTCTTATTGAAACAAAAGCTGTTTCCTAAAGTCTGGAACCCTGAAATGAACCAATGTCTGTGTTTGATGTTATTGAACAGTTGGCCTATAGGATTTTGGTTTGTTATATGGGGGAGGGGGGTATTTTACCGCAGAGCAGCAGGAATCACAACCTTCAAGATTTTTTTTCCCCTAGATACAAGAAAAGATCAGATTTACAAGATTCTGCAGCAGGAATCATATGGACCAAATTAGGTTAGCCTTTAATAACCCTTTATTTTACAGCTCCAGTAATACTATGTGTGGACCATGGTCTCACAAACATGTCTGAAGTCCTTGATGGTTGCTAAAGTATTTTCAGTATGCTGAGGAAAGGCATGGAGGGACAGGTGGGCAGATCAGAGGCAAAGAACAATTTATACATAATCTCTTCTGCAAATAGACAGTTCTCCATCATTACACTGAAAATGTATACCTTGGGAGAAGTTACTGCACTTGGAGTTACTGTGCAGAACAGACATCAAGTTATTTCCCCTCCTGCATCCTGCACCTACATGTAACCTGTCATTCCCAGCTCATAACATGATAAAAGGAAGGGTAATGTGAAGGACAAAGGGACCGAGATCAGGGGAAAGCCAAATCAAAACCAAGCAAATCAAACAAAACAAACAAACAGAAAACCATCATGAAAACTTGGGGCCTGGGAGTAATGAGAAAAGCAAGGCAGTGAACAGTCATAGAACATGGGATACAAAATGAGGAGCCAGGTAGAGCGGGACACTCTGGACAGAAGGCAAGAGATAGTATCTGGAATTTACTCAATCTGCATTGGAAAATTTTCTTTCTGAATATTAAACACCTAGTTCCAGTGTGACAAACACCTGGCAATGAATTGATCCACAGAAGTCTACAAAGTGTTGGTAGCACAGTAACTGTCAGCTGTCCCACTACAAAGCCTGTGGGACTTGCATTTACCCAGCTTCCTGAATCTGAAATCTCATAAATTCACAGACTTAATATAATGATGTAGTGATGTTGGCTATTTGAAAGGAGTATTATTCCCCCCTGTATACTAGCATCTCCATATACTGTGGTCCTAGAAATTGCTATTCAGATAGGTTTTAGTGGCCTAAATAACTTTTGCTCACCTAAATGTCAACAGTACTTTTGAGAAGAGAAAGGTTATTAATTCAGCTCCTCAGTTAATGCCCAGCTAGTGTACTATAATGTCCTCTTGTCCCAAATTGCTCATACAGTTCAAACTGCTATTTTTCATTCTGTCATAAACTGTTGCACACATTTGTGTTGTTACAAATTGCTGTAGAGTAACTAAGTTTCAGTAATGCAGAATAAGCACTCAAATTTCATAGAGCTATCACCAGAATGCACACATGCTTTCAATACAGCTGGGCTACAGCATTCCATCAAAACCAGCTACAGTGTCCTAGGCACACACCTGGGACAAGCATTACAGACCCCTATCTCAGATCCTAATGAAAGGAAGTTGCATTAATTTCCTTGTGAAACATGCAAAAATACCAATTTGGATTAAGAATCAGGATCACTAAATGTCAGATTAGAGAGGTTTGAAAGATGTGAATTTTTTCAGCTGATGATTTGTTCCATGTTACAGAACTACAGCACAAGGTGCGCAAGGAAAACTGCCTTAAATCACCTTGCATTTACCACACACAGGAGCTTGCTGTTGAAGTGCTGTAACACAAGGTGATTTATGCAGTCTTGTCCCTTAGAGAAAGGCTATTCCCCAGCTAATGACAACATGCTTCTGCCCCATAGTAGTTCTGAGATGATTTCAAGTTTACTCCTGTGTGAGAACTTGAGATTTTAACACTATTAAGGATTAGTAAGGGAGGGAAAATTGCTGTTTCAGATGATGGAAAATTTGGTGTTGTTCAGCTAACAGTGAACTTTGTCACATAAAAAATAACAGAAGATGAAGGTTTGTTCATTTTATAGTGGGCATGGCTTCCTAGAGAAAACACGGGATCATTCAGGGAGAGGGAATCCTAAAGATGAAGATAATAGCTGCTAAATTAATTTTAGCCTAGCATTATATCACTTTGTCTACAAGCTTAGACAGATTGGTATGTCAGCAGACAGTGAATCCCAGACAACTTAACCTCAGGGGAAACCTTTGGACTCATACCAGTTGAGTCTCATACTTTCTATGGCAGATCCCAAGAGGGTTTCTAAAAGATCCACAGCACAAGAGAAAAGTGAGGCAATAGAGAACTAGTGATACAAGAACTCATTAAATAATTCATTTATTGAATACAGATTATTTTTCGTTCTGTAAATTTGTTAATTCTCAAGACATCATGGTGAATAATTACCTTAATAAGATACATTTCATGCATGTGAATATCAGCTAAGTTCCATGTTTGCATTTTGCTGTGTTTCAGTGGTCTCTGCCTTTACTCTCTCAAGAAGAGCAGCATACCTGCTTTCCTCTTGTGCCAAAAGATAGGTGGGAGGATAACTGCTATTAGCATCAGATACACAGTTGACAGTGGCTCACCAGAGGAATAACTCTTCTAATATACTCATGGGTTTTATTATTTTTATTTAGTTAGTTTTTTCTCTCCAGCAGGAGAAATTGTTTATCCAAAAATCCTCGAAACCCTTGAGCTTTTATTCCTTTTTGAAAAAAATGACAATATCTTATTAATTAAGAATATTCTTAACACAGAGACTATTCTGAGGATGAGACCCCCAAGGATCATCAAATCCAGTTCTTAAGTGAATAGCCCATGCATGGATCTAGCTCACAAGCTTGTTGTTATTAGCACTATTCTGTCACCAGATGAGCTAATCTCAGGTTGTGCTCATATCAAAATAGTTTATTTGGCTCCTACTCCAAGCCCATCCTCAGCTAGAGTTTTAGGGTGTCCAAGCTTGTTCCCAGACAGACATGTGTCCGGAGGCCAGGTGGGCTGAGAGGCACACCAGGAGGGAAGGTCCATTTGAACTGACCATCAGCTGCAGCAGTACCACAGTCCTCAGTGTCCAGATCAACTTGGCTCCAGGGCACATCAGGGAAACTGTCTCAGCCTACAAATGAGTAGTGCTGCTTCCACACCCTTCAGGTCGTAGCTCATGGAGCTTCGGTGTATTTCACACCGGAATACATCTTTTTTATGTTCTCACTTGTCAGGTTTCAGATGGCATTTCTGACAATGTGGTGCCAGCAGTTTGACTACTGAACACATGCTGAATTCTGCACACCATGTCTCCAGCTGGAATCAAGGGTCGTTGGCAGGTGACACCACAGATGAAATCTGGTTCTCTACACCTAGTCTTGCAACTGATGAGAGGTTTCATGTCAACACTAATCTCACTTCACTAAATGTGTTTATTTTGTAATGACAGCTTCTTTTTACAAATTTCTTTAACTACTTATTATGCCCCCTCTATGGCTGTGATGCACACTGTGATGAAGGATGAAATGTTGTTGCTGCATGGAAAAGGGGCCATTACTGTTTTAATCTAACATGAGTAGTCCAGGGTCATTTGAATATTACAGATGTAGAGATTAAAACAGTCTCATGTGCTGAAATATAATATAAAAATAACTATCTCTGTCTTCTGGAGCCAATTTCCAGAGGATCTTGTGATATCAGCAAGGGCCATCTTTGTAATCACGGAGAGAAGATATTAATTGTTGTTGTTTGCACACTGTCAGTTACTGAAAAATTAGTATATGCCTGTCAAATATGTCACCGAACATGTTAATAAATGCAGATGTATCAAATATATAATTGATGTATACTAGTTTCTGTGAAAAGCAGAAAGTGAGAGTCTTTCTTCAGTTTATGGCTACTGAAGAGGTAAGAAAAAAAGATGGGGAAATCAGGGTTAAAAAGAAGAGAAGGTAATATGACCTGTTTATATATTACAGAACTCTGAGATCATTAGAATAACTGCAAAGCAGAAGCATCTCAAACAATTTCTGTGCCACACAAAGATAGCTAAATGCAGTCTGATCTTGATATCACTTAATTCATTTAAATCGATTTTTGATTTCTAAATTTCTAGCCTTTGTGTAGAACAAATAGCTAGTGGCTGGTTCTAGTTGCAGTTCAAAAGGAGAATGCATTAAGCAGAATTTTCCTTCAGTTCTTCTCACAACTGTGTGTGAAGGACAGCTACAGTACCGGCCTTAAACACTCTGGGCTCTGGGAAGATTTTCAGCTGAAGTAACTTGGTATTGTGCCAATGACTGCAATGAAGCTATTCTGATATCTACCAGATGACAATTTGGCTCAGAATAATCAAAGTGGGTGAAAGCCCCAGCACTTTCCTAAAGGAGCTGAGAAACGATGACTGGCAGGTTCAAGCTGCCACAGCGAGGGCTGCAGGCTGCACAGCTTTGATGGATGACTTCGGTTTCACTCTAAGTGACACATATCCAAATTATTTGGTGGGCAAAGGCAGTTTTGCCTAAATACTCAAATGATCACTCTGACTTACATCCAATTGCTTGCAGGGGTGTCTGCCTGAATACCACTCAAACTTATTTTCTTTGCATCCCCATGCTCTTGAAAGCCATCATTGAGCCCCAAAGGGAAGTATTCTTAGCAGATATTTAAAGATGCTCTTTGTAAGTACAAATTTCTCATCCTGTTATTTAGTGTGGAGAAGAAAGGCTGTTTCCACTGCTCTTTGCAGTGAATTAGCTGTAGGGAGGCAGTCAAGAAAGCCAATTGCAAAAGACCCCTTTGCTTTTCTCCATGCTTGAAGGACTTGGCTTTGCTTTTTTTAAAGTGAGGAACGCATTTCTACCCATGGTGAATATAGCAGGAACTCTACAGTTTCCAAGTGCATAATGCTAAATCACATAATCTTCTTATGCACATTAGCTTGTAGTGTCTTGACTCTGTTCCATTAAATGCGAGCGCTGTTACAAGGACAATCCTTGTATCAATTGGCTACATAATTCAGTGATCAGACCAATCTGAGGCACAAAGACTTTATTAATGGATAAACAAAATCATCAAATGAGGGAGGTTTTTTATTTAAAAACTCTTTTAAGAACAGCTAATAAACCTTTAATAAACAGCTAATAAATGAGAACAAAAATTATGTCTGAAAAAGAGTTTGAGGGGTGGAAAGAATTGTTGGTTTCACTTAAAAAGTTCCCTGAAAAATTCACTGCCCACTGAAAAATCGAAGCACGTATATGCTACAGGCTGGGTCCTGCGTGGTCAGCAGCCTGGCTCCAGAACTCAGTTACCTCAGCAGAGCACAGAGGTAGTGGTGTCAGCTAACTGGCAAGAAAAGCAACACTTCTGTTGACAGGACTCAATCTCTCCCTGCAAACATGCACGTGTACCAGCTCACTCAGACCTGGCTTGGGAACTGCAAACAGGGGAAAATGTTGGTCCATGCAGATTTACTAAGAGATTCACATCTGTATTCATTTAAGGTCAGAATATTATTTTTTGTGCCCTGAAGTGTGTAATTCCAACTGGAATGAAAGCAAGTTAGGTTTTAAATATTTTTAAATATCTGTGATTTTTTCTGCTTTTGAAAAATTCTATTTCAACGAGTAATATTTCAAATATTTTGATAGGGCAATCTAAGAGAGGCTTCTAAATAAGAAACAGACTCAGAAAAGGACAGAGAATTACATTTATCAAGTTTTTAGGAAATTGCTTACAAGTCTTAGAGTTTAAAATGGGGAAATTGAGTATTTCTGTTATATGAACAAATCCTATATCATTTGCTGTTGAAGTCACCCACATATCAGATATGTCTGGCCATGGTGGCCAACTGAAGTTCAGAAACCCTTTGAAATTAAACCGTCACAAAGTTTGCTGGCTGCCAGAGAGTTCTTCATCTACAGAAGAAATACAAATTATGAATCACTAGAAAGTTTGGTGAACAAAACACATGTAAGTGTGCCAGGTAGGATGAAACTACTGAAGCAAGCCCCAGATAAAAGTACAGCAGTCTTGAAGGGTTCACAAATATCTGCTGTCCATAATCCCAGAACACAGTTCTTCCTGCAACAAAATATGACTACAGCAAAAGTTCAAAGCTACAACCATGCCATGAGGAGAAAATAAAATATTGCCTGTATGAAAGCAGTCCCCACTGGTATGTTAACCCTGCACACACAAATAAAATTTATCAGCCAGTCAGCAGATAATTATGCTGAAGAGATTATCAGGGTCTTTCATTTTAGATTATTGCTAAATGCATCCACTGTCTAGTGCCTTAAAACAAATCTGGAGCTTACTTAAATATCCTCTGAAGCAAAGGAGTTCCTTCCCTGCCCCTTGCAGGCAAGAAAAACCCACAATACCATTTCAGTCTTTTTGCATTCCTTATTTATCCACACCAAAGCTATCACCAACTGTGTTTCATTTTCCTACTGCAAAGTGTACTTGAGCTGAAATAACTTCAACTGTAGACTGCAGAAAAAGTAATTGAAGACTGCACTTTATGTTCTTTCCTTCAATAGTTTTAACTATGGTGATTTGTCCCAATTTAATTTGTGTTTACTGCAAATTGGACTCCACTCAGGTTAATTTTTGTTCACTGTGGTTTTCTTTGGTCTAGACACAATATGAGTCTTTGGCAATAAACCTTCTAAGCTCTACTTCTTTATGTGGCTGGGAAGTTTATGCCATTTACAAAGGCTTAATAAAGACATCCATCATAATAAAGTCAAAGAAAATGTACAATCTTTGTGCCCTTCTAGCATCAACATTATAAAAAGATTAATATTAAATATCATATAAAGAAAATAATTTTTTCCTGACCAAAAAATTATTATTTAGCATACCTGTTTGTATGCCAAAAAGAGAGATTTTTGGAACTCTGCCTGAGAAAAAATTACCAGAAATTGAAGGGTATTTTGTGTCTTGCTCTTTTTGTTCTCAGCCTACCGTGGATTTGCAACCAGGGGTTTTTTGTGAAGTTACAGGCAAGAGTTTCTCTTGTCTTGGAGTGCTGTACATTGCATAAGATGTCCCCTGGGGCCAAGTGACCAGGTGGGGGTGACAGGTGGAGTACAAAGAGGAGGCCCAGTGGGACTAGTAGCCTCCTAAGGCCAGAAAGAAGGTAAAGCAACTGGGAAAAGAGAACTCTCTCACAACTCAGGATTTATCCCGACAAGGAAGCTACTCAAAATATGTGAAGAACATCAAGACCAAAAGTGAAAGGGTCCAAACGGCAATGACACAGACAGGAGGGGAAAGACTGACCCTCAGATCCTCAATTTAAGTCTCAGTTCCTGAGATTTTTTTCTCTGATTTTTACAAGAATCAATGTGTGCTAGTCCATTGCTTTCTGTTCTATCAAAATGTAGGTTTAGAGACTGAAACTCTCATTTTTTTCTGCTGTTCTCAAGTTAAGGAAAACATTCACTTCAGAGCTCTTACTGACTGGAGTTCCTGTCACACAACTCAAAATTTATTTTAACAAGGCGGCTGGACAAAATTAAGTAAAATTTTCAAACAGGTGACCTCATTAAAGCACTGATCAGTGTGCAGACACCAAAAATAAACTGCTTACATGTCTAAGGTGTTCTTCCTCTAAAAAGATCTCAAAGGACTTTCAAATTTTATCTGCGATAGTCACTTCACCCACTAAATTAAAATGCCAGGTGCATGGTGCTTAGAGAATGAAAACGGAGTGAATAGCATTGAATACAGATACAGTCAGCTGAACCTAGGTAATACTTATCTCCATCAGTCCAGAAAGAAACAGCTGGAAATAAATGGAACATCTTTGCTGCTTTCCTGCTCCTGTTACTGTTTCTCTCTGTAACTCTGGCTTATATTAACAAGTTTCCTAGAGATTCCAAAGTTGTGAATTGCGTTTTTCTTTCAAGCCTCACATTTCTTTTACACAGAAGACTATTATTTTAAATATCAATATTTGCATTTTAAAAGGCTTGTTTATTTGCCTGACTGAAAAAGAAGACATGGAGAAATGGAGTGTATACATGGGGACTAGAGTGTGCTGGGAAAACTCATGTAATAATATATTTTCACAAGTATCTTGGTAAAAGACCTGGAAGGATGACATAAGGAGATATTGTTTGTAGTAACAATATCCATTTACAAAAAATTTAAGTATACAATATACAAATATGCTTCTGGGAAATAATCTTTAAACTATTTTCTTCTGTTAAACTTTACAAATATCACACTGCTATCATAACCATTCTAGGTTTTACAGGTTTTGCTACTACTTTTAGAAAGAATTGGTTGTAAAATTGAAGGTAAAAGAAGCAGGCAGAACTTACCACATTTATGCAAAAACAACAAAAAAGATTAAGTGCCATAGAAGAGAGATGGTAACAGCAGGATTTTTCTATAAGCAGAAAAGTCAAAATAATAAGCAATTTTGAATGTCAAAATAAATGTCTATGTATATTCAATTAATTGTCTTTATAAAATTGTCTATCCAACAAACCATAAAATATCTCAAACTCAAAAACCAAAAGTATCATAATTCTAATAAATACTGTATAAAAACCAAAACTAGAACATAAGCTGTGCATAGATTAAAACTGAACTAAATAATGACCAATGAAGCAGGAGACATTGGTGTTATATTCAGAAGCATGAATACAAAACTTACAGAAATAGTACAATATTACCTTGCTTTTCAGAGCATTATTTAGATAGTTAGGTCATACAAAGGACAGATGACATATTATTACTGATATTACATTCAGATTCTTTGCTATTAATTAGTTCTGCAGAAATGAAAATAAAAATTGTTTTATTTTCATCATCATTATTCCTCAGTCAGTCACAAAGTTGCTTTAATAAGAAAGGAAGCAAGCATTTTGGGTTTTAGAAGGGACAACTGAACATTTTGAATAGCACTGATTCATAAATTCTTAAGGCTTCCTTCTTCCTATATTTTTGTATGGTTAATTCAATTCTATAGCTACTAAAACTACATAAATTCTACAGCTACAACAAAAACTAGCCTTCTGAAACATCCAGAATAGAGATTAAAAATTAATTTAAATTAATAAAAAAAAATATGGAGGTTATGAAAAAGAAATCAAGTATTATTTTCAGATGGAAAAACATTTTAGTGGCTCAGACAGACACAGTGCTGCCAATATTTCTAGAGTCTACTCCCAACCTTGTTGAAGATTAAAACGTAACCCAGGTCACCTCGTTGTCCCTATCCAAAAGCACACAGCTCCTCTGAGCTATCTGCCAAACCTCCCAGTATTCAAAATGAAGAAGGTGCTTGTAGCAGCTGATTCATCCCTTCCTAAAATAGAATGAGCTGCCCTCTGAAGATAACTATTAACTACAGAGGACATTCAGGTGATTACTGTTGGGAGGTGTGAAATCCATAGTCATGGCATAAGTTATTCAGTTCCTCTGTGCTTTTATTTTCTGTCACTGGAAGGGATTAATAGCATTCCTTGCTTTTCAATAATCTCTTGTCCAGGCAGAAAAACAAATGAACAAGAACAAAAAAACAAGGAAAAAGAATTGAAAACTGCAGGGAGATTAGAGCTGTTTGTGTTATCATTTTGACATTTAACATGGCTTCAACTTAATTTACAAGTGAATCCTTGTATATAAAATGCTATACATGTAATAAAATACATTTTTTCAGAACTTGTAATACCCACTTAGATGTTGGGAGGGAAAAGACTGTTCCCTTCTTGGCTGTGTAAAGAGCTACTGTCACTTCCTTTGACTGCAACAGAATTGCTGGTAGTCAGCTATGGACCACCTGTCAGGCATTAATTTGTAGTTTTGGCACTTAAATCAAACTCATCTAAAGTGCTAAAAGAGACAGGAAGCTAAAAATGGTGCAAAAGTCAAATCAGACTCCGAGAAAAAATATGTGTGTATTTCTAGAATAGAAATACACACACATTAGGAGCTATTACTACAGAGCTTTTTTTAAAAAGTGGGAAAATTTTATTTATTCTCTACATAGAAATATTTTCCCTAGGGATCAGGCTAGTAAAAGGATCCTAACTTCTCTCTCAATTCTGAAGTCGAAAGAGACTTTGACAAGACGATATTCAGATCCATAGCCTCAAGTTCAAAATGAAAAAAAAAAAAAAATCTTCTCCTGATTTATCTATAGTAAAAGAATCCTATCCAAACTCTATTTTGGATAAGACTGATTTGATACTTTGCTTGGAAAGAAGGGAATTCAGAAGAGGACATTCTAATGCTGGTCTATGTCTTCAAAGGTAAATAAGATGGTCATGCAGTCCTCATGAGTATTGTCCAGTTTACCCATCGCCTGTAGTCCATCTGTGCTCATATTCCATCAGCTTTGGGTGATGCCTGGTATGATGTTGAGTTCTCAGTTACTTCAGCAGTACAGCAAGACTGCACAATCAAAACAAAACAGAAATATTCAGAGATTTACTGGTGTGATGGACGCAAGTGATCTGATTCTCCATTCTTTGAGGCACCAAATGTATTTCTCATAAATACATTCCCATCATCTCTTATTGCTGAGGTCTAAGGATCCTCATTGTCACCAGTTAACATTACACAGCTTTCTCCTGGTATGTACTAAACACTGCTGTTGTTCTGACTTAGTACTAATCTAATATTCTGTTAGATGTATAATTTGAAAAAAAAATAAAAGGAAAAGAAATTAACCTAGATAAATTATATATCTATATAGTACCAGAAAAAAAAAATCATCTTAATCTGCAGCAGGTAGTTTGTCTCATCTTTGCATCATCATAGCCACAAATAAATGCACTTCTTGCTCTTGACAGTCCTGAAAATGGGGCTTAGGCCTGCAGGTTGGAACCCAGAATTAAGCTGATTGATCTACAATTCAAGTCTGAAAACTGAAAATTCATCTCACCTGCACGGGCTTTGGTTTGAATACAGTATGACCTCATTTTAGTATGGAAGAACCATCAGATTTTTAACTGTCATATCGCTTTTGAAGAGGTAGAGATCTCCAGATTGACATCATGTTCTTCTTTCCCAAAGAAATGTATGATGGCTTCTTACAGCACAAAGGGCCAACCTGACAATGGAAAAGAAAAACTTGTATAATTCTGTATGACAAATAATTACGTTTCAGCAAAGTTTTTTATCTAAAGTGTATAGGCCTAAAAGCCCAGCCAGGTGTAATGGTAAACATATACCCTTCATGCTCAGATACCTTTTTAAAACACACACAATACCAGAGATGTCAACCTCATAAACTGAAGTGATTTGACAAACACAGAAAGGGGAAAAGGGGAAAATGTGAGGCACCTGGGTGAAATAAAGGAAGTCTGGGCTTAGAGCACCAAATTGCAAGGCTCCTTGTGTGCTATTCAACATTTTCCTGTGCTAAAAGGCCACCCTAGATTTATAGCATATGAGGGTGTTTATAGTATAGACTATAAACTGCTCTCAGAAATATTTGGCACAAATGTATTTCCAAAGATGAAAAATGGCTTACAACCAAAAAGAAATTTAGGCATTTGAGGTCATTGCTTTTACATACTTCAGAATACCCTTGGCTTTAACTGAGCATGGGCTTGTGAATAACATCTGAGAGAAAGCATATCAGATTTTAAGTATAAAAATTTATTTCTACTAGTTTATTCTCTTTTCCTTATTTCCATTTTTATTTTCTAAAAATAAAAAGATAAGCTATGTAATAGTTTACCTTTTGGTTTTAGTTCCTGTAGATCAAAGTCTATAGAGGCCTAAAAAATTAACAGAGGGATTTCTCATGCTTGTCCTGGGAACAGTTAAGAATTAAATATTGAAATAAGACAGTCTAATTTCAGCAAAGTTCAACTGAAGGGATTTTCAAAGACTGTTAAATGATGGTTCTGTTAGGTCCATCACTTAGCAAATACATCACTTAGATCTATTCTGGGTGGGATAAAGCTATGCAGCTTGAAATGAAAAAGATGGTGATATTTGTGGCAATGTTACATTACTAAAGAACTGTACTTTAAGAATCAATTCATTTTCATGCAGATTCTGTATTTGGGAGGATTGTTTTAATTATATAAATGCAGATAATATGTACCAAAAAACAGAATAGCAACAAAAAACTTCTTAGAACTTTTCATCACAGATTTACTGGAAATACTCAGTGAGTTTGAAGTCTGATCTAGATCTTCAGGTTGCAAGCAGCAGCCTCAAGGAAAAAATGCAGTAAGTACTTAAAAGGCCCAGGAGAGTGCTGGAGTCTAGAACAGAAGATAAAACACACAAGCCAGAGGGCCAGGCTAGGTAGCTGCTGCCCTGGGAATTCATTCATAGCAGAGAATTTAACATCTGGCTGCCGCAGAGATCCCATGGGCTGCCATCATAGGTCCTCAGTGTCTTTCTCGAAGCTTGTCAAAACAGTCCAGGTCAACCCACTAAAAAGAGCAGATTCTTTCCTGTCTCTGCATCAGCCATGTGGTTTTAATTTCATTTTACAGTACTGAGGCTAGGCTGGTTTTCCTATTAATATATTCATTAAGAAAAAAAATATAGATAAAATAAGAGGGCAAAGGGAGTTCTTTGTAAGAATTTTGAACAACCACACCACTTTATCAGATTCTAACAGATGTCAGATTATCCCCCAGTAGCAATCTGGTGACTATGCTCACCATTGAAGCACACCAAAAAACACCCTTGTTAATCAGACTAACCAAATTAATTCAGCTCTGTTATGACTTGCTGTGGCTGGATTTTTTTCAAAATACACTGCGTATATTCATTAAATATGAAGAAATAGCCCACATGAATATTAAAGTGATGTCATTAAGAAGAGGAGAATTAACACAGCAAAATCACTGTAGTAAAATTTTTTTATAGATCATTTTAAAATTATATGTTCTTTCATATTTAGAGTTGTCCAGAAGGTACATGAAATACTAGACTCATAGATATTAATATTGTTTACAACACTTCTTAAGTAGATTATAATTTCTCATGGCTGCTGTGCTAGTGTAAAGTACTTTGACATAATTTTTAGGTAAAACTATATCTAAAGATCTTAGAACATAAGAAGGCTGATCTTGGGACAGACAAATATTGATCCTGAAAGAAGCTTAGGATATTTCTATTCCCTTACATACGATTATCAAAATAATTTTCTCTACAAATTTATCCTCTCAACATATTCATTGATATTGGGGATTGTGGGCCTGAGAGAGGGTCAGATTTGATAACCAGTACACCAGAACTAATCCAATTAATTCTGCCCCTAATAGTGCCTGTTGGCCACTGTTTACAGAATGTGATGGCTATGAATGCATCATGGCTAGCCCTAAATATAGAAGCCAGTATTAGCTGGTGCAGGTCAAAGCTCCCTCCATATTATGTAAAAAGGTTACATTTCTTAAAGAAATGGCCAGTTGAGAATGATCAGCTAATGCATTTCTGCATTTTCACTGATTCCTCCAAAGTTTTATCTTTTTTCTTTATTAGCATGATGTCCTTCAGATTCAGGATCAGAAGCAGTTTGGAGAAGCTGGATCATTTTCCTTGGTAAAGATATCTTGCTGTCATTGAGTTCTGAATGCAGAAGATACTAGAAGAATATTCTATCAAGGCATTTAGAGTCCCAAGTGTAAGCACAAAGACATATAAAACTCATTCATATGAACATCAGATGAATCAGGACATTTTCCAGTGCGTTTTTTCCAACCTGCATTCACCCTCTCTAGGCTTTCTCCTGAGCAGCATTTGCCCAATAACACATGGTGAGGCTTAACAGCAGCCCTGTTTTATCCTATCTCCTGCCTACAGGCACACAAAACTTTTCAGAGCAGTAGTTGTCTGTCCATATCAGATGTTATATTTTATTGTCAACACAGAGTATTTTAGCTCAGAAAAGAGATTATGTATTTCTTATGAAGCCACTAAGAGAAGTAGGGTTACACTACCCAGTTTATTGGCCACTCAGCTTGATTTAGTGCAATCCATGCCAACAATAAAAAAGTCATTTTTCCAAACACTGATGTGATATCTCTTTAGCTGCCTGTCAGCATCAATAAGAATGCCAAAGCAGTAGGACCTTTCACCCTAAGAAACCTTACAGAGGAGGTATTAACCTCCTGGAGATGTACACCTGAATTATAGAATACATTATGCAATAGTGTGGGGCAAAGCATAGTGTCTAGTCCCTGGTAAAATGAAAATGCCATCTACAGGAAAAATGCTTTTGTTTTCTAAATGTAATATGAAATTCTCAATTCATTAATATTTGACTAGGCTTTTGAAATTTTGTCTCAATTTCTATTGACTACAGTCCCTATGATTCCACAACAACTCCATCACAATTTCTCTACAATGGATCAACATTTTATTCAATTTGTTAAGTACAGTATTCATTTCTGCTCATGTGTAATCTTATGTGTAGTCACTGCTTTTGTCTGTCTGCTAGCACAGGAATATTGATGGAAATCAATGCTGTAATCAATCTGCTGTTTTTCCTTATGTCTGTAAAAGTTGAGACTTTAGCTTAAACCAAAATGTTAGATGACTGAATCCAAGGAAGGGAGGACAAGGAAGGAATTCACAGTCTGAAATAAGATCTTGATGAAATACAAAAATGTTATTTTCATTTCTCAATTATTTCAAATTAAAAGTTTTGGTAGCCTGAGCCCATTTTAATTGGCACTAGTAAAGCACTTAGAAGAAATTGCACAATCAGTGTCCTGTAACAGACCATTTTGATACTATTAGTTAAAGATGGATTCCCATTTGAGTTTTTGATGTATTTATTCTTACTACTGAAAATCACTGCTGCATTTAAAATACTGCAGGTATAGGGATTAATATAGTATTTTTGCCTAATTGTATAACCCAGAAATATCCTGTCCGTTTTCACCGAAATGTGTAATTCCATACAAAGTTTTATTCTGACATAATTAATCAAAATGCATTTTAGTTTGCAGAAACAATCTGCCAGTGCCTAATTGTGGAGGCATATTGCTCAAGTTATGGAAACCAGGAGAGGCCCATACATGGCATAATGCATTCAGACAGGACACTTTAGAGACTTGGTGTTTGGATGATTAGCAGAGCAGATGTTAAATGAATATTTTTAAAATATGTTTCCTAATTTGTAAATATAATTTCCCCCCTGGTCTTCAATATGATAAACAAAACATTCATGAAGTTTGAATCAGAAAATTCTCTTTGTTGCATAACTTCTGCTTCAGCATTATTCAATTACCTTGCCCCACCAGGCTTAAAATAGCCTGGCCCCACCATGGCTAGTGAATTTTAACCAAGATTATATAAAGATTTCAGGTTTTAAGCTTTCAGATGACTAAGAAACATACTAAAACACATGCCTTAAAATATTATCTTCCAAAAGTCCTAATTTCTTATGGCAATTTCCACTGGAAAATAAGAAAAAGGTACCTGATCCTTATCTATCTTCTGTCCCTGCCTTACCAAGAGAGTCATCTTCAGGCTCAGGGATGCCAGGACATACCCCTGCATTTTTCAGAATGAGAAATTTATTTTGTAACGAGGCAACAAGCATTGTCAGACAAGAGGATAGATGGAGTAGCACAAGCCCGTCAATGGAGTTATAATTTCAGTCAGTTGCTGAAAAACATTTATTCAGACAAAAAGAGCTCATCATATAACCCATCTCCTTTTTTTGAGTCCACCCCTGGGATGAGCAAAGGGAGACACTGGGAACAAGCCCTCCCAACAGAATCTTCCTGTGTAGCTCTGTCAGTTATGGACTGAAATGGAAAAAGGAAAGGTGCATGGAATGTTGTGACAGCCACAGAGACTTCCCAGGTCACTTGCTGTTCCTGAGTAACAGCAACAGCTTTTGTTTTCAATGGGACTTGTTACAGTCAAATGTGGAAACAAACTTTCAGAAACTTTTTATTTTTATTTTTAATAATTGAACATACAAAAGCAAAACATAGGAAGTTTATATTTATTGTCTTCCAGTTTGTTCTCCTGGTGAATTTATGACCCAGATAATAAAATATACTGACTGTGCAGTAAAGCAAGAACTTTGAGTAAGTCAAAAATTACCCATTCATAAGAAAGAGAAACAGTTAAGGAGCATTGAGAAAGGCACAGCAGGCTATTGGTTTGGTTTGTTTTATGGATACTGTGTTTTGTTCCTAATGTTTGATGGATACCAAAAAGAAATGGGAGGGATGGTCTAGAATAGGTAAGAAAAAACCTTAAACCTCAAGCTCTGCTTGAGCTTTGTTAAGGTTTTAATAATGTTGGCATAGAGCTGAAAAATTGGGGATTAAAAGTCTGCTCTAAATGGGCTCCATTTTGGAAAGAGAATGTAATGGTGTGTTCTCAATACTACAGCACATCCTCATATTTTATCTGGATATGAAAACTTCAGAAAAAGTGAAATGAGTCCAGCAATATTTTTAAACAAACCAAATATGACTTTTAAAGACTGGAGTGGAAGAACTACAAATCAAAGGAGTAAAACTAGATAGAGTAGAAACTAACCAAAATGGGAACTAATAGGATGAGAAAAGATGGACCATGCCAGCCATGTTTTTTGTTTTGTTTCTTTTTTTTTTGTTTTGTTTTGTTTGGTTTTTGTGCTTTGGGGTTTGGTTTGGTTCGGTTTGGTTTTTTGGTTGGTTTTCTTTTTTTGTTTGGGGTTTTTTGGTTTTTTTTTTGGTTTTGGCTGGGTGGTTGGGGTTTTTTTGGGGTTATTTTGTTTTTTTTGGTTTGGGGTTTTTTGATTATGTTTTTTTTTTAATTAGAAGATAGAAATTTTGGAAACTCAAATAGATTACTGAAGGATCTTACGGCAAAGAAACAAGCGCTTTCTTGTTTCTCTGCACAGTCTTTGGACTCAGAAGCCTTAAGGAACTCAGTAGGTAACTGAAGACCCCTAAGAGCCTTCAATAGATTAAAACACTGAAATACATCCTGAGTTGTCTTCCTTTTTCTGTTTTTTTAACACAATCTTGATACCAGCATGGAATAAGACAAACCCACAAAAAGAGTGAAAGCCAGCTTCATCTTAAAAAATGTCACTGAAAGACACACATCCAAACAAAGTGGGGTGTCCCATGCTGGGGAAGGTTTGGACCTACTGTGCTTAGACTACTTTGATGATCTCTTCTAATCCAATAAATTCAAATTTTGGGACATACAAAAGTTGTTTCCCACTGTAAGCTTGCCTTATACCAGTAATTTGATAGATGTATGATCTATGCAGACATCTGAGATCTTCAGGTGTGACATCAAGGCCAGAACTACTGTGTGGTAAGGACACATCTAGAAATCCTAGACCAAAGTAAAAAAGTCCCCAAATTCTTTTAGACTGCATTTCATGGCAGGGAAAGAGAATATGCCCAGAGCTATTCTGTTTGTTTCTCTCCCTGTTTTCTCATAACCTGTAAAGCATTCTTATGTCTGAAAAAGAAATAAACTTCTGGTTTCTACAGAGAAAGATTCCAAGTCAAAAAAGGACTAATATTTGAAAATCTCTGCATAGAAAAACTCTCTAAGATGTTTTGATCAATTTCTTTTTATAGAAAGGCTATATATTGGTGTTAAATCCTTAAGACAGGGAATTGAACTGCATTGCAGTGGTTCAAGGGATAATTGCTCTTTTTTTGTGATACAGGTGCACCAATTATTATATAAAAAATCAAATTTGCTGCAGCACTTTCCCAATTAATTTTTCTTTTTCTAAGATGTGGAATCACAGAAAATAAGC
Organism: Ammospiza caudacuta; assembly: GCF_027887145.1. Lineage (NCBI taxonomy): Eukaryota > Metazoa > Chordata > Aves > Passeriformes > Passerellidae > Ammospiza > Ammospiza caudacuta. The sequence goes on along the minus strand of NC_080598.1, from coordinate 46,342,753 downwards.
TCCAACAAAATTTCAGAGAGCTCAACAGATCTTTTCCTTTAACCTCCCTATCTTTTCATAAACTTATGGTTTTAAAAATTAAAAGGCATATCAGCCAGTGTTTTTAAAACAATATGATTTCTCCTGCTCTTTATATATTTTTTACTGTGCTCAGACTAGCATGAGATATTACTTAACACAGTTTTCAAACACACTTATTAGCTTTAAGTGACTGTAAATTTTGCTCTGTATTTACAAAATTCTTTGCACAATGCACACAAGTCTGTACCATGATGAGATTTTACACTCACTGGCTCCATAGACTGAAGAAAGCAAAGGCTGGAGCTCTTGCTTGGATCTTTCTCCAGTGAGAAAAACTATTCTACTGAGAATCAAAAGGACAGTGCCAGTTTCCTTGTTGACTTGAATGAGTTCAGCTCCTTCTTACAAACTTTTGCTTCCTATAAAGGGATTTTATTAATGGTCTCACTTACTAAAACCTGACCAATTTGGGGGTTTTTCAGTGTACTGTATCATTAAGAAACCGTAAAAACAAACAAACTGACAGAAACATGAGAAACAGCTCTTTAAAAGAACAGATTCATAATATTTGAGGTTTGGAGAGTTGGTCTGTTCTCCTTCCAATACTTTAAATGACATTTTCAAGCCAGAAGGGTTATTAACAACTTCATTTTAAAGCTCTTAAAAATCCAAACACTGACTGGATTAACTAAAAGGGTGCAGAGGACACGTTTCTGTTTCTGACTTTATTCGCTCCCATGTCTGTCAGCATGTCTAAACTAGAGCTGAATCTGATTATTGTACTAAAATGTAGAGAAACAGTAGAAGCAAATAAAATGCTGGCTCCAGGGAGTCTCCTGGGTTACATCTAAGTCTGCAGTCCTGTCTTTGCTTCTCTGTTGTTACAAACCTTCAGCAGTGTGAAAGAATCAGGAGTCCTTTGGCTACAGCAATAATGACATCAATAAGTTGTTTGTGCTGATCCTCTACAATATGGAATAGCTGGGAAAATCACATGTATCACCAGCACTACCACTAGTTCAGTGATGAGATCAGATAGAGAAAAAGGCCTTTTTACCATCTGCTTCTGGTACACCATGAGCAACATGCCAGAGTTATTAAACTATTAGTTAATATTATGAGCAGGGTTTATTTTCTAGGGATTTTTTATTTTGTAAACTAGTCTTTCTAAGTAGATCACAGAAGGTGTTTGCTGATTTGGGGTTTTTTTTGAGAGGGGGATTATTCTTTCTCTTTTTGGTTGTTCATTTGTTCTGTTTGTTTCCACAGAATCCCACTGGAAAGAAAATGCTTGCAGGTTTCTGATGTTTTGCTGTATGTTAGAATCAGCACAGACTGGAACATAATAGTAACCCTGTATTTAACTCCTGCAGTGGAGAAACATAGTGAGATAAGAAATTAACAAGTCAGGACAGGTTCAGAAAACACCCAAAGCTTTTTGACAAATGTGACAGCATATCCTAGACAGGATTCTCTTTTAAGTATGGGACTATACCTACACACACTCACACAAGATGAGAATTCTGTAAGGAGAGTTGATATTAGATTGTCACAATGAAGAAAAGACGGACATCTTCTGGGACACAAAGCTCCTTTTCAGTTCTAAAACAATGAAGAGTTGAGAAAAGTAGTGAAGACAAGCACAGTCGGGAGCAGCTTCCTACCTGGTTACATTATTTAGAGAGAGAGGCTGACACAAAAATTGTCTGGTTCCTAGTGATAAAAGGACGATGTTGCTTAGGGAAGGGAAGATAGGAAAGGAAGCTATTCTATGCTAGAATTAGGAAATATGCAGTTGCTAAAAACCATGCCCTGGATATGAAAATCTTCACACTTAAGTGGTTAAAAATTCAAAATTTGATTCAGCAATTTGCCTAGACTATAATCTATAATCTAGAACGGACTATAATCCAAATCTCCTTTTGGATCACTCAGGATCCTGTTCATACATCCATATTTTGTGATTTCTTATGTCTGTACTGAAAATGAAAGAAGAAAGCTAAGTATCTAAATGAATTTTTAAAACTTTCTTGGTGTCTAAATGTCAAGAAAGGGACCAAGTAGAATGATTGTAAATTATATTTATTTAGAAAATATTAAATCTCTGGATTTGAAATATTAGTAAGGTCTCCCATTGCCAGATATTTTTTGATCTAAGGGAGAAGAAAAAATCTGCATAGGAGACTCTTCAGGGATAAACCCAACCTGAACTAGACCTTGAAATAGATGCTTGTTTCCCCCTTCACTGATTACCCGTGACAAGATTCTGTAAAGGAGCATTTACCATCAATTTGTAAGAGATTATGCAGTTGTCAAAAGAGATGTCAATGTAGGCTTTAGCAATTGCTTCCTGAAAGATTTTGGAGAGAACCACTAAGCTGCAGCTGAGTTTTGATAGCTCTTAACAGCTGTGCACATCTGGGCAGATGCTGTGTTTACCTGTATCTTTAGCTCTGGCTTGGTACAGAAAGGCTGCAATGACAGTGAGTGGTAGCAACTAATTTCTTTATACATATATTATGATTTCAGTGCCATCCATTATGAACCACACAATCTCTCATTTTTCTTCATAACCACATGTCTGGATTCCGATAAATAAAACCATAACTACTGATGCTTTTGTTTAACATGATTTAAAATTACAGCAATGATTATGTCTTCCTTGGTACCTCCAAGTGCTTATTGCTGAGTTGCAGTCCTTCTGCAGCAAGCTTTCTCTGCCTGAGACATATTGTCTCTAAAATAAACATTTTTCTGCTCTATAACAACATCAAGTAGATAACCAATGCAGTATAATTTTTCCAGATTATGCCTATATTCTTGTAAACACTTTGGTTTAAGCAGTTAGCCAAAACTTGGGGTCATTTATATGAGGGAAAATGAATGATACACAATAGTCTTCAAGAGAAGGACATTTATTTTTAAAGGAAGAACACAAGCATTTATTTCCCCAAACACAGCTTAAAAAATATAAAAATGCCACTTGGGGTTTTATTCTCTGACTTTCTGAGTCTTGGTCAAGATTTTCAGCTCTGCCCATCCTATCATATCTGTAGCTAAGGATACTTGAGCCCTCTCTAGGATTAAATCTTCTCTGCTGCCCCTCTTTTCAGTTTCCTACTTCAGCTTATGAGCTGCTTGCCAAGCAGCCCATTACTTGTGGTATTCTAAGTCTTAGGAAAAAAAATTATAAAGGTAGGCCCAAGCCAAAATCATCATATTTTCTGGAAAAAAAGGATATTTTATGATTCAAGCATGGATTCAAGGCCAAAATTTTGTCCCTGTTTTATTACATGCCCAGCCAATATTCTTTAATATCACATTCTGCACACAGCAGGAATGAAATAAAAAGCCAGAAACTGTGGTCCAAGTCTTCTTCTAAGGCCTATATTCACTAACTCTGTAGTTAAAGCATTATTTGGGTTGTCCTATGAAACAACATAGCAGAAGGGCCCGACTTTCATCAGCTTATTGCAAATTCAAATAAGCCAACATTAGATAAGAAGTTAAATGTAATTCATTACAATGTTATTATGAACATTGTCCCAATTTAAGGAAAAACATTTGCTCCTGTATGCGATATTTTTTATTTAAAAGCATATAGCACAAAGTAACAAATTTGTAAGTGAGAGTTTTTTTTTTTTTTAATGTAGAAATGGGTTGACTCCAGAACCAAATATGGTATACTCATAACAGAGAGAACTCTGAAAATGACACAGGGCAACTTCCCAATTTCTATTTCACTCTATTTTCCTATTCCTTGTCTTGTAATTGAGAAACAGAACTTCAATTTCTATACGTTTTCCTGGTTGGCTGTCCTGTCTGCGTGCAATTGAACAGCTCTTGATGGGGAAGAGACACACCTCCCTCCCTCTGCAGACACAGAGCATGAAGTGACTCCACTAAACCATTCCACTTTGATCCATGATCAGAGAATTTTTTAAAAGGCAGAGTGGTTGTGTGCATGGAAACAGCAGGGAGGGAGTAACTCCCTAAAACCCTTTGTAATGCAAGCCAGCACATGAACTTCTTGCACAAGCAACAAAACTGACCCCAGAAGAATAATAATTTGGGAGTTCAAAATTACTCTGAAAGGAAATACAACAGATTTTTTTTTTAAATATTTTTAAAACAGTAATAAAATGATGGGGAGATGTTATGGATTTTTTGTCACAGCATCATCATACAATACAATTTCATACATTTCTTCAGCAATATGGCTATGGATAAGCTAAGAAAAATGAGATATGGTGAGGCTTTTTCATTGCTGTATACCTTGGAAATTTATTTTCAGTATCAGTTGATTTGGTCAAGATTTCAAAGAATGAATTCAATCCCAGCTTTACAAAGGATGCACAGACACTGTTTAAATTTTTGCTCATTAATTCTTTGTACTGCACAGTTCAAGCTTTATTTCTTAACAATTTGTTTTGCCTCATAGCAGTGGTATTTTGCCACCCTTCTTGGAGGAGGCAGCAATGCAATTAATCCAGTTATTCAATTACCACTTCCTGAAAATATAATTTCTCATATAGGGAGGAGTGGGAACAAATCAATCTCCTCACTGATTAATTAAAGGTGGGTTTTCTCATGCAGCACTTTTAGAACACAGAGAAGATCAGAAGGACCTTAGGGAAGTCAGCATCTTCATCATGTCAGAGCGCCTGCTCCCATACCCTGACAGAACTGAATTGTTAAGGAGTGAGATCCTGTTGATTTATACACTTAAAAAAAAAAAAAAAAAAAAAGGGTCAGTGCATCCTATCCTTTTATAAAAAGTGCTGGTTAGTACATTTAGATGAAATGTATATGGTTTTCTTTTTTTTTTTTTAAAGACAAATATTTGACGGAAAAGACTTACAAACAGTTGTTTGCAATTTTATCTGAGATTTATCATTTAAAGAGAAAGCTGAATTTAGGCACTTGTGCTTTGTTTATAGTCATAAAGTCAGATGAGCAATTCAGAAGTGAAGTGAGAACTTCACTGGGATTTATTAATCTTTGAAAGAGCAATATGAATTTCTCCTGTCATTTTGTGAAAGAAAGCCAACATGGATTATCCTGACTCTCATAAATGCTTCAGCAATTTTGCTCTTTTTCTGATGAACAGGCACTTTGTTATTTGAGCTTACACCTTCCCTTCTGTTTCATGTGTAAATTCTTATCTATTTCTAAAAAAATGTCTAGATGTCTGAGAATATATTTCAAAGGACTCCATAACTAATTTTGATAGAATACTCTGTTAGTGAACAAAATGGATTGTCTGTGTAGTTTTAATTAACTTCTTGTGAAACCGACCTATATTTTTATTCATAAATAATCACATTTCCAATATATAGAAAACTAAATTCTATACGTTAAACTGATAAGAAAACTTTATTTTTTTTACCGTTCTCTAATTATCCTTGAATGATATCATGATGATGGCATTTTTGTTAGCCTTGTACAAATTGTTAATATGCCTTGAAAACAAGATGAAGAATTGTGGGGAAAGCAATTCATTGAGAAGGATTGACTGGTATTGTGAAACCAAATCTCATTTCAAGAAAATTATTTTTAATGGTGGCAAGACAGTGGTACACATAATCAATGCTCCCAGGAAAAATGAGGGATAAAAACCCTGCTGTGGTCATTGAGAGATTTGCTAAGCAATTCAAAGATGAGAAAAATTCTACTAGCAATCTTTACTCTCTGTTTTATTTTTTCAGGAATTGGATTTTGCCACCCTGACCAAAAATCAAAGTATTCATTGCTGTTTTTTCCCTTCAGAAGCATATTGAGCTTGCCTGTCTGACTGTCAGAAGAGTTAGTCTGAATTATGGCAATGCAACTGAGGTGAAGAGAATTGAAATCTAAAACTGTTCAGTTCTGGTACAAAAAGGTCATTATATATGAAATTAATCTAATCATGACTGGACAGCTACATGTTGTGTACTGAATCTGACAAGAAACCAAACCAATTGGAAATGTAAGAGAGTTCTCTTGTTCATATTTTACAAAAGGATACTTGTTGATGGTAATTTTTTTTCCTGTTTTCTTTCTAATATAAGCCGGATTTCTGTCCATTAATAAAAACAATATTCTTAATATACTGGATGGTAGTTCATTTTTAAAAGCAAGACCTTTCTACTCATTGTATGTGAAACTGAAAAATTAACACTAAAAAAAATTAAATTCAGATGTTTGGGTACCCATGAATACATTTAGTATAAAATTATTGTTATTAAGCCTTTTAGGTAATACATTATCCTAGGGTTTGGGGTTGTTATATTTTGCCTGCAAGACTTTTTAATAATTGAAAATATATTCAACAACTTCTAGAAAAAGTATGTGTAGTGAAATTGAAAATAAGAGTCACCAGCCAACAAAGCCTTTAAATATTCATAATTTTGCAAAGTGTCTTTCAATAACGTTTCACAGATAATTGACAAGCATTTACCCATCTAAGACCAAACTTTTGAAGAGGAAATTGTGTTAAGTAGGTAGCCCCCTCAGGTTCTCAGCAGACCTTAAACATGTGCTTTAAATTTAATCACAGTTACAAGTGCTGTCCCGAGGGTGAATGTCTTCCTTAACTGTCAGCTGTGGGCAGAGAAGAACTTGCGCGTTTTTCTTATCTACTTTGTAGATCATTAAGCAAAAGACAACTGGTAGTTAATTCAGACTTTGGATACTAATGTGATGTAGTTAAGATACAAGGGATACCACTGCTTAGGACAAGCAAAATTCAAAAACAAAAAAGTCCATGTAGTTAATAGTATAGCCTAAGTATCGTAAGTCTCACAGCTGTATCTTTCCTCCTATCTGATAGCTGAAATGCGAAACAAATAGCCTCTCTAAAGAAAAAAAGGTACTGAAGACATGAATGGAATACGCAGAGTAAGAACTGACAAATACTGGTCAAAGCAAAAAGATTTTCCTGGAAGCTTGGGAAATCAGAATGTCAAAAGACCTTTCCCAGTAACCTCCTCCAATCCTTATTTCCCTCAGGAAAGGTCTTGTTCCAGAGGATGTCAACCCATTTGGGTTTGGGGGTTTTTTCATCTAAGATAAAAATTTTGTATTAATATCTTTGATTGGCAGTGGCACAAGGCCAGTTACTCAATATATGAAGTTTCTGAGTGGAAATTTTATCTGAGAATATGTCATTTTTCCTCATTTATCAAAAAAAAAAAAAAAAATCAGCAAAATTGTTTGTTTCAAAGAGAATAAAGCAGAGGAAAGCAGAGCTTTTATCAGTGTTTAAATATTTCCAGAATAATTCTGGTGAGATAAGGGGATGCCTTGTTGATTTTACTTTGAAGAAAATTTAAGCAGAATTTGGACCATCTACTCAACAAGTCTGGAATCCTGCTTCCACAAACTAAGCCTCTGAAAGTGGATATATTTATTGTTTTATGTGTATATATATGCATGTATGTATGAAAGAGTCTATTTTGCAGAATAAAGGACACATTTCTGAATTAATTCCACTGTGCAGCTTGAGGTCAAAAATTCCTTCATAATTTCAATAAATGATCAGTTGGCTACATGGACTTACTCTCCTTTTATCTTTCACAGCTTCCCCACAAACAGCTCTGAACGTGCCAGATCTTGAAAGCAGGCTGAAATCTGGCTGGTGACAGTAAACTTAGATTACTCCTGACAGAAATATTCTGCTTGGGAACAGAATTGAATTACGAATTTTGATTGTGATCCAGATTTGCCGGTGGAAGGAAATAATTTTTATAAAAAGACAGCAATTTTGACACACTGTTTTCACACGCCTTTATTTAAAAATGAAACAAAACTACATTTAGTCTTAAGACATTACTTTGAAGTGAATGTCAAAAGTTTTCACTTTGAAAATACAAATACATTATCCAACCTTTTCTGCAGCCAAGTTTTAGTAAGTGATTCAACAATTTCCCCACACATCAACTAAAACCACTAAAAAATCAAACAATATTTCAAACCTAAACTTCAAAAATGCTTATGGCATTTAAATAATAAAACTTTCAGAAAAGACTAAGAAAGGGAAAAGATGTGGAGGAAAGACTGACAAACGTTTTCTTATCTTCTTATGTTTCTCTTTTTTTAGTTATCTACAATATATTATTTTTTTCTCCCTAGAAAAAAGATAAAGTAGAATTCATCATGTAAGAAAAGTGAACTGACAAACTTTAATTTTTTTAAAAATAGTGAAAAGTTTGATAAAATAAAAAAAAGTATATGAAAGAGCTTTAGTATTATCATTTTAGTCCTGTTAGCTAGTAGAGCTAACAAGTAATATTAGCAAAGATAACGTTGGCAGAAAAACAAAGTATGTGCTTGAACATTCTAATAAATATGTATTACATAGTAAAATTACTATAAATTTTTAGTGCATTATGAAGCATTATATAAATATTAATTATTATGTCTGCTTTAGTAATGTAGTCTCTTCTAAATCTCACTCTTTCAAATATTTCATACTTTAAATACAAAAGTCATGCCAGAAAATATATTAATATGCCTTATACATATAATAATAACATGTATTAATATATTAATATTAAGAAATGGGAAATAATCTCCCCTTACTGGCTATTACGTGTAATTAGCTTCAGAGATTATTCTGTTTAAATAGTTTTGTCCTAGGATTTTATGGTTTTTTTGCCCTACTGAACCTAGATCATACACTGAATGTAATTAAAATATAATGTACTTCATACTGAGACCTAACAACAGGAATTTAGTCCCTGACAGTGCAGTATGGTGTTATCCTAACTGATGAGGCATTTTGTTTTAATTTTAAGCGATGAGTACACAGGTGAAGCATGCTTTATGGGCAGTCCTGCAGAGGGAGAGCGTCTCTCTTTTCCCATAACACACATAAAAGACATAAAATGCCATGTAAACATTTTCCACATCATCATGTCTCCCAGTAGGATCACTTCTGAGTAAGAAGTTTTGACTTCTAGTCTTGTTTAATCTTCATGTTAAATTTTCCTGCAATAAAGGGTTGCCTGCTGTAAGCTGTGTACAGGTGGGGTCTCCTCTTTCTGGTTCATATCAAGTTCACTCCTTCCTAGGTCTTTTTACATTATTGTGCCTCAGGCTCCCTCTTCTTCCAAATCCTTCTCAAACAAAAGACTTTAAAAAAAATTACTTTCCAGGTTATCTAGCCTGTTTGTATCCTGCTTAATTTCAAAATGTTAATTTAAGCAAATGTTTTGATAGGACTATCTTGTCTAAGAGTATGTGTCATGCTTATTATTTAGCTAAATAATGGGGTATTTGCCTCATAATAATTACCTACCAGGTGAGCATGAATGTGAAAGATTGAACTTGATTACCTGTCCAGGAGACAAGACACAAAGCTTTAAGACTCTGTGAGGACTCTACTGCTTTCCTCTCCTGGAGGCCACTGAGGCATGTGCTGACATGTACGAGTAGAATTTAGTAGCTCTCAGATCTTCCTGCTCGAATCATGAATAGCACCAGCTGCATATGCCAAAAAAATAATTTACAGCATAAGGCACCATTGGTGAGAAACCAATCTGAATTTTCTTCTGGCTGAGACTGATGAGCTAGAAGCCACACAAACCCAGGTAGCCCAGCATGTAAGTGAAGATGCTCCTCCACAATGACACAAGAACTACCTTGAATTGGAAAATAATTTGAAAGAAAAATGCATCTTTCTTGATTAGAATACCCAGGCAGACACCTAGGGATGGATCTCTGGATGAGTGAAATTATCTAAGCAGTAATTGTCGAAGGAGAAGTGCTGCTCAGAAGAAATGCTTCAAGTACGTTCTTAGGGACAAATCCTCATCTGCTGATCTTAATTCCTGAAAACCTTTTTGGCCTGATTTTTGTTGTTTGTTTTGTTGGGGTTTTTTTCTTCAATTGCTCTAAACATATCTATTGAAGAGTTACCAATTCATATTCTTGTCAGATTCCAATTTATATTCATGTATCTGAGTTTTGTCCCACAGTTTTCTAGAACCAACATATAAAAGTATTTATACCTGCCAAAGCATATATTTTTATGTCCTCAGGTGAGGTTAGAACTGAAACTTTAATGGAGAACATGACTGAAGTACTCACCTACACAACAGGAAATAAACTGGCTCATGCATGAGACTTACATTCCACAGTCAGTAGTGATAGGGGAATTTGCAAGTCTCTTTAAATGAAAACATAAAGATTTCCTTAGGTGTGTACTAAGGAGACAGAATCCTTCACACAAATATGGCTGTTCCTTTAATATACTTATCACTTAAAAATGTCAAAATGGCTTTAAGGATTCTTATCACAATGATTATTTCAGCGTCTTCTTACCTTTCATGCATGAAGTAGCTATATACTCTTTCATGGCAATCACTGAACTTTTAATAACAGTGGCTACTCAGTTTTTGTATTACCCTTTCTTGACTTTCTACTTTTTATTTTCCTGGGTTGGAATATTGCTACATCATCCAGATTAACAGGAAAATATATGAAATAAATCTGTAAGATAATAAATAATTATATTTTTGTAAAATTAAGCCATAATTTGGAAGAATTCAATTTGAAAAATGCAAATATTACCAAAGAGTCTGAATGACAAGGAATATTAAGAATTTTAGCTATTCTTTAGTATGTTCAATGAATGTTTTACAGTAGTCTCACAGGATCTAAATTAAGCCAGAAGAGAAAAAGTTATTAATTTTATTCTATCAGGATGATTAGTCATATTTCTGAATTCTGGGCCTTTCCTACAGCACAAAACAAAATGAAAGTGCAATATTAGGGACGCAGAGAATGTTTTCTATATTTTATTGGCAGGGTAAAGGATAGAATACCATTTTTTACCTTTCTCCACAGAACTGGACTTTCTTTTTTCTTTGTAGGTGAAATACAATATCCACTGCAAAAAAAAAAAAAAATCTGAGACTTATCTGGTTTGCTAGTCCATCTACATGAACAGTGAACCTGTCTTGACTTTCAAAAGCCCCAGAGTGCCAAGAGAGCAGAAGATTAATGAACCACTGGTAACCCATGGACACCTCAGTTTCTCAGTAATCCAGCTTCCTCTCCAATCCCATCAGACGCCTGCTCAGTGCAGGAGCTGATGGCCATGGGTCACAGGACACCTAGAACAGGGTGTCCTGGAGAGTGGACTCCTGCCAGAACATAGTCTGGGATTTTAGGCACTACCACAGAGATGGAAGTTTAATGTGGGTGGGGTCCCTTTAAGAGAAACTGAGCCTGGATCTCTCACATCCCTGGCAAAAAAATAAATAAATTAAAAAAAAAAATCCTGACGACAAGTCCTGCATTGCAGTCTGAAAAGAACTAGATTTGAAAACTCAAAGCATGTCACTTCATATCTGTGGAATGGGAACAATCTGTTGATGTAATCAAGGACTTAGTTTTTTTCCTTCTTTGTGTCACTATAATCAATCTCAAAAGAATTCTCCGTGAAACCTTCCTGTGAATGCAAGCCTGTTCCAAGTTACATTTCTCTGGACAGAGAACAGAGAGGCACCCCACTGACCCTCTGTTCCCTGGGCCCCAGAACACCCACACTTCAGTGGAAAAGGAGGCAACCTCCCTCAGGAAGCCTCATCTGTGGTGTCAAGGCTAACAGGAGCTGCACTACATTTTGTCTAAAGCTTGTATTAAGAATGCCTTTCAGAGCAAATCCAACTGGCTAGAGAGCTGAGAGACAGAGTCCAGAGACAACTCTGGGTTTAGAGAGAAGCCAGACCTTCAGAGTAAGCGACAGTGCAGCACCTCATCAAGCACCTAGGCAAACACTACTTAAAAACTAAGGCACTCTTGGAATCTTAGCATCGCTAAAGTTGGATAGAGTTGATCAGATTTAAAACTTCCTGGCCTAAATCTGATATAAATTTCATGTGATTCCTCCTATGAACCTGCATCCAAGTCCACAAAGTTTTCCAGGAATTCTGTTGCAGAGCCAGAAGATAAATCCCAAGCTCTGAGAAAAAACAAGTCATGTAAACATTAGATGTTTTAGTTGGAAAACTGAACACATTGTTCAGTCTATTCTGATAGCAAATATCATTGTTAGAGGCTTTCAGGGATGCAGATGGCTGTGCACTATGTGTGTTGAGAGAGAGAACATCTTTTACTCACCCAGACATTTCTTTCAACTGAAAATCTTTCCTTTAAGCCAAATTAAATGCTAAATATCTTATGATTTCAGCTAATTTTAAAACTCAGAAATATCATTCCAAAATGCCAAAAGGTTTTACTTTAAGCTATAACCACAAACAATCTTATTTTCTGAAAACTGCTTCTCATTAACTTGGTGTTCCCCAAAGGAACTTCGCTGTTCTGTGAGTCCAAAGATAGCTTCTTACCCACTGAACTATTCTTTGCTGATAAGTTTCTGATAATAGCATTATTCTCCCCAAAAAAAGTTTAGCTGTGCTCCCATTGCAACTACTGGCCTCAAAGGCCTTTTAACTTTTCAATTAGAAGCTTTTTCAAATGAAAAGAAAATCACTCTTTTGTGCATTTGAAATTTTCTCAAGGAAGCTTTATATTAATTAAGAAGAAAAAGTTCTTTTCCTTTTTTCAATCAAACCTAATTATAGTGTCTGAAAGTACAGTTTCTTTGAACTCTTGTTTTGAGCAGAAGGGAGGAGGAAATCCTCAGTACTTTCTTCATGTGGAAACAAGTTTTGATCTAATCACATATGGTTAACCAATTTTAGTGGATTTTGTGCTTTTTACATGTTCCTAAGAGGTATAGAATAAAAATATTTGAGTAGCAGGGGAATTATAGTAGTATTTATGAATCTTAAAAAAAACATATAATACTGCATTCAAATGAGGGCTCTGAAGTTCGTGTTTTTCTAGGAAATCTCCTTGATCTGGTTATCAAGGGGATAATCTCAAAGGAGAAGTGTTTAGTCATATTTGAAACTTCTGGACCTAGTCAGAATTCAAGGGTGATTAGAGGCTTCTGCTGCTGATTCTTTGCTATATGGATAATTGGCACTATGTTATCATGGCTCACAGCTCTGCTCAGGAAATGAAAAAGTAAAAAAGAGAATTCAAAGCGCAACATCTATCAGGCTGTTTGTGCTTTGGCAGAATCTATTGCTCATCTCTGTAGAACGAGCACCAGACTCAGAGCATTTCTGCAGCACCAGGATAGAGTGTTTTACAGTCATTCAACCCATTGGTTTCCTTATATTCATCCCTGTCCCTGCTAAATATCCCACCCAACATCTTCCAAGACCCTGTGGAGTGATGCCCTGCCTTCAGCCCCATCAGGAGTATTCTCAAGCAATGCCACTAGGTCAGAGAGCAGCAGATGGCTCTCCAAGGGAGGCACCATGGGATTATAACAACGCCTACACTTCATATCTGTTAATGTCATGAATGAGGGCTGTTACTGAGAGCCCTGTCCCCACCAAAGCCCTCCAAATGAGGGAGCTCTCTGTTAAAATCTGAGAGGAGTCAAACAAAATAAGCTGCCAAGTCTGAAACATGCTGGTGGAGGAGGGATGGTCTGGGGCAGACAGAAGCTTGAACTGGTGTAAACTGGTGGGATCTTTTAACTCCTATATTCGACCTTTAGAATCTGACCTCAGCCCAGGGCAGCAGTCTGTGGCCCCAGAATGACACTCACAGCCCAGACAAGAAGGAAAAGAGGTGTGCAGAGGCCTCGGGAAGGGCTGCACCTGCCAACAGCGAGGCTGCTCCTGAGCTGCCGGTTTGAGTGCAGTGGGAGCCAGACAGAGACAGCCAGTCATGTCAGACAGGCAACTGAACAGCCTCCAAACTGCAGGCTTGAGTTACTAATGGACTTGTAAGTTAATTAACTTATTCCAAGTTTAGAAGAAAGTGTTACATTTTGAGTTGTAAATGCCCCAGATTAATTCTCTCGGTGCCCCTTTCTGCTGAAAGGGAGCAGTTACCTCACCTTTGCCTGAGTTTCCTCATGTGTGTAACAATGTTGATGATTCTCAGAAGTGTATCCCACAGCAACCTGGCAATGCTCTTTCCAAATAGCACACTGCTGAAAAATGCTAATTATAATAATTCTCATGACTATGCCCACCCCAACTGATTATCACACTGCAGAAAAAAAAGTGTTTATATTGGAATAATAGTACAATTTATTTATGAAGGGATTGTTTTCTGTATATGTCTCAGTCTTTTCCAAATATAAAAACTCAGTGAGCTGAAGTAATTTCATATTTATCCAGTTTTGAATTTTAATGAGCAAGAATGCCATACAGCAATGAAATGTTTAAAACCAAAAGATGAATCAGATTAATCCACTTCACAGCCCTTCATGTTCTGGAAAGAGGTATTGTGCAAACCTTTAGGTAAATAATGTTTAATGTAATTTAATTATTTAGCTATATAGTGCATTCATTTCAGCTCAAGAGAGCTGATTAAAATGCAGAGGCTGGGAATCCTGATATCACTATGCAAATTTTCAACATATTCTCAAGCAATCATGTTAAAAATCATATAAGCTACCATAATTTTACTGAAAAGTCTGAATTTATTCTAATTTATAGGTGCCAAAGATGATGTTCCAACATATAAGTCACTCCTTCAGTGCTGTCATACTCCTGTTCTACAGAGGCATGACACTAAGCTAATACAACAGCTTTTGTGAGTTCAGAGGCATTGCCAGCCAATTCAGTTGCCAACTGGAAGAATAAAACTCTAGGTGGGGGAAGGATTGCACTGGCTGGGCTGTGGGCAGACCCTATGTCTGGAAGAGCAGAGAACACAGAAGGTGAGGGGGGTTCTACTCCATTAAACACCTCAGGAGCGTGAAGGTTAAAATACTTTGATGTGCCTTAAGCTAGCAGCAAAGTGAGCTTACAAATGAGCAAACGAGGGAAGTGTGACAGGCACTGCAAGGCCACCTGCAGTACAGATACAGAGGGGACAATAAGGCGCTGGCCAGCCCACTGCCCAGTGTCCCGCTGCCTGGTGTCCCACTGCCTGCGGTCCCACTGCCTGTTTTCCCTCTGCCCACTGTCCCACTGCCTGGTGTCCCACTGCCTGCTGTCCCACTGCCTGCTGTCCCACTGCCTGTTTTCCCTCTGCCCACTGTCCCACTGCCTGGTGTCCCACTGCCTGGTGTCTCACTGCCCAATGTCCCTCTGCCCAATGTCCCTCTGCCCAGTGTCCCACCACTCTGTGCCTTCTATCTTCTGCCTCAGTCCAGCCCTTTGCTTTCATAAGCAAAATATCCACTCATTAAATCCTAGTTAAAATTAAACTCTTTAACTCCACCTTCACTATCCTGACTCCCCATCTACTCTGGTTCTCACCTTGCTTTTAACCCTTACGGATTCTTCTCTCATCTCCTTTTTCTCCCCAGAAAGGTGAGAGACCCCAAAGGCTTTGTTGCCTCTCTTAGTGACCCTTTTCTCTCAGAACACTTCTAACAATTTTCTCACGTTCTCATATTTTTAGATGGCAAGCCAGAAGCTTCACTGCACAAGTAAAGAAAGCAATTTACAGCTTCATGTAGAAATATAACTGCTTCTAGTTCATTTGTTTTTCATCTTGATTATCAACACGTTTGTCATCTCTCTGTAATTTATTCATTATCTTTAGACGAGGGATGTGAAAGGGAGGGGTGGGAGTGAAGAAGCATAAGTATACTTGTCAAAATGGGAAACAGATGTTGTAACAATGACTGGAGACAATGAGTGTTCTCAGTAGGTATCAACAGGCAAGGTCCATGGATTGCTTCAAATTTTTGCAGCAAACAGTTTTCTGGAAAATGGAAATACAGAGGTTTTATTTTCCAGGCACGTGAGAGCATGTCTTGTTTGTAATGAGCTGTCTTAAGGAACTTCACATTGCTTCTTGAAAGTGTGGCTGTTCTGATCATTGCTGGCCTAAATAATAGCACAGCAATGAAGGGGAAGCTGGGCACCTGCTAGAGAGCTAATGAACCTGTCACTGCTCCCTCCCTCTGCTTCAGACACAGCATGCAAAGCAAAGCATTTAGCACATGTTTAACCTTGAATTGCTCAAAGTCAACAGCACGTAAGTATGAACCTAAAGCAAGTTGCATACTTTGTGATTGCCAGGGTTGGCATGCAAAGGTCTCTGCTGCACTGGGCTCTCATTTCTCACTGAGGAATGACCTCCCCTGCTACAGCCCTTAAGGGACAGCCCCTCATCCAGTCTCCCATCCAGACAGTACAGCCAAGGTTAAAAAAAAAATAGATAGTACAGCCAAGGCCTTATGATCAGGCTTTAATCTGTATCACTCTGGGAAATACTGCTGAAAAATCAATCACAATAAATAAATATTATAAGACAGAAAAAAATCTATAACGAATACATGTGATCTGATTAGTAGCATTCTTAATAATAGTTCATTGTTCCATGCCACATGTGGATTTCATCCTCTCTCTCTGCACTCTGTCAGTTTAATTTTCCCTTCTGCTGTTCTGTTATCTGAAATGATCAAACACCTACCATGCCCTGGAAAGTACACCAATTAAGAGCTACATTTAAATCTGCATGAATGGGCCTGTGACAAAGTTAATTGGAATAAACACATATTTGACACGATATTGTTTGAATTCTGCTTCAAGTCTGACTATTGTCCATTACAAGCTTCCTTTTTAAAAATTTTAGTTCTTATTTTTCTCTCTTTTTCTCATCTGTTTCATTACTGATTGAGCAGTGATAGCAAACAGTAACCTTAGAAGTTCTTCCTCTTCTTCCACCCCTTTCTTCCCAGCAGCCTCTCCCCACAGCTGGGCAGAAAGGGCAAGGCTGCACAAAGGGCAGCTGCTGATTCAGGCGTCCTCCTGAGCACCCCCTCAGCTGTGGAAAAGGATTCCTTCACCACAGACCACACTGGGCTTTCACATTTAAAAAACACCAATGAGCCTATCCAAAGGCCTGTTATAACAATACATGGCAGTGAGTTGTATATTAGAAATAAAATAGTACATTTTTACATGCTATGAAAAATAGAACACTTTTTTTCTGTTTGCCTCATTCCTGCTGCCATGGCTATTATAAAAAAGACTATTATTTACTTAGTGACAGTCAACAAATGCTCTAATTTTCTTTCCAGTGGGGTGATTTCAGCTAGGCATCGGCACGACAAAAATTAAAGATAGTGAGTATGGTAGTCTGAGGTCACTATTTCATAAAGTCTGGATAGATTTACAGCCAATTGATAAGATAAATTGATATCTGTAGCAACAGGAGCACTAAAGTTTGATCAGCATATAAATCAAACACTGTTTGAGAGAAGCATGGCAAAACAGAAATCCTTGTCATTCTACTGTCACTGGGATCAGGGTCTTGGGGTCTTCTAAGGTGACAAGATTTAAGTAGTCTAAAAGGATCTGGAATGCTAATTTCCCTCTCTAGCTTCTTATCTTCTGGAGTGAATCAGCTATCCAAATGCATGGCTGATTAAACTGTGCTGCTATCACTAGACCTATATCAGGAGCAAATTTTATTCAAGGGATGTATTACTCATTTAAATGCTGGGGTATGACATTTTTAAACATGCAAATGTGACTGAATAATTTTTAGAGGGAAGACATCTGGGAAAGGAAAGAGTTTCATTTTTGATAGTTGTCATGATTTTGTGGCATCCATGCATGGTACACAATAATGAAATCAGTGAGAAAAAAATCCAGCTTGCAGTTCATAAAAGACATGGCAGCTCCTCTTCATGCATGCAATGTGTATTTCTTCTCTAACAGTAGTTCAAGTATCGAGGTAATCTATTTTTCATTTCCAGCACAGACACATTTATTAGCAGAGTTAATAAGACAGTTTTTCTCAGAACATATTGTCTGTTGTCAAGATCTAAGGATTAACATTGTATTGCATGTCTGAATAGAATTACTTTTCCGTAAGACTTGCTGTACCAAGTTAGTTACATGGTCCAGTGAGTCTGGTGCCCTGCCAGATGGCAATAAATAAATGACAAATAAATAAAATTTCAAAGAAAAGTTTAATTCTCATACACCAACTCACTCCAACATACATTATGTACCTTAACAATTGTTGCAGTACAGTGGAGGAAACATTTTCTTCCAACCTCTGTGGACAATTAATTAATGCCCTAAAACCTGGCATTTGATTAGGTTTATCTGCCAGGAATAGCCACAAACACTATTACCAGAGATTCTTTCAGGATTACAACAGCCTTATCACATCTCTGATTATGATAAGGAACACTAAAGCATTCACAAACCTCTGTGGTAATCCAGATGAATTAGATTTCAGTAATAAGAGCTTGAAAAAGGAATATGTTCTCCTAGCCCAAATCACTCATCAATATGTAGACTCTAATAACTAATTATCTTAGATTTTCAGGAGATTATTTTTCTGGGAATCTGTCAGCAGCAATTTTATTTTAGATGTTGTCGTAACTTCTCAGACACAGTTAGTTTATAGTTTCCAGACATTTAATAAATGCCTGGAGGAAGGTCTTTTTTACATTATGTGTCTCCTTCACTCTGAACTAATTGTTCAAAACTAATTGTTAGGAACATGGAAAATATCTGTTTTGCCATGGTGTTGAACTTTTCAGACCTTTTCATTTGAGAGATCAGAAACAATCTGAATAAACTTGTTACCACCTGGCTCCTTCACATTACTTTTTGCAGTGGTATTATACAAAATTATAATTTCCATTTTGAAAATAAAAGTGGAAAATAATTATTTAACAGTGACCTGAATGGACCGTTAATTAGTGATTTGTGTTTGACTAAAATATAGCTGATTTGGTTTTTGCTGAGTTTCTGCTCATAAAATGGGTAGGTGGTGTGGGCTGTCCTGGAAAGGCCATAGGAGAGGGGGAAGCAAGGAGGAGGACTGGGTTTTTAACCCGGCAGCATCCCCTACCGTTGCTTTTAAAAACAGGAATAATTCACTTCCAAGGCGTCTCCGGGCAGTGCCCAGCAGGGAGGGCAGAGCAGCTCCCGGGGCTCGACAGCCGACCTGGAGGGCAGCAGTGAGGAAATAGAGCCCGTGGGACTCACAGCTGACTCTTTAAGGGAAATCTATTGCCCAAATAATTCAAAATAATGCATATTTCACTATCATAGAAATATCAGTGACTGGAGTGGCACTTTTCTAAGAAGTCTCTTGACCACAAGAGACACTTGCTAATTTAAAACAGGCTATCTTGAGCTTCTGTGGTTTCTCCCAGTGAGTCCTATTCCCTCACAGAACATATGCCCATGTTTCTCTTAGTTATGTGACAGCTGTCAGCCCCAAATTGGCTTCCAGGTGTTCATAGAAAAAATGAGTCTTTGAGTGTTCTCGGCATTTTTTTGGTTTGTTTTGTCTTGCAAATACCTGTATCCCTACTCATAAATTTGGAACATTTCTGGATGCCATAATACTGAGGTGTTCACTCACGAAATCCTTTTCTCCCAAAGGGAACATGCATGCACTATTTTCAATTTGCATTTCTAGGGGTATTGAATTTTTTCTTTATGTATGAACAAAAGTTTGGAAAATATATACCCAGGTAGATGCAGGACTCTGAATATATGTCTGCTGATTTCTCTGCATCTTGCTTTCTTTATCTATTATGTCGGGTTAACCGTACTTCTGCACATCCCAGGAGTGTTGTGAAAGCTTACTCATTAAAGTTTGTACAGTATTTTGAGTTCCTTGTTGGCAGATGCTACACAAGTGCAGAAACATATCACTTGATAGATACAAACAGCAATTTACTCACAGCTTCAACAATGTTCAGTAGGGGAGTAACAGAAGGATATCAAATGCTGCAGGCTCAAATGAAAACGAGCTCATCAAAATAAATGATTTACCAGAGGCTTCCAAGCACCCTGCTTCCTACAGATGAGATGAAGAGTTCATCCCATTCTCTGCTTGACAACAGAGAATAAACCATAGCACTGCACATCACTTACAGTGATAGTAGCATTATTCTCTGTTGGAGAATTTCACTTTATTGTAAAGCCCCATTAACTGATGAATTGAGGTCAGAATGGTTCATGTTATCCCTGTGAGTACAGAAAAAACTTGGCCCAAACATGGAAACCCAACTGACATTCATAATGAAACAAGGCTCCGGGACAGAGGGATAGTGATACCTGTGAGTATTGCCTTATAAGAGTGTCTTTTTCTTAACCTTTTACCTAGTCTAATCAAAGAAAAAGCTTTTGGAGGAAAGAAGAAATAAAACAACCCCCACCCAGCTTTTGAATATGGGGAAAGGATCCACTTGTATTTCTACATGATCCACAGAAGGAAAGATTTCTGCATCTTCAGTAGTGTGAAGAGCAACCAATCTGAACCCTTCCTTGATTTTGAGGGTTTATACTGACAGTTATGTGAGCCCATTTTGCACATAACCTAAGTCCTGAGAGCAGCAAAGTCTCTAGCAGATTCATGAGTCCTCAGTGCTTCTCAGTTTCTGGAATTAAAAACTTTTTATGAGATAGGACTTTCTGATTCCATCAAATCTCTTCAGAATTCCTGTGCTTGACACCTATTCTGCACAAATTGACCCAATTTGCCTTTTGAACAAAAGTCTGATAATGAAATTTCTAACACTCCCTACAGCTAGACTAGAA
Organism: Ammospiza caudacuta; assembly: GCF_027887145.1. Classification (NCBI taxonomy): domain Eukaryota; kingdom Metazoa; phylum Chordata; class Aves; order Passeriformes; family Passerellidae; genus Ammospiza; species Ammospiza caudacuta. Next base: position 46,322,177 of record NC_080598.1, on the reverse strand, counting down.
CTAATTCAATCACACCTGACCTTGTGACAGACCAGGTATCTTACATCTCAACCCAAGTAGTAGTTTTATCTATGTAACTAGAAAAGAAGAGGGGAAAGAATTTTAAAGCAGAACAGAACATAGAAATTTTGGAACTAGTTTTTCTTTTACTCAGAACCAACTAGTCCAACTCCAGTACAGCTCTGTAACCCCAGACATGTTCTACAGTTTGAATCACTCTTAATCCTGAGCACCACTGTAGTTACCCTAGAGGGAAATACCAGTGTACAGCTTAAATAAGGGTCCTGGTCTCAAACCTCAATGTGAAATCCTTTTGAATCTGTGGCAACTTTTTAAATAGCTTTGAACCAGAACTTTGGCTTTTAACCAATTTGCTACACTGATGGAGTTTCAGATGCCAAACTGACAGATAAGAGGCACAGCTTATTTCCTAATCACCTTCTACTCCTATTGATTTCTCAGATCAGGCTGAATGAATGCTTTCAGTATGTTTCTTACCCAAAATGCAAGCTGCCTCAACGATGTTATTCCTACAAAGTTGGCATAAATCACTTGTGGACAAAAGAAATCTTGAAAACTGAGAAGGAAGATAGCTTTCACTTTAGAGTCTTTTTTTTTTAACTTTTCACAATTCACGATCAAGCAACTTACTCCTTTCTAGTCCTTTCTTCAAAGGAGATTAATTATTTTCATTATTAACCAAAAGGTTTTCTTCTAATTAGAAGAAATTATAGGGCATTCACTAGTAGCATTGTTCTAGTCAATAAACTAATTATGATTGTGACAAATGAAGGAAAAGCCATTCAACTGATCTAAATACCATGATTTAAAAAACATTAAGTATGGGATTGTCACATTCCTTGAAAAAACAAAGTGGATCTTGCATGCACTTTTAGTCACCATTTACACTGTACAGAAAGAAAAATCAAAACTAGCATATTGCCTCTGGAAATTTCTAGCTTCACTGCCTACATTCACTTGGTGTATCCTTGTGATGTCATTTTGGTTGGAGCAGCAGAAGAAGAGCATTGAATCTCCCTTTCTTATTTTTCCACTGAAATTTCCTACCGGGTGAAATGAAATCATTGCAAATAATGAAAGTGGCATCCTTTTGCCTACAAAATAACATTAAAAAAATCAAGTGTTATAAAGACTTCATTGATTTCTCCCTTAAAAACACTGCTATCACCAACATCAACATCATCATTACAGCAATGAAAAATATTTTTCACAATTTGGCAATGGCTAAGAATGTTACATTAACTGTACATAGCAAATAAAATTTGAGAACTAGAGTAGTGTGGCGTTTTTCTAAAAACTAGATATAAAGTCACTAGTCAAGTCAGACTTCAGTTCAAAGGCAGGTACTTTACCTGCAACTTATTAGTTCTCTCGTTTTTTATGCAATTTCAAGTTGAATATAAGAGTGCAGCTGAACATTACATAAAAACTTGTGATTTTTCTCAGCAGAATACACCTGTTGTCTAGGCACAGACTTGTAGTCTACTGCAACATAGAGCAGAACTGGCTAATTGATGGGTTCATCGAATCACACACAGATCAAAGAATGGCTTGGGTTAGAAAGAACTTTCAAAGATCATCTAGTTCCAATTCTTCTGCCAAGGGGAGGGACACCTTTCACTAGACCACATTGCTCAGAGCTCCATTCATTGGGGTGAGGGGGAGGATGTTTTGTTTGGTTGATTTAGGTTTAAGTATTGGAATATAAATGTTGGCATAGTCCATAACTCCTTCTCGTTCCTGGTGGTTCCTTTTGTTTTGAAGCCATCATGACAGATTGCAAGTGTTAATATGATCACCTCCTCAAACTTGGGGACATAAAAATATTTTTTTAAAGGGTTGTCATGAAACAAGAGAAGGAAAAATATTTAGTCTGGATTTTGAAATAACAAAATACTTTATCATCATAATCTGAAATATTTCAGCCATGATGCTAATACATCTGCCTTCCTTTTTGATAGCTTGCCTTCCTCATGCCCGCATCGAATCTTCCAAAATCTAACTGCATTGGAAGGTATTTTGAGGTCATTTATACAATCAAACTGTGTCAGATAACAGTAATAATACTTTAAACATTGTTGATCATCAATATCTATTTGATAATTTATGCATCAAAACATAAATTCTGTATTTACTGTTGGGGCTTTCTGATAAAGATTTAGCATTCCATTTTGAATCAACCATTCAGCAAAGCGGACCAGGCATTAAAGCTGCTAAAATTTCAGGAAATTTGCTGAGTAACAAGCATTTCTGAAAATCTTTTGGAGTTGGTAGGACACTCTTTGACCTACTTATTGACTCTTTGCAGCTACACAAAGATTTAGATTGGAGAGGAAACAAGAACAATTGTTAGCTGAAGAAGAAGACACTGCCATTACTCTATTAAAAATGCAAAACAAAAGCCAAGTTTTGCTGCACCAGGAATCATTTCCATTTTCTGGAGTATATACAGGGCCAGTTTGGATGACATGCTGGAGAAAAATAGATTGAGATCTAATTTACTTTCACCATTATGAGTAAAATTGCAATGAGGATCAGACTCCATTATTTTCACACAAGAAAAGAATTTGGGGAATTAGGGAAAAAACTAAAATTTTGGGCATGACTGAGACTTCTTCACAATCACTGGGCCTTCTTCACAACCACAGAGGCATGCCATCAGCAGCTGCTCTATAGCTGGCCCTCAGCTCTGAGGGAAGACATCAACAGTAGCAGCCATATTTACCTGGATGCTCCAGAAAACAGGGAGAAAAATACTTGTTTCTTTTCAGTCCACTTTCCTCCATTCTTTTCATTTTCCCATTGCACTTGTCTTTCTTGCTGTGTGGATTAATCCTGTCAAACATTTCTCCGATGGCCCTTGAACTTTTAGCAGTGACCACAGTGACTTTTCTGAAGCTGTTCGTTGTTGGTCGCTATTTTCCCTTACATGGACCACTGTCTGCAATCTCAGGCTGCATTACTGGCCTTATTTACCAGGTAATGGCATACAACAAGGCCTTTGATACTAAGCAGTTCCCTTGGAATGCCATCAGTGAATGTCTTTCTCCATATTTATTGAGTTTCTACTTTTCCTGCTACCTTCAAGTCTCAGCTCAATTCTGACGCTTTCTGTACCTCATCTATTGTCTGACTGTTTTTCTGTTCCTTACCACTGTTTGCTCCACCTGTTAATCCTTAGTCTCTTCTTACTCACAAACTTTCACATCTCACTTTTTATACAGCCTCACAGACTTTTGACAAAAACCTCTCCTCTCTGTCCTCAGTAGTTACAACTTTAAATCCTGTCTAATCTAGTTCCCACTGATCCCACAGCAGATCTCATCTTTGTCCTCACACAGTTGCCAGTCCTTTCCCTGTTGTGTCTCAATTTTCTCTCTCTTGACTTCAAGGGGGGGAAGTGCAGGGACCTCACATGCAGAGAAAGATTAACTGGGATTTACATGTCTAAATTCAGACATGCTTGTCAAAATACCCAGCCAGCTGAGACTTAACTTTGGAAGAAAACAAATTCCTTGAGTGCCTCTAAATTAAACTGTGGGGCTCTCCAAGAGTTACAAGCTTTACGCCACTCAGATGAGTGAGTTTGACACTAACTATGGGAAGACTCACATACAGGATATTTCTTTTGCCTTTCCTGCTCAACCAGCTTTGATCTAGTTGACTTTCTGAGAAGCAGCTCATCATAAATTCCAGGTAGTAAGGACTCATTTCAAATACAGAAATACTGGTTTCTCATTTATATGTTTCTTTTGGGGAGGGTCAATTGTTTGTTTTTAATAATACCAGCAGGCAGAATAAATAGATTAAATTTTGTCTACTATCTCAAAGAATACAAAGCTACATCTCCCAGCCCTCAGAGGCTGCTTTAACAGAATTTGCCTGTCGTGAACACACGAATGTTTGCCATCAGCAGTCAATCTGCTGTATAATTTAGGAAGGATGAAAACCTTGTCTGAACAAAGATTAAGAAAGCAAATATAGAGGTTGTTTTGAATAATGGTCCTTTTTGCAGTGCAGCCCCACACACGTTTAGAACATCCTGCAGAACAGGCAGCCCCTTCTGCTACAGAGATAAAATGAAAGTGTTGGAGGAAAAGTGAGAAATACCCTATAGCTATGGCTTTACTTATACAATGCCAGTCTATTGTTAAGCTTTTTATGTATGTATTGTCCAGTTCCCTGACTGTCTTTTCAAATGGGAATTCCTGTAGGTATCAGAGTGAACATGGAACAGAGGAGGTTGTTATGACAAAGTCTCTGCTGATGGTTTGAACTACTCTGTGAAAGTCTAGATGAGCAAATGAATGCACAGAGAGTTTTTGTGACAAAAACCCCAGATAATTAAGCCAGCTTTATGGAGCATGAAAACTAGCAAGAGCAAGGGCTGGGGTGAAATGGCAAAAGCAAACTAGAGTGCAAAGGTTAAGAAAAGAAGCTTAAGCTCACACTTGAGTATGGCCAGATGGGTGTGAAGAAATGTCAAAGTCTAAAAGACAGCACAGTGAGAATGTCCTGGCTGCTCACGAGCATCATTATTTGGATCACACTTCCACCCAGAGGCTTCACATTAATATCAGGGTCCCATTGTGCTACATATTGCACAAAAACAGCAAAAGTCCAAAGTCATAATCACAGGAATAAGAAGAGAAAAAGCATCAACACAGCAGCATGTAGGAGGCAGAGCTTGGATGCTCACGGAGCAAAGTGAAAAAGTTTCATGCCAGAATGACTCTGGGTTTGCTACAAAGGATCATGAACCTCTCAACGAACTTGCAGCCCAGTGAGTTCCATGTACTTCCAGGTGCTGTAATGAATGTTTCACAGAGAGATAATTAACCCTCCTCACCTGAAAGCTCTGCAGTGCTAATGCTTTTCAGCACAATCTGTCCATGACACCATGGTAGAGTGCAGAGCCAGCTTTATTATTTCAGTTTGTTCTGCTCCTTTTTACTGCTACTGCTCTCTAAGGTTAATTGTACTCCCTGTGCTGATGCACAGTAACATCTATACATAGACCTCGCTGTATGGATTCTTTCTTTTCTTTTTTCTTTTTTTCCTCCTTTATAATCAATAAGAAGTTAAAATGCCACACAGCTTTCTCAATAAAATGCCAGGAGTCATTCAATGAAGTGGGAAAGGGCAAGAGTAAAGGAGCAAACCCTTGACCCCCTCTGACTCAGCCCACTCTACTCTTGGGCTAGAATAGGACTCAAAGTAGATGAAAGAAAAGAGACAGAATCATCCAAATGCAAGCCTTTTCCTTGTGAAAGGTGTATAGCAAATGACTGCAAATACCATGGCTCAGGTTTCTATATCTCAGTCTGCTTCCAGACCAAAATCCAAGATCCAGCTAAATACCTAGGCCGTTTTTTCTTCAGACTACTGAGCTCATGTTCACTTCAGAGGTATCTGGGAGATCAGATCAGTGGGAGTCTCATCAGGGGTTTGGAGATATATCATTTTTGGGATGGGCTTCAATCAAAGTGACTGCATCCATACCAGGAGTAGCACACACATCTGATCTTTCTCAGTCCCAACTCATCTTGTAAACAGAGGTATATAGAGAAGCAGAAAGAACAAGTCCCTTGTAAATGCCTTCCCATTTCAGTAGCTAAGTGAAACCCCAGTTTTGGGTTTAAAGTGGAGGCTCGGGTTCATCACATGCTGGTGTAAATATTCTGCTGGTTCAGCTATCTTTTCACATTGGACTCATGGATGGACTCATGATCATCGTATGAGATAAAGAGAACCAGTGATGCTTCTCAAGATTCAGGGCCATCAGAGAGGCTCAATCCTGAAGTTGTCATGTCCACAGCATCCCACAACCAATTGAGGGGAAGACAAATGTATGTCTTATATTGTCTTGTTAAATGAGAGAAGCTCTGTCCTAAGCAGCAGCCTGTCCACATGGCTGCTCACATCACTTGTTCTGCACAGGGTCACCTTTCCTCAGACATGATATCCTACAAATGCACAGCTCCAGCAGGTGTTTTGCAGTCAGTCTCCAATTTTCTGTAGCTCAGTTTCTCAGGAGTCCACAAACCAGCACAAAGTTCATATGCCAGAGCACAAGTTCAAAAACATAAAGATTATGACAGATGCAATTTAGCACTGAGACCACTTAGCCAATTAGGTCAGGAAAAATTATCTTTCCCTTATTAGGTGTACTGCAAGCCAAATGTACAAGTGTCTGTCAGATCATTCCAAGCTGATGTCTATTACCGTATGTTTCCAAGATAACCATTTAACAATGCTCAGTTTTAGCAAGTATCTTTGAGTTGTATTTTAAATTTCATTTTCTGAGTAAAAAGATTGCATTTTAACAGGGATCTGTAACATATTCATGGCAGTAAGCAGTGAAGTGTTAAATCAGATTATTAGTTTCATGCTGAAATCAACCGCTGCTGAAAGTAACCAACCATCTTTGCTCTCTTTTGGATTATCTTGCTTCTTCCCTTGCTTTGAAACAGTTAATACTTAACTTGAACAAATCTCTGCTTGTTTGGACATTTAGATTTGAGGAACAGACCAAGACAGATGGTTTCTTTTTCTGTAAGCTATTGATTAATGGATTGTACTAAATGGTGTGACATGCCCTTTAAATGGAATTTACAAGTAATATATTGTATGGCAACTGCATTATTAATGATTTTGATACCTGGTATTTGGGTCTTCCCACTCTGAATTCTTCTTATTTATTCTGGTGAAGGTAGAGGGCAAAAGCTGGTTTCCTCCTGCTTGCTGGCTTTTGTTCTCACAGTCATATATATTCCTAGGTTTATTCCCCTTATTCACATTACGTGTAGCCTGACAATTTTCTTAACTGTATGCAAGCCCAAGAAGGAAAAAAAAATCTTCTCTTGAAAGGAAATTGCCAAAGTCTCTAGATAAATATATCTATGTAAGAATTCAAAACGACTGGAGAGTTCACTCATCATTATTAAAAGATGTTTACAGTCCTACATAAAAAACAAACAGAGAGAATCAATCCTGATTTTCGCTTGGGGATTTCTATTAGTTAAAACTTTTCTATTAGTTAAAACTTTCTCTGCTTATTTTTCCTGCCTTTGAGTGGCAGCCTGCAGTGCAGATATGCTATTTTGTTTACCAAGAAGTAGACTTAGGTATGGAAGACTGAAATAAAAGGCAAAGTGAAATTAAAAAGCAATTAAACAAGAAGGAAAACTTAAAAAACAGTATTGTTCAATTCTTATTATTCAGTCTTTTTAGGAGAGAATTTTGAACTCAGGGAAACAGAGGGATAATTCACAGAAAATAAAGACGTTGCAGAAAAAAATTTAGTCAGTCTTCACAGGCAAAGGCATCAGGGAGATGTTTACTTCAGACCCTTTCCTAAGTTGTTGGAAGAGAAAATATGATATCAATCGGATGAATCAAACAACAATCAATCATAAGAATCTGGCTGACACGCTGAGGAAACTTCTTAGCAAAGTAACTTGCAAGAGCAGAAGTGGCACATCCTACTCATTAAGGTATTTTGCTGTTATCATTAAAACCAAGGACCTGGCTCACAATAGGTAATCAGACCAAGCAGCTTTACAGAATACTGAATATTAGATACTGAAATCAGTCTTTGTTTAAACAGGTTGGAATGATCCAAGGAATGACAGATTAGAGCTATCACCTGGCATGTGTACCTAAATAAACATGATATGACAAGGACTGGAGGTAATTGAAAGTCAGAAGTGCCACTTGGGAAAATGTGAATTTGTAAAAATAATTTACCCATTTTGGAATAAACATTCTAGCTTCCAAAATGAGAGAACGGGAAATAAAACCCATAAGCAATTCCCTGAAAAAACCAAAACATTCAGTGCTGCAATTTTCCAGGAAGTCCCAGACTCTCACAGGGGCATAGTTTAAGTTCACTTCCATCTCCAGCACTGCTGGACATAGGGAACAGATTGGAATGACATGGTCACAAACTCTAGGAGGAGCATCCAGGGATAGACACCAAGCTCAGGAGTCAGGGATCTTTCATGTTCACCTCTGCAGCAGGAATCTGGCAAGCCTGATCCCTTGAGCCAGTCTGATGTGGTAAATTTGTCTCAGAACGGAAGATGCTTAAAGCTCGGGCTCTGGATGAGAAATCCAGACAAGTTAAACCTTTTATTTTTGAAAATAAAATTCCCCCACTACCATGCAAAAAAAAAAATTAAAATTAGCTTTTTTTTCAGATTAAAATAGTCAGTGTTATGGAACAACAGATTGGTCCAACAGAGAAAGGAAGAGAAGTAATTACCATTGGTGACGGGCATGTGTAAAAGTGTGGGTGTGCTCTCTGCTGAGCATGTCAGTACACAAACTTAAACCCTATGAAATAATTGTACTGTTCTACCCTGTGCCGTGGTGCGACATACAAAATCTCAGTATTTCAAAAGACCACTATAAGAAGAACAAATACTGAACAGGGCTGTAAAAGCTTTGAACGATGAAGTAAAAATAGATACAATTCAATATTCATCAAAGTAATTTCAGGGACAATTGCTGCATTCCAAGAACAAATATTACTTACAAGCATTTAATTCATCTAGAGAGAATTTTTCAAACCATTACTTTCTCAGAAAAACTCACCTGAACTACATCTTTTAAAAATTAAACCAGAGAAGGGAGCTTTTTCTCCACCAGTTCCTCAGTCTCCAAGCAGTGTTTGAACAGTCCACTGAAGACACTGGAAACATTTTTGTAAACTCTGCAACTCTTCACATCTTGTGCAGCACTTTAAGCAAACAAGGACAGAGAAGAAGATGAGTTTTTAAGCCTAATCACCTTCTCAGGTGTTTTCATGCAGAAGTTGAATTTTCTTGAATCCATTTATTGAGTGAAATGTATTGAATTTCCTTAAACTGGAGATTATTTTGGCCTTTGTTTTTGCATCATTAAGCAAGTTTGTTTTCCTGTTTAACATCAGGGTTTACACCATTTTCAATAGCATGGTACATGTCTTCCACGTTCCAGTTCAATGTCAAACTTCCTAGGATGCCAACTGTGCTTAGGTGCACAAAACTTCATCTCTCACACATGTATATAGATTCACAGTAAAATGAAGTGTTACTCACAAAGCAACAAGGTACATTGGAGAAAAGATTCCCATTATCAAAGAAAGTTACTGGTTTTGTAGGATCCATAAGAAGAACTGGATAAAATAAGAACTCATCTGTTATGTAAGGTCAGTCTATATAGAAACTTACCCAAACCACTTCAAGTTTTAAAAATTTGTTATAATCTGTTTTCCAAGTTATATTAATTGATTTCTTTTTACAATCTGTTTATTTAGACCACAATAAAAAAAAGTGCCTTATATAAAGACAGTAAGTATAAGAAGTTTTTCTAAGAAAATAAACATGGTATTATGGAATTTTCACATCATTAATGAAAACAAATCACAGTTTCTAATCTAACACAAATCACAGTTTCTAATCTAACAATGAAAAGAAATGGGAAAAAAAGCCTTGAAAAATTATCTAGATATCTGGACAAATTGCTAAGCAGGGATTCTGTAACATTTTATCCACTTATCTGCAGGGTTTTTTACAGTAAGCCATTATTTCAAATTGATTTCATTGACTTTTAAGTTAAAGATAAGTGGTAAAGTTGAAAACCTTTTATTCCTTTTTCAACTGAAGTAATGACACCAATTGAGGAACATGATAATTTTTTTCCAGAAGTATGCTATTTCCTTATAACTCACAAGATTTTTATAACAGAAATTAAACTGACAAAGAAGAACATGGCAAAGAAATAAAGTAAATTTACTGATGGAATCACTTTCAGAAAATGTGTAAACAATCAGGTGTATTTAATTACTTTTTCAAAGATAACAGAGAAAAGAAATGTATTTCTTTCATTAACCTACCCAGTCCTATGTTTCAGGTTACTGCTTAGGAGATGCTAATATATTTGTTTGTTGAGTCTAGAGCTAGCAAATGTCCATGAAGAAAAAAGAAACAGTCTCCTCTATCAAAATTTTTCTCATTTGCTTCTTAAAACAAAGTGAAGAGTCATATTACTGTCTTCAAGAAGCTAACAAATTATTTTTAATTCTCCTGATTTACCACCATTGCAAGTTGAACTTACATGCAAACAGAACAAAATTAACTATAGGTTTTCTTATAATGACTTGTTTCCATTCACCTGTAAGTCACCTCTTTGACCCAAATTATTTCTTCCTGAACTGGGTTTTACACACTCTCTAAAGATTTCTTTTTCAAGGGACAATACTTGTAAAGGAGTGCAGGTTTTCTGAAGCTCACCTTACACAAAGACAAAAATATAAATTCTACAAAAATATATACATAAAATCATATATATACAGTGAAAATACAAAAATCAGAAGTTTATGGACACTTCACTGAAGAAATAATGGTGTCTAAAATTCAAATTCCTATCTTTGGACCTTCTGTGGGCAAACTCAATGTCCACAAAGCAAAAACCCCACCATCACCACATCAGAAATTAATGTGGCACATAGTAACCACATTTCTCATTGCCAGAATGATTTGGAGGTGAAACACTTGCAGCATATCACATATTCCCAGCACTATTCCCACTAAACAGGTGGTGTTGTTATGTCAGAGTGAACCATGGCTACAGTCAGCATCCTGGTGACAGGGTCTAGTCTGTGAGGTGCCATGGCAACTGAACTACCTTTCCTGTTCTTCATCCTACCTTGCCAAAAAGCATTAGCAGAAAAAGATTTGCTGTTGTACTTTAAATGTTGATTTTAAAAGGATTTAAGTTTGAAGAGAAAAAAGTCGGCACCTTATATTATGAGAATGACCCATTTCTTTCAGCATCTCTCGAAAGAAAAATTACCTCTTTGTAATTAATATATTTTTGTGTACTTTTGGAAAAAAAATCAAACAAAACACACCAATCAAAATAAGACAGAGACAGTAATCTTCTTTTTCATAGGACACATTAAACAATATATATAAATATATATATGTGTGTCAAGATAATAAAAATAATATATATTTCATCCCCTTTGTGAATAGGAGAAAACTATGAGCAAGGATAATGGAGGAATGAGGCAACATACAAAAAGATTAAAATTAAAAAAAAAAATGCAAACCTGATAATTCAAAATACACTGTCACTGGATTGTACCAAGTTCTGTATTTAAGAAATGCCTGATTGCATTTAAAACTCAAGCTGAGTCCCATCTACTTCAAGAGCAGAGGCCAAAGCTGTTTGGCCTTTCCTGCACTCCACCACAATGAACCCCTCTGCATGCTGACTGCCCGGGCTCTGGCTCGGACTGACGGACAGGCAGCAGGTTCCTGCAGCATCATCACTGCACACCCCACCAGCACTGATGTGTCTGCAATGCCAAATCACTGCGGGAATCGTGCTCTGACCAACCAGTCCAGAGCATTGTCCAGCCTTGGGAAAACACCTGCTATTCTCAGGGGTGCCTGAGACCTTTTGGTGGGGTGAAAATGGCCCCAAAGTGCTTACAAAGACAGGACGTCCCCCTCCTTTGACTTTGAAAAGAAGAAGTGTTCTTCCTTTCTTCAGGAAGCAAAAGGTCAGGAAATATCTACACTTAAATGGAATAGTACTAACACCAGGAGCAGCTCATAATTAGGGATTATTATCCAGCAATATGGAATGATTGATACAGAGTTGAAGCTAATGACTATAGAGATGATTAGGTCATTTTGTCACCAGAAGTTTACTCTGTCTATAGACACAAAAATCTGTTTTCCTTAACCACTGCAGAGCTCTGCATGATGCCTGATGGGTAGGAAAGAGAGTTTAAACTGTGACTCTGTAATGCACTGTGATATAAGCTGAGTAAATGAGAGATAAATGTTGAAATCAAAGAGAAAACTTGGCATTTGTTTAGGTAAGCAAACTGCAGCACAACTGAGGATAGGTTTGACTGTCTTTCAGGAATTTCTGCATCAGACTTGAGTGCCACATCTGAAACCTGTGAGGTTTGAATTGAATGTACTGTTTTCAATAATTACAAGAACTCTTTTTTCCATTCCAATTTTTTCATTTGAAGCAAGTTCAGAAAATGTTTTGAGAAAAAAATGTGCAAGCAAAACAACAAAAAACCTTTCTAGGTGAAAATGTCAGAAATACCGAAATGAGGTGGTAAAGACTAACATACCTGTAAGAAATGCAGTCTTTTGACCTGATTCAACACAGAACAGGAGAATCTACTTGTACTTTTAAAGGCAACAAGCCTTAATCACCTACTTAATCTAATTATGTTCTCCCATACTTCCCTCAATGCAGAGGAAAAAATCCTACCTGTCTAAGTGCATTGCTGAACCAAATATTCAATAATGACCTTTGAGTCGTTGCAAATGAGTCCTGAGTGAATGTTGAGTCAGCAGAGCTGCTGGGACTCCTGGGTCTTCTTCTCCATAATCAAGGCAAATGCAAACAAAAATGAACTCTTCTTCCTTTGCCCTCAGGTGGGAGGTATCTCACCAGTCTCACCTATGAAATCTTCATTGCTGTGCAAAGTGCAACACACCCTCAGTTGCTTTGTACCCTGAGCTCAGGAAGGTACATGAGCTGGACACCATCACTCCAAGAACGGGGAAATAATCAGAGGAGATGATGCACCGGAGGGCAGCCCCCCGAGGGAGAAGGGAAGAACAGGGAGGTATCAGGAGGCCATGCCTGATGCCATCTGTCATTACTGCAGCTGCCTCATGGAAGACACTCTAATAGAACCCTACTAATTTCTTTGTAAAGTATCTCATTAGTCCCTCCCTTCCTGAGCTGCCTCTCTATTAGAATGTGATAAATTAATTCTGCCATTCCCAGTTCCAGCCTGTCCCCTGACTGAGATGTAGATGAGTCATGCTGGCCAGGACTCAGGATGGAGATAATTATACAGGGGCCAAGGAAAGTATTTCATTTGCTGGCTGCTGAGCTGCCCTGGCAGTAGTGAAGTCAAGATCTCCCATCCCTCCCTTTGCTCTAGGAAACTCTGGACAGAGAATAAGAGAGTATGGAAAATGAATGTTCCCTTGTGAAAATATTCCATACCCAGGCTCTGCATAGCATGCTAGTGTAACATACATCTAACTGGCCAGGAGCAGTGAACATGAGGGGTTTGACACTGGGACCAGATTTCAGTGCTGTGCAGGGTGTTGAGTTCCCAGCTGTGGCCACACAGTGACCCCTGGGTGCAGGACAGTGTCTGAGTGCTATGCACAGATGCACACGCTGGTGTGAGTGCTCTCTTTGCCTCTCGTGGGGGTGCCTGCCTGTGCCAGCTGTGCAGAAAGGACATGCTGCATGGCTGCAGCCAAGGCTCTGACCTTCCCCTCTGCAGTTAGTGCTGCTTCTGAGAGCAAAACTTCCTCCTCTGTGTGGGTATTTCTGACTTCCATCACACACACTCACACACAAGCACACTCTGCTGACTTCCCCTGGGCATTTCATTCCTGGCAGGCAGTTTATGGGTCATAGTGAATCTGAGGATTTGACTGATTTTTCTTTTAGCACATTGCTCTCTTAAACACTGACAGGATCTCAGAGCCCCTGCTACTTTTCACAGCCAGCTAAGTGATGCACTGATGTCTCGCCAGCTACATTTGAATTCAGTTTTGTGCAAGACAGAAGCATCTCTTAGATGTGCTGGATTTTGGTTGCATAAGGAAAGAAAAGCAAAAAGTTATGAGTAATCTGAGGAAAAATAAAGCACCTTATTTTATCCACGCTAACCTTCATTAGCAAAAATAAAGCAACCTTCTTCACTACCATAATCACTGTCCTCCCTTCTTTTTTTTTTTTTCAGAACAAGGAATAACTGATATTAGAGCTAAAAGAGAAATTATTTTGTTTTTATTGTTTAAATTTATATGTTAAGTTTCATTTACATCAGAACAACAGCCACCTTAAGGAAAGGCCTCATATTTCCCACTGCTCTACTGTGTAATAGTTGAGAGAAAATTAAATTAACAACAAATTATATATATGTTTGAATAATGTCCATTCCCCATATCTCCCACACTTTAAGTGCTGCCCTTAAACAGAAGCAGAGTCATTCCATACATGTATGCTGCCTTTAGCAGGCAGGGCCACTAGCAAGTGTTTTACAGGATACCCAGACAGAGTCCCCCAGAGTGGAGGCTGCCCAGGAAATCCGGGATTGTAGGAACTCTCTGGTAGAAATAACACCCAAATGAATAACCAAGTAACTGAAAAAATTTTATAAGAGATTAAAAAAACCAAATCGACTACAGTACAGATGTTCCCCTCTTTTCTTATGTGTCCTAAAATGTCTTTTTTCTCTTTTTATTTCCTTTTTTCTTTTTCAATATATTCTTTTATATACAAAGTGTTTTCAGTCTAACAGTGGAAACAGTGCAAAAGAAGATCAGCATGGATCAGCACACAGCAGAGGCAATGTCTCTGGGAGAGAGCATGGTTCTGGTGGATGATTCACCATATAACAGAAAGAAACGGGAAGAAGAAATTGTGAAGGCAAATGTCTCTGACCCTCTCAAAGATGTCTCTCCACCTCTCTGTCCATCTTAATCCCTGCATTTACCATCCAGGCAATTGCTTTGGTGAGCAAAGAGTAATTCTGCAGCCTGCAGAGAATAACTGTACAGCCTGCCCAGGAACCTGTGGGGGTAAAGCTCTTCCAAATATCCAAGACAGCTTTCCCACATCACACCCAAACTGGCTGTTTGCCAGGTGGCTGAGCCAGGGTCACAGCACAGGGACCTCATTGTTGCCATCTGTAGAAGCAAAGACATGGCCAGTGAATCCTAGGGAATGCAAGACACTGAATCAATGTCTTCATGTCTGAGCAAATATAAAACACACAGTGGTGTAAATGATATGCAAAACTGAGAACAGAAAGGACATCATCCATTCAGGGAAAGAAGGGGAAAGAGATACCAAATGGGAGGAGACTGCAACCACTAAGACAATTCAGCTGATTTAGAGCCCTGAAGTTTGCCCTTAAAATGAACACAGTAGAGAGAAATTGCTGCATGGTTTACAAATTATTAACCTCTGGTATTCAGATTCAAAGTAGAAGCCATAGCTGGCAGTGGTCTGCTGGTTTCAAGTAAATATTTTAACACGGTCAGATCTTTTTTCTGCATTCTTCCAAGATAATATCCTAATCACTGGCTTTATCTCCATCTCCAAATCTGTTCTAGATGATGTGACATAGCCACTGGAGTACAGAAAGGAAATATCATTGTTTCACTTTGCTAATTCCCCAGCTGCTGAGCTATCCATACTTTTTTCTGGGTTTTCTTCCATATTGACTTTATAGAATATTAGAAAATAAGGCTTGTCTATGAATACCTGTAGCATTCATTCATCTTTTTGTGCATTTGCATACTCTACACTGGGTGTCATGTGCTCACACTTACCAGTAGAGAGTGAGGAAAGTGGGAGGTGATTTATTATTGCAAGGTATTCTCTAATTTTCACATAAGCTGAATTTTGAAAGTTGCTGCGGATAGAGGTGTTAAAAGGGTTCTGGCTTCTAAGTGCATGTGGGAAGTTTGCAACAAAGACTTGCTTTTTGATCTCCTCTTGAAATCTCTTCTCCTTTTTAAATAAAAGCAGAACCATGCTATGAATACAGGTAGGTGCTTTGTGAATTTTCAGTACACTGCTGCTTCTGTAAAACCTCTACAGATTAAACTCCCAGACCTGTAATTTTCATTTCTCTCCAAATATTAACATTCCTGGATATATGGCATGGTCCGCTACTCATGTTTTCATTTAACAATTTCACTCTATATCCTTATGGAAATGTTTTGCCTAAATAACATGTATACACCAAACTGCAAACTACAGTTTCATTTGTCTGTCTCAGGAGGGTGAAGAGCTAAGAAAATTATGATAGAATATGACTCAGTACATCCAGAGAGGCTGAATATTTTGAATCGGATTGCTGAGACACAGGTGCCAATTCCTTTATTCAGAAGAGACCTCTGCATTACATTTGGGCTGTACATTTTCCTTTTAGCATCAGCTGCACAGAAAATATAATTGAAGAGATCTGAAACTAAATATTTTTGAATGAAGCTTTTATAAGAAATTAGACCTAAGAATTTGAACATTGTTTTCTCCCGATACCACATGGTCAAGAATGTGCATTCCCTGCATCCCTTCAGCTCTCCCTCTCTTCCTGTGCAAGAGACCTGTAATGCTGAGGTAGCATAAAGGGGCTGTATCATGAAACATCCATGAGCAGAAAATTCTCCAGTTCATAGGAAATGCCCTTTCAATCCCAGCAAATCACAAGCTGATTCTTGCCTTGTGCCCTTTCCCTGGTACAAAGAAAGGTGATATCTCAGGGCCAGTGGCTGTGACAGAGAGGAGTTACACCATGAATTTTTGATGGCACAGAGGCTATTAAAGGGTGCCAACCAAGCACTGGAATTAGTGTAGCACAGGTGAGCAACATCTGAATTTGGGCTGGCCCTCCTCATAAAGGAAATATGAATGGATTTATGAAAATTGCACAAAGATTACAGAGGGTGGGTGATGTCAGCATTCCTTGATGTGTTAAAGGAAATATTTCTCTTTCCATTTTTTGCCCACAACTTGCATCAGTATTTCCAAGCAATTCCATTTTTATTCTAAAATATTGTGACCAATATGATTACATCACTTCTGTTCTCCCTCCATCTCTCCCTACATTTTCAGGGAGTAAGCTACCCTCAAGTGGGGATGAGAACAGAGAACACGCAGAGAATAAAAGCACAGTTGTTTAATAAAAAAAAAAAATCTGCTATGTTGGATTCTGTAAATGTGTGTATAGTCAAGAATTACTAGAAATGAAGCATAGATTCTCAGAAAAAAAGAAAACCTTACATATGTATATGTTGGTATATTTATATGTGTGTGTATATATATATATATATATACCCATATTTATATGTGTGTGTGTGTGTGTGTGTGTCCATTTATACTGCAAACAAACAATGATAATTTGCACTAATCATAGACATTTCTGGTAGAGGTCCTACCTGTGGCCAGCCCCACGCCAGGACAGGCTTCAGATATTGCCACCTTGAGAAATTACCACTGCCACAATAGAAACATATTTTTCCAATTAGTTTCAGGGAGGAAATGAGACATTTTTCTTTGCTAATGCCTCTCTCTCTTCCTCTGCTTGCCCATCCATTTCATGCTTCCTGATGGTGCTCAGGAGGCTGTCAGGTTCCCTCCAGCACACTTCCTGCTTCCACCCAGCAGGAATAAACTGTTAGCGCTTTGTTTGAAATGATTCCTGAGAAGTCTGATTCCTCTCACCAAAATGTGAATAATTGTAGCATTTGACTCTTGGCTTCCTCCTCAGGGATCCTTCAGAGTTAAATAGTTATTGAATTTATCCTTACAGAGATTGCCAAAGAAAACTTTATTTGAAGGACAGTGGGGGGAACAAACTGTTTGCTGAACTGAAAAAAGTTTGAAATACTATAAAGGGAGAGAAAAAGTCCCATAATGGAAGGTGGAAATCTAGGACAGACAAATCAGGCCATAAAATGTAAGATCAACACAGCAGTGGGAAGCAGGAAAGTATATCCTGGGCCAAACATACCAATGGAGACTATTACACACGCTGACCTCAGATGTCATGTACAACGTGCATCTGCAAACCACCTCATACTCCAAAGTCCCACATCACACCAAGCTCAGCCAGTCCATGCTGGAAATGAAGAGGCCTGTGTCAACAGCAGTTAAGTGCTCAGCATATGAATCTAAGATACAGACATCTTCAAACCAGTCTCTCATTTCTAAACTAAGGGCATTGCTTTTCCTATTTTAAACACCAAGAATGTGGCTCTAAGTAAGGAAAAAGTGATCGTCCTTCTCAACACATCTGCTCAGCGTATGCCTTTTAATTGCACAACATCCAGTCCAGTGAAGAGGCAGAAAAACATGGCAGAAACAGTACAGCTCTAAGAAAGGGGGCTTAACTCTCTCCCTGAAGTACTAACAAGGCTCCTTGAATAACAGTAACTGTTATTCAAGTGAAATGCTAATGAGCTCCATCCAACACAGGTGGCTTCAAACTTCACAGTCCCTTTCAAGTGCAAAGCTCAGATGTGATTTTCAACCCTTCTGGTTTCCATCTGAAAAGGACGAGCATAAGTACTTGGAAGAAAGTTGCTTTCCAGGTGTTCTAGCAACAGTGGTCTGTAAAAGGTGTTGGAGCAAAAAAAGCCTGCTTTCTGTTGTATTTTTAGTTTAGCAGTGAAAGTTGGTAGGTGGTCCCCTACATGGAGGAGTAGCGTCACACTTTGGCTGGCACATAAACTCTGTCACCCACCCATAGTAACGACATGGTAGCAAAAGCCTAACAGAGGATTCCTTACAACTGAAATATCCTGATTTGTTCTATTCTATTCTTTTCTATTCCTTTTTTTTCCCCCCAAGTGAGCTGGTCAAAAATGGGAGATAGCATACAGTCCTCTTTCTTGTACTGGGAAGTACAAGACTTTCAGCTTTATCTCAGCAGCCCACCTTTCCAGGTGTTTCCCCACAGCCACAAAATGTGTATATATGCAACGCTGGGATATAAGATTTGTCTCTGCTTATACAGGAATACTGTGATTCTGATACCTGTGACTATGTTAGCCACAAAAGGCACTGACTAAGCTATTTCAGATTTGCTTCACCACAGAATCTGAACAGTTCACAAACTGATTGAAGTACATATCCTCTCATTTTTATGGTGATGTAAAGAAATGTCAGCCTGGAACTTAGCCTAATGAGTGGAAAACAATGCACCATCAGACACAGGCCCTGTCACCTGCCCCATTGTACATACTAGAGCCCATCTGCAAGCACTCACAAGAACCCTGACAACAACAGTGATTTTCTCCATTGGCAGATGTTTTTTGTGGTGAGAACCAAGGCTGTGTTCTGGTCACCATGAAAGCATGCTTCTCTCTCATGGCTTTTTACAGTTCCAGACTGGGCCCCATAACTTCAAGATGATATATACTCCTCCACACTCACAAGTCATTTTCCTCAGTCACAAGGAACTATTGATGGCACAGTAAAAGTCTCTGCAGACAAAGACTCCCATTTTCCCCTGAATTTTCTGCCCCAGCTGACACACCTCATGAGAATTCACAGATTCTCTGAGAGGCAGCAGAGAAAGTATGGTGGGGGGAGACCCACCCTTGCTGACAGAATTCCTGTGCAGTTCAAACCCACCATAAGACACAGGGAGGGCAATGGAGGATCAATAAATGTGTGCTAGAGCTACAAGCCTGGGGGTACCTTGTGTCTTCACTGAAGTTTAACTAAATAGTAGGATTGCCAATTGCCATCGAAACGGCAAACATTTTAAGTGCTGATGAACTTTCTTCTGTGGTCTCCAGGTATTTTACTTTTGGAGTCAAGCCCTACCTTGTTTTTCTGCATTCCCTTCTTCCATTCACATTGTGTAGATCTTGGAAAATCTACTCTATTGACAATAGTTAGGATTTTTACTAGTGCGGTGAATCTCAAAGAGAAAGCGAAGTATTAACACTTATACTGAGACTGGAAATATGAAGTTTTACAGTCAAGCCCATTGAACATGACATCTTTTAGTGCTTTTTGGAATAATTTTTGATCTTTCTACTGAATTGTGCAAATAACTAAAAAACAGGACATTATAAGCAAGCGAGTTCACAGTTATGCCACAGTTTGTGGCATATTTTGTCATTGTTTCAAAGGTTTACCCTATGCTCTCAAGGGATCTCTACAAAGAGTTCTATTTGTGTGTAGGAAACATTTGTGACAGTGGTCAGAAAATGGAGGTCTTACTAACAGAAGGAAGAGAGATAGGGAAATGCTAGAACAGATTTTTATGAATTACAAAATCAAGATCAGGATCATACATGCTTTCAGAATTATTTCATTCTATATAAATGAAAATACGACTGATGATGAGGTGCTTTCCACAAAATAGTCTTCTACATTATCCCTTACAATTTGGATATCCCCCCATGTTCATCTGGGGGGATGAATGAGGGTGCCAAGGAGGAAAGGAGAGGAAAGGAGATGGGTCCAGGCTGTGTTCATGGTGAGTTTAGAGAAACCACTTGTTAAAGATTACCCTCTCAGATCCCAAATATCCATAAACATGAAGAAGGAAACCTGAACTGATGACCTCCTGAGCAATAGAGTGAAAACAGAAGAAAGGAGAGGCCATAAGTGCTGTCCCCCCAAACCACAGCATTCTCATGCTGATCAATAGCAAACAAGGAGTGCTTCTTTAGCAATGTTCATTCAAAACCAGTCCCTATTCTATCCCAGAGCAATCACAACTATACACAAATTTATAAGAGCAGTCACGATACATCAGATGAAAGGTCAGTCTCTGCTAATACCTAGGGAGTAGAATGCAGCCAATGTGATTTTCTCAGTGTCTCTTGCAAGCTTTTTGTAATGTGAGACTGAGAGACCTCTGAAGCCAAATAGCATTTTTGTGAATACGATGATTCTCAATGGACTCCTCACGCAAGAACTTATCCCATCTTATCTCAAACATACACAAACTTTCAGCCTGTGGCAAGGAGCTTTGTTCTCCAAGGATTTAAGACCCAACTCTGATCTGACACAGTTTTGTCATCTTGGCATGGAGTTCTCAGGAAATCATCTCTGGAAAATGCTGTGAGAAAGTCTTCAGAAAAAAAAGACCTTAAAGATAAGAAAGGGAAAATTGCAAATTACCCCTGGGCCAGGGACAGCAGGTAGCTCAGAGGTTCAAGTGAAAAAAACCCAAAGTGGAAAGACATAGAATCCTAAGGGAAAAACTAGGAAAATGGAACCTCCTGATCATAGAGGATTAGCTTGAGGGAGCAGCAGAAATCAATCCTTCCCCTCCTGACCCATGCCTGCTTTGTCAAGAAAGACTCTTGGGGTACTTTATCAGGTGGTAAGCCTGTCAGCATTTTGCCTCGCAGTTCTCTAAATTCTCTCTCTCGCTCAGATGTCTTATCTAATAAACATTTACTTTTATACTTTTAAGTCTGCTTGCAGAGTCTTTTTGCAGACAACTAAGGTTCCAAAATGAAGTATCTCAGTGTAGGATGTTTGCACTGTTCAACGTATAAGAAAGGCATTCAGAGGTTTATGCAGAACATTAGCAGATGAATGAGCATGACCCAGGATCTAACACTTGAGACTTCTAAATGAATAAAGCCAGTATGTCTTCCTAACCCACAATTTTTACGCAGTATTTATTTTTGTTTGTTTTTAAGACACTGCACAAATAAGAACCATAATCTTGGGCCACTACCAAGCCTGACAAGAGGGATGAACAATACATAGATTTTAAGGTCAAACTCTGTTTGTGGGAAGCCAATACCATTATGGAAGCAGTACAGTACTGTGAGAATGAACACTACTTTCTCAAGGAAATAAAATAGATGCAAGACACAAGGAAACTGTCACTCTAACATACCCACATCATCAGATGGAAATATCTTGGTCATTTGGAATAAAACAGCAGACAGAGGATCAGAGTTTTTTCCTATTCTGGCAATAGATGCTTTGCCTTTTATATAGCAGCAGGAAATTATCATCTGTCTTGAACACATTAATGTCGTAGTCCATTATCATTATCCCTTGACTCACAAAAACATTAGAGCTTGCTTTCATGGTGAAAGTCCTAGTTAAGACTCTTTAGGAGACAGATACATATGGGGCATGATGGCAGAGAGAGGGGAAGGAACTATTTCAATATGTCAGCAGGAGAATTTAGTAATGTATGCCTCACAAATGTGGTAAGTGTTGCCATAAAAGTCTCTTCCAGTTAATTTTCTAAACACAAACATGTTCTCATCTCACAAGAGAAAATGCACCACTCACTGAAGAGTTCATGCTTACTCAGATCTTTCCCCTTTATCCCTCTTGTACATCGTGTCTACCCAAATTCTTTTGTAGCAGTAAACTTTAAACAAATATCCATGTGCTGCTGATGTCCCCATGTTCAGGAAGGATCTCAACCAGCTGTTAGATATGGAAGGCATATGCCATATAGGATAGGAATAAAAACATTTGCCAATTCATTATCACATTTGCCAGCTTTCTTTCATGTAATTGTCCAAAAATGATTCTTGAAGACACCCCTGGATAATTATTGTGTATAGTCAAGAGAGAAAACCTACAGAAACATTGAATGCTACACTCTACACAAGTTTGAAAATGTTTTTAATGTCAGTGAGTGTTATTAATAATTTCTGCAATAAAAGAAAGAAAATCAAGCTTTTGCCTTGTACAAAAGTACAGGACTGTAGATACTGTGCATAGAGATATATGTGAGACAAGGCACCTGCCTGCAAGCTCATGGCATCCCACTTGGGGTTTCTGGTTTTGATGGAAAGTAATGATAGTTTGGCAGCTTTGGCCAAGTATTTAAGTGCTCTTGTAATTGCCTCACAACCCTCCAGTCAATCTGCTACAAATGTGTGTCTGGAACACCAAAGTCCCAGAGCTAAAGCAGCAGGGTTGATGTTAAGTCAAAATTGACTTTCACAGCTTCTGGCTATAGTGACCCTCATTCTTGCAGCCAAGACTCAATACCCTACCAATAAAAATTACTAAAATTTATCTTCTAACTGCTAATACAAACTGAGGAGAAAATGCCAACACAGTAAACTCTAGGATCATTAAAGCACACAAGAACATCCTTAACACGCTCCATGTACTTGAGCTAGTGATCTTGGGGTGGTTTAAACCCAGCTGGGAAGTAAGCCCCAGGCGAGACACACCCTCCCCCTCCAACCCTCTCTGGTGAGAGGGACAAAAGCAGAGACTACAGATTGACACAAAAATTTTCTGAAAGCAAACAGCAATGGAGAATAAGGAACCCACAGCAACAGCAACAATACTAATAATGAAAGCATGAGAAAGAGACGGTGCTTTACACACAAAAGGTGGTCATTACCTCAGCTTAGTTCTGCCTGGCCACTGAGACAAAAACAAGGTGGCAACGTTCCTGCAGCTCAGCAGTGGCATGAGCTATTCCCGAGACAGAGACAAGACAGCAGATGCTCTCCATAGCTAGTGCCATGTGGTCTCCTGAGACAAAGAGAAGACAGTGAGTGCTCTCCACAGCTGGCATTCCCCAACCCCAAGCCTAAGACAATGAAAATAATGATGGGTAAACCCCCAAAAAGCCATATCATCCATGTTGCATCTCTCACTTTCCAAACCGCTGCTCTTGGCTGTGGTCAGCAGGACTTGTCTTGGCTTGGCTCCTTGCTGCTGGGCTTGGGCTGGGCTGGTTCACAACCCAATGCCAATAATCATCTTAGAATCGGTCTTTCTTCAGACATCCAGTTGCCTGAATATTCCTGGATGGCAGGAATCAGTGTGAGTGAGCTGACCCACCACCACAAATTTGTGACCCTGCTTTGACTGGGGCTGCATTTAACAGGCTCTCCATCTCCGTTCTTTCTACCACATTAATCACTGTGACATGGAGCACATTTTTTGCTTCCTCCATTGTTGTGCAGGGAATACACTCCTTGTATGAAAGCCCTGATGACATTTATGGTTTTGCACTGAGTGGAATAAGCAGGTGTATTATTAAGAAGATCCCATTCAGGACGTAAGAAGAGAGAAAATCTAACTGCCTCCTCCAACTGCATTCAGCTTTCTGGGGATTCATTTATTTCTTCCAAACCTAAGCTGAAGCACAAGCAGCTACTTGAGGCTGTAATACAAACAGTTTGCACATAATGACCCAGTCTCTTCCTTTTCAATTTTTGCACCAAGTGCAGGTGCCAGTGAATGCTGTTTCCCACCTCTTTTGGCATAGTGTGGCATCACAAATCATAACTTTCCCAATTCCAGTCTAAACTGTCTTGTAGGCTGCTGGCAAAAGAAATAAGAATCCTAAGGCTCTTTCCATAATTCTCACAATGTCAAAGGAATGTTAAGAGACTGAAATAGTATTGGACTATTCTTTTCCAGCTGTTCTGGAAGCCTATATATTCTCTTGATGCATTAACAATGGAGCATGAGGACACTAAAGAAATCCATGAATCACAATTGACAAAATGAAGCAGCTTTAGGCAATGAAATGGAAGATCACAAAAAGCAGCCAGACAAGTTAGGACAAAGGAAAATGTACTCTAAATTTGTTCCCAAACCAACTGGGCTACACAAAGGGCTGTAGCAGGTTAGCAGAAACTAGGAACAGGGAAGGTGCATTGGGGCTGCCAGCACATCAGGGCTACCTTGGCCCCAGCAGGATTGCTCTCTACACAAGACTCCCTAGCTCATCTGAAAGCCCTGTTTAAATGGGGCAAGCAATGGGTCTGTTGCAGCAGCTTCCTTCAGGGAAATGATTTCACAATCCCAGTAAATCTTGCCATTAAAGACTGCTTTCTGACCAGCACAGTGACTTTTTACTGGCCTTGATCTTCATGCACACAAGCAATTTCACTTAGCCCTTTTTCATTCTTCTCTTACACAAATCACTGCAAAAACAAGCAGAGGTTGTAAAATTCTTATAAGAAGGGGTTTGGAGTTGGTATTTTTGGTCTCTTTAATCCTACCACAAATGAGAAATTCTGTCTTTTTGACTACCCTCACGCCAACATATTTGCCTTTAAAGTCCATCAAAGCTGTCACATTTTATTCTCTTTTTCTGAGTGATGTGACTGTCATCAGCCTTTTACTTCTTTATCCCATTATTACCTACACAGCTTGGCTTTAATATTATTTTTTTCTTTTTTTCATTTCAAATTCTCTGGCCCTTTGAATAGCATTTTCTTTTCTTATTTCCTTGTAAGATCATAAACCTTAATCTCCCTCAGTGTATGGCATGTACATAATCCAGTATGACACAGATAGATAGACGGCATCCCAAACTAAGACCTCCCCAGTGACCTCCCATGTAGTTTTCCTCTTTGAATATATTGATTTTAAATATCTTCCTTGGGGAAAGCCTCTAATTATTTGTGCCTTCCTGGGGGTGAACCCTTTTTATTAAGCAATAACATTATTAGTGAAGAAAATAAAGTCAGATTTTTAAAGAAAATTAACGCAACCAAATTGTTGTAGCTGCAATTTATATTTATCTGGGTGTCACATGCCTCTCTCATTTCTTCTTTATTCCAGAAGGTCAAAAGCAAACAGCAGCAACAAAACCAGATAAACTAGCTGTGTCTGGCACTAAAGTTTTTGCCTTCCTATCTTTCCGTTTTCCTCTGCACCCAAGGAATGTGTTTTGTTGATTCTAGTCAAGTTAGACCCAGAGTGTCAGCTGAAGGGGGGAATAGGATTGACCATCACCTACTTGGAAAGGCTTATCTGAGCTTTAATTTAAAGTTGTCAACAAACATAACATGTTTTCCATAATTTTGCAACTCTTCCTCTTGTAAATTTCTCAGTTATTCTGTTCTGATTTTTTTATGTAGTCCTTTCAGTGAAATTGGCAATGGCTTAAAAAAAAGGTCTATTTGATGTTTTGTGCTGTTGAAACAGAAGAACAGATGGTAGCAGAAACTAACAGGAGACCTCTAAAGACACTTCTGAAAAAAAGGGCAGAAAATGTTGTTTAAATCAACAGTATTAACAGAAAAAGAAAGAAACAAAGAAAAAAGTTACTATAATCTGTCTCTAAAATAAGATTTTTGCCATAGAAGCATATGTTTGTATTGTATTACCAGTAATTTCATGGCAGGAAAAGCTAAATTATCTCAGATCTGACACAGGCTAAAAGTAAGATTTACCATGGCTCAGCTGTCTTTCAGGAGCCTGTTCAGCTGCACTAAATCATATATTTAAGATCCAACACAGATTAGTTAATCCAACAAAACGTTCCAGTGCATTGCTGTGTGCTGGACTTGAGCAGAGCAGAAGGGGAGGAGCCATGCTGACCTCCATGACTGACTATTCACTGATGTCTTTAAAATTTTCTGCCTAATTTCTTGCTCTGTGGAATGCATCTCAGAAATCTCTGACTACAAGACAGATTCCTATTAGTTAAGTGCAGCAGGAAATTATTATTAGTAAATCTGCTCTCTCAAAAAAATTTAAAATTTCACTTGCACTACATATAATCGTATGATCATTCTTTCTGTATACCAGACTGCCATATTATCCTAAAGCTGCTTCTTCTTATTGCTCATTACAAATATCATTTCAGGTCTGAAAAACTTCCCATTACAATTTTCATGGAATCAGATAACTCCTTATGGAAATGTTTATGTCAAAGATAAAGCATTTTCTGACCAGCAGAAGCGTTTTATTGAGTTATCTGTGTGTTAGCATCATAATTTTCCAGCCACAAAATGTGATGAGGCAACATATTTGACTTCACATTGTGGAAAAATGTATGATTGCTGTGTGTAAGAGAAAGAGTAGAAAAGTAGAAAAGAAAGTTCAAAAGCTGACAGCCTGGCAGCAGCTTACTCTCTGTTATGAGGCCGTAACAGAGAGTGGCAAGAAGTACTTTGGCACACAGACCATTTCTCTCCATTTTTTGAGTGAACTACATGAAAAAAACCTCAATACTTAATTCAATTTTATCAGTATTTTTTTTTAATTTTCACAAGAGAAGTCAATTTTCAGATAAATTTAACCACACACAATGAGCCAGGCTGCTCTATTTGCTTTCATTTCCAGTCAACTTTTAATCTGCAAACCTATTACCAATAAATACAACTAATTGCACCTGGTCAGACGCAAAGAATTATTTTTCACCTTCTCAGATCTCTGTCTATGAACTTTACCAGCAGACATCCAAGGAAACAAACACACAACAGATAATGTCTAAATTCCAAGGGAGGACTCATGAACATGTAACCTCCAGGCATCTAATGATTTCCAGGTGCACATCACCAAGTGTCTCATCCTTATTTAATTAGCCAGCTGTCCAGGTTTGTCAGGAGCACTAGAACAGCACAGGCACATCTTGAAGGTGTGCTGAGTGGTTCCAGTTCTGTCTGAGGTTAGAGTAACAGGCAAAGTGCTGCTACAGAAAGAGAGTTTCATACAAGTAGAGGCAAGCGGGAAATCCAGTTACAAAACTCCAGTGTCTTCCATGAAAAGTATAGCAACAGTCTTGTTCAAAGTCAAATGCATGAGTTTTGTCTTATCTCAGTAATCAGATCAAGGAACATATAAATTGCAATAGGAATAGCTGAATAGTCCTCAGGGTAAAACACCACATCCCCTGGCAGACAACTCACTTTTCTTTAGAATGTGATAAATGAGAACATTTCAGAGTACTTTCCTTATTCAGTTTGTTTGTTTTCTTTAGCTTTAAAATTACACATCTCTATTTTTTCTTCATGATACAAGCTGAAGCTAGAAGGAAATTATTACCACTTGTTAGAGATGTTAAATGTTAGAGATGAACCACTTGCAAAAAAAAAAAAAAGGCAAGTATTGCAAATCTCTCAAGAAAATGGTTTTATGATCCACTGGAGCATGCGAATCTGAATTAAGTATAGAGAATGGGAAGTGCAATGAAAGCTTTTGGAGCAACCAGATCTATGCCCATTACTCAACAGAGGGCATGCTGTTAAGAATATCACGCACTGGATACCAGTGGTTTACCCCAATCAGAAGTTAGAAACAATGCTGGACCAGTCATTCAAAGGAGTTTTCTTAATTGCAGTGGATGCAGCTCAGTAGAATCTGAAATCAACTAATTCAAAGCAGTCCTGTTTCATCATGTTTGCTACAACCAGAAAGCTCTGACTATGGGAACTGGAAACATCTCTAGATTATTTAGCCCTTTAGAGATTTATTATTTTTCATTACTGGTTAAGAAAACATCCAGGGATTTTGAGATAAAACATGTGACAACTGCTTTTTGTTTTTACCAAAACAGGACCTTTGACTGAGGCTTGGTTGTTCTCGTGTTCCTAGGGTGTTTAGTTTCCAGTTAAGCAAATAAACCTTGTTTCTTCTGGGTTTATATTGAGCTGGGCTGGGGTGGATCCCAACAGACTCTATTTTAACTAAATCACATTTTGCTAAAGGGTCAACCAGGAAGAAATATAGTCTTGCTTTTGAGGCATCAAGGAACAGAGAATCTACCACTGTTCTTGGTTAAGTTTTCTAACTGCTCAGATCTTCTGTTTATATGTTATTTGATTAGATTTTTTTTTTCTCCCAGCTTTAGTTTATGCTTTCTGACTCATTATGTTTTTCTCCACTAGATTAAAGAACTATTTACCACCAGGCATTTTCTTCTCACTTACATGCTGCAATCAAGTCACTCCTTTAGGAAAACCTCTTAAGGCCCATGGTATAACATTTTTCTCTAGCACTTCAATTACGTTTTCAATGCTCTCCTTAAAATGTAGACACTTTGGCTAGACTCAATATTCTAGTAATGGCTCTCACTACACTGTGTACAGAGTAAATCCCCCTTTAATCCTACTTGTTACTCTTTCTTAAATTCCTGCAGATGGAGCATTTTTTCTGTTTGGTTTTATTTTCCCTATAGGAGTGTTCTGGTAGTCTCATGTCACATTGTTTTTCAGGTCTAAACCCATGTCTTTTCCTTTCACTATTTTCCCAGGAACAGAGCCTGATTCTGTAACTGCTGCATGTGTTCCGTTTTCTAGACAGAAGCCTCTGATTTAGTTTAGCTGAACTTTTATCTCTTAAATCTTTAAATTTGAAATTGTCAAGGATTTAATATTTACTGCTAGAAGATTGGAAAAAAAAATGCAAGTTGCTTCCATCTAGCACTGATCCTCACACATCCCCAACAGGAGATCATCTATAGATGTGGGCTACAGATGGGATAGTGAAAAATAGTGTCCTATTATCCCTTTAACCTTGGAGTGAAGGCGAGGCAGAAGCAGAATTTACTTTAATCCATAGGAATTGATTCCTAACTGTCAAATTATTTCACAGCCCAAGTAATCAAAAAGAGAGAAGCAGGGAAAACAGGGAACTGTGCTTCTTCTTGCGTCTCTCATTACCTCAAAAACATTTTCTCATTAAGATTCTTCTCCAATGCAATACTTCTGAATTAGAGGGGTTTCAAAAATTTATTTTAGTATCTCACACTTTGCATGATTTCCTCAAAAGCTGAATCTATATCCCTTTTGCCCTCTCCTTCTGAGGGGCCAGAAATCTGGAAATGTATATTGCACCCAGTAGTAAGGAAAGGATGTCTGCAACAGAATACATGACATATTAATTAGACAGAGAATAACTGAAGGACATAAATTTACCTTAGTTCTTTAGAATCAGAAAGTGTATAACTCCCATCCATCAAGAGACTCTGCAACTCAGAGGTGATTCTGAATGGAAGTGGCTTGATCTTGAGATAATTTTAACGAAAATTTTAATGCTTTTGCAAAAGATGTCAGTTCACAGTAGAGATTTTGTAACTTCTACTGCAATTATTGTAAAAAAAATCATGTAGAAACAAAATATACTCTTTTGGTTTGCTAACTGCTTATCAAGGAGGAATTTTCAATATGATTCTGTTTCCAAAAGAGAGAAAACAAAACTGGCTCTTGCCTCATAACTCCATTGCATAAAATGTGGTGTCCTGGTCCTAAAATTCATCATCCATCTTCAAGTCCTAATGGTAATTCAGAAAGTGAGAGCTAAGACTCCTTCAGTTTGGTATCCTACATGCAACTCTTGAAATTGGTGCTGGTATACTCCCCTAAGAGTCAGCTCTTGTTCTTTCCTGGTTTTATTCTAAATTATCTACCATTACAGAATAACCTAGAGAATATTTTCATTGGCTTTGTGGAGAAGATTTAAACCTCTTATTTCAATGAAGACCTATCACACATGTTGGTACTTTGGCAGCTTAATGTAGAACTATTGAAAGACTGAATTTGGAAAATATGGATGCAAGATTCAATTTCCTAGACTATCTTGAAAGAGTTTTCTCATTTGAAGAGTAAATTAAATATACTTCCATAAAGTCACAAGGGATGGATATCCAGGAGATCTGAAGATCTGAGTCTGGTTTACTGTGGAATTGCTTGTTCAAACATTTATCTTCAGTATTTCTAGAGAAAACAGCTCTGCCACTAAGCAAAAGAGATTTTTTTTTCAGTGATTTTGATTACTCTTTCTTGGCATCTCACTTCAAAAAAAAAAAAAAAAAAAAATGCCTGTGGGCTTGGTTTACACAGGTCAATTCCAGTTTCAGATGCAACCAGTTTCAGCTGATAAAATGGCCACTGCATTTCTGGAGGGAATATTTTTAACTTCTGCCGTAGGGGACTTGATCAATAGTCCTGAAAATCTGGCACTGAACTCTTTGAAGATGAGCACCCAAAACTGAACCATAAAATTTCAGAATCCTTATTTGAAACCCTTGTCTTAACTGTGATTTTCATTCTTCAACTGCAAAACAATGTACTCAGATTGTCCATGACCTACCTTACACACAGCTTCCCCAGCTTGAATATAACATTATTAGAGGGAATAAGTTATTTTAGTCTGAAATCCCAGAGAAATGTCCTGATACCATTACAAATACCAATAATATCAATGATACTGATATTATTAGCTTGCTTCCTGGGGCAAATAGATGGTCATTTTCCTTTGAAGTTTTACTATTGTGTGCTATGTGTAGTGGCACAGCAATTCAATGCATGCTCTACCAAAGCTGGCAAATAACTGCAGAAGGATCACATTCCTAGACATCCTCCAGGCTGAACTTTGTGACATTACATGTAAATATCACAATGGAAAGGAGCTATATGCCCACCTAACCATAAAATTTATTTTGAACACTTGAGTTAACACTTGCCTGTTCCAGTTTCTAGTCCACATCAGCTCCATTTAATCCCATTTTGGCCTTTCTTGGGCTTTCTGCCTTCTTCAGAAGGTGCTTTGTGCTCTCGTGACTATATAGAAAGCCAAGGCTCCTAATTTAAACTTGCAATACATATCACAGAAACATAGAATGCGTTAGGCTGGAAGGGACCACAGCGGGTCATCTGGTCCAATTTCAGACAGTTCTTCTCTGCTCATTGCTTCAGCATGCTGAGTTCCTTCCAAAGGGCTGCACAGCACTGCAGGGTATCAGCCACCCCTCCCAGCTGCGTACTGTCAGCAAACTTGCTTGCTCATTCAAGTCATTCATGAACAAGTTAAACAGCACAGGACTCGGTATTGAACTCTGGGGGACACCACTAGTGACAGACCACCAACTACCCTGTGCCACAGATGCAGACCCTCAAATGAGTAAATTAATCAGAGAGAATCTCAATCTCTCCTCCATGACCTGATCACCCAAATTTTTTGAAAGTCCTCAGATCCTGAAGTGGGATCTTAAGCTGTTTTTTTCAGGTTTCAGACTCAGCCTGCAATCAATCTGTAATAATTTTTCATGTCTTTTCCTAATATGCCTTTTTGTCTTCAGAGCCTGGCAAGTCCTGAAGAGACAGATCCCTGGCTTAGCCAGCAGGAGAAATCCACCTCCTTAGACCTTCACAGTAAAATCTTAATACTTTTACTGATTTGAATAAAGCCATTTTCAATCCTGCCATCAAGGGACATGGCAAAACAGAAAGAATTTCTCTCAAAACACTTTGTGAGGATATGTGAACGTGTGCCTGATTGTAAAGCTCTCTCAGCCCTGGGGAGGGGGAAGCAAACAGGAATTGTGCATTGATATCAGACAGCATAAAAAACCTATGTCAGATTTCAGGCAGATTGCATTTTCCTGTCTTTTTAAATCTCTGTTGGGGGAGAGAATGGAGATTTGTGCCTGAATTGTTTGCTTTTCTCCTTGTCATTACCCATATAACAGTTTAAACTCTTCCCTTCTTAATCTGAGGTGACTTACAGAGGTTTCCTATCAAACACAGACACTATACAACACTATATTAGATTATACACTTTGTCAGAAAATTGGCACTTTATATACTAAATGATAGCCTGTGCTCTGCAACCATGCTATCATTCTTGCTCTAAGATCTTGTCAGAGCCTATAAATTAAGTGGGATTTGGCCCTGGAGTTATGTGAAAGGGAGGGCTGTAGGAAACAAGAGGATGCTGCCTCAACTCCCAGGACTTATTTATAGAAAAATTCTCTTCCATCTGACCCAGGGCTATCATCTCACCACAGGCTGCCTATTTTAACCTATACATTACAGAATGAGCAGCAGCATTAGGGTACCACCTCGTGCTGCTCCCTGACGACTGCACGTTTAGTGTCTCCATCTGCAGGAGCTGCATCTCCTATTGTGATACTGTGCTGCTATCCAAGCTAAAAGAGATGCTCTCCAAGTATGCACAGAACTGAAACGATAGCCTTGACAGCAGCTCATCTCCACAAAGCAGTAGGTCACTGCTTTGAGAGGCTGAGACACCATTGCTCAGAAATAGCACCCAAGTTACTGCAGGAAAAGGAGGATACAGTGAGCCAGATCAGCCCTCTATCACACCCTCATGTACATTTTTACCCCATGGAGGGGAACTGAGGAATCCTTGCACTGCAGCCCCTTGCTAGCCACCCCTGAGGATGTGGAGGAAGCCCTTTGACACTGTCTGTAACTAGAAAGACTCAATCAGAAAATGGACAAAAAATGATGCTCTGATGCAATATTCTTGGGACCTCTAACTGCTTTCATTTAGCAGTGAATATCTCACAGTAACTGGGATAACTCTGACTATAATTTGGTCTGGCAGCTTCCCCAGAAGGAGAACTAAATGCTGTCTTTCACACCTGCAGGTATGTTTACTTCAGGAGCAGGTAGCTGAACCATCTACCTGCCCCCCATCAGAGCTCTTTGCTATTCTTAAAAAAGGACACATCCAATTTCAAAGTAATTATTAGGCTTGCATGGTACATTGGTTTCAGGCAGATAAGGTGCATGCAAGCCACATGGATGACCACAGAAAACCCCAGTAGTGCTGTGCTCCTGAGCTGTTCAAGGACTCAAAGCAGCAGTAGCTTTGCTGCAGAATGCAAGTGAGGCTATATTGGGGTGCAAAATAAAGGCAAAAGAAACATGAATATGTTTGTAGGAACATATGAGTCCTTCTTCAGGTCTGAAACAGAAGCAATAAGATTTTGAGTTAATGACAGAAAAGGAATATTTTTTTCAAGTGTAAGTGAAGCAGGTTTGAATAAAAACGCCTTGTAGACAGGAGGGAGCAGGGTGTCAGAGCTCCCTGGTTTGGGGCTGCACACCCTGGGTCCAAGCCCAGTGCACAGGGCTGTGCCAGCAGCCGGCTGCCCTTCCCGAGGCAGAGCTGCTCCTCTCCCGAGAGCCCTGTCAGCGCGGATTCACGGGGCACAACAGGGGTAAAGATGGCACAGAGTCTTTACTCTTTACTCCGGGCCTCCTTTAAGGGCCTTCCTGCCGCTGGCAGCCCGAAGGGGAAGCAGCAGAGCAGCACCAGCAGCAGCAGCAGCACAAGCAGCAGCAGCACAAGCAGCAGCAGCAGCAGCAGCAGAGCAGCAGCAGCAGCAGCAGCAGAGCAGCAGCAGCACAAGCAGCAGCAGCAGCAGAGCAGCAGTAGCAGCAGCAGCAGCAGCACAAGCAGCAGCAGCAGCAGAGCAGCAGCAGCAGCAGCAGCAGCAGAGCAGCAGCAGCAGCAGCAGCAGCAGCAGCAGCAGCACAAGCAGCAGCAGCAGCAGAGCAGCAGCAGCAGAGCAGCAGCAGCAGCAGCAGCAGCAGCAGCAGCAGAGCAGCAGCAGCAGCAGCAGCAGCAGAGCAGCAGCAGCAGAGCAGCAGCAGCAGCAGCAGCAGCAGCAGCAGCAGCAGCACAAGCAGCAGCAGCAGCAGCAGCAGCACAAGCAGCAGCAGCAGCACAAGCAGCAGCAGCAGCAGCAGCAGCACAAGCAGCAGCAGCACAAGCAGCAGCAGCAGAGCAGCAGCAGCAGCAGCAGCAGAGCAGCAGCAGCAGCAGCAGCAGAGCAGCAGCAGCAGAGCAGCAGCAGCAGCAGCAGCAGCAGCACAAGCAGCAGCAGCAGCAGAGCAGCAGCAGCAGAGCAGCAGCAGCAGCAGCAGCAGCAGCAGCAGCAGCAGCACAAGCAGCAGCAGCAGCAGAGCAGCAGCAGCAGCAGCAGCAGCAGCAGAGCAGCAGCAGCAGAGCAGCAGCAGCAGCAGCAGCAGCAGAGCAGCAGCAGCAGCAGCCCCTGCCCGGCCAGCGCACAGTGACAGTGCTCTCTGGCGGCAGCTGGAGCCTCACCAGAGCCCAGCCTGCAGAAAGCGCAGCGTGTGCTGGATTCCTGACACTCCGTGTCAGTGCGAGGTGATAAAGTCTAGGAGCACAAGTATATAGGCAAGCACAGAAATGCATTTTTAAACCTATGGAAGTGTTGGACAGATAAAACTCCAATTAAAAGTCTCAGCGCAGGAACAGTGTTAATTTCAAAACCTTTGTGGAAAACAGGCTTTTCTGCTCTGTCATACTGGCACTGTTTGTTTGTTTCTTTGTTTTACAAGGCAATGGATGCCGCAAGCTGAAAATAAATGCTTTCCTGGCTCTAAGTTAATGCCCACATACCAGTCTCACCAGCATGAAAACTCCTAATACAGAATGATACAGCATTATACAGAACAGGGACTCCCACAATGCCTTTAATCTGCATATCTCCATACTTTACACAGCCCTCTGATGAGGGTTAGGGTACCATAGTAAAGGAAATATTCATATATATGGAAAAGCTGTAAAGAGGCCAAGAGGCTTGTAGGTTGAAGTATAGCAAGGAATATTGAGTTTTTTCTCTGCTTCCTACAGAAAGGACAGACTTGCAAATACCAGAAGCCACATGCCAGACACGCCAGATTTTCTTCTCACACTGTCATCAACTACAGGTCACAAGGGGTTTATCAACACAGGTGATCCTGTGTTGGAAGGGAAGACATCTTTAGAGGTCATTTGGTTCAACCCCACTGCTGCTCAAGCAGGGTCACTTAGAGCTGGTTGCCCAGGACTGTTCATTCTCTATTAATGCTTCATCACTTTACTGTAAAAAAACTATTTCCTGATGTTCAGATGGAACATCCTGTGTTTCAGTTTGTGCCCATTGCTATTGTCCTGTCAGGCATATCCTTGCATATTGTAATGTACACCACTATTCCACATTTCATGGCACACAAGCCTTTTCTACAGCCAAACCCATCTGCGCTGGCCATTTGGATGCTTTAACCTAAGACCCTATTGCTGTGTGCAGAAGCACTTGACCAACAACCTGTTAGAGGGAATACCTATCCTTCACAAGGGAGTTAGTATGTTTTATTTTGTTTATATGGGAGTCAGGAAAACAAAAAGAGTTTTCAACAACTTAGTGAAATGTTGCTGTGAAAGCTTTCTTTGCCAGTGGGATGGTTTCTAATACATTAATAATTGTAGCTGTGTATTTTCGGTTCTCAGCCTTTGCTCTGGCACCTCTGCCAGGGGCTTGCTGGCAGCCTTGAGCTTGCACTGACTGTGCACTGAATCAAGCACAGGCAAGTGGGGCCAGAAGCAGAGGCTGCACATAGATATGCTCAACACAACCTCAGCAAACAGAATACTGCCAAAGGAATATGATGACATGGTTTTGCTGATTTGGAGGGCAGGCAGGCAGCACCTGTCACAAAACTTCAATCTATACAAAATATAGAATTAGACATTTTAAAAGTAAAAAAAAAAATCTGTTAGAGCATACCCAACTAACAATTCTTGAATTCAGTCATGTACCTTTTACACCAGAGAAACTCAGCTGAAGCCAGAAGACAAGCAATAGGCATCATTTGAATTCACAAGCCTGTAACTCAATGAGGACCTTACTCTTACCTGTGTGGGTGAGACTGAAACAAGGTGGCTGGAGAGCTAAAATAATAAGAATAATAATCTAAATATACAGAGTCAGTTCAGACTCAAGTTACCACATGGCACCTGAGTCCCACTGGCTGTTCAGGTACAGGCTCACAGCTCAAAGCAAATGAGAAGATCTCAACTTCCCTCACAGTCAAAAAGACTGACGTTATACTAAAAATTTTTGTGCTTCTTGTGCCTAAGAGTACCTAATCCTACCCCTAACCTTAGCATACATGTGCTTTTTTTTTCTCACTGGGTCAGTAATATTCCCACTGAACTCCCTGAAGTGGGTCTAATTAAGCCAGGTAAGCAGTTTTACATTAGCTGGATTTCACTCTCCACAAAATACACATACTTCTTCAAGCATTTGTGTGGTTTGCTTTGAATACCCAATATTAAAAATTAAACGTTTCACACTCATTTCTTTTAAATAAGTCATAAAAAAACCCACAGCCAGTGCATGAATAATCGAAGAAAAGAACAACAAAAGAAAATTGTGTTAAAAGATATCTGTCAGAAACTCTTCACTTGTTTTTACATTGATCTCTCCAGAATCAACCTGGTAGAGTTGGGACAAGGACCTTAATCCCCAGAAGAAGATATCAGCAACACTTCAAGCTATAAGATTCACAGAAGGTTTTACTGTTGCTATGGTTATTCAAATCTTCTTTTCAACAGGAGAGAAATAAATTCTCCAGGTCTCTGCAACACAAAACAACACAGCCATCTCACTGCCAGGCTCTCCACATGGGGGTGGGCTTCAACAGCATCACCCTAAATCTAAACATTGAATATCAAATCGTATCGCAGGAAGGGGACCAGGACACCAGCTGGTTCATCACAGGTCCAGTTTATTGAAGAAAGCATCAAACACTTATACAGCAAATAATAAGCTTATGAATATTCTGTAAGCCAAGCAATCTATTGGTTAAACTATACCATGAACTCTTCCTCATTCCTTAGGGGTTACATCTCTCTTTTCTCATGTCTCTTTCACTATTTGTTATCCTACTACAGCTAGGCCCAAGGACACACTATCTAGCAGGTGCAGAAACTTGGAATTAGCCACAGCTTTGTACTTTTCCAGTCTCTATTCACCTAAATTTCCCAACAAAATTGAGGTTATTTAAATATTTAATAGAAATTAAAAACAACAATTACTTAATGTAGAAGAAGGAAGGAAGGAAGGAAGGAAGGAAGGAAGGAAGGAAGGAAGGAAGGAAGGAAGGAAGGAAGGAAGGAAGGAAGGAAGGAAGGAAGGAAGGAAGGAAGGAAGGAAGGAAGGAAGGAAGGAAGGAAGGAAGGAAGGAAGGAAGGAAGGAAGGAAGGAAGGAAGGAAGGAAGGAAGGAAGGAAGGAAGGAAGGAAGGAAGGAAGGAAGGAAGGAAGGAAGGAAGGAAGGAAGGAAGGAAGGAAGGAAGGAAGGAAGGAAGGAAGGAAGGAAGGGTTCCTTTCAATTCATCTTATTTTGTGAATCTGTGGTTCTTTATTAAGGAAGGCTTCAAATCACACTGTTCTCTGGTGACATAGAACTTTCTCAGGTGTCTTCACTTCAGCATGCCATTTTCAGAGGGCTGTGTTGTGCAGTGTTTTCACCCCCATGATTTAGGCTCGACTCCCAAACCAGGGATGCATTTAATGGTTTCATCCAGACTCCAAAATACCTCATCACTCTGTAGGGTCATACTCTCTGCTTTCCTGCTCCTATTCAGCAATTTTCTGCTTATTCATCTGAGGTCACATTAATTTTCAGCAACAGCATCACACTGAGAGCTCTTGTTCAGTCAATTATCCATCCTGACTTCTAACTCTTTCAGGGTCACTGTTTCTCTGGAAGCAATCTCTGCATGTGAAGCCTATTATCCTTGTTCCCAAACATACAACCTTGCACTTCTGCTGGTTAAATAAGACCCACTTTCCAAATTAACTAGCTTGATCTGCCAAACTGATCCAACTTTACCACTGTTTACTCCTACTAATGCTGTGTCCTTTGCCAATTTTACAGGCACTGATTTCCTCACTTGTAAACCATTAATAAAACCTCTGAATTTTATTAGACTGAAAAAGAATCCCATGGAACCCTGCTGGAAATACCCTCTGTGGATGATAATTCCTGATTTACAATTCCTTTTTTGAAATCCATCAGACAATTATAATCTATTTATTATGTGCTACATTAATTTTGCATAGTTGTAATTTTTTAATTGGAGTGTCATGTGGTATGAAATCAAGTACTTTTGAGAAGTGCAGGTAGATGTCAACACAGCTCCTCTTACTAGGCTATCTTGTCAAAAAACAAAGCTGTGCTTGCTTAAGCAGATGTGTTCTCCATAAAGTGAGATGTTCAACAGTTCCTGCATAAGACTGTGGACTCAAAAAATTCTGGATTCTTAATGAGTAATGAGAACTGTAGAAGCCAAATTTTAAATGGGAAACTGACAAGTTGCATTTTCTTACTGCCAAGCCCAAAGGTTTTCAAATCACAGTTCACTGCATTTTTCTGTAATACATACTGTAAATGTTAAAACTCAAAGTGTACGTGGATAAAGGACTCATTTGGGATTCTTCAGCACTTCAGGACACAAACACCTATTCTGCAGTATAAGGAGATAAGATGGACTGAACAGCACATTTTGTTACTCCCTCCTCGTTCTGTTTAACTAGTTCCTGCCTATCATCTCTAAGGAGACCTTGTAGAAGAAGAGTCTATCTCAGCTGTCTCTGTGAAGAGAACATGTCCATTAAGGCAACAGAAAATATCTTGTCTTGATGACATTTGATGAGAAATCTAGAAGATCATTTCAGCTTAAAGGTGCAATGGACAGGGGAGAGAAAATAGAATGTAGGTTCATGGCTTGAGATAAGGACAGGGAGAGATCACTCACCAAATACTGTCATGGGCAAATTGGGCTAGAATTGGGGATATTAACTGAATTTATTACTAACAAATCAGATCAGGGTAATGAGAAGTAAAATAAGACCTTAAAAACACCTTCTCCACACCCCTCCCTCCTTCCCAGCTCTACCTACTCACCCCATGCACAACGAGACAGGGAATGGGAGTTATGGTCAGTTCATCACCTGTTGTTTCTGCTGCTGCTCAAGAAAAGGAGTCCTTCCCCTCCTCCACCATAGGGTCCCTCACATGGGAAATATTTATCCATGAACTTCTCCAAGTCCATCTCACAGACAACAGTTCTCCATGAAATGCTGCAACACAGTTTACTCTTCCATGTGGTGCAGCCCTTCAAGGACAGGCTGCTCTATCAGGAAACCTGCTCCAGCATGGGTTCCTTTCTCTCTGCGTCTGAAGGTCCCTTCTAGGAGCCTGTGCCTGCATAGGTCTCCCATGGGGTCACAGCCTCTTCTCAGGCATCCCCTCCTCTGGCCTGAGTCTCTGTGTGGGCTGCAGATAGATCTCTGCATCTCCTTCATCCTCCATGGGCTGCAGGGGCTCAGCTGCTACACCATGGTCTGCACCACAGACTGCAGGGCAATCCCAGCTCCAGCTCCTGGAACACCTCCTCCCCCTCCTTCTGCACTGACCTTGGTGTCTGCAGAGTTGCTCCTCCCACGTATGCTCACTCTGTTCTTCTCTGGACATAATTACAACCAACTTATTATTTCTTTTCTTCTTCTTAAATATGTTAATACAGAGGTATTATCACAATTTCTAATTGGCCCAGCCTTAGCCAGCAGCACACCTGTCTTGGAATCAGCTAGAATTGGCAGAAGCTTCAGCATCTTCTCACAGAAGCTGTCCCTGTAGCTCCCCTGCTAACAAAATCTGGCCACACAAATCCAAGACTTGGACATCCTTAATTTGGTCTTGATTTCTTATAGAGAAAAGTAAAACATAACTGAGAAGAAATGAGGAAGAAAACAGATTAATAATAACATTTATAATGTTATAAAACATTATAAGCAAACTTATAACCCACCTAATCCATCAGTACCTGATTATGGTTTCACATGTCCTGAAGCCCTTTATATAATGATGTTCTTCTACTGTATAGACATTTGGCAATTATCACTATAGCTGCTTGTTTAAAAAAAGGAAAATATTGAAGTAGATAAATAAGGCCTAGGATAACAAAATATATCATCCAGCCATTATCCCTTCAATGTATGCACCCTGCTGGCATGGTTCAGAGTTCATTTACATGACAGATGCTTCTACTTCAGCCTAAAGCAAGGCTGGTCTTCATGCCATTTCCTGTCAGGATTTGCTGGACCTCAATTATTTATTTGAGATAAATGATGCAATAAAAACACACTTTGGAGTCCAAAAGCCACCTTCATCAACTGTAGAATGCCTGGCTTACTGTTTGATTCCCACCCCCCCACAAGACACTTGCCACAGTAAAATAAATTATTCTGGTACCTAAGCAACACAATATCCACTTATTTTGCTCCTGGTAAAGAGCCTGGCAGCCTCAGCTGTCACAGCTGCTTTCTTGTTCCCTCTGCAGCATCCTAGCAAAAGGTAACATGAGAAAGAGAGGAGGGCAACTTGTAAAGCCTGTGGCCAAGGCACCAGCTGAAGGAGCTAAAACTGGTTAGGCCTTATTGTAGTGACCCATGTTACACTCATTTCTCTGCTCTGCTGACTGGGGAACAATCTAAGGAGGAGAGAGGAAAGGGGCTAGAAACATTTCATAACAGTGACAACTTCTTTATCTTGTACTTTATCCAGCCTGCTGATGAAGTGAATAAGGGCTCACAGGGCTGACAAAATTCAGCAAGAAATTAAAACCACCAGAAATCAGCTAGTTCTGTCACAGAGCAGTACTCAGTGAGATCAAAAGCTGCACAACAACAAATTAAATTCAAGTCTATCTCCTTTGTGTGCAGTTTCTCACTTTATGTATATAGGAAATGCAAAGGAAAATACCCCATGGGGTGTGGCAAAGATTAATCTATTAATGTGTTGTATTTGAAAACCTAAAGTGCTATTAAGTGCTAGACTGATTATTTTAATCAACACTGTTTTCACACCATCTGCAGTTCTATGGCTACAAATGTAACTGTGAAATTATATTCCAGGTTTACAGGATCTCTCTCCACCTCTCAATTCGTATTTCATCATTAGCACAGCATCCAAACACTTAGCATGAAATCAGATTCAACTGCAGGATGAAACATGGAAGAAAATGCAGTAATATCACATTTCTTCTTCTGAAGGGCCCAGACAGGTATTGTTGGATAGTCAAATGATCATGAGCCAGTTTTGATGTACATAGTCTTGATATTCTTGTGTAGGAGCCACA
Organism: Ammospiza caudacuta; assembly: GCF_027887145.1. Lineage (NCBI taxonomy): Eukaryota > Metazoa > Chordata > Aves > Passeriformes > Passerellidae > Ammospiza > Ammospiza caudacuta. The sequence goes on along the minus strand of NC_080598.1, from coordinate 46,281,139 downwards.
AGGAGGAGGGTGAAAAATGTAGGCTAATTTTCATTTTCCTCAATGATACAGTAACTGGGAAAAGCCAAGTTTAGGCAGAAGACCTTCAGCTCTGAAACAACAGAAAGTCACATACTTTGTATTTTGTGTTTACAGATTAACACTTTAAAATAAAGAGGATGAAACGTTTTATTAATTACACATACTAAATACCTTTTTTAACCTTAAGAGAAAAGCAGGCAATAGATAAATCAAAAGAGAGAGGGTTTAGCAAGAAATCTGACAGTGCTTGCTAAAGAAACAGCCCTGAAGTGCTAAGGAATTGCATCCTGAATTGTGTCTGGTGTTGCTCTGCACTGATAAATAGCTTTGGATTGTGCTCCTATATGTTACAGCTGTGGTAAAGATTAGCTCTTGACCTTCATACTAGAGGGTTATGCTATTCTTTATAAAGCAATCTATGGATGAAAAGCTAACACACCCCCACCCCATCCCTGACTCAAAATGACCCCTGCCATGGACAGAATGGCACCTGCACCAACTCTTTTCATACAGCCCAGTCTGCAAAGCCAGAGGAGCTAGAGGGCAGAGGACAAATTAACAAACAACCAATCATGAAACCTGTGGTTACAGAGAAAGTAAAGCTCTTACAGGGGTACAAAACCCATGTCAGTTTCCCCAAGTAAGGGGAACCAGGGTGCCAAAGAGATGTAAGTTTTTTCCCTTCCCTTCCCCTCCCCTTCCTTCCACTCCCTTCTCTCTTTTCTTCTGCATTAAGACGTGTTCAAAGATTCTAGAGTTGGAGTCCTTTTTCGCCATGGACAAATATATCAAAAAGGCTGTAGATTTCTAGCCAAAAATGCAAAAAGGTTAATTTGTTCCTGAATTTACATCTGCAAATCTTCACACGAAGCAACCTGTGTAACTACCATGAATTAAACATACTACAGTCAAAAGCCTTTGGCACCAGCTGGGGATTAATGACCACCTGGAAAGATTGCTTGAAGAAAGTTGAGCCATCATTAAGCCCATGTTCTAATGCCAGGGTTATTGCCATTATAGGCCTTTTTAAAAGCACAGAAGAAAATAAATATTACACAGCAAGTAGTTTCTTGCATTGGGCCAATACCCCTCCTAAGGGTTTCTGCAGTTTTGAAGAGTGATGCTTTTACTCTTGACACATTTTGCCAAAGGTCTTTAGGAACCAATGCCTGGATTGCCTCATACTTGGCATGTCTTCCAGAAATGCTGGAGGAAGGACCCCAGAAATGAGCCAGCACTTGTTTTGGTTCAGATGGACCACTGTAGGTTATTGCCAATAGGTAATGGTTGGAAAAGCACCACTTCTAAATCCAGTTTCTCATATCCAAATGCACTATCACAGTCTAGCAAGTCTGTTTCTTGTTTGGAATTATTTCTGGGAATACCTGTGGGTCTGTATAAAATTTAGTGACATTACAAATGCTGAAAGGCCAAGCTTTTGCAAATGGCCTCATCTTGGCTATATGGACAAGGGCTGGATGACCAAATGGAAAATACTTAGTGATGTTAAATTGCAAAAGAGATGATCAAAATGTTACAGTATCTTTCTGTTGGCATAAACATAAGATAATTATTGCTTTTTTAGACCAACACAAATGAGAAAAAATTAAAAATATATTCAGGCTATAAATTTGTAACTCTTTATGAGACCATTTTTATCTGTTGTCATTCCATACTCTTGCATGTCACAGTAAGTAGCAGGGAACAACAAAAAGTGCAAGTGCAGAGTCTGGGGAAGCCCAGTAGAAGTCAGTGGTACACAAACAGAACTCCTGCTATGAAGAGTTCTCTGACTGAAACTGCACTTTGCCTTTAAAATTATGCAATCCACTCTTACTAACACTGTGATGTGTTCCCTGTTACTCACTCTTGAAGCAATTATTGTAGCCTCTGGCTTTGCTTCTCCGTTGTAACCTTTCTGAATCCATACCTGAACAAAACCATGATTACGTGAGAGGATTCCAATGGTGTTTCCATAGCATTGAATCCCAGTCAAGAAACTCAAATACCATAAAACAAGTATGGCAATTATATAGATTTAAAATTATAATTAAAAAAAAAAAACAGGGAGTGATAAAAACAGCATCTGTATATCAGTCCAAAATGTTGAGCCTTCCTACATGCAGCCTTTTCCTTAAACTCCTTATTGTCCTTTTTCCTAAATTACATGTAGTCTCTCAGACTTTGAGAAAGAAGAAAATGTGCCTCATTCATGGGTAATATGGCAGGACCCACAACAAAGAAAGAATTAATATATGCTTCTCTCTTTTGAATAGCTAAAGCCATATCAGAATGAGAATATTTTATCTAGGGACGGCCTTGTTATCCATGGTTAAATCAACCTAATCAAATAATTGAAGAAGATAATTTAGGTCTTTGATGTGGGAGAGAAAAGATTTGACATGCAGCCTCATCTGCTTTTGGGTCTTCTGGCAGGCACAGTTATTTGAAGCATCTCAGCTGTTGGCTGCTACAAAGTTACACAACACCACTCACATAGGAATAAAAAACTTGATTTAATTCAGAATTGAGCTAATTCTAAAACTTCCACTAGCATTTTCGTACCACTTCCTCACCTATATATTGTCCCACTCCTTTTATCAGCTACTGGAGGCCAGACAAGAGCAGAAAAGAAATCATTCTAGAGACCTTTTGAGCTGTTCACTCTTTCTTCTTTTCTTTTTTCTTTTTTTTTTTGGTTTTTTTTTTTTTGCTTCCTTTTTTTAAATATTGTAAGGCTTGAAATGGGTAAGGATAGGAGATGAATCATCTGGGATTTATTCTGTCTGGAATATGAAGAGGAGAACAGTTTCTACAGGAATCAAAGTAAAATATTCTTCTGACAAAAATTCAAGCTAAAGCACAATTTAGGTTTCTAGAGAAAATCTACAAGTTTGCAATATTTCACTTTTTTTTTTAATAGGCCCTTCATTGGACATGTTAGGTGGCATATTCTTCTATATTATTAATCTGTTTCAGTCCTCTTCTCTTTGCTTCACAGATATGAAGAAAAATGGGTACCTCATTAATCAGCTTCAGTCCAGTAACAAGTAAGGCAGAAATTTCACTGACTAGATTTTAATATGTTGGCTGGAGAAAAAAAGCAAACATAAAAATAAGCAAAACTGAAAATCTTCTGATGTATAACTCCACCCAATACAGGCAACTAAGTAGTCTTAATCATTACTAATTCCTATACACATTTCAGCCTTGTTTTTGGTTTTTTTGTTTTTTTTTTTTTTACATAAGTCCTGTAGAAGTAAAACTCCCATCTTTTGAAAACTATAGGGATTTCACATTCAGTCAAGGTACACTTATGGTAACAAATGATAGGCAGAAATTCTGTACCAGTGACACAAAATAAAGGAAAGGAAAAATCAAGGTTTGTGAAGTTCTAGGTGGCAGTTGAACCTCAAAGGGCTGCACTAGCAATGTTACAAGTTTAGCCCATTACTACCTGTTTACTTTGCTTTAGTCAGCTGCTTAAAGAAATCACTGCAGATGCCTGTGGGGCAAATAAAATATGTTCATAACAGCTAATTTCTGAGAAACAGTCCCAGCAATCACAATAGTCACAGAAGTAATTAGAAAAATGTATTTATCAAAAAACCACTTTCTACGTATTTTTTTTCTTCATCTTGGATTAGGCATGGTTGTCATGACATGGAAGCTTAAAATATCTGCTGCTGGACTTGGTAAGTTACTGAAAATGAAACATTTAAATAAACAGCTTTTATAAATGTAAGGTATTGCAGAAAGATCATTCAGTGCAGCTGGAATCTGGTGCAGCTTCTCCAAAGGCACCAGGAAGATAACAGTATTGTAAAAATGATGCAATTACATTTTCCCAGCAGGATTCCAAAGACCAAATTTATCTGATTCCAGATCCATAGTGGCATCAGCTGGAGAAGACAATTATCTTTGATGATATATTGTACTTGTCTGAATCTCTTTGACAGGGACCAAACAGTGTTCACTTACAACCCTGTGAAGTGGTAAAGTACCATCCACCCCATCTTCTAGAGAGGAAAAATAAGGCACAGTTGGGATAGTGAGAGAAACAGGTATAGTGAATCAGTCGCTAAACTGGGAAAAGAACCAAGCATTTTCTATCTGTAATTTGGCCTTTGTCACCTAATGAAATAGGAAAACATTACTGGAGGGAGACAAGTGAAACAATGTAGGTACCAAATAAATACTATACAGTTACTTCATTGTCTATTTCTCCAAGTTCCATTCTCTGAAACCCCTACTGTCATCTTGCCCATGTCTTTCTCTCTGCAATCAGAATCTGAATAAAGATCTAAGAAATCCACTTAACATTCTTTCCATTTCTAATCTTCTATTGAAAAGATTAGCTAGTTGACATCAGTGCAACTTCTTTCAATGCAAGTTTCTGTCATAACAGAAGAACAATAAAATCATTACATGACAAGAAAAAAACATCACTGACAAACCAGAAGCCTTTGTATTTTTCTATGTCCCTCATTTTCACATTTCCCATATTTTTTTCTTTCCCTTTTGAATGTCTGCAAAGAATCTCATCTATTTCTGTCTTAACATACTACTTATTCCAGTCCAGTCACCTCTCTTCTCAACCTTTTTTCATGTGTTTATTATTCTTTTACATGAAATCACATTCTCTGAAAGTCTGTTCCCAAGCTGCTCATTTTCAGGTGATTTTTATCATACTTCCTGCCAGTAACAGAAAATTGTCTTTCTTATGTTATGTACTAGATTATGCACTTCATAATTTAAGTTAGTTCATGCAGGGATCACCTCAAAATTCCCATTGTTTCAGTTGGAAGAGAGTCTAGACCTGATCACACCTCTTCCACATTATTAATGGCTTTGTGATTTGCTGTCATTCTCAAACCCTCTTATTTTATATTCCTTGCAGGAGCAATTTCTTCCTGCTGTAGCTGCACAATCTTATGCCATCCTGTACTAAGTAACATTGATAACACTGTTCACCTGGGGAAAAATTTGAGATTTCCTGTCTGGATGAAAAGCTCTCTAAGAAACACAGACTAATTCACTAGACTGCAAAGAACTTATATAAAGTTATCTAAAACATACATCACAGAAACAAAAGAAAGCAGAGTTGAGTTCTTCTTTACTATGTCACAGGTGAGATTGAATAGTTACCTTGTTTTTTTCTAGTCCTTGAGAAATGCCAAGTGAACACAATGTGTTGTAGGAAAAAAAAAAAAAAAAGAAGCAGAAGATGTGTGGGCTCACTATAGGATTATTCCGTTCAGCCATGAAAATGTTTCTATTTTACTTTTTTATTTGTTCAATAGTTCCAAAAGTCTCTTCTACATGAAGACCCCTTGGAGACCTCCACGAACAAAATTCCTGATGAACATATGTTACAGAGAGCGTTACTGGAGGTGAGAACACGAGCAAAATCAAAAGATAGAAAGCATCCACATGAGAGTGTCAATTGATCTATGTCTTTAAACTTCAAAACATACAAACTCTCTTTGGTCAACAGAAGCCTTCCCTTTTACAGCTCTTCTTTCCTGAAGCAGCCTGTTGATAGGGCAGCAAGCAGGTTATCAGTGCAGCACTTCCCTGAAGAATTAAGGCAAATGTTAATTACATTCTCAGACTCTATAACATCTCAAACATTAGTACAGGAGAACTAGCAAAAGTGGCTGAACTGCTTTAGTCCGTATCTTACTGCCAAGTTTGGATGCTTCTGCAAATACAATAAAAACCAGTCTTATTGACCATCTGGAATTAATGGAGAATTATTGTGGAAATTCTGCAGAGCAATAAAAGATAATTCAGTTTCAGAACAATCTTGTCCAACAGCATAAGCCTTTCTCGGTAATCACACAGATTCATATATAAAGCATATATAGGTAATAGACCAAATCAAGCAGAGTATAGTCCAGAGCTGGGCAAAGGGAAGTTGAAATGCATTCCTTTAGGAAGGGAATGGAGCCAGAGTATTCAACATATTCAAGCAATATTATCCTTTTGATTAGTTTATAGAGGCTTGTCATTTACTGACACAAAGTAGAGCTGTCAAGGCAGCACTGTTGTTTATACCAAGTTGTCATTCATGTCCCTCACATTTGAAAGCAAAATGGAAATCACAGAATCGCAAAATCAAAGTATCACAGAATGGTTTGGGTTGGAAGGGACCTTAAAAATCATCTAGTTTCAACTTCTCTGCCATAGCAACAGGCTGATTAAAGCCCCATCCAACTTGGCCTTGAACACTTCCAGGGACAGGGTATCCACAACTCTTGGGGCAACCTGTTCCTGTTCCTCACTACCCCCATAGTAAACAATGCCTTCCTAATATTTAATCTAAACCTACCCTCCTTCAGCTTAAAGCCCTTCCCTTTGTCCTGTCTCTTTATGCCCTTGTAAAAGGTTTCACTCCATCTTTCTTGTAGGCTCCCTGCAGGTCCTGGAAGGCCTAATTAGGTCTCCCCAGTTGTTAGGATGTACAATTCAAATTCTCTCATACTTTTCTCATAGAAGAGGCACGTCATCCCTCTAATCACTTTGGTGGCCCTTCTCTGGACTTGCTCCAACAGGTCAATGTCTTTCCTGTGCTGGGAGCCCCAGTCCTGGATGCAGCACTCTAGAGATAATGAGATGGCTTTAGCACTTGCTGGCTTTTCTGTATTTGCACTACCACTCAAGTGAGTCATACTGTGTAAAAAATACAATAGAAAAAATAACCTATTGGCATGAGTATGAAGAGTATGAAGGCTTTTGCTATTTATTTGCTTTCACTTCTAACAATTATTTTAATAGAGTTATTAAAAAATGTTGCAAGGGGACAATGGGGTACATAAAATGTGTTATTGCTTATATACAGTAAATAATGTCTGGAATTTATCTCCACTAGGCAGAAAACAATATCTCATGATAACACATAAATTCAAAAGAAAACATCAAATTTGAGCTATTTTATATATTCCCTAATATGTCAAAAGAAGGAAAAAGAGATCACAAGTTAATACCTTCTATAAGTGAAGGTTAATTCTCTCAAACCTGACTGATCAAAACATGTTTAAATTAGAGTGAGATTGTTATTAATCTCAGGAGACCAGAGGAAGTGAAAGAAAGGAACAATTACTGCTTCCTTATCTAAAAGCTATAAAACTTTCCTTTTATGCTTTTATAATTTTTGTGTTGAAGACTATGTGAAGCACGCTGAACAAAAACAGCTATAGAATCTCTTCCTTGGTTAAATGCATTTTATGAGGGAAGTTTGTCAGCTGAATCACTAGAATCATGAGGGGCAATTGTGCAAAACTTCAAACCTGACCTTTATGCTTCACACAAATTGTCCTTGTCCCATAATTTGTCTCTCTTTAATGAATAAAAGCGTGGGCTGGCATACAGATACTAATTATCATACAAAACAGTGAGGTTCTGGAACAATATCAAATACTGAAGTACCATAAAACTCCCCAAAAACTACTTCTAAGAAGCAGCTGATAAACACTTGAAATGGCAGTGGCTGGCAGTAGGCACCCTCCATCCACAATATTCCTTTCAGTTCCATGTTCTCATTTGTTCAAACCTAGCATATCTACCAAACATCAGATATCTTTCAGTCCAGCACAGACTGGAGTCTGAATTGAATATGGCTCCCACTTAACAAGGAGCACTAAATTAGAATAAATCCTGTGTAGAATATTAGTGTTTATTGCTGCTGATTTCTTGAATAAATGCTTTTCACTTCAGAAGACTATGATTCTGTCCCACAGAACAGTTGAAAATGTAATAATAAGCAATAAATACAACCACAGACCACCTACTGTTCTTTGTGCTGTACTCTGCATTTTTTCTTATTTATTTCCCATAGCTAATGAAAATTCTAGGTAAAAAAATATCCCACACAAAATATCTTCCAGAAGTCATATAAGAGAAGATTAGTTCCAAGCAATTTTCTTCATTCTAAAATCATTTTGTAGATTTTTTATGCCATGCACTTAGACTCTTATTGAGTGAAAAATATGAAGAATTAACCAGAAATTTACCTTACTACATAAGGATCTCTGATCCTGACTCTGAGAGACTGCAAAATATTTTGTCATTTCATTTTATAATGATCTTCTGAACTTTGACACTGCATTCACATGACAGCTTCTTATTTAGGTGTTGAACTGGGAACTCAGTGTCTATTAAACATTCTTTAATTATCATAGGAAAAAGATGTAAATTTTAGAGTTAAATTGATTTAAAAGACTGATATGACTTTGATTCAAGAGGCACCTGTCTTTGATCAATATAAATGACAATAATGTCTTAAAATGTTTTGTTCTTCATACTGTGTTTATTTAAGAGACTAATGAGATTATTCTAAATTGACTTTGACATTCTGCCAAAAGTCAGAAGGCCTAGAAACAGGACAAGGCATAAGCTATTAAGCAAACTGGTCAGTCAGAAACAGAGCGGTCGTGTAATTGGACATGGTGAGCCTTGTGGGTCCTTTCCAACCCAGGATATTCTATGATTCTATGATTCTAATCTCTTTCCAATGCATTTTTTAAAAAACTCAGACAACACAACTTCTTTTCAGTACTTGGTGGAATAAGTAGCAGTTATATCAAAAAGAGATGCAGCTATATGTCCAGTCTGCTTCAACATTGATTATGTCAGCTTCTAGGTTTTATTACCTGCCTGGCTTGTATGATAGCTCCAAAATCATGCATGGATGAATGGTCTTTAAGCTCTTGAACCCTTAAGCTCTGGGGCCTTTAAACTCTGGAACTGTTTTCTCAGACCACAAAACGAACAGCTTTCCTTAACATAATGTCTGTTGATTGTCTGCTGGCTTCATCAAAGGGAAAAAGTTTCACATTGCCACTCATTGGTATTTTGTTGAGAGTATTACAGTTTGAAAACTGAACTAATGGGTCAAACTCACCAATTCCCTCATTTCTGGAAATTTAGTCTTTGACTGAAAGGAATAACATCTTTACAAAGACTATATTTTTTTGTGTGTGTTTTTTCACTTATAATAGTGAGACATTTTGAGGAAGCAGTTTCCATTGGCATGCTCAAAGACAAAGGCTACTAGCACCTGATTCTAAAATCTCAAACTTGAAGAAAATTAGAGAAATTTCTGAACTGTTCATCATCCCAGCCTGGCACTCACACAAATATTAAAAGCAAAAGAGGAAATGGAAAGAAATAAAAGTGCTAAGTTTAGGATAACCTAGAGGTTAGAGAAATCTAGAAATTTAGATAACTGTGAGATTTACTATTGAAGAAGCAGTTTTTCAAGTCACAGCTTCATGAATAAAATGAAAGCACTGAAGAAAGATACACCATGTGGGAAACAATTAGGTAGGAATCATGTTATCATCACATATATGTACTAAAATCCTTTGATGAAATGCATTTCAGACACTGGAAACAGAAGGTCTTTTTGAGTGATTACTTACATCTGTAAGCTATGCACTCCAATACTGTGGGCTTGAATGCCACAGACCACTTAGGTCTGCCTTGCTTCCTGTTTTACCTCCAAGCATTCAAAATGGTAGTGAGCAGCACTAGTAGGACATTCTGCTGGGCACCTGCAAGCGCCCACGCAAACAAGAGAGGGGACACCTTGATTTAATGCATTGTCCTAGTAGCAGCAGAAAGGACTGAACACAAAGCAGGCAGGCCAACAGCAGGAGGGTGCCTGAGAGGAGGCTGGGAGCCCACGGCAGGGCTGTGTTGGAGCAGGGTCCTGGCAGGGCACTGCAGACCTGTGGAGAGAGGAGCCCATGCTGGAGCAGGTGTCCTGGTAGGACTTGTGACCCCATGGGAGACCCACAGGGAAGCAGGCTGTGCCTGAAGGACTGTACCCTGGGAAAGCCTGACCCACTTTGCAATAGCTCATGGAGAAATGTCTCCTGTGGGAGGAACCCTACCCTGGAGCAAAGGACTCCTCTCCTTGATCAGCAGCAGAAAAAACATGAAGAACTGACCATAACCCCCATTCCCTGTCTTCCTGTGCCACTGCAGGGCAGACAGTAGAGCTTGGGAAGGAGGGAGGGAAGTATATTTAACATTTATTTTACTTCTCCTTATCCTGCTTTATTTTTATTACTAATAAATTCAATTAATAACCCAAATTTCAGTCTTTTCTGCCCATGTCAGTATTTGGTAAGTGATCTCACCCAGACAACTCATGATCCCTTTGTTATTCTTACTCTCACCAGTTCAGTTAAAGAGGTGAATGAGAGAGAAGCTTTGGAGGGGGCCTGGTATCCAGCCAGGATCAACCCACTACAATATCTCAGGTTCCTGAGGCTGGAGATTTTTCACAGTGTATCATAGTCTAAAATTTCAAGAAGAAAAATAGCTATAGGTCATACCAACTTGGAGTAGATTTTTTTTTTCCTAGAACGTGGAAAAAATTCTTCATTAAATAAGAAGTTCAGTCACATTAAATTTTCCTGTTGAAGAATTTATCAAAACATATAAAAAAGAAAAAGCTGTTTTACCGTCATCTTTCTTGCCCCATGTGTCCTAAGTCAAGCCTATGAGCAACCAGGAAATAACAGGCTTTTTCTAGAAGAGTGATAATATCATAACTAATGGAATTTTTTACAATTTTGATCCAAATTTTCTGAACAGCACAGTCTTTCACATGTGCAGCCACAGCTAAATAAATTTCTTTACACTACAGAGGAACTGCTGTCTAGCAACATGCACAGCTTGTGCTGGTCTATTCCTAAATATTGATTCATTCTTAACAAACTTTTGAAGACTTGTGCAAGAGACAAAAAAAAAAAAGCTTCTTTCAAAACTTCTGAAGTCAATTGATTTGTGTGGGGAAAACCTTGCAAATATCGTCTCAGTTCTTCCTCAATGCTCTATGATTTCAGTCTGGTTCCCTCCCCCTACAATGAATATAATAAGCATCTGAATATTTTCTTGTTCTTTTATTAGTAATGTTAAACAAAATAATCCTCAGAGCTCACATCCCAAAACTTATTTAAGAACATTAAATGGTATTTGTGTCCATTAAGGGCTGATCTGGGTTATATTATGGCGCTTATATTTGTTATCACTGTATGAAAATTATTACAGTAATAAACGCAGTTTTCCAAGTTATTCAATTTAATTTCAGCAAAAACAAATAACTTGTCATGCAGAGTACTTTACATTACTAATCCACTGCCAATAGAAAGCCAGAAAATTCATAACTGTCGTTCCTCATTTACTCCTTCATGCAGACTGATCTGAATACTCTGCTTGGAAGACTGGCATTGAGTGAGCCCCAGCAGACCTGGAGGATCACTTTGAAGGCAGTCAGGTGCTCAGAGCATTTGAGAGCATATCCTAAAAAGACATTTATAACTCTGCAATGAGAACGGGGATGACAGTTCAATGATTGGGTGTAAAGAGTGCCATGAATAAACAATAAAGTGGTACAACAATTTCACAGATATCATTATTCTCATTTTATATTCAGACAAAGTAAGACATGGCTTCTTAAATTTTCTGGTCTTCTATTTTGCAGCAAGTCTGAACTACAATAGGAGCTTTCTACACTCAAAAACGGAAGTTATGTGTCCAGCAGAGTGATATGTAGATTTGAATACCAGAACATTGTTTAAAAGAAGTTTTCTTATCGTATTCTTCCATGTCCAAAGTTACTTTATTTTTATGAATCTATATGCCTGAATTGCTTTATACCATACCACTGAGAATTTGAGAGTCACTGCCTAGTGCTGTACTGATCACTTGGCTGATAAATGCACCTAAAATATTGGCAAGAATTGTGTCATATAAATAGAATCAAAGTTTGTTGTATTATCACTATCTACATTTGATTCGGGATGGTGTTTTCACATCAGCGTGTTTGAAAGGAAATGTCTTTGAAAGGCACCTCACCCATCATATGATGAAAAAGTTTTAAAGAAAATACTTGTGTAATTTCTGATCCAAAGCCTATGGGCAGCTATAGGCTGATTTAAGCTGAAGAATATATTTGAGCTGTACAATTTTGCACAGCTTTACATTTGAGATAATAAACCATGCCTTTTACAGTATATGAAAGTGTGACTTTCATTTTTCGTCTCATTATATAGAAGAGTAGAGCAAGATTCTCTCCAAAGGCTGTCCTTAAGAAGGCTCTGAAGAAAGTGAGTTTTTGACAAGAAGGAACTTTCTTAAGTTCATGTGTCACCACACCAGTGGAGACAACATGGGAGCATTATGACTTTCTCCCCAGCACCTCATTCTAACTGGTGGATCATAGCCCCAAATTTCTGCAAGTCAGTTGGCCCTTGTCTGTCACAAAGACTTTCATCCTTTTATGGACTGCTATCTCATTGCCACACTAAAAGAATGGTTAGAGTAGAGTTAGTAATTGGAATTTATGACTTGTATACCCTATTTTACCACTTTTCCAAAGACTCATTAAATCTCTTTTATGTGTATTTTTCCCTGCCTCATACTTTCATTAACTGGAAAAAAGAGAATAAAGTCACATTTACAACACCACTGCAGCCATGCAGGATCCTTGCTTGACTGATGTTCTTCTAATGAATTATATGTATTGTAAATAAGTACTGAAAACTAGCCCAAGGTCTTCACCATTAATTTTTCATTAATGAAATGCACCACTTAGCTTGTTTGACACTTAAGTGATTCCCATAAATTTAAAATAGAGGTCACCATAAGGAAAGCATTTGAAAGTGTCATTGAGGGAACAAGATAATGAACTATTCACCCTTCCCTAAGCACTTCTAAATTCACAGGCTAGTCAGTTGTAAAATTTGAAAATGAGCAATATTTTAATTCTTAAAGTAGATGCCAAGATTTAATGAAAAAAATAAGTACTCTAATAAGAGAGCTTTTGCTTAGGGGCTTTTTGTTCTCTTCTGCTTTCTGCTTTTTTCTCCTTTTACATTCTATGGCAGGAAAATTCTTACACCTTATTTAGCTTAGTATGTCATGAAAAAATAATAACACCTATATAAGAGAGGAGCAAAGGATAGAGTGGGCTTGGGGTTAACCTGTAACATCCTGCTTTGGCTGATTGCAATTGATGGTGGGGCATATGAGGCCACTGCTAATAGGCAATATCTCCTCCATGTTCCTGACAGAAGAAAGCTCAGTCATAAGCTTTGACACTGCTTTCTCACAGGAAATCTCTCAAATACAGGCCTTGATCCAGGCATCATTTTCTGCTAGTCAGCTGCACAATGCTAAACAGTAGTTTCTCTTATCTCTATCAGTCAGGTCACTTCATGATGTAGTTACAATGCTACAGTTAGGTAACAGACTTGAATTGCAACCCTCTGGGCCTGAAAGTAAAGATGAAACATTGATATTTCCCTCCAGATCAAAATTTATGTGAGCAGATGTGAAAAAACCAAAAACCCACAACCAACAGTAATAAAACCAAAAATTATAGAAAAACAAAAACAGACCAAAAAAACCCTACCAAAAAAAGAGAAAAGCAACAGCATGGGGGATAACACAAGTAACCAGAAACCCTCTTTTGGGCAGAAATAACACTACCTATCCTGAAAGCCTGTCTGCTTACCAAGGCTGTTGTGAAGTTTGGCATGTCAGAATACAGCTCACTAACAGGCTGAGACAAAATCTGTGCTGTGCTTGCAGCAACCTGGTGCTGCAGTGGTGGTCCAGAGGTTGGTCTCCAGGAGGCTGAGGGGTCCATTTCACTGAGTTGTTTCCTATTTTCACCAAGGATCTGGTTTTGACACAAAGTAAATATGTTGATGAAGGCAAAAAACCATGGTCCTTCCTATGGATTTTCTTTCAAAAAACCTCAAAGCATCAAAACCCAACAAAATGGAGAAATGTATAGAAAACAACAGTTCAATTGTAAGGGTCCCACAAGATCCTTTACTCTCCTAATAAACAAATGTGATGTCTAAACCTCCTCTATCATAGCTTTGAACCATTCCCACACATGCTGCTGAAGGATGCCAGGGAGAAGAGCTCAGCACCCCCCAGAGCACAGTGAAGCTGTTCCTCACCCTACTTTCCTCCAAAGTAGACCAGCCTAGTGCATACCCAGCTGCAACTCATAAAGTATTCCTTCCAGCCCTGTCACCAGCTTTGTTGCCCTTCTCTGAACACATTCTAGGACCTCCGCATCCTTTGTAAACTGTGGGGTGCAGAACTGCACAGAGTCCTTGAGGTGAGGCTGCACCAGTGCTGCAAGCAGTGGGATGATCACCTCTTCTGGCCACCTGGTTGCACTGTGTGGGCACTTTCTCTGGTACTTTGGAAATGTCAAAATTTCAATGTAAATAGAGATCTGAGGTGTCCTTTATATTTCCTTCTATAGCTACTGGATTGAAGAGGCACTGAATTTTTGGAAGCATTCCTTATGAAGACTTGTGAAACTCAGACCTTAAAACACTTGAAGGATTATGTACTCTGGATCACTTCCTAATTTGTGTGAAGAATGATGTTGTTAAAGCATCCTAATGAACTACAGTCTACATAAAACCTCTAGACTACTTTCTTGGCTTTTCTTATGTTCTCAAAATCTTCAACTCCTAAGAAAAACATGTTTTGCATTGCTGCTGAGCATTTGTCATTTTTTCTCATCTTCCATCTAAGAGAATTCCACATTGTTGAATATTTTAATTGTTGGTTGTGAGATTTAAGAATACTGATAATATTTTCTAAGGTGTATCAGATACTACATGACCTATAAATGAGGGAAAGAAGTTTCAACGAAGCCTTATCCAACTCTGATCAGTTGATGGGGTTAACTTCAGGTTTATTTGCAAGAATTGCAGTTCAAACATCATTAACACATTTTTCTCTACAATCTGGAACTGCATTCTCTTTTTAGGTGTGTGAAATTGTGAGAGAGAAAAAACTGAGAAAAAAACTTGCTCTCACTCAAACTTTTCTAGGTATTTTGTCATCCTCAGTAAATGTAACACTATCCAAAAGCAGAAATAATTAGCAACTAAAATTTAATGTCTTGAGAAGTTTGTGTGTACAAGAAGGGTCACAGGCACAAAAAATTGGGATGCTACTTTTGCCACAAGAGTAAGATAGTAAAAGTGCAGTCAGCTCTCTGGGGAAGCATTAATTCTATTTAACAATAAAGCCTGAAATATAAGGTCATGAAAATATACATATAAATACAGTAGGAATGTTTGCGTCTCACATTTACTTCTCATAAATGAATCTATCTTGGACTCTTTTTAAAAAATAATTGAAATACGTTAAAATTATCAGTCATTTCAATGGCCCTTTCAAAAGCACCTCCTTGTTCATGGCTTATTTTCTTTGGACAGGTGTCCACCAGCACAGAAATGCCAGAACTGTGACTGCTAATCAGTTCTGTTTTCAATAATCTCAGAAATAAATGTGTAAGGCAAGATCTCAAATCGAAGCATTGTCACTTTCAGCCTTTCTAAGCAGGATTTAGGCTTTCTGATAACTTGGATGGTGGTAATATATTCTTTGCTCACTCTCTTTCTTTTAGGGTTAATAAATAAAAGTTCATAGCCCTAAGGGGCACTTTTGCAGCAGCAATAAATTCTGAAGGCCATGAAGAGATGGTAATAATGATTACGCCTTTCACACTTGCCATAAATACAGAGCAGGACGATGGAGGCCAATCATCATTAACATCATCTGCTGGTAGCCCAATTCTGTGTGTGAAATGAGCAGGTAGGTCTTGGCCTTCCTGAGTGCTGAACAGGTGAATTCATAAAAAGACAGACCACAGCTGCAGCCAGCACTAATTGGCTCCCTTGTTAACTCTTTTAGTAAAGACAACAATTAATGAGCAAGAGTGAATGCTGAACTCCTAAATACAGCTGCCTGCTAAGGTTTAGTTATGAACAACAGATACTGAGCATACAGAAACAATCTGTCCTGCTACTTTCTGTACTGAATCTACTCTGATTGCAAACCAAGGACTCCCCTCTTTTAGGCTGCCCTAGCTGGCATCAAAGGAATTAAAACTGAAGCCACTATCAAGATTGGAGCACGGGTATGTCTCTTGAGGTTAAAAGGAGGGATGTGGTGATGTTGCTAGTATGCAGCAATGAAGAACAAAAACCTTGTTGTAAGTCTCACCTTAATGCAACTTCAGATTAAAAAAACAATACTTTGTATTTTAAGTACATATTCTGCCTCCGTCCATTTAACTCAGATCTTTATAATAAAACTTGCATTACTGTACGGATGTCTGTTTACATCATTCTAAATTTTCATTTCTTAAAACCAACACTGCCTTGGGAAAACTTGCCATACAAATCATAGTATTCCTTCTCACAGTTCACTGCACATACTAGAGAGCTATTTCTTCATTAAATCCTCATACTACTTTATTTAAAGCTGATGAGACTTAGTCACCATATTTGACAGAAGACTACAGAGCAACAGATTACTTCAGCAGATGCAGGTGGTGATGAAACCTTTCCTATCCATTCTCCAACAAAGTGTGCACAGCCAGCTGGAGGTAAAGATGGCTGTCATATGACAGAAGTTGGGGCTATTTTCATACAGAGTGGTAGTTTCTTCAGTCCCACTAACTGATACAGTAGAAAAGAGCAGCTGAGGTACAAAAGCCTTGAGTTGTTTGCTGTGTGCATCTTCATCACCACTCTGTCTGTAACACAGTTTAATACTAGGTAGTAAACCAGTGAAGTTTCATCAGCTTTAGCATTCATCTCCCCTTAAAATAACCTAACTCAAACCAAATGACAAAAGAAAAACATATTTTCTGGTTTTACTTTCTCTTTCCCGAAGTGGGACATATAATAACTGGGATGGCCTATGGTGGTAAAGCAGAAAAACAGTTTAAAGGTTACATGTCCAAAAGTTGTTTTTAAAGCAGGTGTAAAGTAAGACATAAGTGGCTGCTTTGTACAGAAGAGAATTTTCTCTATTAGTTTATGGAGCTGGTGTACTGGTTCAGCTGTTTCTCATTTGTGAGGAAAGAACTTCCATCTTCAAGGCATTCAATTCAAGATCCTTCTGCCAATTTCACACTCACCAGCACCAAAAGATACATATTCCACATTAAAAATGAAGGACTATACTCCACAGATATGGGAACAATGTGGAGGAGCTGAAAGCTATGGAGTGCAACCCCCAGCACCACCTTAAAGCTAAAGAACAAGGTGTATACTATGGAACTCCTTACACTGAAATGAGGACTCACTTGCATGTTATAGTGGATCATGCATCAAAGCAGCTGACAATGTCTGTGAAAGCTGGAGGGATTACCCCTAGTACTTGAAAGCAATACAACTAGGCTGACTACAAAGAGGAAAAAAAAAAGCATTGGCAGAGCTGAGAGGTAAGATCTGAGTCTAAACATAAAATGCTTTAGCCTACAGACTTCATTGAAACAAGCCTCTTCCTCAGTAAGGTACAAAAGGCAGACAACAATACAAACTTCACTGGAAGGAGAGCCACTGTATACACTTTAATGAAATTTGATTCATTTTGTAATTGGGTCACATCAGTAAAAATGAATGCAAATTTATGGGCTTACAATGTGTTAGACAGTAACGAATGCCTAATAAATCAGCTTTGAAAAACAATGGGTTTGTATTCTCACCCCAAACCTCCACTCTTCATTAACCAGCCCTATAAATGCCCTGAGGAAGTATGGTATCAACTATTGACAGCACACAGGCAACAGAAATCAGAATGTAGCTCAAAATTTACCTTTTTAATTAAGAGTTTATGTTCTCAGCTCCTCCCATCAATGCAGGTAGCTCAAACTAAAACAAGATGAGTACTTAAGAAATCAGTGCTTTGGGTGCTGATGTCATTAGTAGAAAACTCCACTGGAAAGCCAGGCATGATGTGTATTCCAGTAACACATGACTGCAAAAAGAAGCTCCAGTCCCACTATCTTTTCAAAAAAGAGGAAGAAATCACTGAGGCCTTTTAAAATTATTTTATTTTAACAAGAGAGAAATCAATTTCCTCTAGACTTTGAAATGTAGGTCTCAAGGAGAAAGTGTTTTCTATGATGGAATTCCTTATAGGATTGTATGTCAATTTAACAGGATTAAAAGCACTTAATGTGGAAGGAAGTCCACATTATGTGGAAGGAAGTCTTCTGCTCTGCCATGCTTGCAAATAGAAGCTGAATTATGTGTTTGAATTTCACAGAAGCACAAAATATTCTGAGCTGGAAGAGAATCACAATGATCATCAAGTCCAGCTCTTAAGTGAATGGCCAACATGGAGATCACACCCATGAGCCCAGTGTTATTAGTACCATGCTGTAACCAACTAAGCTAAAAATTTATTCCAGTAGAGAATTCTACTTCTTGGAAGGTTCCAGTCTCTTCATCAGAACTCTACTTTCAGAAAAAAATCACAATGATTTAGGTTGGAAAAGACCTCCAAGATCAGGGAGTCCAACATTTGACCAATTACCCCTTTGTCAACTAGTGCATAACACGAAATGCCACCTGCAGTCATTTCTTGAACAACTCGAGAGATGGTGACTCAACCATCTTCTTGAGAAAAATCTCCTGAGGATTCTCCAGAAAATTCCCAATGCTAACTCAAAAGAAATTAAGTTCCCAAATATTTTAGGGTCCATGTATTGTGTTTTCAGACAACACAATAATCCAACACTTGCATTAGTTTTGGATAAAAAGAGATCTAAATCACAATTGCTATTCCTTTGAAGTTTCATCTGTGGGGCTCAGGCTAATAAGATGAAATGCTAGACACATGAAAAGAGCATGGAGAGTAAGATTGTCAAAACTTTTACCCTTCCTTTGACTTCAGAGGAGCCAGTTCCCTCTACTGCAGTCATTTTTCTTAAAGCAAAATTAGTTCTGCTGCTGCATCTGCAACACATTTGCAGAAGTGGATGGCAGAGGATTAGTAGCATGCTTCTGTGCTGCTAATGTGCAATGAGTTCTTTCATGCACTACTCTGTGTTTATTTCTCAGTCTGTACAATATGAACCTCACTAAATCACAGCAATATTCTGTTACCCCAAATTTGCAGTGTAAATAAATATTTACACAGCTAATTTATCTTGCTATAAACTGTATTATTGCAATACATATTTTCCACTGTTCCACCAGAGTAACATCCAAGCAGGGTCCTGGGGTTGTGCTCTTTGCTCTTTTTCTGACTTGCTGTGTCACTGGGGGGTAATCTTTTAACCTTTCTGTGCTGTGTTTAATCTAAATGTAAAATGAACTGATATTATAAACTCCCCTGAAGTGTTTTCATCCCAAGTGTGTTGTAAGGCTTAATTAATTAGTGTCTGTGAGGCACTTCATGCGCAAGTTCTTCATGTGAAAGACAATGTATACTGAGGTACTGTGATTGCTTATCATGTTTATTAATGCTGAATAGCGCTAGAAAACCATTTCCAAAATCTATTTTCCATGTATTTTAGAATCTGGTTAGGCAGAATTATTACAGGGAAATTTGTGACTTCAAGACTAATTCACACATTTTTCAGACCCCTGTCTCAGGTCTGGAAGATCTCCTTGTACTTGGCTCCCCAGCTGGCTCTCACAGGTCCTCTGGGCACCCAAAATCCCCAAGCACCTCCGTCTGAATGGGGTCAGGACGCTGGCTATTTCCAGAGCTCAAGGCATTCCCAGGAAACTGTCTAGATCACCTAGAGAGGTGCTAATGTGCCAAGGGGTTCTACTGTTCAAGGGCAGCTTTTCCAGAAAGAAGGATGCTTTGAATTCAGTTGTGTTTCAGAATGTGGAGATGGACTGCAGCATGTACTACTCAGACACTGGAAGAGATTAAAAATAATAATAAAAACAGTTACTACCAGGGACTAGATGATCTTTTAGGTTCCTTTCAAACCAAGCCATTCTGTGATGATTCTATGAGTAACCTGGTCTGACTTCTTGCCCAACTTTCATGATTCTCTCTCCATGCTTAGATGTTTCCTTATGTCATTGTTGGTAATCTTCTATCTGCCTCTACAATATGCTTGTTTTTCTGTCACTGAGTTAACATGGCTTTTTGTCTCTGACTGGCAAAAATGGTCTGGACTGTCCACCAGAGAGAGATTTTACTGTCTATCAGAAAAAAAAAAAATATCCTTACAGAAAAACTCCTTGGTATATTTTTATGAATGACTGCACAAAATCTACCAGAATTTATAAGAGGTTCATAGGCTCCCTCAAATCATCTCAGCCCTATCATAATGTCTTCAGATAGCAGATACACAAAGCTTCCATTACTGAGCTTTCTGTTCCCTAATCTTTTCTATGGATCATATAATTTTACTCAGGGCAGTAAACAAACTTAGAAGATCTAAGAATATTAAAGTACATAAAATTAGGTCATAAACTATGTAGTATGACAATGGCAGGCTGCACTGAAGAATCAGAAATTTAAACCTGTAATAATTCTGTTATGTTGTATATATTGATTTTTAAAATGTTTTGTACATTAAATATTCACAGATACCTGTACGTATAGTCCAGAACTATAGAAAACTTTAAGGAGTTTATGAATTTTTACAAGAATTGTAATACATACAGTACCCTCTTATCTCTAAATGATGTCATCATGTTAATCATTTAAGAAAATACAAAAGCACCAAAGAAAAAAAAATCTATGTTGAAATTTCAGTTATTGTTCTGAATAAAAATATTTGATCTCACAAATATGGAGTCATAGAACATCTCAATTATTTTGTTCTTTTATTTTGGAATAAATGAGACCTCAAGTGTGAGCAAGTGTTTAGTCTATAGTAATTAGGTCAGGTGAGATCTGGAAGAAAAGGAAAGCCTCCTGGAACTATGAGCATTGTGTCCATTTCACCTAAAATTGATATGACTTAGCTCCAACAAGTTAATGAGCATTTCAGCTATCATTATGAACAAAATCATTCTTTTCAATTATATATGATCAGATTAAAAGCTCCCCAAAATGATCTACATTTATTAGTAAATTATTAATATGAAAAATCCTTTCAAAATATTTTAGGCAAGCCAATATTACTGGGTTTTCATATAGCGTTTTGCTAAGCTTTTAACGATGATTTTTCTTTGTGGTTTTACCGAAATAGGATGAATATGTGCTGTGTTAAAAGGACTGTGTGTCTGCAGTCATTTAACAAACAGCACCAGCAACTGAGCCCCCACGGAGCACGCGGATGTGTGCGCACACCGTGCAATGGACACTGACACCGGCTGGCAGGCAGTGATGCACCAGCGCCACGAAACAAGCCAGGAACCCTGATCTGCAGTTCCTTCTCCAAGCACAAACACATTTAATCCTGGCAAATCCTTAAACATCTTTTGAAGGTCACTGCTTTTAATGTCACCCACTTATTGTATTAACATGGGTTTATTTATATGATTGCTTCCACTGTGGTATTCAAAACTAGCCTAGATTAAACGCAAGAATTTATATAGTACTTAAATGTACAGCATTAGCATTGAATGACCTATGAATATGACATCTTTTAATGGAACTAATTCTCAAAACAAAATCAAACTTCAGAGCTGCTAGAAATGTTATAGTAGCTCCTATAGAAAGGGAAAAGCAGTGTTCTGTTAGGTTTAAGCTTTCAATTAATTATTTTGTGTTTGAGAAATCTGTAAAATGAAAAGATTTCCCCTTTCATGGGATAACAATCTGACCTCTTGTGACCATCCAAACTCCTGCTCTGTACTGCAATATTTCACATCAGAGAGGCATTAAAGACCTTTTGTTCCCTGTGTCAAATCAAAAATCCTGTGTTATATTCTGGGCTCCTGCTCCTTAGGCTAAACTGCTTAATTCCCATGCTTCAACTGCAAAAAAAAAAAAAAAAAAAGTTAGCTCAAAACTCAAGATGAGAATTGACATTAATAGAAAAGATATTTTGCTGTGAAAGTGGAAAGTCTGAATCAGCTGACATTCTGTAAGTGCTCTGAGATGTTCAAATGAAAGTTGCCAGCACTAATACCAAGTAGAGCTGTATTACTATTAATGCCATCTAGCAAAAATTGCTGTTTTAAGAAAGAGGTTTGGCTATTTTTACAGTTAAGCTACTACTGCAATTGGCTAAGAGAGACAAATGGTATAAGAAATGATTCAAAGAATTACTAGAAAATAATTCCACTGAGAGGTTTAGGTGACATCTTTAACCATAAGAGATCCACCTACACACAATTTCTAAATATTTATAACAACACAAGGAGGAAATTAATGCTATGTAAATCCCTGCAGAATACTTATTTTGCTGGAAATTATTATATTGCAATAAGAATTTCTAATTTACTTTTGTGAATATATGAAAATTAAATCATTAATTATTCATACAAATAAAATGAGAAAATTAATATAGGCTGTATATTACAGTTCTAATATAAAATAACCTGATCCCCTCCTCCATGGACATGGAACCTGCTGCTTTCCCAGCTGTGCAGAAGTGCCACACAAAAGTTGGATATTTTCAAGCTGTGAAATTTTTCTCAACAATGCAGGATACAAGGTTTCAAGAGTCAAAGCCTGTTAAATCCATTTTGTATGTACTCATGCTCAAGAGCTAACTGCTACCCTTTCTCTTAGTTCTCATCTTATCCTGCCACTTCAAGGTTTATCTGAAAAGCGTGACCCCAAACAGGTCACTGCAGAAGAAATCAAGATTTGCAATATTACCAAAGCTTGAGGTTTTACCACAGTCTTCAGTAGCATTTCTTGTTAAGTTGAAACATCTGGTAAGTCTGTAATTGCATGTGAATTTTCAAGTTTAAAAGAAAAAAGTACTTCAAGGATAAGTTTCTGTGGAGAGGGGAGGGGAGGCGAGGCAAAAAGCCTCATGCATTTAAAAGCAAGAAAAATGCACGTAAAAGCACTTCCCCTAGAACTGCAGAAGGCCAAGAACACTCCTTAGTCCTGGCATCAACTCTCAATGGCTTATACCTCAGTGGACTGCAGTGAGACAAGCCTTAGACCCCATGGTTGCTTCATTAACAGCACTCCAAATGATCATTGAATATTTAGAAGGAAAGGTAATCCCCATTAGGATTTTATAAACATGTTGATTATTTGCTCATGGCCCTGGCAGAGTAAGAAACAATGCTCTGAAAAAAACATTTTCTCCTACATTTATTCTTTCTGTCTCTGGGCAGGCTGAGAACAAAGTTACTAATGATATCCTAAAAACAGAGCCCTTTGCCAAACTGTCTGTGACTCAAGTTCCTGCAATATCAGCTGTGTTTTAAAGATCTGACTCCTGTGGCAAGCTGTGCAGCAAGTCTGCATGCGAGACCAAATTTTCAGAGTGATGGTTCTGTATTCCCATTAAGCCACATGGAAGGAAAAGAGGACTGAATCAATGGCTCAGAGATCCCATGTCCCATGAAGATTTCTACCACTCACAACTGACAGATCACCTACTACTGTCACATCTGTGTGTTATTTCCAATACATTTACATTTGCTCTATTAACAGGGTGAACTACAATTTTACTAGGGGTGGCTCAGGTGGCACATTCAGCATTGGAGCTGTTATTGCCTTAAATGGTTGATGGCCAAAACCTGCCTGGATCTGCAGCAGCTGCCTTCAGCTGGAAAGGTTACCAACAATGACTGCAATGAGACATCACTGTACAGACCTGTCACTCTCTCTTGAATCTGTAAATGCTGGCCAACACTGGTACCATGAGTGATGGTCCATCACAGCTCAGCTGCCTCCCATCTGCTATAAACACTATATAGCAGTACTAACATGAAGCTTCCTCAGCACTCAGCTTCAAGTTTTCCAATTTCTTTTTTTTTTTTCACACTAGATATTTCAATGTTTTCTGGTGGACAGATGTAGACTTTCACAAAGGATTAGTAGTAAGAGCAGGTTTCCTTTTCCAGATTGGGTTGGCCATCCAAACAGCAGTGTTGCTTAAGCTGGCTCAAATACCCTCTGCTTTTCTGATCCCTGAATTATCCTTCAGATAATGGTGCTAAAAATATTTATGTAATCAAGTTTTAAGGAAGCAGGAAGTCTGGACCACTGATAGATAACCTAGGTGAAAATAATCATTATACTGTTACTAGTTTTGCTGCTTTGCAACTGAACCAGTTTTCTAGCCCAGTTCACAGAATGGCTGCACAAACACATATGCAGAACCAGCACAGGGCCAGTAGCACACAGCAGATTAATAAATACTCAAGGCAGAACTCTGGCTGAAAAGCAGCTCATTAGACTGCCCTCTTGCTTGAAAGGTTGCAATCTGGAAGTCACAGTGTACATAGTAATACAATGCCTTCTAACACCGAATAGTCAGAATCTCAGGGAAAAAACATCCAGTTGCACTTTTTTGACATTCATGCCATATGCATCCATAAAATTGATGCTTGAGACAACACAGAAAACAATATGCATGATTTAAACACTTCTTGTTATTCACTGTGTACTCCCTGCTTAGTAAGAAAAAAAGAGGAGGGAGAGAGAGAGAAAAAAAGAAGTAATCTGGCTAGCTTTTTGTTCTGTTTTGTTTGCAGGGGATTAAAATTATTTTATTCTATGCTCTGGGGATTTCATCTCAGGCAGCTGTACATTTTCACCTGCATTAAAACATTAATGTGTTCTTTGCAATTTAAGACCAGCATTCTGGTCCCTCTGTAAATACAGGGAATTAAACTCCATTCAGTTGTGGTGCTGCATGCTGAGTAAATCTCCAAGTAGTTGAGCTGTTAATTTTTTGTGTTTTGTATACCTTACCTCTATTAAACCGATTTTTTCAATCATGCTGCCCAGTCACCTGCTGCCTGCACTCTGAAGTGACTTGCTTGCCTTGGATGGTGATCCCTCTGTTGCACTCTCCTCACAGCGTTTCTAACAGTGGGGTACATTTCCCTTTGTGGTATTTTTACTTGCTTCTAGAAAGACATTTTGGATGGACATTTTCCAGCTTTCTTCCAGGTTCCTTCCAGCCCACTTGTACTACTCTGAGATGAAAAGGACCTTATTGGGAAAACCTTATAATAATTGAATAAAGACAAAACCCTCCCTCTGAGCTAACCTTTGAATTTTAAAAGACATAGTGCTACCTGCTATGACTTTTTTTTTTCAAATGCACTTTAGACCAGGCCATGAAAAAAAATATACATTTGTACCAGTGTATTTGAGACAGTTCCTTTTTTTGAGCCAGAAACACTTCAGTGCAAATAAGCAGAGCTAAATGAAACTAAAACTAGGCTAACAGGGTGAAATTATCCTGAGAAAAGCAGTAATAAAAAGACAAGAACAAAACTTTTCTCATCTTCAAAGTTCTTAGAGAGCTCTTGACACCACCAATGGCTTTAGCAAAATGTCACTGTGATCAGAAAGAAAAATAAAACAAAGGAATTTTCACCCAAGTTCTTGAAACTCAATCACTCACACAAATATCTGAGCACTGAGACAGATGTGAATCACAAAAGTTATACTGCTGTAGAAGTGACAAGTGTCTAAAATTGTTGGCATCCCTCAATGGTCATCACATGGACAAAATTCACTGTATTCCCCCAGAAAATACAAAAACTAAAGTACAAGACATGTAACTGGCATTATTTTAGTCTCTGAAGGTGCTCAAGTTTTATATAATGTTTGCTTTATAAAGGAGACATAACCATCACTATCTCATACAAATAGCCCAGTATTTAAATATTTTACTTATCAGACTACAGCTTTTCTCAGTATTTTTAAGCCTATCTCTGTTTTCTATGTATTTATTTAGCCACAGATTTCCAGGTATTACACATAAGTTCAGCTCACATATAAATATGTGATTTTCTAGAAATTCAGTCCTAGTGCAAACCAGTGCTTCACTTCAATGATCTCACCATTCTTCATTTTCTTGCATCAGGTCTATTTTTGATTCATTGCTTGAAACTCATCAGTATCCTTTCCTTAAAATTGCCTACTGTATATGAATAGACCTTTTTCAAGGAATTCACCCGGTAATGTTGTGCTGAACTTTACCAAAGTCTAGCTCAGGAATAACTGATCAATCAGTGAAGCTGCTGCTGTTCTACCATCCCACTGCACCCCTTGCAAGGATACAACTTGATAAAACTTCCATTAGTCTAATCTTTCAATGCTCAGTACCAAAACCACTATGTCATTCCTTTTCTTTACATACCCTTGGACAACTTCAAACAGTCTTTCTCTACATGACCTGTCCACCTATAAATTACTCAATAATGCATACGAATGTGCGGGTTCTCCAGATAATGGTTTTTCTCATTTAATTTCTAGGGAATGTCAATCTCCATCAAGTGAGACACAAACTGCATGCTAATCAAATTCCATGTCTATAGGGGCTTGAATGTACCTACCTCATGAATATGCAGGCAGTTCTGATGTTTTTGGTTAAGACATAAGCATATTTCTTAACAGATAGGGAGTGCATTTACGTGTATATGTTTTCTTCCTCCTTGTTCTTTTTTGCATAAAGCAGATGAGATCCAGTATTGCCAGAGCAGACATATTTTTTCCAAGGTAAAACAGCAGCCTAGAACTAGATGATAAAACTTTGCCTGCCATCCATATAATGCAAATGCAGTTTGAGCGTTCTGGATTTCATGTTTTTGTGTTGCACAAGCATAAAGCTGAAATCACAGGCAGGGTGATAAATGTCAACAATTTATTCAGGGTTTGAAAACACTGAGAATCAGCTCTCTCCCTTGGTCTGCTTTCATTCAGACGTTTAACACCAGAAATGGCTATCAGATCCCTTGACCTTCTGTGTAATACATGCCCTAAAATTTTACCATCATCTCTGTATTGAGCTGGCTTTTCTTTTCCTTTTACTGAAATATATCTTCTAAAAATATGTTTTGCATTGCTCTATTTTTATTCAAGAAATAAGGACTTCTTATCCCTTAATATTTGTTCCAATGGTTAATCAATCTCACTCTTAGAAGTGAGGCACTGATTCTTAATTTTAATTTCCTTGGATGAAAAATCCAGCTATTCATTTTCTTCGAGTCTTTCCCTGCTAGATTAAGGAGGACATTATTATTTAGTAATTTTGACTTTTGAAAGTACTGATGTCTTGCAATAAAGTCTCTTCTCGGTCTATTTTTGGTTCAGCTAAACAGACCTTGCTCTTCAGGCTTTTTCTGTAATGAATTTGCCATTTGTTGTGGTAAAGACTTATCTTCTGCATTTTTTAAACTAGGGAATTAATCCTTTAAAAGCAGTATTCTTGTAACATGCTAAGGATACAAGACAGTATACGTCCTGGTACCTCAGTTACAGATGTGTTCCAAGTTAAAGCCTTATTTACATCCATGATTACATTCATTCTCCACAGACCTGAGAGAGCAGAACTTGAAGTTCTAGGAGTAATTCTTCAGTTTTCAACACTGCTAACACATTCATATTGTACTATGCATTCATTACATAAATCAAACCTGACTGTAGACAGAGAGTGAAGGACAAAAGAATTAAGAGTCTTTTCCCAGAGTCAAAGCTATGGAGAAATGGACTGAGGACAGTATGGCATCCAATAATGTAAGCTGCCTGCCTTTCCCAGGCCCCATCTGCCCTTTCCATAAATCCTTTAAATGCACTTAGTGACACAAAAGATTCTGGAATCTGAAGGGTTCTTCTGAAGTTTAACACCCATAGAGCTGGTGCAAAAGGGGCCATATTTCCATGAAATCTGCTAGGTATAATTTAGACAATTTACAAGAAGAATAATTCAAATCATTATTTATGAAGAAGAAATGTTTGAGGAAATCCTGCCTGTAAGAGGAACTCTGACTGAAACCACAGTTACTTTTGGATCTTAGATTTCTGCAAATGGCTTACCCTGTCTGTGAGCTTTTAAAGTAGTGAAACTGCTTTTTCCCATACTTTCTAGTTTTTTCAGAGGCAAACTGACAGCAACATATTTAGATAAAGGTGACACTCTCACACATTCACTATTGGGATGGCATATAACCTAGCTGACAAAAAATGTGTTCAACTAATAATCAACATAGAAATGTTTCTCATTAGATGGGTATTTTTTTCTACCAGAAAAGAAAATCCTCACTTACAGGAGATTTTTTTTTCTTTTTAATTTTGTTGGTTGAAGCCTAACTCTGTGGCTAAAAAGATAACACAAAATGAAATTCCCATAAAGACCTAAGCCAATAAAGTGGTTTAGATTTGATCTGCCCTGGCCCGAAGAAATTCCATCATGGATAACTAAGATAAGCGTTGTGACAGCAAACCTGACCTTAGGTCTCATCTCAGCATGTCACATTTTGCTAAGAAGGATGGGAGACACTTTTGCTTATCTGTCATTTTCTTTAATCAAGGCCTTAATCCTTGACAGAGAACGCTCAAAAAGAACCCTAATGCTACACAGGAGCTCTAGAAGATACACTTTTAGCTTGTGAGGGCTTTAAGTCCTGTCCTTTGGTCCTCTCCTTTGCCAGATTCAGTGTCCAAAGAGTGGTCAGTTGGTTAAAGCCCTTTTCCTCTTATGCTTTTGGGCAGGTGAAAAGCTTGGTTTCTTTCCACAGCAATCACATTATATTTTTTCTCCTTTTTCAAACTTTGTGCTATTTAAGCATGTCTAGTTTCACTGGCTTTGCACTATATGGGGCTACTATCAACAAAAGGAAGAGTTGTAAAATAAGTCCTCATCTCACTAGGTGAATTTATTGCTATCATAAAAATAAAGGCCCCCAAGGTTCATTGCATCCAATGTACTGGAGACACAGAGTGCAAGCTTGGGGAATTTACTGTAGTACACCACTGTGTCATTGTACCTACCTGAAAACTTGGCTCAGCTGACGTCTGAAAGCATTATTAAAGAAAATGCAACCTAAGGGGAAAGAACCAGGGATGTTTGATTCGTCAAAAGAAAAATGTACATTATTATGCAGTCAGAAAGCAACTTATAAGCCCAAGTGAAGATGCTAGCTGGGCTTTATTAATGCTTTCATAAATAATTTGCTGAAACAGAGCTCTTTTACAAACTGCCTACTTATTTATCTGGTTTGGGACTTGGCCCCTTATGAGAAGCAATACCATTTGAGCAGGAATTTGAAAATTGTTTCAAAGCCTGTTTTTTTTAAAGGTGGTTATCCTGAAACATTCAGGAATGTTTTGTCCAGTGAGTTCAAGAGAGGCCAACAGGAAACCCCAGATTGCCTCTAGCAAGAGAAAGAGCTGGAGAACAGACTGTGTTCAGGAAACCTCCCTTTCTGACCATCTGGGAGCCACTCTGGCAGTCACACTCACAACACCTGAGCTGGGACTGAAACCCCAGCAACAGCCACGACACGCCACGCTCATGCAGTGAGTCAGATCAGCTTGCCTTACTAGCTCAGCCTTAGGTTTCCCAGACCAGAGTCTCAGATATCTCAGTCCTTAAAATAACTTCATCATGGCACAAGCACAGAGTGACAACTCAAGCTGGGTACCTCCAAGGAGGGCCCCCAAACAAAGGAAACCCCGGCAATCAGTGCACACAAAAGCCTGGGGACATCAGCTCCTTGGAGTGCCCAGTGACCTGGCTGGGCCATGGGTCCCTGTGCCCTTGCTCTGCAGAGGGTCAGCACCAGCTCATGGAGCCTGGCTCAGGCTCCCAGCACCCAGAGCTCAACCTTCAGCTCACACTGCAGCTGCACACTGAGCCACCTGCACTCAATTGATTCCCCAACAGACTGCATACCATGAGGAAACAGCAGGTGGCAAGAAGCTTTAGGATATCCAGCAAACATTCTTTGGCAGGCATGTTGCAAGACTGGAGGTGCTTGCTGAGTAAAACATGTTTGCAAGCAGCACGGTCCAGGTTGCTCTGCTGCTAATGTAGATCACTGGAGATGCTGCTAATGTAGATCACCAAACACAAAACAAGTTCTAAGTATGCAAACTGCTGTTGAGTCCCAGAAACAATTCCAGCCCTGAAGATACTAGAGGCTAAAGAAAATGGGAAGGAATTTTAGGGAAATAAAAGTAAACATAGTAAAGTGAGTCTCCCATGGTTGTACAATAGGAAAGTGGTAGAGCTCAAGGGGGAAAAAAAAAGACAAATCAAATCAACCTGCCTGCAGCCTTTAGAGGACAATGCTATCTTCTAGATCAGCAACAGTATCAGTTGAAGGACTAATCTCTAGTTACAGGATTCACCCCATCTAATTTAAAGGCCTACTTCTGAAAGTGCTGGCTATATATGTCTTTATGATGAACAGACAATTATGAACAGAACATCTCACATGTTTTTATGTATATCTTTTTCTAGGAGGAATCACAACATACCTGTAAAGAGAAGAGACCTACCCAGCATAAGGAGGTCAAGGATTACTGGAATCCTTTGATTCAATTTGTGGTTGAACATGAAGAAAAACCACAGTTGATTCTAGAATTTTTAAAAGGCAGAGAGAAAATGTTTAAAAATAAAGAAAAAGTATTCTGCTGACAGCAATTGTAACTGTGCAGGCTGTCTAGAGAAAAGTTCTAATTCTCAACAGTTTCATGTGATCATGTGTACTATCAACAAAGGAAAACCAAGTATTTTCACTGATATTCCTGGGAAACTTCCCTGATAATCCTAATGTAAACACAGAACTACTGTATATTCTCAAAATAAACATACAACTCAATAGACTGATCATACCACATGAGAACACAGCTTTAAAAGCCTGTGTTCTAGACATTTCTGGCATGAAAGACTGCTGGGATAGAGATGGGGAGAGACTTTGCCAATTGTTTCAAACTTGTTGCAGAAACATAGCCTAGGCAGAGATATAACTGTATCCTGTGTATATATGAGGAAATACTTTCCTTTTTCTGATGCATTCTCTTCCAGTGTTAGTACATATAAATACATATTAAAATTTTAAATATCTTTTTTAAAAATTAGACAATTTACAACCTTAAACACATGGGTTTATTTGCCCTCAAGATAACTTTCTCCTATTTTCCCCCTCAGTCCTTTTCTAAACAATGAAGCTTTCTAACAAAGACTTCTACATTATTCTAAGTCTTAAAGCCCATTTTCAAATAAAAGAAACAGAAGTGTTCAAATAGAGATCAAAATTCATAGATTCCTTATGCTAAGACAGCCAATATATAGAACACATAGCTGGAGTCATGCTACAGAGGTGAACTTCTGCAGAAAGCATGTGTGAGTGGCATTACCTGATGGAAGGACTACATTATGTCTTTCCATCATTCCTTTGCTGTAAAAGATGATCCCAGCTGTCCTGTGAAAGTCCCACAGCTGTAGCAGGACAGCTTCACTCATCCACTGCAAAAAGTCCACGTGTTCCCAGGGATAAAGAAGCCATGCACATTGTTCAGCATCTCACCGGGGCTGAGGATTGGGCTGGAAGCACAGGAAAGACTCGTGGGAGCTGTGAGAGGTCTGGACACCTGGCCACCTCTTCCCAGAGCAGAAACAAACTCGAGTGATTTTGAGCAGACATCAATGATAAACCACTCAAAAAGCTCCACTTGTTAAAGCTATGTATTCACAAAGTTACTTTAATGTGGTGTGAAGGTAACTACTGCAGAGGTAGCCTTGTAAAACCCAGACAGAAATTCAAAGTATGTGTTGTCAGCTGAATTTTCATTGCTACTTTGATGATAAATCAGAGGGAGCCTGTATCAATTCAGCTGAATATGTCACAAACCAGCAGGACTGAGATTACCATTGTGCTCTCATACTGCAGATCAGACATCAAATTTTGTGCTTCCCCTCTCCTGCATTTGGTCAGGACAAAGACATCTCAGACTGCGGTTTGCAGTCTGGAGTGCTATAAAAATGAGGTATAATGAATACCACAAAAAAGCAAGAGTGAACAGAAAGGCAGCAAGCTGAAATTTTTCAGCATTAGTCAGTAAAAAGTAGTGATCATCTTTAGTGGCTAGAAAGGGGATACTGGAGCACCTGTCATGGCTTACTTGTGGAAGCTTTTTGTATGAAAAATCTGTTCTTCAAAGAACTCCAAAATCTGTCTGCTTTCTTAAGATGCACCTACATTAGTGTTTCAGCTTCCGCTCAGGCATAGCTTTGATACAGCTCTGCCACCTTCCTGCCATCTGTGACCATTTGCCTGTCACTGATCTCAGTTTCTGAGTGCTTTTGGTGCTTGCATGCTAAATTCCTGTCAAAGGGAACCAAGTGAACATCTGTGCTCCACATGTGCTTCATCATTTAATGGGGCACACAGAGCTGTGAATGACCCTAGGGGCCAAGCTACTGCAAGTTTTCCCTCAGGGTTACATAGCACCCATCTCCCATTGAAACACTCTTGAACCCTTAAAAGATCCTGTCACAATCTGCTGCATTTTACAAAGGACCTAGATCAGTGCTTCCATCTGGCACCAACTGCCAGCACTCCACTGACTATTCCAACTGATCTGTTAGCTATTCCCAAAGATGAACACACATTTTACATGTTTGCCTACCTCTAATCTGGTTTCTGAATCTTTATTTTACTTCCTTCTCCCCTGCTTTTCTTTTTATTTTTCATTTTCTCAGCATGTTGTCGCCTAGTCCTTTTTCTCATCAGAAAATCAAAAATGTTGCAACTTGACAAAAAAAGGAAATATAAAATTTGCTTGAAGACTGGGCAGATTTCCTTAGATGTTAGTGTTACATGATGTTGATTGCTGAGATAAATGGTGTTCAGTATTCACTCACATTTGGACAACAAAAAAAGGGAAGGCAGACAGAGATGCAACGCACTTGAAGGTGGCAAAATGTGTGCCCATTTGTTGGGAGCTCTGTGCTGAAACTGCAGCTCCACTGGATTTACTGTTCTCTGCTGTCACATCTGACCCCATGACATCAGCACTAAGAGTGGGCCAACAGCACTTCCCATCTTTGTGCCCCCAAAAAACCACTTGCAAGGATGCAGTCCAGGGTGCTACTGCACGCCACCCAGCCTGCTTCCACGGCACCTTTAACAGCTCCCAATACCAAACAAGCTGGATGGAAAAGCAGCACTGACTTTCTGTTCACGTTTAGTCCAGGCTGGGATGGAGAAAGAAGGATGATTGGGGTATCTTGTAAAATAATAGTGTTGTGCTCTAAAATGCATAGAAGTGCTATATGTCAGAAAGCAGAGTGATGGCAAAAGCTTTCATGTTTCTGAAAGCCACTGTCCCAAAGCCACATAGCAACTACCTGTGCAAGGAAATATCCGCCCACTCCCTATCCTCTCTGAATGCCAGGCTTAGTCTCAGCAGCAAAAAGAGCCATGAATGTGGTGTGCCATGATAAAAGAGCCCTGCTAGACTTCCACAATAGCCTGTCTTTGTGAATGCCCTGTCCCTTGCAGGAAGCAGTGCTGAGACCACTGCTAAAGGCATAGTTTATACTTCTGCATTGTTTTGTACTTAATCCCTTAGCCAGAAGGATTAAGCAGGTTTAAGGGAGCAAGAAAGGTTCTGCTGCTCCTGAATGTCTGTTGTGTGCATGCAATGTGTTGACCTCTGAGCCTGGCCGGCAAGCATTGTGTTTTCCCAAGCACGTTCAGTTGTTTTCCTTGATTTTTATTTCTTCAGTTGGGCAAATATCAGGTTTTCTTGAAATGGAGCACTGCTAGTTTTTTCAATCAATGGAAAAGGGATTTATTTGTCTGATAATGCAGTAATTTGTGCAAAGTCTTTGAAAACACATGAGGACAATTGTTCATATCATGAGGCAAAATACAGCCCAAACTATAGAAGCCTATAATGACTCTCCAAATCCCAGTTATGTTCCCAGGCCCCTTGCAAGACAAGGTGTGATTTCTCACTCAGAGACAGAGCACAGTAAGAATGCCACTGGTAATCTGGAAGAGAGCAAT
The DNA here is from genome assembly GCF_027887145.1 of Ammospiza caudacuta. NCBI lineage: Eukaryota > Metazoa > Chordata > Aves > Passeriformes > Passerellidae > Ammospiza > Ammospiza caudacuta. Next base: position 46,247,399 of record NC_080598.1, on the reverse strand, counting down.
AGTAGTGCGAATTTGTGTCCACAATCAAGACATTCAGGACAACACACCCCCATGTGTCACAGCCATGGCTCTGACTGCCTTCTCCAGCTAAATTTGCATTATTTATTACATCTTCACTTACCAGAGGTACCCTGCTATGGACAAATGGGACATTACATGGTACTCCCAGTAACTGTTTCTACCTCCATGAAGAGCGCGAAGATTCACTTTGAATATTTTCACTATACTTCCTCATTGTCAAATGTTTGTATCTGAAAGTATCTTAACTTTAGTTCATTTCCTGATTTACATAGTGTAATCTTGCTGGTGTAGTTCTTGCTGAATCCGACATTATAGAAGTATATACTACTTGGCTACTATAACCTTACACTGATGACATTTTTCAGCAACATGTAGACAAAGACAGAAACTGCAAAAGAGGAGCTCATAACAAGCAATAACTGCACCAAGCTCTGTGCATTTCATCATTATCCATATTATTAATGATCGGGATTGCTGATAGAAACTGTGGTTATATTGTAGGTACAGGCCCTCATAACAAAAATTTTGTGAGAAACAAAGGTAGTCCACAGACCTATGTGCAGCAGTGGTCACTGATTCTGAAACTGTGAAAGGAAAGAAAAAGATAGTAGAGAAATCCAGTCCTAACAAATACTCCAAATGATGTTCCAAACATAAAAGAAATAATTTTTAAAGGTATTAAAACTTTGGCAGATGAATTTTCATTAACTAGATTTTAAAATAAAGTGAAAGCAAAACAAAAACTAAGGACTGTAAACAAAATATGAAGCTGCTGAGGTCTTTCTATGGAGTACTGAGGATTTTGAAGTATATACATTAGGCACACATTGCAGGACAGGAATGCGGGGGAAAAAATGAAATTATGAAGAATTAAAAGATTAATTTCTAAATTAAGAAAGGGAAGAGAGATTTGTCAGAAACAAAAGGCAGGTGCCTGCAAGCAGCAGGGTGAAACAATAATACAAAAGAGAACTGATCGTTTCTGAACAACTGGAAAGGATGTTCAATTTAATAAAGACAGCAGCACCTAGAGAACATACCAAGATATTCTGCAGCCCTATCAAGCATCTAGCAGGCAATTCCATTACACTTGAGACAGGAAGCAAAGACATTACAACACTAATAAAGGTTGTTACATACATTAGGAGACAAGGGTCTAACAGAGGTTCATGTCATGCTGAGACATTTTGACAATAATGGAATTTCAGTAATCAAACCACTCGACACAAAAACAAAAAGTCTAGGCAGTTTAATATCCCAGACAGAGGATCAGCACAAACTGTAGCTACAGAAGTTTTTAAGGAAGAAATGCTGCACTACTAAGTGGCATGTGAGGAGAGAAAACAGGACCTTGAAAGCAAGGCATAGAAAATAGGGTATACCTTGTTCCATGCATGGTTATCTGAGGTCCACAGGGAAGCTGTCTTAGTACACTGGCTCCTCTTCTTTATTCCTCTCCTTAAAATCCACCCTTCAAGCTTCCTTAATCTTAACTCTAGTGAAGCAGAGTCTACCTTAAAGGAATGAGGATTAGCAGAAAAGTCCAGAGTATTGGAGCTACTCAGCATGCAAAATTGGCTTCCTAACAAATAGTTCTTACCTGTGAGCTCCAGTGAATTATTACAGCATTTAAGAACAAAGGAGACAAAGTGTATTTTTAGCATCAATGTAGGAAGAGTAAGACACATGCCATTCATTGATAAGCAAGACAGAAAGACTGTACCAGAGCTGTGGTGCTGCAAGATGCAGTGTTGTTTTGCCAAGCTTCTTCTGCTCATTTTCCCCTCTACTGTCACTGATTCAATGGCATTATCTAGTCAATGCATGCAATTCATATTAGAAGTATGTGTTTTTATCCACTGCACATTCTACTTGCACATATATAGCCTGTAATCAAAAACAGTACAGCTGAAACACTTGAAAACCTCAGAAAACTGAGCTGGCTGTAGCTTGTGAGGCTGGAGCTGGTTAGCAATGTGCTCCTATATACATTTTAAACATTAGAAAACATTTTTGTGCTATTCCAGAAAAAAGCAAGCAGTCATCCATTTCCTCCCTCCCATGCTCAAGGCCATTCTTGTGAGGGGAACAATGACATTTCAGCAGGAATTACGTGCCTAGCAAGGTACTCACATGATACAGCAGCCTGTATCACTAAACAGATGATTCTTGCAGAATCCCTTCTCAACCTCTTTCCATATCAAGCAGTGAAGTTGACATGTCCCTTCTTCAGGCAGCCTGGGGTTGCTGTGATGTATATGCAATAACAGTGCCTTTCTTATTCTAATGAACAAACACACACACACACAAAAATATATATCACTTTTCAGGAACTCTGTATAGTCCTGGATCCAACACAGAATTGTTTGTACTCAGTCCACAGCAAGTTAGTTGTGCATTTATTTGATATTGAACTTGGGAGCAACCCCAAGGTTTATGAAGAGAAGAATTCAGTAAAATTCCTGATTTAATCTAGGGAAGAACAAACAAAGGTTTAGCCACTAACATGAACTTCCCACTCCTTAAATAAGCTGTATGCGACTAGAAATATGACTAATCTTTAAGGTCTCATTTTTCATTTAAAAACTGAATATAAATCCTTCAAAATCTTCTAATGAGTTCCCAATTTCATTTTTACATACTTCTACTGTCAATTCAGTATTATTTACTATCATCAGTCTCCTTTGACAACTCTGAGCAGTGTTAAGGCCTGTTAAAGAGAGCTTACTGTGAGAAACAAGAAAGTCAACAAAATCTGTCATGTAAACCAGTTTAAACGACAACAGCACTTGGAAGAGAATATTGTCACTCATTGGGAATAATCTTTTGCCATGAAGATAAGAAATTCACCTCTACAATATTGAACAAATTTCTGAAAACCTCACATACTCCTGTTACGGATAAGACACACTCATTCTTCACTGCACTGGAAAAAAAAAAGACCCTTGAAACAGGCAACCTCCTTCTTTGTTTTGTTTCCAAGCATCAGTAACACAAAACTTCTGCTCACTAGAATATATTGGTCATACCAGCCTTGATGCAACAGCAAACTGTATTGCTCTCCATAAAGTACCCCTAAACCATCAGTACAAATGCAATTCATCTTGTCACAGATTTAAGTAGTCGAAGGCTTCAGAAGCTGTTCAAACCTGTTTAAAGATCTGGATTTGACAGTACACCCATGTAAATCCAAACTGATTTATAACCATTTTCTGAGTGATGTAGAACCAATGAAATAAGCCTCATTAGCAGCCAGGCTCACCTCAAAGAAACACCAGGTTGGAAATGGCTCTGCGACCTTTCATTGCAATTGGCATTTTGTTTATAAAGAGTATAGAGAGTGAAGCAGAAGTTGACCTTTCTGTTTGGCATTAAGTTCTCAGCTGGGCATTCTGCTAAATGGCATTCTGCTAAACGGCATTCTAATGGTTGATGCAATGCTGTTATCAGCCAACTAGTTCTGGTTCTGACTTAGGCCACCTCTTTCATGCAGGTCACTCTCTGTAAGGCTGTCCTGTAGAAACATTTCACTACAAAAGTGGATTCATAGACACAGAGTCAGGATCTGAAGAATTTCATACCCCATTTCCAAACTAGTGGGCTCACTGGAATACAATAATTTCACATATGGCAGATATGTGATATAGCAGAAAACCTTAAAAAAAAAAAATGCAGAAACTGAAGAATCTTAGCAAAACCAGAAGTGCCACTTTTACTAAACCTGACTGTTTTATCAAACATGGAAATGGGAAAGAAACTCTCTGTGACAAATTTAATGACGCTACATTTCTGTCCCTACAAACTACATCAACAAGGTAATTTTACAAACTACTTTGTCTTTTCATCTTTGTGACTCCGGGTGAATTATGGCAGGCAACATGAGAGAAAAGGAATTTTGTGACCCCATTTCTGATGGAACACATGACCTGAAGATATCACCGTTGAGCTCTGTTTAGCAATTGAAAGTGTGGATAAACCACCCACAGAAGAGCTCACCTAACCCAGTGTAACAATAAGGAAAGTAAGAAAACTGCTCCTTACAATCAGGTTTCAGGAAAAATTAAGAAACATCGTTAGATTAAAGTGAAACAACATATGTTAGTATATGACATTAAACCTGTTATTTCAGGGTTTGTGAAAGCATCAGAGTCTTTTTCACACATCCTAAAATAACACATCTGAATGATAAATCAAGGGACAAACTATGTTTCTGAATCTCTAGCAAAGGCCCCATAAATGAGAAATGCATGCAATATTCTGGCTTTACAGGTGTCACTATGTTAAATTAAATATTTGGCCATGGGACAGCTGAAATCTCTATTTTTCCATGAAAAGGGTACCTTGATGAGTTTTTCTCCCTTTTACAAAAGTTAGGAGCTTTGAATCTGAGCACACTTCAAGTTGATAACTATTAGAAGCCCAAAAGCCAGCATAATATCAGGAAGAATATATTTTTCTTCTGCAAATCTCTCCCTCTTATGACATTCACATTTGCTTTTGTTTTCACACTTTTCAAGAATGGCCTTGAAAGCTCTCTCAAGTGTCTCTGGGGCAAAGTGACACATTTGTCTGAAATTCCTTAAACTCAAATTTGAAGAGCTGACTGCTCCTTTGGGACTAGCACAATCATTCTTCATTTCACTGCATGAACTGATTTTCACTACAAATACCAGCACACATTGAGAGAAGACAGCAAAGGGAATGGTTGAGGACAACACAATGAGAAGCAACAGGATGCACAGAGGTGATGCAGGGCTTGGTGTGAATCAGCAACTTAAAAACAGATAGAACACACTATCTGAAAAAGAATTTTTAAAAAGATATGTGTCAGAATTCAGGTTTCATCTTTCTTATGTTTTCATGGCTGCTTCTCATTACTTGAGTTACCATGACTTCAATATGAAGCAATGAAAGACAAGCTGAAAAATAGCAGGTGTTTCCTCCTAGAGAGGAGGACAAAATGTGAAACAGAAAATAAAAATCACATTTCATACAGTTATGTCCAAGCAACCCTCACAGTAATTACTGGACTTTACCACATAATATTTCAAAGTCTGAAGGCACAATCCTATTCTGTAAGAGGATTGTTCAGGAAATAATGCAGGGAACTCTATGTGAGGGACTATGTGGTGAAAAGTCATCTTAAATACAATCAAGTGATGCTCAGCAAGATGAACAGACTTTTGCACCACCTGACTAATTACAGACTGACAAATACGAATTGTGGCAAGGAACAAATCAGGAATATTGTTATTTGTGTATTGCTATAGTGACTTGGCACACAGCTAGGGAGCTACCACAGGCCAAGTTTCAGATTAACTGGTTCGGATGAAACCTCACCCCTTTCACAGGCTGGCAGTGTCATGGTACTGCAGAGGGTCTCAGCCTCTGGACACATGCAGTCAGGTTTCGTTTATTTTCTTTTTGTTGTTGACTGGAACAATTAAGAAGGCAGAATATGTAATATAAGCCTGATGGGTCCAGTAATAAACCCACAGTCATTGATGATCTGCTCTGGTTGTAGCAATGAGACCCTGACTGCTGTCAGGTTTCAAATACATCAGATGCCTATCGTGAAACATTGAGAGAATATCTGAGGCCCGTTATGATTCTTAGTGCTGCATACACCTGGCCTTGGGAAGTCTGACAAGCCCTTTGGAATTATGCATTATGCATTAATTAAAGAATTTTTACAGACAAGGAAAGATCATCTTCTTGTGGGATTTGCATTCTTCCTGGATGTGCAGCCCTCAGCTTTATGGCAATCATGTGTCTGCAGACTCTTCCTGTGAGACACTGAGACTACCTCCAGGATCCAAATAAGGATTTTATCTATCCATCTGCTTGGAATGCAGTATGAGAGCACAAGGAGTACATAAATAAGTATCACAGGACCTGATTCTGCAAAATCTTCCTTATGTGTGTAAAGACACAAGTACTATAAATTTCTGTTTACTTCAGAAATGCTCAGACACCAGGCTCCCATCACATGCAGGACACATAAGGATAAGCGCAGTAGAAGTAAATGGATTCTAAAATTCATACTTCAGGAAATTACGGAGTAGACCTTGAATCAAGCACATCCATATTTTTTTAATGACTAGGGGGAAAAAAGCAGAACTGGGCTTCAGAATGAGGTAAGAGTAGGATCATTTTTCCTTGGAACATATTTTGGGTCCATTTGGGACTGGCTAAGAGATACAGTAATTCAAATCCCAGCCAAGCCATCATATCAATCAAGGGCCGAATTCTAAACTTCATTCTTAATTCCTGCCTTGATGATGGTTGAGTGATAAAGAACAATTTGATATACTGTAACTGTGTTAGAAACACATGCTCTAAGAAATAGAGTTTTTCCATTCTAGTACAGAGTAACCCAGCAGTTCCCTCCCATCACTGGTGTCTCTGTATTTTGATCAGCCACTGCAGACTGTATTCCCAGCTTCCAATATCCTTCAGTTTTTTTCCTTTTTTGTCAATTTACTTCCACTACTGCCTCAATGATATTAAGGAAGTTGTTAGGCTCTTTTGAACTGATTCCTGTGACTACTTCCTGAAACACAGAAAAGCAAGTCCTTCTGTCATGCTAAGGCAGCAGTGAACTGATACAGACAACAAAATCAGCAAGGACAAACCTGAGTATCCCATCTGGAGGAGCAATCTATCTGAAGGACTTGCTACAGAACTGTTTATTCCATTGCTGGAACAAGCTATTAGTGGGGCAGGGTTCCTGGCACAGTCTCAAATCCACTCTAAGCTCATAATGAAGGCCACTTTTAGTGTTGATTTCGTACACTGTACACCCATAAGAGCTGCCGAGAAAATGAAGATAATTTCAGTCACAAGGTTCTCAAAACTCTCCTTGCTGTTGCAAATCTGCTCATGATGAAATCCATGATGAAAAGACTAAACTGCAAGTTTTCCCACAAGTTAGCATTATACTGTTTTTTTTTCTTTTTTTAAGAATACATGGAAAATATCTATTTTTAAATAATTCATGGAGATGGGTATTGGTTTTTGCAATGCTGTCTTATCAACCAAAATGTTGCAGCAATAGACTGATAATTGAAGACTTGAAGGTGGCCTGTGTACCTTGTGCCACACAATGATGGTCGGTGTCCTTGGTTAATCACAGACCTCAACCTAATGTCAAGAACTAAAGATATTAAAAAATAGGAAATCCTAAGGAAAAGTGGAACTCTTCTTCAGCTGACCAAACAGAGTAGTATTTAAAAATCAAACAGGCTCTTTCTACTGGCAAAAATCCAAACTAGATTATTAAAAGTTAAAAATAACAGTCTAAGTGACTGTATGCAACAAAGGTGAAAAAAATTAAATTTATTCGATTTTAACTTTGTAGCTTACTTAGGCTATAGCAAATCACTTCTGTTCATGTGGGAAATACCAGAGCATGTGATAAAATTATTAATGTGTTTGTTTACAATATATATGTGAAAGATAAATTGTGCATGCTTGCTTGTATGAAAAGAAGTAACACAAATCTTTGTTTGAAACAAATTATGTAAGCTACAAGGTGCCTTAGCAAAGGTATTTATGAAATTGCCTTTTAATATAAATGGATTAATGAACACTCTTCAGAGATAAACTGGATAATAATAAAGATGTATTTTGAGGATCTTCTCAGGATCTTTCTCAATTGAGAAATGAGGGTTCCAGACATGACAGAGTGTTCCCACAGGACACATGAAAAAATATATTCTTTGGTATTAAAAACACAGCTAACACTTTATAGAGCACAAAATGACATTTGTTTTCAGTCATGTAAACAGGAAGAATGTTATTTAGTGTCAAAATGTTAAGGTGAAGTCTTGTCTCCAGAACTTCAATTGACTTGTGGTTGAATAAGATTTCACCTCCCTAAGTGTCCTGAGGTTGCAGGACAGACACTGACCTTGGTGAAGCAGAATGAGACTGGAAGAGCTCTTTTTGAAATTAAACAAGAAATTTTATGGCGAATTACAACACAAGGCAAAGGTCCATCTAACATTCCCAAATCAAACAGATCTCTGTGCTGTTAAAAAACAGACGAGCAAGTCTAACATAGGAAGGGTTACTCAGCCTAGGAATATCCTTGAAGAGAAGGTAGGATAAGAAGTGAGGCGGGCAAGGATGTGCAAGGAAAGCAGAGAGATGGGAGTTGAAGAGAACAGGTTGCACTGGACAGGACCTTAAATATCATATAGTTCCCTGAATGTCTCCTGCAACAGTGACCCAGAATAGAATAATCTTCATCACTTCATTTTAGAAGGTCTCTGCAGAAAACTGCTGTCACCATCTGGACTAAGACATGCAAGCCTGGCCCTCTCCTCTCCAGGAGGGAAGCAGGTTAAAGTGCATGCACTGATATCAACCTGTCCTACACACGAGTGTAGAATTGCAAAGATAACTCATCCTTGTAGTTACAGCAGCTGTGGACCTGCCCTGCTACCTCTTTACTCAACTTGGAAATATGGCATATACATACTGAATTCCAATTGGCCTTCTCTGCTCATTTAATTACTTCATTTAGAGAGATTTAGCTTGAAATGGATGAGAATAACAATGTGTCCTTTCTACCACCACAAAATCCCTCACAGCTAGTTCATCAGCTGCTTGCCATAAGTATAAGAAAGATAAGTTCAACTCTGTTTAAATGAAAGTAGTAAGACAAAACTAGATTTGCCTGGGGTGGGCTATTGCTAGTACCTTGCAGAGGAACTGCTGGGTGAACTTTCTTCTCAAATGTCCTGTGCAGAGTCCAGTACTGCAGATTATACATGCTTATATCAGCAGTGTTGTAAAACAGAAGCACAACCCTAAATCTGAAGAAACCTGAAGAAGGAACACATAAAAAGTGTAAGATCACACCATTACTGGGATGCTTCGTGATATGAATTCTTAAAAGCATAAATATTTTCATGAAATCCACCAAGAGTTAGTCACACTCAAGATTATGTAGCTCACTGACATCTCTGATACTTAAATTTTGCACTGTTAACCAGCAGTGCCAGACAATGCATTCATGAATCAGCCTTTCTGCAGACTAATTGTGCACCAGGTATTATAATCCCATGGACTGAAATGGTATTTAAGAGGCTAATTCTTATAAATCAACCCACCAGTTTTGCAAACTCTGGGCTGAGTGTTTCTGCTGTAATTTTTTAGTAGGTAATGTTGGATTAGAACAATTTCTTATCTTTCAAATCAAGAGCACTGTTATATGAACATCCACTCCATTTCTGCTTCCAGATACCAAGAAAAAAATAAGCAGCAATCATAATTACTTAAATTAAAATAGCAAGACATATACAACCATCCCTTTTTAGACCAAACCAGCTCCTAAAATGACAACTGATGCAAAAATAATTAAAGCAAGACAGATTGGGGGGGGGGGGGAAGGAGAAATACTGTATTTAGAATTTGAGGAGAAGTAATTAGTTTTGGCAGGTTATTTATTTATATAATTGAAAAAATAGCTGTAGCAGACACAGGCAGCAGATACAAATTTTGCTTTCTACTCACATCAGAAGAAGAAAAAAGTTATGGCTAAATAGCCTACTGGATTTCAAAGTATGTATACTTCCTCAGAGAATATGTAAGAGTGTTTTCCATAATGAAACATCCTCGGCCAACAAAATATATCAAGAGACATTCTTCTTGTATCTCAGAGGGCTTCAGGATTTTGCTTTTTTTTAACCAGGGACATTTGCCTCAATTTCATTTTTTGTAGCAGTTTTTCAGTTCTTGAATTATCACTGCAGGGTACATTGTCTTCTTAAACTTTCTTACAGTTCAGAAAATAAACTGAAGTGTGACTCAGTAATATAGTTCTGTGAATGAATTAGTATTGTTCTCTGGAGAAAAAATAGATGAGTATAGGACACTTTGTTTTAAGTTTTAATGATGCTATAGTCTTATTCTTATGCCTCCCACCCCTTTTGATTAATGTGTCCTCTGGAGACAATACTGATGCCAAAATGAGAAAAGTATTTAACTTCTTGCTGTCAGGTGCTATTCTCTGCGTGTTTACAGAGGCACAGTGTATTTTTAGCTAACATTAATAAGCAGAACTGGAGAGGCTGTTGTTAAACCAACACACAATCATTTTGTGGTAAGTTACCATTCCCCAGTTTCAGAGAATCACAGAATATACTGAGTTGGAAGGGAGCCACCAGGGTCATCCAGTCCAACCCCTGGTCCTGTACAGGACACCCCAGCAGTCACACCCTGTGCCTGAGAGCATTGTCATGATGCTTCTTGAACTCTGTCAGTTTTGGTGCTGCAACCACTGCCCTGGGGAACCTGTTCCAGTGCCTAGCCTCTGGGTGAAGAACCTTTTCCTGATATCCAACCTAAACCTCCCCTGACTCCAGGCCATTCCCTCACATCTTGTCACTGGTCACCAGAGAGAGATCAGTGTCTTCCTTTCTTTCCCTCACAAGGAAGCTGTAACTGCAGTGAGGTCTCCCCTCAGTCTCCTCCTCTCCAGGCTGAACAGACCAAGTGACCTCACTGCTCTTCATAGAGCTTCCTCTCAAGGTCCTTCACCATCCTCACTGCCCTCCTTTGGACACTCTCTACCAGCTCAATGTCTTTTTTATATTGTGGCGCCCAAAACTGCCTGCAGGACACAAGGTGAGGCTGCACCAGCAGAAAGTGCTCCTTCAGCCTTTTCTCCTATCGTTCTGTCCTTGTATCTATGTGAGGACCTATGCACACCACCACAGACAGCATTTTAACCCTCTATGAGGAGGTTAAGGCACCATCTCCTTTGGTAGAGAAAGGATCAAACACCAAGAACAATTCTGTCCCGTTTTTCAACATATGTTGCCTTTGTTCTCAGACTCCCCTCTGTGACCATCCACTAAACTTCAAATTTAGTCTTGAGCGGCAGTTCATCCAGATTTACAAAGATTAAATCAGAACTATTTAAGCAGCACCTTCAGACAGACTTGGGGACTTATATTCTGCTTTTAGCACCACAGTCTGGTAGGTGATACAGCATGTCACCTCAGCACCTCCATTTCCTGATTTGCAGATTTACAAAACATGCATGCTTCAAGGCATGCTTAACATCTGCTCTCCCCAAGGAGATCAACAGCCCAAAGGCAAAGCTCTAAATACAAGGTAAGAAAAAAAGAGTAGTTATTACTGCTATTCACATTCACTGCATTTGACCTGGAAAGCCTTTCAACCTTTGAAGCACACTTGAGCTGCATTTCAAGTCATTGCAGTCCACTCTTTCTGCTCAAAATCACAAAATAACAGGCAGCAGAAGGACTATAAATTGCTTTATGGATGCTATAAATACAAATAATCCTCACCTATAAAGTTACATTGGCATTACAAAGATCTAGTAATTTATTTAATGCATGGCACAGCCACGCTGCAGCACTTGGAGGAGGCGGATGATCGTGCTGTCACAAGGATTCCATCTTTAGCATGTGAAATGTCTCTCTGACTCACGTATGAGAAAAAAAATGCCGAAATGCAAGCAGCGGCAGTCCACAACAGCCTTAGAATCACGAGAAGCAATAAAGAGTGCTCCTAAGTGTCAGCACTGAACCTGGATAGCTTCATCCTGCGATTTATATACTATCACACACAAATTCGGAAATCAGTGTTTAACAGAATTTTTGTTATGCACCATTTTGTTTGGATCTTCAATGCTGTCTACAAAGTGTGTAATCAGATAAAAGTCAGCCAAGGCTTGTGAAAAACCTACTCATAGAATTCAAACAACACGCTAATATCTTTGATTATTCCTATGGAAACTAAGTTAAATCATCAGTAAGGTTCTTGAGTAAGTTATATTAACACTGTTAATAAATCTAATTATTAATATAAGTGTATTATATATATATATATATGACTATGTAGTTATATAAATATATAGTTATATAGTTACATAATATATATGTAATATATATAGTATATAGCTATATATAGTATCTAGGTATATACAAACTATGCATATATTTACACTGTATATTTTATATATACTATACTATATATAACTATATATAGTTATATATGTATAATTCTAAGTTATAATAATTCAACGAGCAGCACATATACACACAGAAATTCTCCTAGGATTCATAACTGATATATTTTAATGTTTGCTAGGGTATATTAATTTTTTTGCTTTATTGATAAATTAACAATCTTGAAAATCATTAATACCTATTATGAAAAAATGCCCACATCTAAAATTATACTTTCACCTGTAAGGTCATATTCACAGGCTGGATGGTGCACACAGCACACCAGAGAAGGCCAGTAAGCAAGCCCTTAATTCAGCATCTCCCCTGCTTGCATTTGTGGACAATGAAGTCAGTTAAACATGGAGCTTTGAAAAGAGAAAATAATATTCTCATTGAGGTTTACCAGTCCTTAGGCCATACATTCAGTAACTTTCTTCTAGGGGGTCTTTAGAGGTATCCTGTTTATTTTTTACTTTATTAGAACTTATATTTAGCCTCCAGGGAACCTAAATTAGGCAACAATTAAAAACATTCTGACACTTACTTTTACAATTACTAAAAATAAGCCATGAGAGTACTACCCAGAATAATTTAGAGTGAGTCATTTGGGTTCCCAAAATTAAAAACTGCCTAGTTTGAATGAATAAACACAGCCCCACTTCGAATGAATAAACATTCAACATTTAAAGAGCTAGCACAAGGACGACAGACTGAGATATGAAGTGTACCCTAAATTCCTGAGTATAGAACAGTCCTGTGGCTGATGAAATTAGTAACTAGAAGGTGAGCATGGACACCTCTAAGTGGCATTCAGGTGTCTAAGGCATTTCATGGCTCTTGCCTCTGATTTGCTAGATTCCTCGTTCAGAATTCAGTGCTATTCAAATATGCAGTTGTGAATATTCACCTAGCACAATTTCCACAGTCCTTTCCTGCAACTTGTCATTTAACAACTCCTCTGTGAAATTTCTGAGTCCTCAATCAAGGCATTCTGAAAGTAAAATAAACCAAATTTTCATTATTCAGACAAAAGTAATTTGTCCTTGCTTTGAATGACCTAGAAAGACAGAACCACTTCCTCAGGTAGAAATTAGCTGCCATAACCAAGAAACCATGCACTGGTTTCCCTACTCTCTCCTCTCTCTTCTGCTCACCACCTTCCAGTATTTTCAAAGTTTTACAAAGAAAACTCCTAGCCTAAAGTTCTGTGTTCCAAATGAGGCAGAAACCTTACTACCAGAAAAAGTGTTTTAGTGTCTCTGATACTGACATGCATCTAACCAAAAGAAATTAATAGCATGGACAACTTTCATTGCCTCACTTCCCAGCTGCTTTTTGACTGCTAGGCTGCCCACAAATTAATGTTCTAAAGTCACTTCAGGTGTTTGCATCAAGTGTTTGCATCTAGAAATGATATTGACTGCAGCATTTCAAAGTCACAGTCATAGATGAAGTTCTGATCAGAGGTATACTCTCACTGCAGACACAGAATTTAGCTGCAAATTTCTATGCAGAATCTGTAGAAGATAAGCCAATGTTTCCAAAGATTTTCTCAGGAAGCCAAACATTAATTTCTGAGTTCAAAGCAGGATGGCATTTAAAACAACTAAACTACATTTTCCCTATTGTCATTCTCAAGAAACACAGAGACATTTAGGATAGTGTATTCAAGAACTGTATCTGCATCAAGCTGACATTCAGCATGGAAACAGTTCAGACCACATTGTTAAGTCTGACAACTGAAAACTGTGTCTTTTAAAGGAACTGACCTTTAAATAATATATGAACCTCAACCTTGCAGCTGCTACAATCGGCAGCTCAATCAGACCCACCTACAATACCTGGAGTGCTAAGGATAAATGTTAATTCTTTCCTTTGTTCTCTATATGCCTGTGCTTCATACTCTTATCACCTGAACAGAGAATTGAGTATATATTAAAAAAAAAGAAGCAAACTTGAACATTATATATTAGGAAGGAATTGAAATAGGAATCTGTGACATGAAGCCCATATGTCCCACATGCACTACTGCAAAAAGCCAATTTACTCCAGGCTACCTCTGTCAGCCTTTATGTAACAAGTCTGATGACTTGATGAGCAGTAACATGCTGTTGTCTAGATATTCTTTCCACTCCAAACAGTGATGCCATACTTTTTACCTCACTTTTTAACAACTACAAAGAGGAAGAGAGTTTTCCTAGAGTGCTTTCCACTACATTTAGATCAGTTCTGAGGCCGTTTTTAAATTGCTATCTGCTGACTTCTTTCCATCTCAAGGGAACATTACCTTAATACACCCTTCTAAAGAGATCATTTGGATAAAAAAATAGATATAGGTTGGTTAGAAAAGGCTTTTTAAAGGGCTGGAAATTCACATCAGGGCTTATACACGGGCCCTGTCAAGATCCGGATTCGCTGAGTGTTGCTCAGTCAGAGATGCATAAAGCAGTGCCTATGATGAAAGGCCAGCCAGTAACACCTGTGAGAGCTACTCACCTGCTAAGGGAGGAAGATAGTTGCTGAGAAGCAAAACAGAGCTCAAGGGGACCATGAAGGAGGAAGAGCTGGTCAGAACAATGTACTGCTAAAGTCTAGTCATAAGGTGAGATCCTCAGCTCTGATGGTTTTAAGCTGTAAAAAAGGTTCAGCACAGTGTAACAGTACTCTAGTAGCTGTAGTTTCAGTCAGAGAAAGATTTCTGTAATACAGCTGCCTGATGTCCAATTAAAACACTGTAGCCAATCATGTTAGGGCTAGGCTTGGAAAAAAGCTTGTTCCCTAGGCAGAATCTCCATGCTTAAAAAACAGTGCTAGAAAACTTGCAGAGGCGTAAGCTGTTCTCCACGAGGTATATTTTATCAACTCAAACCTGAGAAGTTAAAAAAGGGAAGGAGAGTTTCAAAGAGAGCATGCATAACCCCACAGTGATTGCCTGAGGTCACTCAGCATGCGTGTGTCAGATTTGTCAGCAGCAGTCTCTGCACTGTTTGACACAAATGGAAGCTGCTTTTCAGCAGAGCAGCCAGGGCTACAATGCCAGGTTTCGCTCCAAGTCAGGACAGTGCTGGGCACCCCCAGCACCAATTATCTTCCCCCACACCCCTAGCTCAGGGAGAATTCCCTCCCTTTAATATCTCTCTACCATAACAATTTATGAAGCACCAGTGAGAGATGAAGCTCAGCCAACACCAGAAAGCTGTTATGGGGGAATTGTAATGTATTAAATGTACCTCACAACTGCGAGGCTTTTAAATGATAGTAGCATTTGTTTTGGGACCTTTGCCTGGAATTGTAGAAGATCTTTTAATAAATGTGCTAAATAAGATGCATAATTTAGCTTCTTCTCAGCAGAATGCTGGCTGGCTGCCAGACCCACTCTCAGGTTTGACTCAATGTCAGGGCTGCCCGCTGGCCCAGTACAAATAGACTCATTAAAAAATGGTTGCTGCTGTGTGCTCAGGCTCTATTTCTCCCACTAATGGCTCAGTTTATGCCTCCCTCTCTTGAATAAATAGAGGAGCAGCTTCCAGAGAGGAAAATATTCTTCTATACACACATTCCACACATATGAATACAGGCAACATGCTGGGAGGTGCAGAAAAGCAGAAGAGAAATGGCTGCCCCTTGCAGAAAAAGGAGGTCATTTAAAGTAGTTATATCACATAACATGGACTCTGAGTGATCATGATATTTATTAATCATAACAGAGACAGTTCACTGCCCAGATTTAGTCCCCATTTCCATTGTGGTGTACACACACAGAGCCCAATCCAGAGGCAGAACATGACATCTGAGCAAGCAGCACAGACAAAGCCAAGATAAGAAAAAGTTACCAAAGGAGGCAGGTACCCAGGGGAAACACTCACATGCCTCTGTTGTCAAGTCCCATTAAGCCTTGTTTCTTCTCTTGATTCAAGAGGGTTGGTGGCTATTATCAAATAGTTTTTCAGCAGTCATTCATTTTCAGATTT
Organism: Ammospiza caudacuta; assembly: GCF_027887145.1. Classification (NCBI taxonomy): domain Eukaryota; kingdom Metazoa; phylum Chordata; class Aves; order Passeriformes; family Passerellidae; genus Ammospiza; species Ammospiza caudacuta. Next base: position 46,231,420 of record NC_080598.1, on the reverse strand, counting down.
GCTCTACTAAATTTCCTTTCAGATGTGCTTTCTTCTTAATAGCAAAAATAATGGTACAGGTAAAATTGGCTTTTTGACTTATTTATATTAGGACAACAAAAAATCCCACTTCATAATCCACCTGGGCCTCTGGCAATGTCTAATAACATTACTGGAGCTGGGGGATAGGGGTGATGCTATTTAAAGCTTTTGGGTTTTTCCAGTGGATTGCAAAAGGTTGATCCTTGCCCTGGAGAACACAACATTAGCACATGTTTTGTATGCTGGCTCCGATAATATATCTTAGTTTAAAATAAGATGTAAATGCAAAGGCTTAAATAGTCTCAAAACATCTCTATCTCTTCACCAAAACTAAAAAATTTTAACATCTAAAATTATGTTTCTTGTAACTCTGCAAGCACTGGTAACTCCTGAAATGGCCTTTAAACACACAAAATCAAACCTCAAGCTAAAACAAATTAAAATCAGTCTCCAATCTCATCCACTTTCTATTATTTGTAAGAGTCACATTTGGCCAGATAATTGAAGGCATTGCATACCCAAATAGCAAAATAAACTAGTTTCCACATTTAGCTCAATGGCTGTATTTCACAACAGTGGATCAGATCTCTAACTGTGAAGCTACAAAAATGCCACCATCCCACCCTCTCTGGCCCAGCAAATCATGTCTTCTTTTCTCCTCTCAGCAACAGTCAGAAGCACCTGCTGTGTCTTCCCACACTGCTGCTTCCTGGAGTAGCCTCTATCCCCACATTCCCTCCACCAGATTTGTTCTATGAAAAAGTAGCACATGAAATTAAAACTGTTATGGTTTGGTTTTGAGTAGCATAGTAAGAATTATAGTAAGAATTATCAAGCAGAAACCCAGATAGCCATCCCTGACCTTTCAGGTATTTAGTGTTTCCTCATTACTCACTCTGGACCATGCTCCATCACCCAGATTATGCTCTGAGGTGCCTAAATTTCTTTGAGATCCTGCAAAGCACCCAGGAATCCAAAACAGACATCTGTCCACAATATTTTTAGGTTCTAGGTGTCATTTTGTCACTCAAGGTGCAGTGACACCTAGAGTCAGTGACAGAACAAGGGTACTTCTTCATGCTTAAGCTCTCTGGCTCTGCTCAAGCCTGCAGTGATTCTGCAGCATGCTGAATTTCAGAGTTGGAGTCTTTTATTCTATATTTTAAAGCATTGCATAGAGCTTTTAAAAGCTCTGCAGTTTAAATCTAGTATACCTGAATCACCACCCTGTTAATTCTACTCTGAGAGCATTACAGCTCTGTTGAACTAATCTAACACCAGGCTGAAAGAGTCCCTAGATTCTTAGGTTATTTCTTCTGCAGCTATACACCTCCCAAGCACGCACTGTTTGTCTACAATCCATTTCCCAGGCCTCCACTACCTCTCTCACATATCTTAACCTTTGCTGAAAACATACTGCTTAATACTGCTTCTGTATTTTCTTAATATAAAAAGGCCTTGTTTTTGTTTTAAAAAGAGTCTGAATGGTCACACCCACTAATCATTAGTACATTTCAATTACATCTGACCTTCTTCTAAAGGGGCTCAGCTCCTCTGAACCGCATCTGGTCTATTAAAAAAGATCAAAACCACAACATGCTATTAGGGTAGTTATGGACAATGGCTATGAAGAAGATGTTAAGACAGTAATTTATTTTTTCTGGGTGTGTTTTTGACGTAGAGCATGTAATGAGAGCAAGTGTACTTACAAAGACTTATAAATGTATATGAGATGACAGATTAGTGGGTATATAGTAGGGAATAGATATTCTGCACCTTGTTCACTATACACTGTCATGTCTTTGCCAGTCCATACAGCTAAAATAGGAAATTTTCAAAACAAAACCTTCAGAACTGAGATAGTGTTTTATTAGAACAGGTGAGCTATCTTGGTGAATCAAAGAAATCAAGATAAAGCATAGTTTAAGGCTATTGGCTCTCAAAATACAGTGTTACCAACTCCAGATAGTCCATTTTAGTCCTGGAGAACTGCTAGTCATCATACAATTGTGTAAAATACCTTATCCTTTTAATTTTTGTAAAAAGATTCAAAACTTTTATAAACTCATCTTGATTCCTGTATAGCTCAAGTTAAGACTTTAAATTCTGTGCTGACTGGAATTCTGCCACCACAAAAGCTTGTCTGTGTGCTTTCAGGTACCAATACTTCATTTTAAGAATATATAGTACATTGTTTCCCAATTAGATGTTACACCAAAATCAATGGAGTCCTTCTTTGCAGCAAGATAGTAAAGCAATATTCCAAAGCCTTATTGATTTTAAAAGGGCTTTGCCAGCACAGAAATACCTATTTGTGTGAAATATTTTGTTGGAGCAGAGACTGGAGTTTTGAAAAGGTCTAAAAGGAAATTACTTTCCTCTAAGGGTTATATGCGTTTGTGGGGAGTGCAAAGGATGCTTTGTAGCTCGAGTGTTACTGCTGCAGCTATCTCATCCCATTTGTCACTGAGAATTACAAGCCTTATTGACAGAAATATACAGTGTTTCACAACTAGGATTTCAAAGCTGAGCATACAAAAGAGAGTCAGGCTTATCTGATGTGTGCCCAAATGTCTCCAATTCTCAATATGCTAAACTTGCTTCCTTCATTCTCTCCTCCAAGGAAAGTAATCTTTGAGTCAAGTTGTAGAAAAATTCCCTCTCGTCCAAGTTGCATCAAATTATCCACAGTGATTCTGAGAGAAAAAGATTATACTTCTGCTGTGCCAGCATCTGGAAAGCAGCCTGATTGGCAAGACTAAAGAGCAGCGTAATTGCATGTTCAAACACTTCAACTCTGCCCTTCCATATGGAATAAACATTCATTTAAGAGCAAACAGCAAAAATTCCCTGTGAGAGAGGTGCTGGAAAGATCAGCCTTCAGCAATATTAGATATCCAGGGTAAAAACTGTGTAGGTTTGAAAGCCCATAGTCTTACAAAAAAACTTTTAGATTCAGAGAGGCTGAGTTTGAACTATTTAATGAGATATATGTGCTGGCACTTATATTAGCTGAATAGACTAAACATGATGGTACATATTCAAGTATTCAGAGAAATAATTTACAGCCAGAAAACCTGCAAAGCCCTGTTCGTTACAAGGGCATCCTGGGACAAGTCCAGAGAGAACAGAGCAACAGCAAGGCACTTTATTTTGCCAAAAACTTTAACATAGTCATAGGAAATCCGGAGTTGCACAGCATAAAATTCCCTCATCATACCCTCATCTCTGATTAGGAGGACATGAATGACAGCAGTGGAGCTACTCAGTCTAATTATCAGTTTTGCTGAATTTCTAATAAGCTCTTAAAATCTAATTTTGGAAGCGGGAGTTTTTTCTCCTGCAGGGAATGGCTGATAGAAATGAGTAAGATTTCAGTTTGTCAAGTCTGGTCATTTCTCTGGCATTTAAGTCCTCAGTGAATCAGTAGGTTGGGGATAGAGCAGAATTTGTGCAAACTCTAATCCACTGTACCACTATTTTCTTTAGCTTTCTAGGGATACAAACCACTTCCAAGTTTAAACATGGCCCTGCCAATTCCAAGCTCCCCTGCTACGGCTGGGGTATTTATGAGAATGACTCCATTGCCTCATTCGTGCCTGTTGACTGGGAGACAGACTGGCCATCAAATAATTTCTGACAGCCACTCTGCAGTAATGGTGAAGATCAGAACTTTGACTTACATAGCAAATTAATGTTTCATCAAGCTTTAGGAACCATTCAGAAACAAATTTAAGTATGCATTCATAATTACACTTGCTGTAGCAACAGGAATTAGGCTTCTGGCTGTTCTTAGCTCTAATTTCTCTTCCCTCAGGCTATGATTCATCACTATGTTAGCATGAAAAAGCACCAAGCCTCTCCCCTGGCCAGTGATGGGTCTTGGAGAGATGTGTCTGGGGACACAAACCAGTTAATGACTGCTGATATGGACGATTTTCTGAAGGCTATTTGTGAACTCATTCACTATTAAAAGTGATAGTTTATTACAAGGAAAGCTGAGATTCCATGACCAAAAGGGAGGTCAGGTGGCTGGCTCCTTCCAGCACATATACATCTCCTTTGGTTATTAGAGCATAGGAAATCAGAGAAAGAAGTGTTGGATCAAAGCTCTGTGTTATTAAATCCAAATTCAAGAAAGGTATGGGAGGAAAGGAAAAGGAAAAAGGCTTCAAAATCTCCTCTTTTGTTGCTCCCGCTTTTTCTTATATTTTGTAAACTGTCCAGGAGACACAGCAGGGTTCTGAGATTGCAGTCCTTGGGTTAAGGAGAGTGTGAGAATAGAAGGAAGAACCTACAGGGCAGGCCAGGCCATTTTTCAATCTAAACTGGCAACTCATGGTGAGCTCTGAATTGTTCAGTATTTATGGAGAAATAGTGGATAAAGACCTGTATGCAAGAGGTACTGTTTATGTTTCTAAAGGCTTATCTCAGAAGGGATCACATTAGAGTAATACAAGGGTAAACCTGACTAGAAAAGCCATCTTTTTCTAGTCTGACCAGTGCATCACAGTCACTGAGAAACACATTAATTGGCACTTGCTCATGTTGCCTCATGTCAGGAAAGAACCTTACTCATGGCTTCACTGTGTGCAAGAGACAACCTGCACCAGACTGCACTTGACTTTTGGAGTTTTGGATGGAAGATGTAGCCAAGCAGCAGAAGGCTGATGAAAAATGAACTTATGTGTAAGTTAGACTAAATACATTTTCTGCATTGATGAGAGTAATTACCTCTTACATAAAATTAGAAGTGAGTGGGAAGAGGGTTTGCAACCCTGAAAAGAAAAATGCTGATTACAAAATATTTTCTCTTCCAAAATATTTCAGTTTGGTAATTGCAAGTTATCATTTTTTGGTACTTTACTATAATTAAAATTGACTTTTACAAGTGGAATAAGTATTTAAGAAGTAAAATGGAAACCTTTTCATCTGAAAATCCCAGAAGAGGTATTTGAATTTTCAAATACCTATTTTTAGGAACATGTGAACCAGAACAAGCAATTTTCCCCTTCTCAGTCTCAATAAATGTCTGTTTTAAGAATCTCTCCATTATTACAGGTACAGGGGAGAAGACAGACATCTGAAGACTTCAAATCACCTCAAGGAAACATTATAAAAATCCATCTTGATAATATGTACCTTCCTACAGGGAGAGAGAAAGCATATGTAGGAGTCTGCCTCTTTCAGCACACTGCCTTTTTTAGGTCAATGTCAGACACCGGGTGTTGCCTTCTGGTAACTCTGTGCCTAGTGTGTCTCAAGAGCTAAGTGACTTTATTTTACCTCTTACTATATTTTTGTGGTCCTGAAAAAGAATGGGATCACTTCCTCCTTATTCCTTTGTTCCATGTGCTAGCCAGACTCTCAGGGAAGTTTGTTGCCTTCCTGAAACCCAGATTAAGTTAAAACCATCTCACTGCATCCAGCTCTCAGATCCCAGCACAGGGAAGACAGGGACCTCTTGGAGCAGGTCCAGAGGAGGGGCAGAAAAACGGGGCTTTCCTCTCCTATGAGAAAAGACTCAGAGAGTTGGGGTCACTCACCCTGAAGAAGAGAAAGCTTCAGAGACATCTAATTACAGCCTTTCGTTAATTAAAGGGGGCTATAAGAAAGCCAGGGACAAGTTTTTTAGCAGGGCCTGTTGAGATAGTATAAAGTGCAATGGTTTAAACTAAAAGATAGCAGATTTAGACTAGCTATAAGGAAATATCTTTTTATGATCAGGGTGGTGAAACACTGGCATAGGTTGCCTAGAAAGGCGGTGGATGCCCCATTCCTGCCAACATTCTAGCCATGTTGGACAAGGCTTGGGTAATCTGATATAAAAGACCTTTAAAAGGTCCCTTTCAACCCAAAATATTCTATTTGGAGCAACCTAGAGGCTTGTGTTTGATTTTGTCTCTTAGTGGGACTAAAGAGTCTGATGTATTCAGTCCACAGAGAGTAGCTAGAGGGAAATGCAGCAAAGACTCTTGGTGAGAAGAACCTGTTGGAGTACTGAATAGAATTTTTTCATTTCATTTGTGACTTCCTTTTTTTTTTTTCCCTTACCCTAGCCACTACCATCTGGAAGCAGGGCTGTGTCAGTTCCTAAGCTATGTTGCTCTGGCAATTTCTAAAACAGTTTTATTGTCAATTATACTGTCTCTACAAGAGCCTGACTTTTTGATGCTTCTCGGAACCAAAGTTCCAAATCATCCAGAATTTCATTAATTTTAGTTTATTGCAGCAGTGAAAGCAAAATGGTATTATTTTATTAGACTTCTAAGATGATAGAAAGCTCAAGCACTGTGATGTTTTAATGATCCTAAAAGCTTCAAAGTTGCTGTTTCACATTGCAACTGTCTTCCCCTCAATTCATCCCCACAGTCAAACTACCTGTTTTACTTTTCTCTTTGAAATACAGCAGTCAATGAGAGGCACAAGCTGAAGATTTCTCTTAAAATAAACTGATAGGGATATGAAATTAGGACAGAGGTATAAATACAAAATAGCTATTTTTCAGAATATTCTAGACTTACAGCTTGTATAGTAATGAAGCTTGGTGGCTACACAGGAAACCTCCCTACCTCTCTCCTCTTTCAAGATCATAAAGTTTTTTCCAGAACTTGGAAGTATTACTGATGAAACACTTTAAAATCTTAACTAAAATTGGAAATAACAAATGTGAGCAGTACTGGGAAAAAAAAGAGTGGCAGAATATTTAGAGAGTTCAGAGACTTGTGAAATCAAAGGGCAGCTGAATGGAGTTTTCAGTACTGCAAGCTTTAACTTCATTGTAGGACCTTAAATTGCATTTTGATGCCTTAATCTTATTCTGGACATTGATATCTGAAAAAAGAAAGATTTACACTAAAACACTTAGCATAAAATTTAAGCATTAAACACAAAATAGTGGGTAGCAAACAGATGCTATAAGAATGGCAGCACTAAATTTAGTAAATGGGGAAGGAACAGAAGTAACTATGATATCTTTATTTAAAATCAGTCCTGTCTGATTGATTAATGCATTTCTTAGGCGAGCTGAAAATAAGAAATGTATGCATCTAAAATACAAATTAATCAGCACTGCACCACTGTTCTCTATACCGTATTAATTAATAACACCACATGACGGATGCAGAATTAATCACTCTGTCTGAAGGATTTGGGTACAGAAAGCAGGAGAGAAAAGCTGCATTTTACAAAATTTATGAATGTTCTACAATCACTTAAACTGTTGAAAGATTCCATGAGATGCTTTTTCTGACAGATCTTGGGGAAAGTCTTCAGCAATAATTAGCAAAGTTTGTATGTGTAGTCATTGATTTATTTCAATGCAGCATTTTCACTGGGCTTAATTAGGAGCTGTTAGAATTATGACTGGTAAGTTAAAAAGTACAGTGAGATACTTCATAAGATAGAAAGAGATCTCTGTCTAGATCTGTCAGAGCAACACTTATTCGCTATAAAATTAGTGTTGTTCCAGAGTGTAACAGGGAAAATAAAACTTTTCAAAAAGTCGCTTGAAAATCTTCAGGTTTTCCTATGCCTTTCACAAAGAATCTGAATTCCATACCATTCCAAGCGCCTCCACCTGTGAAAAATGCTACACACTGGAAGGACTCCTTGTAAATCCTTTTCTAGATCTGGGTGGTAGCTCAGTCCTTTTACCTTGCTCTCTTTCCAGTCTTATCCCCTACTCTGTACCTAGGCTTTTCATAGGAGCAGGAGTTCTGGGTTGAGAGTCAATAATTTATACTTTTTTACAGATTGCTTCATTTCTTCTTTTATATGCAACAAATCCATGACTATCTGTTACTGAGTAGCACAGTAGCCATTTCTTGCCTCACTACACATTTAGTTCCACTCCTCCTGCTTCAGCAAATCAATTTTGTATCGCTTGAACTCAAATCCTGATTTCTATCTAAAAAGGATTTAGGAAACTTTGATCAAAGAAGACCTGTGGTAGTGATGGACTTGCATTAGAATGTAATCATTCTCTCCATTTGTGCCTCTAGAAAATATCCTTAACAAAGGCATTCAACAATGAAAATTCCTAGTCTGTTTGTTCAAATATTTTTCCAGGTCTCTGGCTGGCTGAAAAAACTTCTCATTATGCTACTGAGTAATGAGAGAGTCTTCAAAACAGATCTTAAACTACCTTCTGAATGTGGAGAGCTGCAATAAACTTCACTGAAGAGCTGAAAATGAGCCCCTAATGATTTGGAATATATTCTCCCATATTAGGCTCTGTCTTTATTTGCTGCCACTGAATAGAGTCTGCAGCTGAAATGGAAAACAGGAATCTAAGAAAGAAAAGGACACATATGCAGAAATTTTGCATTATAGAGCAAGGAGTTATTAGCTTCTTTATCTGTTGTTTCAGTGATTGCATTCAGGATACAGTATTTAGCCCCAAACTGCCTAACACAAAAACCTAAAAGAACAAAGAGAATTAGGAAAAGATGAAAACTGAACACATAGAGAAACTGATTTAATTATATGACAAATGACTTAATATTGGTGTTGTTTTATTGGAACAGTTTTATTATATATCAGTCACAGGAAAAAATATTCTAAAGAATATGCTGACAAGCCCTCCTTTTTCCCCATTTCTGACTTGACAAGCAGATCATGATTTTGTGGAATTAATTCGCTATTCAAGCTTATTTCCAAGTTAAATATAATGGCTCATCCACAACTACTTATCTGTAAGCATTTGCTATTTGAAATTCCAGCTGTGCTATTCAGATTTGATAGGCTACAGCAAACACATGGTGTGTGTTTGTTCCTAGGAGGATGCCTGTAACATCTCTGCTGGCAAGTTTGGCTATTAAAGTATTTTTGGAAAGCAGGCACAAAAGGGGCAATGGCAGTGACAGAAGATTGTGTTCAGACATGCAGAGCGTGTTTTCAGGGGATGGTTCTATTTCAGGAGCCCATCTTCAAGCAAAAAGATCCCTGAGGTCAGGGAAGTGTCAGACAGCTGGCACACTCTGAATGTTAACCTGCCGGGGCAGAGAGGCCCATATGGCCGTGGTGGAACGGGTAACAGGTACTGGTCACGGAGTTATCAGCCATATGGCAACTGAAACTGACGGGAGACACTACATGAGCATCAATAACAGACACCCAAAGTGTTGGGATAGGGACTCCTTTACAGCCTACAAATAAAAAGTTAAATTAAGCAAAGCAAAACTAAATAGGACGGGAAGAGTGTAAAAACTTGCTATTTACAGGGCTAAGGAATTAGCATAAGGAATGGTGGCAGTGCCATCACTTCAGAAATTCAGAGGGGACACACATATTGCAAGGAAACACCCCTTTTTATTAATTGTGAGATGGATGGGCAAGAGATAATGAAGTATTTGTGTACTAGATTTGCATTCAAGTACTCAGAAGAATCAATACTTACAGATTTTGTTTTTAGGCATCTTCTCTATTCTTGTTACAGAGAGAGAGTGAAATTTGCATGCAGGGAGTGTGTTTAAATAACTTGCAGCTCATTTCCATTTAGAATGTCTGTTTAAACACCAATTTGACCTCTGGCTGTCTTTGGTGTTGGATAATATGTGTAAAATAGTCACCAAAAATTGTGTATGATGCACAAGTTGAAAGGAACATACTGAATTTTCTTAGTTTTTTTACCTAATTGTTTTGTTTTCTCCTTCAGGATGTCAAAGGGAGAGAAGATATAGGGAGCAAATCAATAAGGCAGAGAAGAATCAGGATATTTGCCACAGAAGATGAGGGAAAGGAAATCTGGGTGACTCATTTCATCATGTAAAATATGCTCTTTCTGATCACTCTCCTGGAACCAAGAATGCAATACTCTATTTAGTGCTCAGATATTATGCTAAAGAAGTCTTAAGTAGCTCAGATCTAAATGAAGTTTTGTACAAAAACTGATGGTTTGCTACCACAGAAGGTGATGTGCTGTTTCTTCATCATTATTTATAATAAAGATTTCTTTAATGAAAATTTCCCCTGAAATACTGGAAACCAGAACGTAACAGGAGGAATTGAGAAGTGACTACATCGATGAATAGCAAGTGGAATTCTGTGGGCCATGCAACTGATAAAAAGTAAATAATTTTTGTTTCTTTTTATTCCTTTGGGGATTTCTTAATTACTTTTTTTTTTACTTTTTTATATTCTCCTTTCTTTTTCTTTTTTTTTATGTTCTCCTTTCTTTCTATAGGAATTTCTTTAAATTCCTCTAGCTTTGAGAGTTTTTTATGCAAGGCACATATCAAAGATGTATTCATAACTATCTCGCAGTATAATGGTAGACATTAAGACTGTCTCTGTCCCACCCAGTGCTACATACAGTATTGTGTAACATAGAAAACTTGTGTTAAGGTTTCAAATATTTCAAATGCAGTGCAGAACTCTCAGTCTTCACAATATCCCATTTAAAGTTCAGTTGAGACATAAAGGTTTTTTGCCCACAGGAATCAACACCTTCATTTAAAAGTAGAACTAAGTTGCAAATTTTCCTATGTGAGGCAAATCATTAACCTTTGCCAAATCATTACCTCAAGAGATAATTAACAGAGATCTTGCAGGAAATGTAACTAATAAAAAAAGCTCTCAAAAATTAGTATGAAGAACAAATGTGGTCTGCCTCCCAGCTAAGGGACTACTAGTGTCCCTGGAGAAACTAAGTTTCTATGGACTTAAAAGAAGATCAGGTGAAGCAAAAGAGGATTATTCTAATCTATTAAACCCCCAAGTACTGGTCATCTTAAACTCAGCAGTGGAGTTAGAGTTTATTTGATATTAAGATAAAATTTCCACTCTAGGTTACATTAATTAGACTATAATTCAATTAAAAATAATAAAACTTTTCACTAATTATTCAGTAACTAACCTGATTTGCCTAGTTACATAAGAAAGTTAAAGGCTTCACACAGGAAGCCAATGTCCCTGGCTTGTCTATTGACTTCATTGTTCACTTCTGATTTTCTCTTTTATTGGTCTATAAATATGTACATAAATATTGAATTAATTTACAGGAGTATTGTAAAGATAAATACATGCTAGTACAGTCCACCATGTGTAGCACAGCTTATGTTCTCTTACCTCTTGGCAATTGCATGAGCTTTATGAAGTTGCAGGAAAAATCACTGTGATTTTATCACTTTGTGTAATCCTTCCATACATTATTTATAAGATTCTAGTAATATGACACTTTGTTTCATTATATAACCCCATAAATAATCAAATAAAGAATAGACTTATATGTGCATCAGAATCAAGCAAATTGAACCAAATACTTACTACGGTCACGAAGGCTCAGAAAATAAATTTTTTCTAACAGATTATGAGTTCTGGTTTCAGAACAGTGTCACAATGGCCTTTTCCTGCTAATTAATTAACTCAAGGAATAGCAGCTATAGTCTCAAGAAAAAACAACAGCCCCAGCACCCTGTCTGTCTCATTTATTGTGTACTTTTTGTTACTGCACCTGTCAGTTCCTGAGGGGAAAAAATAAGTGAAAATTAGGCCATTCATAAAAGATAGGTCAATACTTCTCAGTAATTCCACATGCTGTTATTGGGTCCTCTGGGGAGCACTATGAAATTTCTCCCATAGTCCATCTACTCGATGAAGCCCTGTCTCTCCTGCATTTCAGGCCAGTCACAATGTGTAAGGTGACTGCAGCCAGGTATTAGCTGGGCCCCTGGAGCCTCCCTTCTCAGTGCGGTGCAGGACTGCTCTGTGCAGGGCTGCAAGGAGCTACAGCCATCCTCCACATGGGCTCGTGTCTCAATGAACCCACATCAGCAGAGAACAGCCACAGCCACAAATATGCTATGTGTTTATAGGGAACCAGGAGTGTATTTTAAGGTATTGTTGAGTGCTGAGGTCTCTGACATTTCTCGTTTCGGCAAATCATCTTCAGCAGTTATTAGCAGGACAATATCTTGCACACTTAGAAACAGCACACATCATTTGTAAATCTGCACAATACAAAATGAAACTTCGCTAATGACCCAAGCCTAAGAAACTTGGGTTCTCCACCTTTTCTACCTCTGACTCCTCTTCCTCAACTAAGACCCTGGTAAATTGTTTTTCTCCATTTTGTACACAGCTCCCTCAGTGAGACAACGACAAGGGCAATGTGACACTGAAGTCAATGAGACATGAAGATATGGGCTTCTTTCCTCCATTTATTGCAACAGTGAATTGTATTTCTATGTTCTGCCTTTTGTATTGTTGGGCCTCTTCACAGATAAATCTAAAAAAAACCATGGAAATGACTGCTCTACTACCAAACCCCTCTTGCTAACAGAAAGCAGTGACCATGAAAGTCACAGCATTATTGAATCTGTTAAAAAAACATTTGTGTAATCAATAACTGCAGATCTTTCGAGCTCTTTAAATTGGGCCCAGTAGTTTTCTGTGAGTCTTTTAGTATTTGCTATAGCTACAAATGAGGAAATTTGAATTTGGGGTTATTCACACGTTCAAGGGGTTAAGCTGGGACTTATTGGACTGCTGACTATCTAATTCTTCTGATAAGCTTCATGAGGTCTTTATTCCCAGACTGGATAAATACTTACATACTTCTGGATCAAAGACTTGCATTAACAAATTTAACATTAATTTTCTTCTAAAGCTTTTACATGTAATGGGTTTTGCATGTAATACCCCGTTCCTCCATGATGTGAATCTTTAGGATACTCCCTGAAAGCCATGCAAGTAGATGAGCATGTGAAAAGTGAGTGCATTCAAAAAATGACTGAATGCTGGCAGGCAATTCCTATGGTATTTTGGTGCTATGCATACAGTAGAAAAGGATGTATTCAGGAAAAAATAGGGCAGAATAAAACCAAAGGAAGTATCAAATGCTGGAGAGTCACATTGATGGATTGCAACAGAATGGCCTGAACTTATAAAAAAAATCTAATGATCAGATAGGAGATGAATAATTATATTGAACTCCTACAGCTAGAGTAGAACAACTAAAGCAAATTTAAAAATCCAGGAGACTTGTCCTGAAAAATTTTAGCTGATGTAACTTCTAGAAGTGGCTTCATAACACGTTGAATTTGCAAGTGTTATGAACAACGTTACATGTCTAGCCTCTCCCAATTTCAGGTGCCTCTCCCATATTTATTTGCCAAATTATTTCATTTTACTCTCAGAATTTGATTCAATCCTACATCAACAGGTAATACATAATTAAGAGTGCAATCAATGTCAATATTGAAATAAACTCATTAATGATAAAGAGCATCTAATGATATGAATATGGAATTAGGATGAAAATTGAGACATTCAGTAGGATTTAAGAGATGATAATAATAGGAAAACAAGGCTGAAAGGAAGCTCCAGGGGCTAGATATCCATCCACTATAACAGGAAGAATCTTGTCACTATCTGGCCTCCATTGAAAACACAGTTTTCCCACACCACAGAATTTAGTAAGAATTTTAAAATTAAATTTATAATTCCATATTGCCCTGAGAATCTTCAAAAAATTTTGAAGAAATAAAAACTAAGATTCTCTGAGCTGATAAAGATATAATTTTAGTCATTTGTTCACATTTTGCTTAATGATTAATTTTTTAACAGATCTCCATCAAGTTGTCCTGTTTAGCTCTGGTTAATTCCCTCGTTACAAAGCCATGACACTGAAGGTGTTTGTCTCTTATATCTTTTCCACAGTGTAGAACGTCTCCAATACAATAATGTAGAAAATAAAATGATGCTTTAGGAAATCACTACGTTTCAAAATGAATGAACCTTTTGGTCAGAAACAAGCACCAATAAGGCTTGAACATGATTTCCTTTTTCCTGTTGCCCACAAAATTCACCTGTACTCAGGAACAATTTTCCAAATCTAACTGTTATCCAGCCATCTAAGTTACTAAGTGAAAATACATGTTTTTTCCAAAGAACATTTCTGTGGTTCTAATGTTTCATCAAAAGCACCTTGAATTTTATTGTATCTGTGTGTTAAAAGTTATCTAACTTGAAATATGTCTTCCCCAAATCATCAGAACCATTATCATACCAGAGACAGAACCTCTCTGAGTTTTTTAATTCAGCACCTTTTGGTGGTACTTTTCTATGTAATCTGTGTAGGTATATGTATTACTGTTATACTGTATTTTTTCTATTTTTACAGAAAATGTCCATTTTTAAAGTTTTAAGGTACACAGAACTGTCTATCCATTCTAACTAACCAGACCTTCTCTGAGTTAATGTTCTCAGGAGTAAACAACCAAAGTAAGGTCAAAGTTATTCTCTCTGTGTGGAAGGAGGTAGTGCAATATTCTTAGAAACAGTTGCAAAATGACCACACAAGATGTTTAAGAATCAAAAATAAATAAGACCACAGACAGGGCTATGTTGGAAGTAAACAGAATCAGAGAATCATCAAATAGAATATTCTGAAGACAGAAGTGCACTTGCGCAGAGAAGTGCACAATGCACACACCAACCTAAAGACAAACTCTACCCACCAAAGCCATGTTCTATTAAATAGAATACTTCTGTGAAGAAACTTCTTGTTAGGTGAACAGAATCACAGCATAAGCCCTATACAGTCAGCTCCAGGAAGATGTGTAGAAAGTCAAACTATAAACTATCCTGGATTGAGGTCATAACATGAATCCCTTCTTCAAATTCTATCTTCCTTTTCAGAACGCTCAGAAACAAATTTCTGTGCACCTTCACACATAAAAGAGTGTCAGACTGTGCCTAAGCAAGAAATGCAAGATCCTACAACACTTTTCTCATATCCACAACAAAGTATGTCCACCTTTTCCCCATTTCAAAGGACGCCCAGAATGTACCCACTTCCTTCAGTGCATTACATACCATCATAGAAGCTCTGCAGATGAAATGAAACAACTGCTTATACAGAAGAATAAACTTTCTCAGAGCAATAAATCAGAATTAGCCATTTACAAGGAGGGTAATACTCTTCTCAAATCAATCATCTTATCCAGCCTCTCAATCCCTGATCTTTCTACACAGAGTGGCAACAGAAATGTGCAAAACACCCTCAAAAGACAAGACAAGGAGTGAAAATCCCTGACTACTAGTATACACATGCCTTGGTTTTAAATCACAGGTTTAAGACACCCATCTGGGTCCATGTCCAGATGCAGGTGATACTGTACATGCTGATGGGAAAACTGAGGAATTGAGTTCCATTCTGATATTCCATCCTGATATTTGAGTGACAGGGCATCATGTTTATCATCTACAACAAAGGCAAGATTTTTTCAAACATAACATTCCTAAACTGACTGACCTGGATGGCTTTCAGTGCCCAAGACTTTTCAGTGAGCAGCAAGAATCAGATGCTGCACAAGGAAAGGTGAGCCAGCAGACAAGTGTGACAATGAAGTCTGTGGGAGCAGTGTCCTGAGCACCAAGGGGGCAGGATGCAGAGCAGGGATTTCTGCTCTGGAGAGACAATGATCAAGAGTGATCAGGGTCAGACACAGCACAGTGAGCACCGAGCAAATCTGCAGCCAGGCAGACCCAAGGCCAAGCCAGGAAGCCAAACCAGCAGGTGCAGGTCAGACTTGCAGAGGTGGCAGATTAAGGCAGAGTCATTGTTGCTGCACAGATCTGGTGTGGCATGGGCAGAGGCAGCACTGAAGTCCCAACTAAAAGATGCTCCCAAGAGAAAAAATACGGCAGCCCTCTCTTCCAGGTCTATTTGTAACAGCTCTTAGAAGCTACATTCACCAGCTGAATTCCTAGAAGGGAACAGTCTCCAGGACCTAACAGTCTGAACATAATCAATGGCTTTCTAAAATCTATAAATGTCTATTGGTAACCATTTCTATGAGCTAAGAATGGAGAACTGCAATTAAAATCTCAATAACCAGAGAGGGAATTTTTGACCAGGAAGTCTCAGACATCCTCACTGAAAAGCTATAACACTATGATGTAAAGATTTTTGAACAGAAATATGTAGTTGTTTTGAGAAGACAGAATTTATTACACAGAATTTCTGCTTCCTTCCAGTTTTACTAGGTTGGTTGCCTAAGGGCAGATGAATTACTGTAATATAATTGGACTTTTTGTCAGCATTTGATTTAGCACTGCAAGAAATTTGTTTTAATATAAGATTTTCTTAACCACCCTTTCAGAAGTAAACTTAATATTGTAAAGCCTTGCACATGCACTTTAATATTATTAAAGAAATATATATGAGTAAAATTTTTTACTCCAAGATAGCTGGGTTTTCCTTTGATACTTTTTAGAGAAAGAAATGCAAAAATGTGAAGAAGACACATCATGATGCATTTCAATTAAAGTTACTTGGTTAAAAATTTTAAAATATATATTTTGTCTCCCTTTTTTGAAAGATTATGTATTTTCTCTTATCACTTTCATTTATTTCACAGTTTTTCAGATGGATATATGATATAGTCACCTCACTGTCACTTCCTTATTTTTAACACAGTCTGACAGGTGCTCATCACGGACATGCAATGGAGGCATTTGTTTTCACAGCACCCCTTTGAGACATTCAGTCTGTAGCCATGCACAGTACAATATCATTTTTTACCACTCAGGGAGGCCAGAATTCAAGATAATAAGACCAGTTGCAGTAAATATTTTGCAGTAAACATGTTTCCAGTGCAGAACATACATATCATTGTCGAGTGAGAAGGATGCAAATAAAAAGCCATCCTCATTCAATCAATAAATGAAGTCATGAGGGAGAGTTAAACTGTGCCTCACTAGCAGTCCACCTAGTTCAATATCCTGCTTCTGGAAAGAGCCCACACTTAGTACTTCAAAAGAATAAAAGGCTATTTACAGAACCCATATTATGTGACAGAAGACTCTTTTCTGACTTGTTTAAACAACAAGCTTACAGATGGATGCTGATCTCAGCATGAGCAGAGGGCAAGGTTCAAAATGCTTCAGGAGTTGCTTGTTCCAACTGAAATACATTGTTCTACTGTCTATTTCTGAGGGGTTTTTTTACCATTGTCAAATACTCATGAGCTCATATAATGAGGCATTGCAGCAAATGACTGCAGCTCCTACTGGAAAAAGCAGTGAGTGTCAGCAGCCAGAAAGCGTTAGAGGCTCATCCCTCTTCTCTGCTTTCAGCCATATTGGTCTGGCACACAAATTAGCACACTCCAAACTGCAAGCTTGGTCTTGTCAACATATCAAACTGGAGTGCTAATCATTAATAACTTATTCTGAGACAATATTGACAGCTGCTTTGCTTTATTACCAATGCCATCTGTGCCCAGCAACCCACAGTCTCCTTTCTACTACTTCTTAGTTTGCACTCCAAATGCTTTTCAGGCTGCAAGAAGCAGAATGGAAATAACAGCTTGAGCTTCTTAAGAAATATCACCAGCCAACTCAGGGAGCCCAAAAGATAAGGAATAATATGATTGTAGCCTACTGAGTTTTCATCATAAGCCAGATTTATGAATAACATGCTGCCAGATGCCTTTTCCTACTAGTGATCACTTCCACTGTTTCTGAAAACCAGTATTATGCTCTTGATGTTCAACTGGTCATTTTCTATTCTGAGTAGTACTAAAGCCTCAGTGAGATTGATTAGAAGATAACAGTATCTGAGGCATTCTTGAGTCTCCTTATTAGTCATAATACTATTGCTTTTGTCACAAACTTCTCTTAGCATCTGAAGACTAAAACAATGCTATAAAAAAGCAGCTCCCAGGCTTCTGCTGGGCCACTTGAAGGTTTTTTTATTTGTGAGTTCCCAAGGTGTTCGCACTTCAGGACAGAATTAATAAAAAGACCTTTCCTTGCCAACCAAAGTGCGTTCCTGTGAACAAATGGAAAAATTTAGATTTCAGAGGTAAATTTAGCTTAAGTCATCAAAGGCAATCCAGTTTTAAACCGACAACTACCAAAATTATTTACAAACTTGTAAAGAAAAAGAACTAGGAGTTTTCATTCAAGCCCTTTTTGTGGATCAGCTCAATTGGGGTGAAAATGCTAAGAGATAAAATATATAAATAGACAGACATTTGATTGTTCTGTAGTAACAATTTGGAAAAAGAAGGGAAAACCAAAGATTTTCAAAAGACTCACAGATAAACTTTAAAGTGTGGATGGCTTTTAAAGTACATGTGCTTTTGGTTTTTCTATAGTGCTATTTTGGGCCGAGGAGGAACAAGCCCAGAGGTCTACCATTTTCTTTGGACAAACTTTCTTTTGTCTAAGTGAATTTTATAATTTGAATTTTTTAAGTGAGAGAAAAGAAAAAGATAAACTGTGCTTTTTTCACATGTATGAATGTATGAAAATGTAAAAATTCAAGTGCAAACTCAGTCTAAAGCAGAAAGGTATGGAACAGATGGCTGAAAGTCACTGGAATGTCAGTTGAAAAGAGCCTGTCAGTGGCAGACAATGATACCTTCACTGAAAAATAAAGGAAAAACTCTACAACAAAGACGGAGTTTAGGTAACTTGTTAAGAGCACTTGCCAGGAAAAGAGGTGAGTGCCTCCTGGGTGCAGAAGATAGATACATTTTTAACCATCTGAGGAAGGGACTGGGAATTCAGAAAGCGTGTCTGCTCTTACCAACCCGTCACGGATCTAATAAAATACCCTATCTCTGCAGAACTCGCCTCTATTAGATCCCTAGAAACCATAGGTTCAGCAGCCTCACACTACCATGCAAGAGTCACAAGTCAGCAAGAAGAAAGGGGCTGCAGAAGGTTGATTAGAGGTGTCACTTCATGGTAAGGGTTTTGCAGGCCTGTGGTGACTGGGCTAAAAAAGATGAACAATAATTACAGCAAATTCAGTGTATGTCATTACCTCACACAGATGACTTGCCAGAACTGATAACATGCTGACAAATCCAACACAACACTTTTTTAGCTTGAATAGTGGAGGTTGGCATCCGTGGCGTGCGGTGCTCAGTGAATGACCGCAGTCCCCGTAAGGGCTTTGCTCGTTGTGCTTCCTCAGCGCACTTGACCCCTGACTGCTCCCATCAGCGGTCAGCAGAAAGAAAACTGATCACAGTGACCCTGCCGCCTGTGGTATCACAGAACCGACCTCAATAGAAACAGAATCTGCTAGAGGATTATAATGCTTTCAAAACGGGATGCTGTGGCTCTACCCATCTGTAACAGGACTGACCCTACAAAATCAGTGTCTGTCTCGTGTTACCCAGGCTCTCGGGATCACAACAGGGCACGTAATGAAGAGGGAGCACACAAGAGGCAACCCACCTATCTAATGAGAACTAACAGCCCATCAAGGCACAAAGCATGCTCAGGAGCTACTCCTCTCCAACCCTAATCTGGGATTCCACAGGAGGCTGCAGCTGCAGGGGAACAGTGTGAGACTGGCAGGTCCACTTTGGAAAAGGAGTAGAAGAAAGGCTCTTCTTCATTTAGTCATTACTCTGTCACACTGACACTGCTCCCTTGGATCGTGTTTTCAATACCACACACACAGTCATAAATGGTTGCTGTTAATTTTAGAGGTTAAATCCAGGGAGCATTTGATGTTATCTCTCAATTCTCCATCCCTTTTGGCAATTCACAGCATTAAAAATATTTCAAACCAGCTTTCTTTTTCCAGCAAGTAAAAGAATGAAAACAAATTTAATTGAATATTTCAAAACTACTGAGAACACTCAGGTATAAGGACTGAAAAATCCATCATTAAGTAGAATTCTAATTAAGAGAGTGATTAACATGTTAATAACAAGATAGAAATCTTAAGGATAAAGGTTTTGTTAGTATTGTTATGATTGCTTTGATCTATTCTCTATACAGGAAGATTTATTTATAAATTCTCTGATGTACATACATTTAGTTTCATTTCGACTAAGTTATCCCCTTTATTTCATTACAGAAATCTCATTTGCAGCCTCAGATTGAACAATTATCCTCTCCCTCCAGGCACAATTTTAATGTCAAAATAAAAGGCTGTATCAGTGGTCTTTAGGACTTTGAATGTCTCTTTGGAAATTATATTGTATGCCATGGATGGAGAAGAGAGTGTTAACTGAGTCTGTATCTAGTCTAGACCAAATGGTGTGTTAAGGATGTGTTTATTGAACTTGAAACTTGCCAAAACAGACTGGCATAAGGTCCTATACCAGGTGTCAGATAGAGCAAGCTGAACTGCAGAGATAGAAAATGTATTTTCTGTTTCTTTTCATTTTAGGTAAAAACACAAAGCTCTTTGACCCAATTCGATTTTTACTTCAGAAACAGCAACTGAAAGAATTTCCACGTTTTGCTGGAGAACATTTGAGGAGGCAGTGAAAGTCAGTCTGTCATGGTTAACAAACACTGAATCAAATATTGACTGAATAATCTCCAAGTCACTAAGAGGGATCTCTTCCCCATACAGATTTGTTCTTTAACATATAGAAAATGTGAATGTAGGCAAATTGTCTTAATACCAATAAATGTAAAACTTGAAGGTACCAAACCTGACCTGTTCCAGGGAACTCCCCAAACCTGACATTTTGCATTTCTACTGTCTTTGAGGCTGCTTAAACCTGTGCTCAGAGAGCTTAGAAATACTGCCCATCATTGTAGAAGCTGATGCTGATTCTTCTAGGAAAGGACCCAGTGTCATCTGGCCTGCTGGCCATCAGCCATGTAACACCTCTCTGAGAGCAGATGGATTCGATGGAAGCTGCTCAACTAGGCAGAGCCTGGAGCTGATGTGAACAAAATCCAAGTGCATCCTGGAGAGGTGTGCCCTGGGAATTTGCTCTGGCTTGCTCAAGAGGCAGTCCTGACAGCATACCCAGCAACAAATTCAGCCACAAATTATATGGGTCATTACTCGATATGAATGTGTGCTTGCTCTTAGGGACAGAAGAGTGCCAGTGCAGTGACTACTCTGAGAGGCTGAATCCTCTCGTTCTTTCAGCAGTTTTGGACTTGCTGAAATCTCCTGGGCTGTGTCATGTAGTAGATGAAATTATAATAATGATAGAAAATAGGTCTGGAAGGGATCCAAAAAAGATACCTAATTCAAAGCAGAAGTAGCTAGTTTCCATTCCTATAGATTTCACAGTCATTTTTCCATTGCTTTGCTTTCCATTTTTCTTACAAATAGAAAGCCTCTCCTACTGCCTAAATTCTTTGTCCTTTCTCACCATAAATGCTAGTCTTTTAAAAATACTTAGAATATTTAAAATACAGCATATAGAATTTTTAATTTTCCCAAGTAGACTTTCTCTCTAACTAGAACCTTTTGGTCAAGTGACTGAACAGGGCTGGCAAGGGTAAATCCACTGCACATTTAAGAGCACTAGATGGATCTCATGAGGAGTAACAAGGTGAATAACCAAGGATCAGTTACCACACTGTTTTTACCCAAGCTGTAATACAGATTTCTGTGGAACCCTACTGATTACAGCCATAGCATAAAATTCCTCTTTACACCATACACAGCTTTGTTAAATTCAAGAATGGCAATGGCTTACTGCTTGTTCCAGCTTGCCAGTGCACCTACAGTTTGTAATTCTTCATGTCAAGGCTCTGAAATTCCTGGTCTAAAAAGGGTTTTACAACCATCTCTCCCCTTAGTCTGTGCCACTAATGTGTCTATCACAGAACTGCCGCCAAAAATAAACCATGCAAATGCTCGTATGTAACTCCATCAAACTTTGCTACCATTTGATTACTGCTTGGTGGTGAAATCACTGGGCATTGCTGAGGCTGGAAACAGAAAACACAGGCTTATCTAAGTGCAGGTACAAAACACCTGAGCTATTTGCAAGCACGTATCCACCTGCAGAAGCTGACCAATTATCTGTACTAAGACTATGATAAAAGAAAACAACAAAAATAACAAAACAAAACAAAAAAAAAAAAACCACAAAACAACCCTATGCCCATCATTAAAGTAAATTCCCGAACAAAATATAAATGTTACTGTTAATCTGCTTCAAAGTCAAAGGAATCATATTAAACAGTTTTCATTTAGGAACAGAAGCTGTACACAGACATCTGGGAAAATGAGTACATGAAAGCGGTTTTATGCCAAGATCTTCTGCTTATTTCCACTGGCATAGTGGCCTTTCTGGTCAGAATGCCAAGTCTTCCATAATCAGCAGAGTTAAGGGCTCTCAGTGCTTCAAAAGGTTGGGATCTAATTGCTGCAAATTTAGTTAATGTCAAGGGAGAAAGACAGGCATCAAGATTTGGGCCTTTGCCCCAAAAGAGGAGTGCAAATAACATCCATAATCATTAGACAGTTGTCAAGAGAGTGCTGAGAACTGGGCTGTACAGAAGCCTGCCTGAAAATTTGATGAACTAAAAAAATTAATGAGCTTTGGGTTCAAAAGGTTTCCTTTGATGTGCATCAAGCATTTTCATGAAATGCAAGTAACTACACAAATGTGCTATTTAGTAATAATGGGTCATATCAGAGCTGGATATCCCTTGATCTCCTGTTGAGATGACAGCATGCCCCCACACACTCCTGCCAACACAAAACAAGTGTTAGCAGATTTACTCTTAATGAGCTCATCACACCAAAGTACCAGTTAAAGGGAGTAGGTCACAGATTATGTTTGTTTGGTTGTCCTGATGTGTCTTGTTAATTCCACACACAAATATGGTGTTGGGGGAGGAAGTGCCCCAGTCTACAGTGCCTGATGATCTTCTGCACTGACACCTGTAAGCTTTCTGTCTGCCTGAACCTGGGGTAAAGCGGCACAATCCTTCATTCCCTACTCCTCCACCCCTCCATCCAATGAACCCATACCTACCTACCCTTAGTTTTAATTCCTTTCTGCACAACAGAACACCCTTCACATGAAAAGTAGGGCACTTGCTAGAGGAAGACCTTAAAGATGCAGAAGCTCTGCTGCATCTCTGTATTTTGTTGTGCATGGGAACAAAGTTTACTGTTACCAGGACTTCATTTCTCTGTAGGGAAATGCTTAAGGTTTGATGCTCAGTCTTGATCCCTTTATCCTTCACAGGAAGACAGTGTCCAGCCCTGTATTCATGAGTTAAAGCATAGGTTGAGATGAAATACCTTCATATAAAAAATTACACAGCATTATGTTAATTTTCTTGAAGAAGCATTGTGTCTCCTGCTAGTCTCCTAACAACAATCTCACTTTAAATATTTTCTGTGTTGGATTTCATAGAAGAAGCAGTATGTGATAATGTTGTATGAACATTTAACAGCCAATGCTATTTTCACAGAAATCAATCTTGTGTCATAGCCCATTAGATACCTCAAGGCAATGCAACATTTGAAACTACAAAAGCTTTAGTAAGGCATATAAATTCCACAATAGACTCTTACCCTTGTCAGGATATGCTTAAACTGAAACTTTGATGGTGGGAAAAGCTAAAAGGGCGCCTATTCTTCTTTTCAATTCTGTTTATAGAGCTGTCTTGGAAACCACAGCACAAACACAGTTTTGGAGTAAAAAATAAAATAAACTTAAAAATAAACCTTTATCCTTTTTTTGGTAAAGAGGGGCTGAATCCAGAACACAGTGGTGTAACACCACAAGTAGCTGTACTGGCACAGAAAAGGGACAACAGTGCTGCACGAGAGCACCAACAAGGGAGCAGGAACTCCTTAAGCCACTTTGAGTTTGTAGTTGGTGCCTTGCTACTTAACAGCTATGCAAAACCTAGTCCTATCAATGACTAGCCCTTGCAATTCAAAGCACATCTTGGTCAGTAATCAGGTTCCCTGATTTCCCACAGGTTTGTTCCCTGTGAATCTAAATGCATACAGAGATTTTTCATCAACTAGGACTAAATTACACTCCACAAGAAGCAATTATTTGGAATGCAGATAAAACATAAGAAAATGCTACATAATAATGGTGTCAAAGCTGGCTTCCTTTTGAAAGCAAGGGAGTTAAGGCAGGAAGAATTTGGCATTACTGGTAAATGATGCACTTCCAGAGCAAAAGCATTTCACTGATAGAAGGAATCAAAACACAATAGCACATTGGTGAGCAGGTTATGGTGGCTGCACAAGTCAGTTCAGGAACAGTAAGAGCAGAACAAAAAGAATAGAAGTAGCATGAAAGCTCTTAAGACAAAAAGAATTCTTTCATCTGGAATTATAAGTTGTACACAAAAGAGGTTTTGAGAATAATATTTGCATAACAAGAAAGCTGTAGAAGCAATAACACTTATCAAGTGTTGCCTCTGCTTCAAACATGATGTTTGGATCCAAAGTGTCTATATACCACCTTCACTTTAGACATAGCATGAGACTTCATTATCCAGCTCCATAGTTTTCATCATGGCTATTATTCCGAGTTCTTTTCTACTTTCCTTCCCAAGAGCTGATTGGCTCAGCTCACAAAAGGCATCTTTGGCAGCCCCCCATTTGCTCCCACCAAAAATCTTTTGCACTGCTGCTGCAGACACCATGGCTCATGCCCTGTCATTACCTCACCTCTTTCCAGATGTCTCAGTTCTTCTTCATTTATATCTTAATTTCAGGGACTGGATTAAACAAAAGCATTCACTGTTTCTTTCCCCTCTGTATATTTAACCAATATACACATCACTGCAGTACAAACACAGAGGTCAAGTTTGTGTTTATCAAATAACTCTGACAAAACATGAGGTGTTTGGTCTGTCTTTACACACAAATGAAAGAGAATTGGATCAGCTTAGGAGTGGAAACTGAGCATTAAAGGTAATTGAAAAATACGGGTACTGTAATTCATTTAATATTTCAGCATTCCCAATTGCCTCATATTACACCAATTTGTGTGTTTCTTTAAGGCAGAAACACTTAGAAGTATTTTTACAAGCATACATCCTCCTTAGCTTCTGCATACTTGTTACCTAAATTAATATCCAAGTAATTAATCCTACACTCAAAGTCTTCGGCATCCTTACTGTCTTTTATCTGTAAACACATCTTCTGATCATCTCCTTTCGCTAATTGCTCTAAGGATCTCAGGGGAAACAACATCCACCTCCTTTCAGCGCCCTTCATTCCTACTCAAACTGTGTCAGAAGTTATGCTGTTTCTCTTACAGACTCAGACCTCTCAGGACACACCATCCTTTTTGGTTTACTTTGTCTGTGGCTTTTGGCAGCTCCTGTATGCTATTCAGTCCCTTGATGTTTTATAAGCTTGCCTGTGATGCTATATGAATTCTGTTTATCTCCTGGAAAAAAATAATAATTTAATTCTGTAGTTTTGTGCTATATGCTTCAAGAATTTGTCTGGAATATATTCACATTGTACTTTGAAAACCCTGACATGTATAAGATATCAACTTGAATGCAGAGTCCAAGAACTTAAACACAAGGAAAAAATACCTATATGAGAAAAGATCAGGATTCTGGACTGGGATTTGAAAGACTTGGGATTACTTCTTGGTTCAAAAATTCTGTGTGTGATCTCCAGTTCCAGCTGTATCATTATAAAACAGCAGTCTCTAAAGGGATAATGAAGTTCTGCCTTCACTCATCCTCTCTTCAAACCATCGCCTTGGAGATGAATTGGAGAGACTCTGTGTGCCCCAGGGTGTTAATGTATTGGCAGGATATTTGAACACCCAGATGTTTGAACACATTATTCCTGTGTGCTTCAGAGAGTACAGCTTAGATCTATATTTAGTCTGCAAATTTGTAACCTGTACTTGCAGCTCTTTAGAACTTCCTTGACCCAGTGGTGTAGGTACAATGTCATCTTTTTTACCTCTTTCCCTTGCCTTCAACATCACTTTTCCATCTGCTCAGAAACACGACTACTGATACCTTTACTGTGTAAAAATTCTTAATAAGAGAATATTTAGGGTTTACATACAAATAACACTAATTAGGAGTTTGAAAAATCTTCAAACGAATGCCTTATATTCTGCACAAATTCAATGACTAGTTCCAGCATGTAACTGATTTTCATTTCTTAATATTTTCAGTACCAGTTTACAACCTCTTATATCAAGCAGCCTTTTTGTTACATGCCTCACCTCCATTTAAATATAAGTATGAGGAAAAGTTTCATTCTTTAAATTAATTTAGAACTGGAGAAGTCTGATCCCAAAATGTTTTCAATTCACCTTACCTTCAGAAGCCACTGTGCAGTGTACTGTTCAAACTCACTAAACATCCTTAGACCTGTGTTGACACCAAAAGGATCACATAAAGCCTAAGCAGAAATTTGGTAACAAATGAGGACTCATGTGAACAGACCCCATGACACCCACACAGCAGGAGACACGGAACTAATAAACCTACATTAATGATCTTTTGGTAGTATTGGCATTTACATTAGTATTAAAATAAGGTAAAACTAGAGACTCCTTATCCCTTTGTTTTTTATTTTAACTGGAGAATGGGATTGAGAAATATACACTAAAAAAGGCACTTGGGGCACATCACAGGGTCTACAGGCATTGGTGATCAGGACATCCCATGTCTGCCTTAGGGGACTTCCTCTGGCTACCCATCAGACAGTCTAGCACAATGTGCCCTGGTACCAAGGACACAGAGTTAAAGCAAGCAGCAGAATCTGAGTCCCTGGAATTCATTTTATTAATCAACTTAATTAATTTAAATTGATTAAATTAAATTAATTGATTGTTTTAATTAATTTAAATGTCATTAATCACTTTACTTCATTTCTCCAATGACAGAACTGCAGTGAGAGCCAAAGAAGCACAAAGCAAACAAGCAATGTGGAAATTCAAGTCAAATGCAAGGCAGTTAAAGCTAAATTAATGGTGTAAACACAGCACATTAGTGTACTGCAAGGTCACAGCTGCTCAGGCAGACAAGGACTGCAGCCACCTTGCTTTTCATCATTTGATGAGGGATAAGTATTCTGATGGGATGAGAGCCTGTCTCCTCTTGGCTGCTATGAGACTCATGTTATGACTGAATTTAACCAATGAATTCAGAACAAGAAATTCACATTCCAGCAGTGAGTACACCTTTGCCCTGGAAGGTAAGAAGTGATATTTATGAAGGACAGTTAATGGTCCGTCCTGTCCCTGTCTGGCCTCCCTGGCCCATTCCCACATCCCTGCCATGACTGAGTGGAGTCCAAGCCCCTCCTCACTGAGTCTGATCCTGATTTGCTACATCCTGACCCTGTACCTGTCCACCTAACCATGGACTCCCCGGATTGCTGAGACTCTGAGCTGCCTCTGGCTGCATCTCCAGCCAGTCCTCTGCCTGATGCCTTGTGCAGTGCCTAAGCTGAACCAGCAGAACAAAGCAGGTCACTTCAGATCTACAGCCTTTTCAGGGGCTGGTCAGGAGAGTCTCAGCTTACCCAGAATGAAGCCCCACTGCTCTGAAGCAGTGGGATGATGGTTTCTCCAAAGAGATTTCAGGAGTCTCCTGTAGGTACTGTCCATGTCCTGCCACAGTGAGGTGCAAAGCAGTGGCCTCAGAAATCTGCCAGGATCCAACCACAGCAGTCTGGTTATGTGTTATTCCAGAAATACACAGGTGGTGAAGAGGCAGGGTGACATCCAGGTGTAGTCAAATTAGAGGGTACTGGGGATACCCAGAGACTTCATAATCCAGTTTTATAAAAAATCAGGTGTTTCTCCTTTAATTAGTCTGTAGAGGTTTTCCCATTCCTAGTCTTCCAGTGACTAGGTGACACTTACTTGTTTGCAGAAGTGGAATTTTGGGGTCCCAGCAAATCAAACCAGTACTGTAGATTAAACTAAACTTTTTGGGAGGTTTATTTGCTTGTTTTCTCTAACAGGATGCCAATCCTGACAATATTTGCTACACTGCCTTCTTCTTCTCACCTGTCACAGCTGCAAACCCATGGTTAGGAGACACTGCTGCTCTGCCATTGTCTGAAGGATCACAAGAAATGGAGTGGACACCAGCAGAAAGCTCTATGCTGAGCCTGTTAAATGAGTTCCAAAATCAGTTTCCTTCAGAAGCTGTGGTTCTGTAGGAACTGCACATCACCTGTTTCAGCTGACTTCTGTGACCTGATCCATGCTCCTCTGTAGGTGGAACTTACTCTCTTCCATGAGCTCTACTTCAGAGTCTCTGTTCTAGGGACTGAATTGCTCTAGCAGATTTTTAGGATCCCAGTACATCTATTTAAATATTTTAAAAATATGTATGGACTGTGTCTGCCAGAGAAACTTGGTAACTGAGCTGATTTAAAGTCCAAGTCTAAGCACAGATTTGCTTTTTGTCTCCCCCACAAAATTGTCAAATAAAATATAGATAACTAAAACTGGATTTTTTTTTAAATGCAAGGCACCACATTCTCCTACTACTCCTCCCCACCTTTACCTTTTAATTACTCTCACTAAATTAATAATGTAATTTTAATGAGTAATGAATATCATCAAAACCCATTAATAAGTCATGTCAGAAGTCGGGTAATCTAAATTTCAACACAAACAGCCCATCTCTTAGGATGGTGCCATCATTCTCCAGCACAGACTCACACTTTAAAGCTTTGGACACAGATATAATGATTTTTTTTTCCAAAGCAGACAGCCATAAATATGTTAAATACTTGCTATGTTATCTTTGTAATTTTTCATTCCTTTGGACTGAATTCCATCCTGTCTTGTGGGTCAAAGACAGTCCAGGAGCTGCTCTGGAAAACAGCATTGTTGATTCTTGTGTGGCCTGTACCCTACACACTTGCATTGAATTTGATCATTTAAATAACTGCCTGGCAGTTTTCTGCACTTTGGTGAAGCTTACAAAACTGAATCTTATTATTTTTTAATTTTATAAAATATTTTCACAGAACATAATAGCTGATTTTTTTTTCCTCTCCTTCTGTTCCCCCTCTTCCTTTTTTGGTTAGTAAAACCAGTATTTGGTTTAACTTGAGATTTGATGGAAGATAGCCAGCTGGAAATATCTGTTTAGATTGTCTTTAATTGTAACTAAACTTAAAAACTGCTTTGGGGTCCTACTTGTCAGAAGCACAATTGTACCTTAATTACTCCAGAGTTAAAAGAAGATTAAAATTTGAATGTGGAAGCCCAGGAACAACTTCAGCATCTAGGTAAGTAACAGGTGTGGTTAGTCAACACTTTGGTACACAGCATAAGTGATCCTGACAACACTGTCTTCTGCCTCTGTGAAAGGATGATGAAATTGCTGCTGACAAAGAACACGGGTAGTGGGAGCTTTAGGTCTCACTTGTAACAAAAATGAAGTCAAAGGACTGAGATATTTTACTTTGAAGACATCAAATTACCTGTTCAGATGTAATTCTGAGCAGCACATCTTGCCAGGGGCTAAAGTGAACCGTGCAAAAGAAGGGAGGAGCGGATCCAAGCTCCATGAGGACTTAAATCCTCCATAACTGCAGAAAACTGGAAAACATCCAAACAGCTTTGTGTGCTGTACCTGCAAAGAATACATGATAATAAAAAATATTATATATATATATATATACACATATATATACACTTCACAATGAGTGATCTTTGAGTAACTTGATGGGGTTTAACAGCTTCAATTAACTCAAAGTAGGCTCTTTGTGAAATCCTAATACAGAATCATGAATTCCAGGCAAAAGAAAACACAAAGGCTGCGAAAACAAAAGGAGAATACAGGAGATTTTATAACTGAGGAGAAGCTAAAGAACAGATATTGTTTTTTCTGAGATTAAACACTAAAGAAAGATCATCTCACAGTAGTGATCATCAATATGATCCCAAAGGAGGCACTACCAAGTGCTGACACAGAATTTATCCAGCACAGGCAGTCACCCAGCCCCATAATAAAGTGGTTTAGGGGACAGTAGCCTTCTGGCAATATAGATATGAAAATAACTGTAAAAGGGAGATCAAGTAAGAACCCAAGGAAGCACAGTACAGTGAGATGAGAAAAAGACCAAGGTTTTCATTTTCATTGTAAAAAAGAATATTCCCACTAGGAGTGAATGAT
Source organism: Ammospiza caudacuta (assembly GCF_027887145.1). NCBI lineage: Eukaryota > Metazoa > Chordata > Aves > Passeriformes > Passerellidae > Ammospiza > Ammospiza caudacuta. Next base: position 46,201,555 of record NC_080598.1, on the reverse strand, counting down.
TGTTGTCCATCTCTTTGTACAGTGGAAATCCAAAGCAATTAATAGAAAGTCTCACTATGTTTCCATGTATGATAAGCAGCCTTATGTTGAGTCTTGTTAAAGAATTAGTAATTTTTCGTGTGCTTAAAAATCAAGATTTTGTTAAAAAATCTCCACTGAAATTCTTTAAGCCTTCAAAGGAATGGCGTCTGGAAGGCAAATACAGGTGCATAAGAAAAGAAAAATCTCTTTATTATTACATCTTGAAATGCTACATTCAATCCATCATAATGAATAAAATAACCTGCAATTTAACAGCATACCAACAGCATTTTTAAGGAACCAGGTGGAGAATCTACAAGCACAGCTGAAAAATTGTGTGGCATGTTTCATCAGGATTGCTCATGAATATTCATATCACATATTTAGACTAATGTAAAAGGCCACTGTCAAGCAGAAAGCATGAGTCAGATCCCAGGAGCCTATTCAAAGTTCCAGGCTTTTTTTTTAATTTTTGATATTGTTTACTTTGCACCTTTCAGTCATCTCGATATACAACCCTAGGCTCATCTTGATCTGCCCACAGTACAGATGGCCAGAATCAGCACCTAAAATTCAAATTACATTTGGTAGACATAGGATGGATTAGAGGTAATTAGGACCTCGTTTTGTTGCAGTAATTATAATTCTGACATGCTAGAAAATTCTATCACTCTTTAAGTCATTTTAATTCCTAAAGGGAAATAATCCCCACCCGATGATTTGCTGTTGTCTCAAACAATTCCAGCTTGACTCACACTTTTCACACTTCTTTACAGAAGCCACCAAAAAAAAAAAAAATCTGTATATTCAGTATGGTGTTTATCTTGAGTACTGAACTGTGGAAGGTGTTACAAAAGACAGCTCGGAGTTTGTGCCATTGCCCCATAGATAGTTGGCAGGAAGGATCCTTGTGCAGCAATGCAAAGCTGCATGGGGAAACGAGCAGGTGGGCTGCAAGCCTGGAGATGACTCCTCTGACACCACTGGATAGATAAACCCCTTTTGAGAAAATTCTGGAGCAGAGATTAAAAGTCTGGATACAGATCAACAGGACAATCCCCATTCTTTCTGCTCTAGAGGGAGCAACTTAAAAGCACTCCTGTATGGCTATAGGGAATCACTGCTAGAACTTCAAACCCCTTCTTATGGCAAAAGATCACAAACCAGTCCACTTTATCTGAGGAACAATGCAGTGGAAAGCAGCAAGAATACCCAGTCAGATGATTATAAAGAAATTATTTTGATCAGGACTACACAGCCTCCATGGAGTCACTCCCTAACATTGCTTATCAAGCTGATAGTTGCTGGCTGTCTTTCTATCCTCTGATTTACCTTAGAATTATCCAATTGTAGAATTAAGTTGGAAAAGGCCTTCTAGGTCACCAAGTCAAATCACTTCCCCAAGACTGCCAAATCCACATTAAACCATGTCCCTGAGCAGCACAGCTACACATCTTTTAAGGACCTCAAAGAATGATGACTCAGCCACTTCCCTGGGCAGTCCATTCCAATGCTTGACAGCCCTTCCAGTGAAGAATCTTTCCCACATATCCCATCTAAACTTCCCCTGGCCCACCTTGAAGCCGTTTCCTCTTGTTCTACTAATTATTACTGGGGAGAAGAGACTGATCCCCATCTCACTGCAGCTTCCCTTCACAAAGCTGTAGAGAGTGATAAGGTCTCCCCTGAGCTTCCTATTGTCCTAAACAACTCCCTGGGCTAAACAACCCCAGCTCTCAGCTCCTCCTCATAAATCTTGTGCTCTGGACCCCTCACCATCTTCATTGCCCTTCTCTGCACACACTCTGGCACCTCAAGGTCTGTCTTGTCGTAAGGGGCCCAAAACTGAATACAGAATTCAAGGTGTGGTGTCACCAGAGCCAAGTACAGGGGGATGAGCCCTTCCCTTGTCATGCAGGTCACACTATTTCTGATAGAGGCCAGGATGCCATTGGCTTTCTTCACACAGACTCATGTAGAGATGGCTGTTGACCAGCACCCCCAGGTCCTTTTTCACAGGGCAGGTTTCCAACCATTCTTCCCCAGCCTGGAGCAGTACATGGGATTATTGTGACCCAAGTGCAAGACCTGGCACTTGCTTTGTTGAAGCTCATGCAATTGGCCTTGGCCTACTGATCCACTGCAGAGCTTTCCTACCCTCCAGCAGATCAACACTCCCACCCAACTTGGTGTTACTTGTTACTGACTGAGGGTGCACTCGATCCCCACATCCAGATCATTGATGAAGATATTGAACAGGACTGGCCTGAATATTGAGCATTGAAGAAAACCACTGATCACCAACCCCCAGCTGGATATTACTCCACTCACCACCATTCTTTGGCCCTATCCAACCAGACAGTTTTTAATCCAGTGATGAGTGCACCTGTCTAAGCCATGGATAGCCTTTTATTATTATATTTAAGAAAAGAAAGTTATCTCCTTTCTTCCAGGCTCTTTTTTACAATGCTAGAGATTGAGTACTGATAAAACAGACAAATTAAAACAGATCTGTAACACACTTAATATTCTGATGTGTCATGCTGTAGCCCTTCTCTGCAGTAAGCTGACACTCAACCACAGTATTTCCCTTTCTTCACTGCAGACAATTTGTAACTAACACAGTGATTTTCATTACACATTCCTTTGAACACAGCAAAGAATAATATATTAAACTGGAAACACTGGCAGCTTGCTTGGCCCTAAAGTCAACCACTACTTGCTTAATTCAGCACCATCACAGCTGCATGGCAACAATAGTCCCTAGAGTTACAAAACATAAGAAGGAATCAAGGCCAAATCCAATCAACATATCTGCCATGTCTCCCAGGCACCTTCCAGACCATTGAGGAATGTCTCTCTAAACCATTGCACAAGTTTTGCTTGTCCCTGACAAAAGACACTTTTGTGTTGTTCACTTTCCACGCAGGGTCAGCTGGTAAACCAGTTCCAAAGAAACCTAAATCTCCTTCCATAACTCCATGCAATTTGGGAAACCATGGAGTAATCTTCAGGTGGAGACCAAAATCTATGAGGCAAAGGAACTGCTTCACCACAATCTAAGCCTCATGCTACAGAGGACAGAATTCTAGCGGTGCATTCAGAAAATAAATAATAGTGAATAAAAAAGTGCTAAGGAAGGAGCTAGAAACTTCTGCTTAGACATTGCAACCAATCTAAGCATTTTCCATAGGTATCATTATGGGCTGTTTATAGGAAGCATAAAGAGAAGCAGAAAGGATAGTATTTAGGATAGAAGTTGTTCTAATATGAGATACTCTGCCAAATACAGTGTTCCAGTCAATTTGAATCTCAGGGCTCTTCATAATCACAGTGACAATATTGTACTGTCACTTCTATCTTCCAAAAGGGATTGCTTATTTGCTTTTCCCGAAAAACTCTAATATACATTATGGCAGCTAAGCCCAAATAGAATCAGGAAAGAACTTCAAGGGAAGAAATGCAGTTACATGTTTAGGATTCAGTCTTCCCATAAATCTTCCCACCTTACATTGTTCTTTTAAGAAAAGTTAAAAAATGCAACATCCAAAATTTGAATGCTGAATTTATACTTCATTTCTCACATTATTTTTTTTCTAATAGTATTGAAGGAAAGCAGCACCTTATGAGTCTGCTGCAGTGACCAAAAAATATGGAACAACTGTTGGCATTGCCACATTTCATTGATGTAAATTATGTTAAATTCATGCAAAGCTCCACTAGAGAGAGATTGAATACAGACAGATCCAACCCATCTTCTGAGTTACTGAATTGTCTCATTGGTTCAGGGAACAGACTTATGTTCTGATTTTGATTTACAAAGAGAAATGAAAAGAGATTGGGTTTGGTTTGTTTGTTGCTACATGTATATTGCTATAGATGAACCTGATGAAATTCCTTTGCCAAAATCCAGTTATGAAGAAAAGGAGCTGAAGAAGCAACATAGAACGACTGGAAGTTACAGAAAGGTACAAATCTCAGCCAGGTTTGTTAACTACATTATTTTGCACAGTTCTGTAACAATACACTGGACAACAGTGAGTTCCATTCTCTGGACCACTATAAAGATGATGCATGAAATATCTCTTTAAAACTTTTTTCTGTGAATGACTTAGTTCCATGGATTAACAACCCCAGAAAGCAACAGCTTCTGTATGCTGTAGAGCAAGCAGCACCAGCCAAACACAATGTAGGGAAATCCCTTTCCTGGCCTGTGAGCATGCACAGATTTCTACATGGAGGCATCAATATGTGCCAATAAACTGAATAATCTCTTGGTGGTAATCTAAATATTTCTTCCTTAATATTCAAATAGAAACAATCCATTTGATCCCTTGCGGCACTTACATTGATCTAAACAGATAATGCAAAGGGGAAAGGTTGCCTAAATCTCAGACACAGCCCTGTCTATTTTTCAGTCAGAAGTATTTTGACATGCTACTCTGGACTGTATTTCATAATGAAACATGCTGTGCTTTTGGCAGATGATGGCTTGTACCCATCTGGCAAAACATGAATCACAGTCAGAAACATAGCCTAACGGTTGTTATGAATTTAGGACAAGTCAAAGCTACAGCATTAAAAGCAGCTTTCACATTTCCTCTGGATGATGTGGTCTCCTAAGCTTCAGTGTGCAAGTTCAAGCCTGTGTTTATTATAGGTTGACTTAAACAGTACTAGTAAACATTGTGGCACTCTCAAGTTTTCAGCAGTCAGCAGGGATAAGTGACTACAAGAAGCAGAACTGAAAATAATTGCCTTTGAGTCTATTCAGCAAGTAGAAAACTGTTGTTATTATATTGCAAAGTTTCCACGTTGCTAGAGTTTCATACCTCCTTGACGTTTCTTGCAGGCATCTCCTCTGGGCACTGACTCTTCCCTGTCCTCGCAGCAGCCAAATGACTCCAGTTCCCACCAGCCCACTCTTTTATAACACTCTTCTCATTGGCTACAGCTGTGGCCTGTTAAAGTCAGGCCTGTTCCAAATCTCTAGCAATTGGTTCAGCTGAAACTCCTTAAGGGGTAAGATTACTTTCTATACTACCTTTATTTTCTTATATTGTATCCCCCTACAGAAAACCCCGTTTGTTTCTTCAGAGCCAAAACTGGCCACAGAATTATAGAATAACATTTCCATTTATCTATGGGGTTTATGGCTTGCAATTAGATACAAATGTGAAAATCAATTAGTTTAAATGGAGAGAAATTATGCAGGTTCCAAAATGGCTTTTGAATAAGGATTTCACCAGAAGTTAGCTGCCACAACCCATATCTGAGACAGGTAACAACTGACCAGTATCTTTTTCAGCCATTTCAATCATGTCAAGGGTTTTTAAAGACATCACATCACATAAAAAGAGAGATCTTTTTTCCGTCTATACTATCTCCCTGGTTATTTCCATCCATGATGATATAGCAAAATCTGCTTTTATTTGCTACAGGAAGTGGCAGACTGATTTATCCCAGAGAAAGTTCTTGCTTTCTCCTCTAAATTTATCCTCTGAGTAACATCACAGATTTCATAACATTGTATTAAGGAAAAAACCCTGGCCTATCTTCATACTGTATCATTTGTTTGGTGTCTTGAGTATAAATTTAATTTCAGACTAGTTGGAAAACTAGGATAGTGACACAAAAGTTCACTGACAATTATTGGCCTTTCTCTTTGGCACATATTTTTAATTTTTTTAATTACTCCTCATTCAAGAAGCACAAGAAAATAAAAATATTAAAAATTAAATACTTTTTGAATTATATGTGTTTACACCACACAGCAATGGCATATAGTTAAACAGTATTTCTTGCACATTAATTACACATCCATAAATTTTTTAGTTAGAGCACACACTAATACTTCGAACAACAGAAAAGAATGCAACAAATACATGGAAACTGGAGTGTGTTTGTCAAGTTCCAAAATTACTTGACTGGAATACTCAGACTGAAAGTATATCCTACTCTTACCCTTGTAGAAATGGACCCACTGTTGAATTTGGTTTGACAGACAGTAATCTTTTAAAGAAACAAGCCTAGAATGATTGAAATACAGAGGCACCTTTGAGTATTTAATAGGATGTTTCCTCCAACTTAAAGTAAGACCATTCTGACAATTGGCAGGATTAAGCCAATTTAAAAAGGATCAGGACCAAGCCTTCCGAGTCTAAAATCAATAATTTGGAAGGCCAAACATATTCTGCACATCACAACAAGGAAGAGGAAATTTGGTGCAGCCAGGATTCAGATTGTGGAGATATTCAGAAGCTACCAGTGAAAAATAACATGGACCATTACTGATATAGCTTGAACTAAACTCCAAAAGCTAAATTCAGCAGAAAAACATGAACAGCCTTGAACAGTAAAAAGATTTGCCTCCACAGGACTTTGCCACTGCAACTTTTACACACAGATGAACTGCAATCTCTAGGTCCAGAGAAGTTAAGCTTATTCTTTACTTGCTCAATTGGGTATTTGAGATAGAAAGAGCTGAGATAGAAAGAGCTCCTACTTTCTCACATGCTCCTTTTCCCACATAAGAGTAAGCTCATAGCTTAATCATGCTGTCCATGCACAAATCTGTAAAGAGGTGAATAATTAATGTTTCAATTTTGCCTTTTTTCCCAATGAAATGGCTAATTTTGCATTTGAATATATCATTGTCATTGTTATTACCCATGTGTTATTTGCACTGTGACTTGGGTTTAATTCTAAATTCATTTACTTCCCAGGATTTTCTAAGCATCTTACTCCCCATGCTCAGGGACTATATTTCTGAGAATTTTAAAATTCTATTAAAACCAAAATAATTGGTTACTTGTACCATTAGAGTGTGCCTGCAGGTATAATCTAGTATAAGTTCCAAACCCCTAGAAATTATACCAATTAAATAATGTACATACTGCTAAAATCCTCTGAGCCACTCTAAGTGTTATAAAACAAAGCTTTACAACATCCTTTTAGTATATGCAACAACGAGCTGAATTCTCTTAATATTTTGCCTTGAGACTTAAAAAATAATAATAGAGAAGGCTGCAATTTTGCTTTATTGGGTACCTTTTCCACCTGCAGGTAAGGGGCAGCAAAGCTACCCAGGAGAGCAAGGAGGAGCTCATTGAACAGTCATAGCAAAACAAGATCCTTTTAAAGGATTTTGGTTCTGCAGAAGAAGCCTAGAAGATAGATAGGAGCAAATAAAGCTGTTTCAATGTAAAGAGCTCCATTAAATGCTTGAATGGCCCTTCCTAATGAATAAAGCTCTCTGGGATGGAGTAGTAAGTCAGTAAAGCAGGTGCTATGCTGAGGGGCAGACACTGCAATGCAATTGCCAGCTAGGTTGTCTTTTTCTGCCCATTCAAGATAATCACTTCAGCGCCCATAATGCATCTTTGTGGAAGTTATAGCCACAAATCAAGAGTTTTAAACCCTTTAGCAACAGCTGAAATTGTTCTGTTTGGAGACAGAATGGAGAACACTGAGGAAATACAAATAGCAGAACAGAGGCAATTCAGTTCTGTTACAGTTTTTCTGAGAAACGAATGGGCTGACCAGGATTAACCAAGCTAATATTACACAGTGCTTTGTCCTTCTCCAGCAGTTTCCATCTGGGCTTCAGTATTTCCTTGAGGAAGGAAAGCATTTATTTCCCTTTCGTGTTTGGACAGCTAAAGAACAAGAAATGAAGAGGACTTTTCAAAGCTGCAAGTTTCAAAATTAGCTGAATTCATAGCCCTCAAATCCAAATTCCCTTTCTCCAAGTTCAACAGCACTTCCAGAAGGGTAGCATTAGTATTTTTTTCATACCATATACACTGTTCAATTAAAAATACAAAAATTGGTTGATTTTTTTTAATAAAAAAAATAAAATCACATAAATTTGTGAGAAGGGAAGTGTCAAAGAATTTGTTAATACCCCCAAAAAACTAAATTAAGCCTTTAATTTCATATTGATGAAATTATATGAATTTATATGTATAGAAGGGATTTATTTGGGCACTTTTGTTGTTTTTCTTAAGGTTTTGTTTAAGTGTTTAAACATAAGAAATGAAAGCTGATTTTTCCACTGAAACAAAATGACTGACACTTTTCAATTAAAATCGTGCCTAGTGCATTAAAGTTGCCACTTTCACATTTCCTACTTTAGAAAACCACACAGCACTCATTGGTTCTCAGAAAGAGTTGGGTTTGTATTAAAAACTTGGTTCAATTGCAACTATTTTTTTCAATAGTAAAACTGGCATCATGAAAGAGTCCAATTCCTTGTGCTATTTGCTTTTTGTTTGAATCCATGCTCCATAAGTAGCTCAGTAACTCACTAAAGCGCTGGGATAATGAAGTTCAGCCACCTTGTCCTAGCTTTGAATGTGAAGGAGATACGGAGCAAGATTGATACTGCGAGTCTTTGCCATAAACCTAATTATTTCCATTATTTCCTAATTATTTCCTAATTATTTCACCTTCAAAAAACTCTCCAAAATAAGGCTCCCACTGAAAGAAAGCATCCCTCATTCTACCATGATGGCAATCCTGTTCACAAAGGCAGAGAAGCCTGGTGAACTCAAAGCCACAGGATGCTTCTCACCTTCATGCCCCAAATATGCTTGAAATCAGCTTAAAGTTAGCTGTTTGTAATTTCATTTCTTAGTCTAAGTTAATTTGAATATGTGCTAAAAGGTGTCATAAAAGTCTCTGATAACTCCAGGTAACTACATCAAACAAGATTTAAACTCTGACAGCAGATTAATCCTTTGAGAACCAATTCATACTTTATTTTTTTGTTTTGTTTATATTTAGAATGGTTCAATTGCTGCTTCTTGGGAAAAAGAAATAATTCCACTCGTCTAATACATATTAGAAGACACATTGGATAAGAACTTAAATTCTACCTCAGAATTTCTCTTGCAATATGGGATTTATAATTTTACACTGTATTTCCATTTCTTTGTCCTCAAAATGCAAATAATAAATGACTATGTAACTTGCATGGATTTATCAGCATAGAGGATGCTTTGGGAAATCCTACTGAAGAATCTATTTTTAAAATACACTTAACTCTACTTAAACCTTTTGAGCATTTGTTAGATTGCATTAGAAGAGTTTGTATGCATTGGTATAAATTTTCTGTAACATACACATCCCTACTGCACCTGATCAGATCGCTATACCTATGTGCTTTGTTGATACCTCTCATTGCACCAACAATTCAGTTAATCTGGCTATTTTCTTAAACCACCATTTTTCTCATCAGCTGCTACTCCTCTATTATTTGGCACCCTGCTGTGTGCATAAATTCTAATTACTGGTCTCTCTTGGCACCTCAGTACTTCTCAGACGTGATGGAACTTCTGCTTTACATTTCATTTCAAAGCATAAGGTGGTTATCTCATCACAGATGAAATCTTTGAATTCTTTTAAAAGTAAATAATACCTTTCAAACTTGGAAATGGAGAAAGTATGGCAGTCATCAGTGATCCACCGTGAAGGCTTTTTAAACACTTCATTTTTATCTTACTTGAAGTATTTTATATCTTTTAAATAAAGAAGCTAACATGAGATGAATTACCTTTCTGCCTAACAGCAGTGTGTCTTGCATTAATGACCAATTACACCTACATCCAAGAGCAGACTTGAGCTAAGAAAAGTAATAGGATTTAAACTTGAAATTACACTGAACATAACTGTAGCACTTTTGCATCTCTTTTCACTTATGAGATCTTAGAACTGGTATAATAATTCTATTTTTAACACAAGACAACATTTTCTAAGTTTACAGCTGTATTCAATGATCTTAAGGTTTTTTCCAATTCTAAATTAGTCTATGATTTTTCCAAGAAAAAATGTCAAGTACTGTTTTTGAAACCCATGACCAGCTAATTTTTTCTGGGCATCAACCAGAGAACCCAAGAAACTGAGCTTTTGGGCTTCTGGGTTCAGTTTTTCCTTAGACTCCTCATGTTAATTCCCTAACGTCACTTAGTGTGTCTCTTTTCTCCTCTGCAGAAAGAGGACACTGCTTTATCTTTGTCAGGACAGCGCTACAAGTCCTACTCGACAGTATTGGGAAATCACTCTCAGTACCTTCAAGTGCAAGGCACTCAAAATTCTTTGGCCAACAGTTTGCTGCCACACAGAAGGAATGTGTACTGCAGTTCCAGCTGCCCTTTAAGATGTAGACTTGAGTGATTTTTCTCCCCCACCGAATCACCAAGTGTAATACAGACTTACACATTTTTAAAATATTTTGTCTTTCTTTCTCTAATACAGGTAGAGTCTTTATTTACTTTTTACTGCAAAAATACTTGTCCTCCCTTTGACAATAATTTGGAACAAAAATATATATTTTCCTGAGAAAGTAAGGACAGGGAAGTACTATAAAAGTGTTAAACCAAGGCAAAGGGTGGTTTTGTGCAATTTTAAAATGAAACTACACATATTTATGATGTTATCATTAGAGTAATAAGAGTAATTTGATTGTTTCACACAGATTCCCATAGGAAGATGATACTTTTTACCATAGGATTCTTTCAGTCTAACTCAAAAAGACAAAATAAGAAGTAGCAGATTGCCAGTTTTTTCATGAACACTTTTTTGAGTTCATAAACTTCACTCCAGCACAAGGTGCTAAATTCAATACTAGAAAATCCATGAGAGCCTAAGTGGCCCATGATATAATACTCAGGGCTAGACAGAATGATCCTTCCTGACTAAACAAAACTATGAATACATTTTATCTCCAGCATCCTTCCTATAACCTCACCTAAGACATGGATACTTATCTTTTAATGTAATTTTTAACTCAAAAAATATTTAGCACAGATTTTCACAAATTACAGGTCACTTCAATGACTGGATTGTGATTTGCAGATTCTAGAGCATCTGTTGATAAAAGCCACCTCCTATTCCCATGCTGTCAACTTAATAATGCAATCCTTATTCCAAAAAACTCCAGCTGTTCTCGTGGAATAAGGCTTGAGTGGGGAAAATGACTCACAGCCCTTCTGTGAACAAATGGACACCTACAATTCTTTCCTGAAACAGCAGGCTGCACTGTATAAACTGCATCCATTATCTGCCAAGTTGAGAGTTTTGCCTGTCATTAGAATGAAAATTGTCTGGCAGCCTTAGAGGCCGCATTGACGTGCCACTTACATGGCCTGAAACTAAGTCTGAACGCCAGGTATCTGCCAGGCTGACCACCATTAGTGCTGTGTAACAAATGAAAAGTTAACCAAACCCTGTTTCTGAGACTATATCCAAAAATATTTAGTTGTATTAAAATATTTTAGTGGCTGTAATGTATTGCCTTCCTGCTTTGAATCAGGCATTGAAGTTTTGGAAGGGAAGCTGAGGAATTTCGTTTGCAATCACAGAGTTGGTCTTTACAGACCTTAGAAAAACTTGTCATTTAGTTAATAAGTCTCGGAAAAACTGAAGCTCTCATTTTCAATAAGAACATATTTTAGAGACTTGAAATTTTCCAAGGGCCCAGGTTCTAAAGAAAATTTTCCATCATCTTGGAGGCCTTCTGATGAGTCTCTGCTTTGTCCACAACCCCATACCTGTGGTCTGTCAAACAGGAGAGTTTAGACTACACCTGCACCAGAACATACCTGATGAAGGAATTTCCATGTGTTCCTTCACCACAACCTCTGTAATCTTTCAGTAATGTGCTTGGAGTGATTTAGATTCTGTTCCTTTTTCCTCTAGTCACATTAATGAATATGACGGTATTAAGTTGCCAATACATCCATGGTTCCTGAAAGATAAAAAAAATCTTTATTTAGAAAATTGTTAACAAATCAAGCATCCTAAAATATTGCTGCTCCCTTAGTTATTTACCACTGGAATAAAAAAGAATGAGAGTAGTTTAGGGACCCTTGAGGAATCACTGAAGAACTGAAAAAACAAATAAATATGTCAACATTTCACCTTCTTTAAAAAAATGAGCCATTTTCAGATACAGGTGACTCGTAATATTTTCTCTGAGAATGTTTTCACTCTTACTTGCTTTTCTTCAGCCTTCTCCCCTACATCTAGGTCATGTCCTTAAATGGTCAAAGTTGAATAGCTTGGGTTCTGGAATCTAATTTTGTCTGAGTTTCAGCAATGGAAATTAAATTATTTTGGCATTCATTAAACTATTTCATCAGACTCAGAGCAGTCTCATAGATTCACCACAGACACATTCCAGATTTATGGTGCAAAAAGGCAAAGTAAATATATATTTTAATCCTGGGATAGAGATACAGTAAAATCAGTTCCTTGAGCAATTATTATAGTGGTCAAAGAATGGAAGATTCATTGCAGTGCAACTCAGACAATTGACACTGCATGTTTGGGGAACATCTTAGTTCCAAACCCAGTTCCTAACCCAGTTCCTAACTCACACCTAGATTTTAAACAAACACCTTAAATATACAGGTGTGTATAGATGTAGATTTTATTTTTGTGATCACCCATTTTTTTTTGTATTGTCAAAACCTACAATAATGTCACATCAGCCAAACTGCTTCTACTGAAGATGAACTTTGCAGTACTTCAGAAGGCAGCACTTCTGCTACATTCTCAGTAAGACATCCACCCAACATGATTGACCCATGCATTCCTACTACTTATGGGTGGTCTTTCACTGAGATCAGTGACCTACCTTCATTCTCACTGGTACCACAGAGATTCATCCAAAAAGAGCACACTCAGAATTCAGATTTTTGTGGCACCAGACAGCACGCTGGAGCATGGAGACTAGATAATGCAGCGGGGTTCTGTGGCATGGAGACTAGAAATGAGCAGTACAGCTCTGACCAGTCCCTGACACCAGCATTAAATCATGTCCTTAAGCACTGCAGGCTTAGTGCTGGACTTCACAGTGGCGGGTTAGCAGTTGGGTTCAATTATCTAAAAGGTCTGTGGTACAATGATTTGCTTTCCTACATTAACATTTGGACAATTATCACCTACAGGACAGCATATGTTTTGAATGCTTCCAAAGGGTAAACACATAATTCATAACAGGACTTATTGATCCCTGCTTGTGGCCTAATCATTCTTTTCTCACTTGTTAGTAGAATTTTCAAGGACAAATTCAGCCCCAACATAAACAGAGACAGGTACCTATTGAGCTCTGCATGGCTTTTACATTTTATCCGCATAACTACATTTTCATGGAGATCTGCTTATTTCTGCCTCAGATCAGTTTCTAATACAGGAATCCCTGAAATAAATGTCATTGCTATGAATATATATTGACTTTTTTATCTTCAGTTATTCCATAGCTGCTAATCTGTTACAACTTGAAACTACTGAAGATTTACAAACACAAAAAAGAAACAGAGCATCAGGAGCTAATGTCATGAAACATGAAGGTAAATAATTTATTTTTTTTAAATCAGAAATCATTAAAGAGCACTTTCATAGTGATCACAGAATTGTTCCCAATGCTGATCCATCTTGTGTGATCATAATATTTCAACATCCAGGAGAAATGAACATCTGAGTTTTTCACTACAAGACACACATTTTTTTATGGATTATTTGGACACCCTTCTTGAAAAACTAATGTCCTTTCATTTGAACCAAATGCTATTTTGTAGTCTTCTGTGTTCTACATCTATTAAACAGATAATTTGTAAGTTTCCTGCTGAAACTAGGAGTGATGACATGAAGTACCTCTGAAACAAAGAACATGTGTGTGGTTTTTCATGTGTCTGCAATTTAGCCCAGCATTTTCAGAATCTCAGCCTTCTCATCTCCAATTAGCAAGCATGCAAACAGAATTATCTCCATTAAGACTAAAAAGATCTAGTTTGATGGTGAATCTAGATTTACTAGATTTTCAAACCACTATTTTTCTAAAACCAAAGTACTCATATGCCTGCTTGTGTGAGCAGATGGAAAGCACGTCTGTTTTATTTCCATCATTGACCTTATTTTAAAGCAATTAAATATCCCTGCATAGTATGTGTGATGCAAGCAGGGGAGTTACATGCAACTGCACCAAAACAGGGAATTAAAACCAGTGATTAATCAACAGGCTGACTATTTCCATTGCTGAAAATGAGAGATATAAAAAAAGGAAATCATTACTACAGAGGATGAACTTTTTAAACAATTTCCATTACAATAAAAGGAAATACATTATAACTTTATTATAAACAAATATATCTATATAAGATTGAGTCAATAAATAGAAACTTATTAATTTCTTACAGTGTAAGTCTTGCAACCTCCCTTGTAAAAACCCAAGCCTCAATACCAAGCCAGAGTATCACAAAATTCCAGTCTTCAGGGAAGAACCAGGTAGACACAATTCTCATTTATTTTTTTCTAAGAGTTTAAATTTTTCTCCATTTTCATCAAGTGCTCATGATCTGGTCCTGACAGTGGGCAATTCTTGTGATTACATACATTTCAGAGAACAGAAGTGTTATCACTTAGCCAATAAATCAACTACACAAATATGAGAGTGTGAAGTGAGATTTTTTTTCTCTGTGACACTGAGTGCTCAGAAAGCAGCTAATGATACTGCCCAAGAGGTAGGCAGGCTAGTAAGAGAGAATCATGAAAACATGTAAAATCCTGAACTATTAGTTTTACATTTAGTCATGCTTGCCTGGGCTCTTTTCCCATAATTAACACTATGCAGCATCAAGGATTAGCAATTCTTATTCTCCTGTTCTTACTGCAATCTTTATGTCTTAGACTGAAGAGGAATTTAGACAAGTTTTCAGTATATTTAATGGAGAATAATGCACCCCTTGAGATAATTAATAGCAGCACAAGAAATCCTTGTAAAAACACATGCCTGCTTCTCATGCTGAATTTACTTTTCCCTCAGTGTACTTCAGCAAGGAGTATGCTGAGCATTAAATGAGTTTCTGATCACCCAGGACAAGGTCAGTGAGACTGTCACTGGTGTCCCAAGTGGAATAATAGAGCTATCAATAACAGTTAGATCAGGGTTAATAAGTGGAAGATAATGAGAGGGAATGAGAGGTCACATTGAAACACTGCAAATGTCTTGGTTTACAAAAATGTTCTCTAGCAGGGCTGGCCCTTATTTCCACCTTGTCCATAGAAAGAATCTCCTTTTTGGTATGCTTTTAAAGAAATTCAATCTTCATCAGGTGTTCATTTTTCTGTCAGCTTCAGGCAAATAAGGGCCAAGCCCTGCTGCATAATTGAGCTCCTCCTGTTCAAAAAAAGAAGGAAATCTCTTTTCAAGCCTCCCCAGTGTTCTGCAGATAAGAATAGTGAAAAGATCACCAAAAAGTTATTTAGGTAGTTCAGTCCTAGTGCTGCACTGTTGTTTATACCCCTCATTACTGAATTAGCAATGAGCTCCCACAGACACGAATCTCCTGCATGCCAGTCAATGCAGAGGCAAGAGGAGCCCAGAGATAAAAAACAAGATTGGCAGCTGATTTATTGGTGGAAAGGAGGAACAAGACCTCAGTGTATTCACACTCAGTGAATACAAAGAAAATAGCACTCCCTTCCCCTTATATACATCCATACAAACACACAGCTAAACTCTGCTGCTCTTTGCACTAATTACAAATCTGCAGTACTTTTGAGGAAGCGTTTTTAATCAATATGAGGATAATTTACTTCTTTTAGAACTACACATAGTTTAGATAGACATAAAATTCCTGATACGGATTCAACCCTATCTAAACCTGTTTGGTGAAGATATTGTCCTCACTTGAGGATTTTCCAGCAGACCTTCCTAATCTTCTCATTTCCTGATAATTGTTAATGCATTGTCCCCAGCCTTCCAACTAAAACCTTACCCTCTCCTGCTTTCCTACCATGTGGCACCCCATCCTGTTTTTTTGAGGGGATAAAAACACAAAGTTAAAAGCATCAGCTGCATTTTTCAGGATCTATCTTTGGTAAAATTTTCATACCCAGGAAAGATGTAGCTGGGTTGCTAACTCTCAATAGATTTTAATTTGTAATAGCAGGTCTTTCACAACTAAACAAATCAGGAAGAGAATTCTATATTATAACAAGGCCAGTGTTATAAAAATTGTGCCATTAGTCTGTACAGACCTGGCCAATAACTGGTACATTTATGAACAGTCCTTCCAAAAAAAGAAACTATAATGCTGCTTCAGACCTGGGTGTTTTCTTCTTGATGATAAGAAACAATGAAATACAGCTGATGAGACTACATAAATCTGTTCCCAGATCTGAAGTCTAGATCTGACACAGAAGGCACACTGAATAGTCCACATTAAACAGGTAACTGGATGGACTTAATTATTGTCAGTATGGAATGTTTTATATAGGTATTGCTGATTTTGTTTCATTGGTTGGGGTTTTTTTTAAGGAGAACTAAGAAATTCCAGTTTTAAAGTTCTACTTATGGTGTAAAAGAATTTATCATAAATGCACAATGTGGTTTGTGTACTCACATGGCATCTCCTGCTTTCTTGAAAATGCATTGTCACTATGGTACATCACCTTTTTTATATATAATAAACTTATGATTTAAATGTCACAAGACTATTACAGAAGAGGATAAAAGCAGATGTTTGCACATACAGACAAACACACAGAGACCAAAATGTACTCCTACACAGAATATCATGGGTTTTTTTAACTATCTGGTATTTTGGCAATGCCAAAGGATTATAATATCTCCACCCTGATGCCACCCAGCTCAGGGATCCTCTTCTCTCTGAAAAGGTCATTCTGTAATACGCTGCTCTTCCATTTCAATGTGAAAGTAGATTTCCCTCAAAAAACATTTCCCAAGCATGGCCGCACTTTGCATGGTTCTAGGACTGCATCGTCTTCAGCCTTACACCAGGCTTATTCAGATAATCAACAGACCTTTCTAACAGGCATCTCCTTCCTCTTTCCCACTCTAGTCTGGATGAATAAGAATGACAGCTTGCCTGTCCCTAGGGAAATTAAACTGTCGATCCTAATCCTGTAGAGCTGTAAGGGGGCACTTCTCCACCAGCTCTGTCCCTGATGCTGTCTACGCAGTTGGAACATCCTCTCAGAAGAGAGAGAAGAGCAATCAATAGTGCCTCTGAAAAGGATGCCATCACCAGCACGGCAGCACTCAGCCACTGCAGTGAACCACACACTTCTGATTAAGATGCCCAGGCAGGGGCCGATTGATTTGTCTGGCTGCACAGCATACTAACCATGAGCCTCAAAGTCAGCAGCTTCCCTGCCCTCTCATCCTCCGCCTTCCCCACATCTCTCCTCCTTGGAAAGGAGGGAGCACAAACTGTTGAACACAGTGCTTAGATCCATATATTGGCAGAAGAAATTCTGGTAGCTGATCTCACTCTGTGAACTCAGTGACTGGAGCTAATAAAGCACATGACTACAGCTCCTGGAGATGCATAAGGAAGAGGAAAAAATGGCCTGGTAGATTACACTTAGCCCATCTCCCTGGAGACTACTACACAACAGTGTGTTCTTTAAAGTGACTAGAGTATTTCCTCAGAAGACTATTCCAGACCCTAGCAGGCTCCACTGTTGGTAATATGGGGTGATTTTTTTTTCTCATTTCTCTTCAGGTTAATCTTTTTCAAATTTGATGATGTCATTACTGCCCATAAGATCCACTTCATTGGACCATACAAAGTCACTACTTTCTTACAATCTTTCATGGTGCTGGTGGTGCTTTTGGTCTCAGAAATTCACCACAGAAATAATTCTAATTGTCATTAGCTATTTTCTAAACAATTTTTAAAAACGTAGAAATGAGAAGAAAAATAGGAAGATGGTAGGACCAGAGACACAGTACGGAAGAGCAGAACCAGCTGAATTGTCTGACGTGGCAAAGGCTCTGTTTAATTTCAGGAGGATATTTCCATACTGGCATGGGAAAAGCTCAAGAAGGGCTATCATTTATTTTACTGAATCAGTTCTGTCACAGCCTTGCATCAAGACTCTAATGCCTCTTAAAAGTCTGCACATACAATTTAGTCACAGCCTTGCCTAAGAACCAAGCAGAGCAGGCATTTCCCAGAGTACCCAGGAAGCAGGCAAAGGATCAAACAACCATATTGCTTATTTTGCCTGGGCTGACTGCTGCTGCTGCCACCACCAATTAAGAAAAATTAAGGCTATGGGAGCTGTAATTTTGGAGCAGTAGTCAATACAAGATTGATTCCCCCCATCAATCACTCACAGGAACAGCAAACCTGACCCTTCTCAGCTGTCCTCCCAGCACAGCACTTTCATTTTTTTTTCTCCCTCAGCCTCTTTTTCTCATAACAGGGACAGTTCAGCCACAACTTTGTGCCAACACCTCATCCCTCTGGGAGGCACAACTTAGTTTTACTGGAACATTGAAAAATGCCAGAGCATCCTTGCCTCTTTCCCTCTCAATTACATCAAATGTGATCACATCTTCTTGATAAAGGATAAATAAAGGATAAAGGAGGATAAAGGAAGCATAAAGGAAACATAGTACTTCAATGCAATTACTTCTATGCCCAAAGCAGTTGGTCCCCATACCAACATTCATTGCACCACTTAAAACCAATCAAAGTTCTCAGAAAAGTGCTTAAACAAGACCTACATTATAGCTGTCTGGTCTGTTGTCCCCTGTGTTCTTTGACAAGATGGCTCAGCATGTGTGTTTCCAAATCTTTTTGCAATGTACCTCTCAGATACAATTTCAGATACAACTCACTACGAGCCATATTTTTGGGCATTACTCCTTTCTGAAGATTTGCATCTTTCAAAGACTGTGTCTGATTCCTTCCTACTCTACACATCAGATTCTTTTCCTTCTTACAGGATAATTGTGCATGTGTCCATGTGCCTGGCAGTAACACAGGTATCTATGGAATTGACAGCCTCTCTACAGGCTCCTTTCAAATCAACCTGCCATCTCATAATCAATAAATTTTTGCCTTACATGCCTATCAAATCTTGTTCTTCTACTTCAGAAGAAAGTGATGAACATGGTCTACATACCACCTCCCTCTCCTTTTCACTTCAACCTGAGTTTTTCATTACTTATCTTAGTAGTCTCAAAAAATACAGAGGTATGGGCTTTTGACTGTCTGTATCTGGACTTATTTTAACATTTAATATTTAACATTCTCTGTATTGGCAGCACTGTTTAGATCAGCAATGTCTGTCTCATTTAAACAAATTTAGTGCAGCACTTAGCTTGACACTATCTCTTTCCAACTTAGTACATTACTGTTCACTATCACCACCTCTGTCCTCTGCTCCTTCAACCATACTTCAGTCTAGAGTTCACAGAGCTCAGCTCATGTACAGAGCTAAATCATATTTAAAATAGGCATCTTCAGCAATGAGGGAAAATACAAAGGAAAACAATTCCACTGATTTTTGTGAAACATTATACAGACTAAATCCAGAGGCAGGAACACATGTTTGTATCAGTACTATTGGAATATTAAAAAAAAATTAGTTTGTAATTATAGCCTTGGGAGCTGTCCCATATTTCAACCACCAGGTGGCAATTTCATCCCATTATATGTTCCATTAAGTAGGCAATGGCCCAAATGGTGTGGAAACATGAATGTGTTTTCAGTTGATGTAGTCTGTAGAGGCACTGAGAGATTTCCATGGCAGGCAGGAAAAATGGCTTTTCATCATAGACAAGAGCTGATATCTTCATATAAGGGGAGTAGGCTTCCTTCTTTTATTTGTGGGTATCTAGTGAAAATCCCTAGCTTTTCACCTGGGAACTAGCACTACAGAATATTTGGCAATCAAAATGGAAGTCCTGACCTCACTGAAATTATAAGGAAATTACCTCATATTCAATAGTGGTTTTGACCAGGAGAATATTAAGAGAAAACAATTCTCAAGAAACTAAACTAACCACATTCTCAAGAAAATAAACTGATAACTTCCTTATCAGTCTCTTTTCAAATGGAAGTAAAACCTCACTTTTTTGCATTACATGGATTTTGAAATTATTACCTAGATATTCCCTGACCCTTAACATTTTCTTTGCAAACACCATACTCCCTGAAGTCTCTGCTATCTCTCTTCAATCCCGGTGATGTTTGCCTTCATCTTTCTTTCTCAGTAGATCTTCTAGGTCTGGGGCCGAGCAAGAAAGAGAATGTATCTCCTTCACAAGCCACATCAAGGAGTGGATTTCATCCTCTGAATTATTCATTCTTGATCTTTGCACAGCGTATAACAAATTAACTAATGACATACTTTAGAAAGTCCATGTGGCAGCAGTCAACTCTTCTGTATTGCAACATCTCACATTCAGCTCTGCTTTGAGCCCATTTCCAAAAACAAAAGGAAACACAAATTTAACTTTGTTCTGAATTCACTAGTGTAGGTGAGTTAAACTACTCAAAATTAGTAATGAGCTATAGTTCCTCTTTTGTTTATAAAGCATATTGACTATTCATTTACTTATGATTTTTGACTGTTTCATATTCAAAACTATATGGCTTTGATAAGAAAAAGAAGGAGGATTCATGTTTTAAAGACATCTATATATAAAGCAGAGCTTTGTATATAAAATACACAGATATTCTAAATCACTGGTACTTGATTAAAGCCTGCATGTTATCTGTGTTCAGCTGTAATTTTAAATTCTCCTACAATCTGGAAGGGAATAATTAATGTACCTATTTCATATCAGTGTGGAAGTTTTGATAAAAATACCCCACATCTACAGAGAAAAGGGTACAAAATAACTCACTTCATTTCAAGTCTCTTTTTCAAACAGGAAAAAGGATATATTGATGTGATGAAGCTATTTTCAAACCTTCAGCAATTACAGATGATTCATTCAGCACTTCCTGGAGTGTTCCTGATCAAGTTTGTCAAGCAGAAAAGTTGTCTAGGAGGCTTTGCTCTGGCAGCGATTACACATTTTCCACTGATGCTGAAATAGCCAACACTTTAGAGGTAGTAAATTGTGAGGCTTATGTGTTTCCCTTTGCTGCAGATATGACTGGAGTATTCATGTATGAACCAGCACTGTAGAAAGCTGGCCTGGGGGGGAAAAATGTCTTATTCCCTTATTGTATTGTTCCTATATTTGAAGTCTGAAGCCATCATGTATGGCGAACACCTGCAAGCTGAAAAGGGAAGTATTCTTCCACCTCCAGTATCACAGGAATATTGCCACTTCAGAACAGACTAGTTTCATTCTGCTTTGGTAAATTGATCCACAAGCTTAACCTTTGTTTGAAACCTCTAGGGCTGTAACAAAACAAGTGCTGTGCTCATAGCAGAAAAGCCCTGTCAGTGCATTTTTCCAGTGGGGCTATTACACAGCACAGACTAAGGCACTTCCCTAGGAGAAACCCAGCAGACTGACAATACTTGTCACTTCCTTAAGACAAATGTACCTTTTTTTGAAAAGCAAACTTAAGATGTTTAAAGCTGTATCAGGTTCATGTGGAAAAGTTTTAGTAGCAGGGGCTCTGTGAGAAGCCCCAGAACTGTTCCCATGTTGTACAGAGTTGGAGGAAATGGTGTTTTTAGTTTTGCTTCTATTTCTCACGATCCTATTCACTTTTTAATTGGCAGGAAAATAAACTAATGTTCCCCAGGTGTTTTCCAGACCACAGAATGTCAGCTTGGAATAAGATTTCAGAAGCACCATCCCTACAGAGAGAAGGCCCACAGAGCCCCTGGAGCTTGTTGCTCGTTTTACAGCCAAACACCCTGGTGACTCAGTTTTTGACCACCTTCCTTGAAAAGACACCTTCATTTGACAAGCAAAAACCTCCTGAATGACAAGGAGCACCATGCTCTAGAAAGACACAGCTTAGTGGAAAACATGATGGTGCTGGGTTGGCACCTTGACTCAGGGATCTTAGAAGTCTTTTCAAAACTTAATGACTCTGTGATTCCATTAGTCTACAATTCTATAATGACAGCAGCTGTCATTATATTGCAAGGGTTCCATATTGCTATAGCTTTGCACCTCCTTGATGTTTCTCATAGGCATCTGCTCTAAGCACTGCCTCCTCCTTATCCCTACAATGACCAACTAACTCCAGTTCCCCTCAACCAACCAATCCACTCTTTTATAACACTCTTCACATTGGCTACAGCTGTGGCCTGTTAACATCAGGCCTGCTCCTAACCTTTAATAATGAAACCAGCTGCAACTCTTTAGGGGGTAAGATTACTTTCTATACTATCTTTATTGACTTATATTCTATCCCCCTACAGACAGCTCATTCTATGACATAACAACCTGACAGCTCAGATAGAGCTGGGGAAAAGCAAAAGTGAAATGGCCCCATATCAAAGAACCTTCTGTATAAATGAGTGACATGTTTGGTCAGTGTCAGCTGCAAATATTATCCACTTGCATTATCTCAAAAGCTATGAAGAACCTACAGATGCCTCTTACATCTGCTTTCAAGACACACAGGTTTGCCTGAAGCCATTGTCTGCTATCTCATGAACCAAGACTGATGAAAACATTTAGCAACCAGGTGAGTAATTGAGAAAACTTACTCTTGGGATAGCTCCTTAAAAGAGTTGTTACTAGATTCATGAAATATTATGCCTGTAGCAAGAACTGCATTATAAATCCCTCCAGCTGCAGACAAGTGATATTACTTTTTTTCACACTAGTGGCACATTACTGGAGAAAAACCACTCCCACATTCCACAGATCTGACACTGACAGCTGAACAGATATATATATATATGCAGCTGGGTCAACTGTTCAGTAAATAAGAGGAAGATCAAAGCATGTTCACTAATTGAGAGGAGCTTGCCAAAGGATAAATTGTATTTGCTTTGTGTTCTGATCAGATGTGTGTGCTATTCACTTAATGAAATAGGGAGCTTTAAAGCAGAAACAAACTTCCCAAAAACCTAATCAATCTCTGCTTAATGTTGATGTATATGGAGTTTTTTGGCACTAGTATAGAGAAGAAAATACTTTTTGACTACATGCAAAAATGAACCACCACCCACCACAAAATTCATAAGCCAGTTCCAATGCATAAGTCCTGATTTAAAAATGGTTTTGATTCATGCAGGCATCCTATTTTTGCCCCAACATTGTTCTCAGTATTCCATTTTAGAAAAGCTGTGAAATGCTTATACAGGAATACCCTGAGAAATACAGGCTATTTCAGCCCAGACTTCAAAAGCTTCTCTGTTTTGTGGAGTAATTGCTGTACATTTTTGATACTTCACAGAAAGAAGGGTTATCTTCTGAATGTATTTTGACGGCATATTCTGATCATTTAGTATGAAAAAAAGTAATGGTGATGCCACTCATAGCTATAAATTAAAAATATGTTAGAAATGTAGGAAATGCACCTGTACTAAATGCACATACAGATACACTTCCTATGCTACTTATACACTCTTGTGCTATAGACAGTCTTTGACAGTCTAGAGAACTTGAAAACCTGTTTCAACAAATCCAAGCATGCCTCTGCATTTAGCACATTCTTTAAAAAATAGTTAATGCAGTCTTGTGTTATTTTTAGACATTTAGAGATAGCCCCTGTAGCAGCAGAAAACATGTTAAAAATATGGAAAGGTTTACATAAACACTAAATAATTATTAAAATTTTAAAGACAATTATTTTTACCAATTTCCACCATTTAGTTGTTATATTTGAGAATTTTAGTATGCTGAAACTTCAGGTGTATTATCAGAATATTTTGTTGGGAAGATGAGTTCTTCAGTCAGACTAATGCTTTCACACATATATTTCCATGCTTCATAAAAGCATCCCTAGCATTAGGTGGGTTTTTAAGACACAGACTAGAGTCTGGAAGTTACAACAAGCTAAATTTTGCATATTTTAGCCATTAACAAGAGAGTCCTTCATTGTCCAGAGACCAAATGTGTCTGCTGATGCATATTCTTGAACAGACTTCTCTTCCTAAAATGTGTTTCATACAGCACAAGGCTTTCTGACTTACAAGGTGGGTATTAAATTTGTTATGGATGTCTATTTTCTGCCTGTTTTAGTTGAAAAGTATTGACTTTTCCTTTATCCACATCATCCTGCTCCAAATGTCAGACACCTCTGAAGCATTAAGAAGTAAGTTGTAGCTTTCTCAAATTCATTTAAATGTAGTCTTTAGAAAACTGCCTTCAACAACACAGCCAGGACCTGCCCTGCCACAGTTCTCACTTCCTCTCTCTTTGCTAGAAAAGTCTCTCCTTCCCCCTCTTGTGATTGAACACCAGATTTATTTTGAACTGTGAACCCATTTTAATGTCTCAGATTAAAACAGATAAGCAGCAAATACAGCAAAATTTAGTAACAATCTAATTCACACTCCTTACCCAGCTGTTTCACTTCTATTGATTGCTTCTTTTAAGAGAAAGCTTTCTGCTCCTCAGACTTTTAATGAGCTTCCTACACACTTTTAGTGACTTCCTATTTTGATTCCCCTACAAAGAATGTTTCCTTCAAGATGCTACAAGCTTTTTCTGAAATCCTTGCTATTCAACCATGTGAGAGCAAAGTGCATGTTGCTTTCTCTGTTGGAGGGGAAAGACTGGATGAGTTTCTTTAGAAGTTTGTTTCTCTTCACACAGCTGGACATGTCTTCCTTCAGTAAACTCAGGCTTTGAAACAGTCTGTTCCTATATATCCATTTTACACCCAGCAGTAGCTCTTTTCAAGATATAAACCGCTATCCAGTCTGACAAAAACCTTTACTCTTGATCTAAAAGCTTCTGTTATAAAAACATCTAAATTCCCCCTTAATTAGTCACAATGGTTTTGGAAACATCTTCAAAATTTTCAAAGCATTCAAAACATTTCAAAACTTTTTCAAACATTTTCAAAATTTTCTAAAAAGAGTTAAATGCTACCAGCATACATTAGTTTCTGTGTAGCTGTTACTTGCATGTTCACCCAGGAGGTCTTAAAAAGAAAGCTATACTTCTGTGTTTAAATTAGTGTTAAAACTTTTTTTCTATTTTTTGGGTATTTTTTGTTTTTTCTCCTTGGACTATGTTCTGGACTACCCACTGACTATTGAGTTGCCTATGATGTCAGTCTTTCCAGCTTCATAACTTTCACAAGCAGACCACAACAAATAATCTACAATAACTTATATTTATTTCATGGCTGGAGAACAGCTGGCTAATCAAAACAAAAGATAAGCCCTCTAAAGCATTAGTAAAAGTATATTTACAAAGCAAGTCTTTATATAGAGTTGTGAATTGTTATAATAGTCTAGTCTGCTCTTGGACCTAACAATGTTCATTTGGCATTATTCTGTACATTTTTTCATAGAATAACTTTTACCAAAGTTGGTGGTCCCTGTAAAATTTCCAAAAAAGGGGTATTTCCATTGTATACTGATTTCCAGAAGCCATCAGGCTGCAATTTACCTTTCTGGCTTAAGCCTCTAACCATGAATACTGCTAAGCTGAGGATTTTCTGAAAGTGTTTTTGTTTCCATTGCCTGGTAGTGTTCTTCCTAACAATTGGCACCCGCAGTGGCTCTCCAGCTTTTTTTAAGCTTGTTTCCCTTAAGAGCTGCACTAAATCCGAGGCTGAATTGTTCAAAATGGCCAAAATTGATTTTTTTCTGACTCAGAGTAAGCCCTTTGCTTTATATACACACCTTTCTGCCTGACATTTACCCATACCTTTTCAGTCCTGCTGACACACACAGCATGACATGTTGATTTTCTGGGATCTCATTTATGAGTTCTTTTATATAATCACCCACTGGATGGTTCAGGTCTTCCTCATGATTCATGAATATCACATCACCTGTCAAGGTATTGACTATGATCTTGCATTTCTATAAAAGAGGGCTAAGTGATTGTAAGCAGGGTGAAATGGGCTATGAAAATGTTTTTATAACCAGCATGTAACTGTCTTTGGCATGCTTCAAAGGCAGGCAAACCATTTCATCACATGTACAACTGTGTAATGAACCCAGTTAATTACTGGGAGGGAGAACTGTAAAAGCACTTACTGATTTACTGGAGTCTGGAATCAATGGTAATCAAAAAAAAAAAAAAAAACCAACTTATTCTTTGGCCATATTTACCACATGAAGAATTTTGGAACAATCTCATAGTCTGGCATTTTGTGGAGCTCAGTGACAAAATTTTATTTCTTTTATCTGCAATTCTGACCATGCAAGTGAAAGGAGATGATACTTATGTTAATATTATGTTAATGCTGTGAATTCTCAAAATAACAGAGGGAAGGGAAGGTGCCATCAAAGTTTTATAATGTCCAACATAATAACCCCTGCTTTTGTTTAGAGAAAGGAATGGAATATATTTTTAAAAATCAAAAATGCTGATGTATACATATACAACATAATATATACAACATAATAACCCCTGCTTTTGTTTAGAGAAAGGAATGGAATATTTTAAAAAAATCCAAAAACTAAAGCTAAACACAAACAAAAACCAAAACAAAAGCAAAACCCAAACAAAACAACAAAACAAATCAAAACAAATAAACAAAACAAAAATAATAAATGTCATAACCAGTTTGAACTTGTACCACAAAGGAATATAATTACTCCTTTTTGCAGCTAGTACATAGCAAGGCACTAATGGTTGTGACAGCCAACTCTTTTTTTGACAAATGCCCAATGTCCCACTCCAAGCCATGCTGTTCTTCTTGTACTCCCAGCTGGGTTCTACTGGCACAGTATACATGTTTTGAGATAACTGGCCTTCTTATGTGTCTTGTCATAAAGAAAAGCATTATCCCACATCTCTTTAAAGTTGTGACTCTGGTTTAGAGTAACAGGAGAAAAAAACATGGAAAAATTAATCATTTAAATTATATTAATAGCCTCTTCATTTAATAATCTAAAAATTACTTGCTCTCAGTTCCTCACCCTGAAATTCATAAAACATTTCACCTTTTTTGTCTGCAAAGCACAGTAGCCACTGAAAAGCTGGAGATGAATGCCAGTCTGCTATTCCTGCTTTGAGGAGGATGTACTGTGATGCTCTAAGAACATTAGGCTGTAAATAGCTGTGAAGATAGATGCCTGGGTCATGCACTGAAAAAGATTATGGTGTCTTCTTAACAACATAAATTTCCAGTCCCTTCTTTTTGCAAAGTCTTTATATACTAAAAGGCCTATTCCTTGTGTAAGTCAAATGTTTCATTTCAACACATTCAAGGTATTACATTTTTTCTCCCCAGTACATAGATGTCAACTCTATGGCACCTCAGATTCTTTCCAAGCCCACTGATATGAGCTCCACAGTACCTCAGACTGTTACCATCTGTACTCTTTGGGTAAAGAACTGCCAGTCCATGAAGATCTTCAAAAAGACCAAAATGTGTTCCCTGTCTTCTGCAAATAATTAAGTCATGAAGAAAATTCCTTTCTACTGAAATGCATCATGGATTCCATTCCCATGAGCTATCAGTGCTCAGAATGCTTCCTTTCACAGGTATGACTGCTCACTCCATAAGGAAAATGATAGAATGTTAAATGTGGTTATCAGACACCTAAACTCCCTGTGTAACCTAAACAAACTACAGCCAGGGATGTTTGAAGCAGTTCTTGCTGCTTTTTGAAACAAATGGCACTGAATTCTGCACATGCCGTTACAGCTCTGCAGTTTTTGTGTCTGGCATGACTTTTGAGATTACTCCAAACTTTTTCACATCTGGACCTTGATAACGAAGGTTATCATTAATCTAACTAAAATTTGGGGTTTAAAAAGATTCCCTTTTTACAGAATCACTGTAGCTTTTGATCTGAGAACATTTTCTAAATGCAGCTGTAGTGCTAATTGCTATCTTTTTTTTTTTTCTGTCTAGCTACTCCAGTGTCTCCTGCAGCTGTTTTGCTGCTGCTGCTATTTCTGCATTCATTGAAACCCCAATAGAAAGAGACAGTTCAGAACAGAAAATACATGTCACTAAAAGTATTATTTTTATATATTTTATATATTATAAAAGGATCTACTATATGTCCCTCCTTTTTTGTGGATGAACATGTTAGAGGGGACAAGATTTACATCTGTGAAACCTCAACTACAAACAGAAGCAACTTCAGATTGAGTTGAATTCCTTTATTCTTTCAAAGATACATACTGATCCAGTTGAAGAAAGCCATGACAGAAAAATTCCCTTTCATTTATTTTCAATTAGAAGGTCAATCAAAATTTCAAAAACTATCATTGTAGAAAATAACCTTGCAATTCCTCATTATGTCTAGTCTTCAGAAGGCAGTTGGATCAGTATATGCCTCACACAGCTAAAGTCAGAGAATACAGAATCATAGAATATGCTGAGTTGGAAGGGACCCATCAGGATCATCACCTGTGCAGGTCACCCCAAGAGTCACACCATGTGCTGAGAGCATTATCCAAATGCTTGTGGAACGCAAACAGAAGCACTGTACTTTGGTACTTTGACCACTTCCCAGCCTGTTGCAGTGCCCAACCACCCCATTCCACTTTTTCCTGATATCAAATCTAAACCTCTCCTGACTCATGCCATTTCTTTAGGTCTTGTCACTGGTCAAAACCTTGAAGAGACTGGTATCTGCCTCTGCACTTTGCCTCATGAGGATGTTGAAGACTGCCGTGAGGTCTCTCCTCAGTCTTCCCTTCTCCAGGCTGAACAAACCAAATTACCTCAGCCACTCCACATAAGGCTTTCCTTCCAAACCCTTCAACATCCTCACACCCTCTTTTGGATGCTTCCTAATAGCTTTATATCTCTGTTATATTGTGGCACCCAGAGTTGCCCCCAGCACTGGAGGTGAGGCTGCCCCAGTGCAGAGCAGAGCAGGACAATCTCCTGCCTTGCCTGGCTGGAGATGTATTACAGCAACCTGAGGAGGTCTCCAGGGTGAGAGAAGGATGAGAATCTTGTTTCATGATCAGAAGGCTGGATTTATTGATATATGATATATAATACATTATAACTATACTAAAAAGAATATGGAGAGAAGTTGCAGAGGCTTGCTAAGCTAAGAATAGAATAGAAAAGAATCTAAAACAAAGTTCTGTGTCCAGGGAATCTTCTTCCAAGCCTGCTCCTGTGATTGGCCCCCAACTGTACACATGGAACATGAACCAATCACAGGTGCATCCTATTGCATGCCACAGCAGCTGATAACAATTGTTTACATTCTTCTTCTGGGGCCCTTGCTTCCCAGAAGATGCACAGATCCCAAAGAAAGGATTTCTGTGAAAAAATGTCTGCGACATCTCACCTTTCTAAATTGTATAAATTAAAAAGAAAAATGCTGACGTGAAATGAACAGGAAATTTCTTCACCTGTAAAATATACAATACTAACAAATTACTAAAACAATCCTACAATCTAAGAAAATGCAAAAAACAATGCAAAGAGAATTCAAGTCCAAGCAGCTGAGTTTCAGGAACAGTCCAAGAGCTGAAGTTGTTTCTTTTGGAATATCTGAGAGTCCTTTTTGGTCCTGAAACAGACTTCTGCAAAAGTCCCATCAATAGTTATCACAAACCATTGACAGTCTTACAACAATTTCAAACAATTTCAAACAATTTGAACAATTTTGGAAGTTCCTTTTCTGGCCCTTCAATGCTTCAGTGCTTCAGAGCTGCTGGCCGCTATTTTCAATCTTTTTTATTTAATTTTAATTTTTTTTTTTTTGATCGAAAAGGAAAAGAGCAGTAGCCGAGCAGAGCAGTGCCAGAGAAGGAAAGGCCCTGGGGGCCCTGGCCCATGATGGACCAGGAACCCCAAAACTGGCCCACAAAGGGGGACCAGGACCAGTAGGAGAAACCACAACTCCCAGAAACACCAGGAGGCCAAGTGATGGCCCTGGCCCAAAAACTTCCTGAGCCCAACGGCCCAGGCCAAACCCATGAAGCAGGCTCTGCATTCCCACAGGCCTGCACCCTGCTGCCAGTACAATGGCAGCACGGGTAGTGAGATGCTTCCTTTCCCCAAAACCACTGAGGCATGCCAGCAGCATGGAAATAGAAGCCTTCCCCAGAAATGCCATCTGGGGTCTGGAGATGTTTGTTCCCCACAGCAAACCAGCTATGGTCTCCTCCATCTGTGCCCTCTTCCCCTGCAATGCATCGGGTTTGTCTCTCATCCACCCCATGGCATCATCCCCACCCCCTCCGGGCTGGGGATCAGAGGCAGGGCTCTCGGGACCCACCTGCCCCCCGCCACCAGGGCTCAAAAGAGGCGGCAGAGATGGCAGCCTCCATGGACAATCCCCGAAAAACCACCCCCCCAACCCGCCAAGAATGCTGATCTTAAAAACAGGCAAACGCACTGCCCCCACAGTCAGCTGGCGAGCACTCCCTCCTCCACGGAAGGAGAGACCAGCCATCGGGGCCGCTGCAGGGGCAGCCTGTGCAGGCAGCAGGGGGGGGAGCCGGAACTGAGGAGGGAATCACGCTGAGTGTAGGAGCAGCCGCGGGCTGCTCTGAGGTTCCCGCGGGTTCGGCGCTGTCTTCAGCACCCTCCTGAACAGGGACGGTCTCGGCTTGAGGTGGCAGGAAGGCCGATGGAAGCGGCGGGGGGGCCGAAGGGGCTGCAGAGAACTCCTCTGCTGAGCCGGAAGCTGGAGACGCGTCGTCGTCGCCTGGCAACAGCGACTCAGCCACAGGAAGGGAAGCCAGAGAAGCCGCGGACGGGACCGCCTGGAGAGGCGGAGACGGGATCACGCGGAGAGGCAGCACTGGCAGGGGTGGGGAGGCCTCAGAGACCGGTGCCTCCCCCATCTCTGAGCGGGGCGGGGTCCAAGAGGCCGGCTGGGGAAGCACCGTCCACTCCCATCCCCCCTGTGGGGGAGAAGGGTGGGGAAGAGAACCGTCCATCTGCGCAGGCTCGGGAGAAAGAGTAAAAAAATCTTCCTCACACGGCAAAGTTTCGCCCCCCTCGCTGAGAAGCAGGGGGGGCTGGGAAGCCCCAAATCATCTCCCACTGGGGACGGTGGAAACGGAGTCTGCCCATAGCAGTTAGAAATCCATGGAAAGGCAGCTGCTCTCCTCTTCAAAACTGGGAAGAGCTTTATAAATGCTGGGTATACAGGAGGCAAAAGACGTCCCTCACTGTAGACGAAATAAAAAATAGAATTCATGCACTCCCAGACGAAAACATCCAAAGCATATAGGACATCAGTAAAGAACCCAAAAAGCTTTGCCCATTGAAAGAACTCATAGAGATCTGTTTCTGACAGAAAAAAAATCATCTTCTCTACACCATTCTTGCCAGAGGGCAATAAGTTTTTCCTCTGATGGGGAGAAACAAACCTCTTCCTGCAAGGCATGTGTCTGCCACACGAACAGCCACAAACTACGAAGGGCTGAATCCTCAGGGATAGAAAAGCGAACAGTACCTTTTGAAAGAGTCCAGCTTGCTCTGGCCAGGTCCGCGGGTATGCTGCTCTTGTCTACCATGTTTCCTGAAGGTTTTCCAGAAGAAGGTTCACTTGTGGTCAGCCTTGGCTGTGAACTCTGTCCAAATCAGGATCTTCAGTTCTTCAGCTCCTGGCTTGAATCCACTTCTGTGGTCACTTCAAAGCAACCATCAAATGCTACACATACAGGATTTTACCCAGTGCAGCAATTTGCTCCTCTGGTCTTATCAAATTAATTTTTGCTCTGACACGAGGGGTCACCAAATATTACAGCAACCTGAGGAGGTCTCCAGGGTGAGAGAAGGATGAGAATCTTGTTTCATGATCAGAAGGCTGGATTTATTGATATATGATATATAATACATTATAACTATACTAAAAAGAATATGGAGAGAAGTTGCAGAGGCTTGCTAAGCTAAGAATAGAATAGAAAAGAATCTAAAACAAAGTTCTGTGTCCAGGGAATCTTCTTCCAAGCCTGCTCCTGTGATTGGCCCCCAACTGTACACATGGAACATGAACAAATCACAGGTGCATCCTATTGCATGCCACAGCAGCTGATAACAATTGTTTACATTCTTCTTCTGGGGCCCTTGCTTCCCAGAAGATGCACAATCCCAAAGAAAGGATTTCTATGAAAAAATGTCTGCAACAGAGACGCTGTGCCTGATGCACCCCAGGACATGGGTGACCTTCCTGGATGCCAGGGCATTCCTGACCCGTGTTCGTTTTGCTGTTAATCTGGACCTGCAGGTCCCTTTGTGCAGGGCTGCTCTCTGGCCTCTCATTCCCCAGCCTGCCCCAACCCAGGTGCAGAATCCAGCACTTTCCCTTGTTGAACTCCATATGCTGGGTGATTGGTCTCTCTAGTTTGCCAAGTCCTTCGGAATAGATCCCACATCTTGTCCCAGTTCTTCCCTTCTTCACCAGCACCCATTGTAGGGCCACTCCTCAATTTCAGCCTCACCAAGCTTTTATGTCAGGAGGAGACAGATCTGCCCTGAGGAGACCTCTCTCCATTTTCATGCTCTTCAGCAGGCTGTCTGCCATTATTACCAACTAGGAAGGCACTGCACTGTTTTTCAGAGGGATTTTCAGATCATTCCCTCATCAGCTTTCCCCAGGACATGTTATGCTAACCTGTCATCTTCAGAGCCTTTCCTGTGTTGGGGTTTTGGCCAACAAATGCCCCTCAGCTTTTCTCACACTTGCAGACAAACTCCAAATCTTGAGTTTGGTTTTTTTCCTAGAAAAGTTGCCTCCTGAGGCCTTCGCCCAAGGTGAATTATATCAGTTTGAAGCTTCTAGACTTGCTGGTGTTTAGCACATCTAGTGATTTACCTGCCTGAAGTTAGTAATTCACATGGAATTGTCTTCCTTGTTTCCTCTCCTTTGCCCATCCTTGGCATATCTTTTGCACAAAGCACAAGCTGCAAAGTCCGCCTTGCAGAGGCTTTACTGTTATGAATAATCTGTTGAAAGATCCTGATCATTTCTTCTTTTTTCTTCAAATACTTATCAGGGCATGTCTCAACAAATATTAGAGCAAATATCATGCTGTATATAACCTTTTGTTTAGCAGTAGCTGCTAAGCTGGGAGTCCTGGGAATCTTATCCTCAGCCTGGAAATAAATGCTTAGAAATGGAAAAACTTAGCAAAAAAAAATCCAAAAAAATAAATCTACTTCTTATCAAATCTTGAAGTATTTTAAAAACTGAAAGCCTGAAATCAAGTACATCTAAAATGTGGTTACTTCAGCTCTTGCATATATTTGTCCACAAAATTTTAAATATTTCCCTTTCTGAGGTCTCCTTTCTTCACAGCTTTTCAGCATTTTGAGAGGAGTCTGGTTTTGAAAGAACTATTATTATTGCACTTTTATTACATATCTAAAATAGATTTCGATTTGCAAACAGTAAGATGAACAATATGGTTAGAGGGGGTTTTTAATATGTATTGATTAAAACATTTAGAGCTAGCAGAAAGGAATTTAGAGAAAACAAACACAAAGAATGTAGTACGAGGATACAGGCTACAGACGTGCAACCTCTATGATAGATTATTCTGCAGGATTTTAGAAATCTTTCTTTCTACACTGCTCTTAGCCACAGATGGTCTCTGGAATTCCAGGAAAAAAAGAGTGTATATTGGTTAATGAGGAAATAAATGTTAGTATGGAGACCTATATGTCAAATACTATTAATAGCACTGACATATCAAAGGGGCAGATTTTTCCGGAGGAAAGTATTACCAAGTATAAATTGTAACACTACTGAAGGCAATCTTGCTTTGCCTCTGAATTTCTTAAGGATTTCAATAATCCTCTGTTGAAGAGAAAAGCCTTAATGCAAGAAAGCAGCACTGATTAGTAAAGGTAGGTATGTAAAATTTTTTGTGTCTGAACACATATAAATGTAACTGTACAAGTAGTTATCATCAGAACTCGAGATTTGCAGAAACCCATTTGCAGGATTTTCAGATAGAAGAGAATAAACAAATTTAAAGGTTGAGTTTTCCTATTCTGCACCAGGAAAGTTGCTTTAAAACAAAGTGCAGTGCAGTATAAAAATGTGAAAAGTCCCAGAAACATTCAGTGAATGGATGGTGAAGATGACTACCATCCCCCATCACCTCTGCAAGCAACTTTATACTGTGAAACTCTCAGCTTTTTCTCCTTCTTTCTACTAGCACATGCATTTCACACAATGTACAACTCTATATTTCTGTGTTACTATGAAAAGCAGAATAATAATTTACACTTTTTTCTTTCTGACAGGGACTGGAAATGTGATGATTTTAAAAAGAGAACAGAGACTCACAAAATCACAAAACGGCAGAATCATTGGTAGAAGAAAAGACCCTCGGCTATTGCTGTACTCTTAACTTATTTGTGGCAGAAGTAGCAATAGGTGACCACTTCCTGGAAATTAGTATTAGCTGGAAGTTGGTTGGAAAGGACCTCAAGAGTTCTTCAGGCTCCTGATCAAAGCAGGGTTAACACTGAAATTAGGCCGGGTTGCTTAGTTGGTGTTTGAAAACAATGTCCTTGCTTCCCTTTTCAGCTGTGGGAAGGCTTCAGTTTGGGATGGCTTCTAAATCTTGAACACTGACATTGTGAGGCATGGGAATCAAATCCATGCAAATTCACACTGGGTACAGTTTAAATGCTACTTGGCTATCTGGTATGTGACTTTTAAATTTCATTTTATGTACCTAATGCATACACAGACAGAAACCAATAACTGGACAAATATATGTTTTTAGCTTATTTTATCTCAGAAATTAAGTTTCAATACAACTAATATATTTGTTTCTTTAGCACCTCTAGGTTTTCCCTCAATTAAATGCTTTTTTGATAAGTCATTTCTAATCTGTTAAAAAGTATTCATCCTTCATACTGTGTTAAGAGTTCATCAGTCAGCTCAACAACATTAATTAAAAAATCATAGTATAAGGATTCGTATTCTTCTATGACTTTTAAGGAAGCATGCTTTCAGGTTTTTTTAAACTAAACAAACAACCTGTCATAAAGAGTCATATCCCAGGGCTCTGGGACAAAATAACACTAAGAGCAATTTCCAGGTGTAGTTCAGCATAGGAAAACCTCAGGTTTTCCTGGTGAAGTGCAAGCCATGCAATTAAAAATCTCTTGGCCCAGGGCATTTGTCCCACAAGCATTAGGACACAGCTAAATATGGTGTGTATGGCAAGGCTTTTCTGAAAATTTTTCATATCTATAAAAATCAAACATTCTGCAGCTTTTGAAGTACTTGAAATTACTTTTGTTACCTGTTCCAGATGCAATGAACCTTGTTTTATCAACCTTTAGCAAACATGGCATTGTTGGGGCCATTCAATCTCTAATATACCACTACAAACATTATCTGCACTTCACAGGTAGGCCATGTGCACAGACACATTGCAATTTGCTTAACGAAGCTGCTAAACCGAGACTTGAAACCAGATGTCCAAAGTCAGAGCTGTTGTCTGACTTCTTTTCACACTGTCAGAGTAGGTTTTATAGTTTCGCTGCCACACTGTACCGTTGGCATCTGACATACCAACTATTTCACTTGGCCTGATAATCAAGATGTACTCAAGTAACAATTTGGTCCATGTATTTGTCACTAGCACATGCTTTTGGTCCATCTGTATAGCCTGCTCCATTTAACTTCACCCAGAAAAATTTCTTTATCCTTCCACTCCTTCCCCTGCTTTTCGATAGCAAAACTACTGCAGGTAATCTGACAGCAGATGATGAATGCAGGGAAGGGCATCTTGTCTCAAAAAAATCTATAGCTAATAAATCCACTCATGTTTTTCCCTTTCTTTGACCAATCAGTTTAAAATTCATTAGCTTGACCCATACCTTTTCTGAGAGCAGTCTCAGCACAAATTAAAGAGCCATCCATCCTCAACAAATAGGAGGGAGTCTGCTCAATACTCAAAGCCACAGTCTCCATAGTGACCAAAACACAGGATTGTCTGACTATACCATCAGCACAAGGAGTGTTCATAGGGCCCTAACACCATCATATTGTCCTATTTGCCCTGTCACTGTAAGTTTTAATTTAAGCCTCACAGAAACTTCACCGGCAGAAGGCATTTAGCATAAACTGCAAATGTTAACAAAGTTCTCTGATACTTTTGAGTCCAAACATTGCATTTCTTTCCAAGCCATGCAATGGTTTCAGGCCTTAAGACAGCAGATGGAACAAGTGGGGCAAAGTTCCCATGACTTTGCAATCATTGCTGAGCCTTCTCTAGTATCTCTTCCACCAGATCATATTTAATTGAGACAAAGGTCTTCCTTTCATGTGGAATTAATGAGAGGTAATGCAGTTAGTTTTCCTGAGAGACATGTCACCTATTAGCAGAAAGCTTCAGTAAAACAATGGTTTGCAAGCTCCTGTGAGGATACAATTCCCGTCTTGTGCCTTTAACTGTGTGTCAGTTAAAACACCTACAGTGTTCCTGAAAAAAAAGATGCAGTTGGGTAGTTCAGCTGGGTGAGCTGTTCATTCAAAACCACATCAAGAGGAGACATATTCATCCCAGGGACTCACAAAGGTCACAGATCTCATGCTGACTCTCCATTTCATTCTTCTAACTAGTAACACCACTGCAGCAAAAGGGTGAATGAATCAGTCTGTGGTTCATGTCTCCTGCCTCTCTTCCTCTGATAAAGAGGGGGGACAGCTGCAGGGATTCCTGCTCTCTGGGTCTACATGATCATGATCAAGTCATGAGCTGCAAGGAGAAATCAGCTCAGCATTGACTCCTCTTGGCTCCTGTTGGACTTGTTCCTGGGATACGTAACAACCCAAGGGAAGAAAAGGGAAGAAAATTGACTTGGAATGAAAGAATCTCTGCCTTGGCATAAGAATCTCTGTTTCAGTGCCTTGAAAAGGCTGGGGAGAGAATGGCTCTCATCACATCCTGCTTGTCTTAACTCAGATGTAGCTACCTCTCACTTCCCATGAAAAATACCCTGACAGCAGTATCTGAAGGGCTTTATAACAAGCTTGTTGTAAAGCATAGCTAGCCCTGTATCCCTTGCTTCCAGTCAAAGATCCTAACTAATTCTTGCACCTGATTTCCCTTCCCACTGAGAGTGTTGTGAATCTGACATGCTGCCATACATTTGAAACATCATTATGGAGTTCATCTCCCGACCTGCTTCCCTCTCCTCCCCCAGACACTTTTTGAACTGATCTGTTGTCAAGTGTCTTGTCTTATATTTGTCTTGCCTCATCTTAGGGCAAGTAACATGTCTCTCTCCACGCTTCTAAAATGTGTGTGATTTGATCCCACTCTATAAATGTTTTAGAATAACAATAGTACCAAAGGATGCTTGCACATCTCAGCTGTCAGGGAATCAAAGAAGAACATTTTCCACTCTAAATATTAACTGTTAGAGTCTTCTATTTGTATCATAATTGAAAACCATTATCGTAATTGGTTAGTAAAGCCACCAAAGGCACAGGCCTAAAATGGAAATGAATGAAGCAGCTATGGAAATGACATCTTAATAAGAATAATGAAATTCAAACCCCTACTGCAAGTACAGTGTATAATCCATTACATGGAGATTAGATGAGATATAAATACCTGAAGGATGTAAGATGACTGATCTGATATGTCATCTGGTTTTGCAGCCATAAAATGTCAAACAACAGGTATCTGAACACTGCAAATTGCCTAACTACCGCTTTTTCATGGCTTTTTCATGGAGGGTGAGAAAGGAATTTAACAACTTGCACTTTCAGGCAATGCCTTATTCTATTCTGGGTGCAGCATTTTAACTGCGTTTTGGTCTCCTCCTTTTAACCCAGAAAGTCCTGTCAGGGCCTGAATATTTTTTTTAATTCCCTGGATCTGCAACTCAGTGGATGAAGATTCAATTCCCAGTCTACCAATAGTGCTAACCTCTTTATAATTCAGTTGCTTGCTCATGAGATGTAGCAAAAAAGCAAGCCTTTACCATTTATGGGTGGAGGAAACATTTGGTAATCTTCATGACATGCCAAAATACTGTATCAATTCTGGGTACTGTCATATTCAAACTGCTATGAAACCTCAAAGGCACAGAAGAAGGAAGCAATCAAGACTGCATTAAAGAGCATGGGATCTGGGGAAGGGTTGATTCCTCAAATAGGTTGCTAGTCCCAAGATACTCAGCTGAAAAAGCCAGGGTTTTAGTAGACTTTTTAGAATCTCTAAAAATTCCGTGTTTCTCATTGATTTTTAAGTGAAAACAATGAGGATTGACAAGTCTTCTGAATCCCTTCCTATTGAGATAGGGAGAAATCTTCATCCACATGTGAGTTATTCCAGTGGAAATGACCTATGCTGATGTTTGTATCATTCCTATTTTTGTTGTGGCGGTCCAGAACCTCATAAACATGTATAAATCATGGAGACAGCTCAACACAAAGATATGACAGGCATCTGAGAGTTCTAAGGGTGGAAAAAATCAGAGATTGTTTATCTTCCTCTACAAAGCTCATTCACTAGAAAACAAACAACAGAGCAGGAACCCCAGTGTTTAGACACTAGTCAGATATTCCTGATTTCACCCAAATCATCAGAAGCTCCAAAAGTGGGTGGCCCTAAGGGCATTCTGCAGCAAAGTATGTTTCAATTACAGATACTGAATGCTCATAATTGAAGGACACACCACCATCAGTGTAGCAAAGCTAAAGGGACAACAAGAAGGATGATGCTCCTGCTATGCATTTTCTCTAGACAGCTTTTAGCCTGAATCTCTCATGCTGGTGGTTTCTGTAACACACACACCAGCTCTGAACTTTAAGTGCAGGCAGTCATTGAGCAAAGCTGGGGAAAAAAGTCTCAACATAAGCACAGGCTCAAATACAAACATGGTTTCTTTACAGAGGGCACATTTTCATTTTAACCATGCTATATTCTATCTCACCAGATTTTGGTAAATTTCTGTCTTGCCTGGGTTTTGTAACACAGCAGTCAAAGGCTCCTGATTAGAAGGATCTATATAATGGGCACAGCAAAAGACTGGAGGACAGCTAGGATAATTCACTGAACTTGGAGCACCACGTACAAGCAATATCCTTCAGGTACATACAGATTGGGAGTACTTAGCAAAAAGTAATGTCATAATCTGCAATAATCATTAATGGTAAAACCTGAAATCCACAGTCTTACCTCCTTATTCAGTAGTAACTAAACCCTTTGATCTCCAAGACTGTCTCCTCTACTCATAACAACCTCACTAGCAGATTTATAGCCATAAATTAATTATAGGAATGAATTAATTATTTGGAAGGTAAAATCACCAAGTTATACAGGTTGCTTTAAAGACACTTACAGAAAAGAAGATGACTATTTTCTTGAAGAGTTTCTAACTTTACTCCAAGCCCTGGCTGTTGTGCAATATCCTTCCACAATGACTGGAGAAGTGCTTAACATTATAGGAAGGAGCAGTCTACTAAAGTGTGGGCTGCTTTTATGCTGTTCATTTCAGGCTGTCCCCACTTAAGCCATGTGCACTTTATGCAGACTTCATTAATGTCAGAGCCATTACATTTGTTCAGCAGCTAATGGGAAATATTAAGTGTACTGGAATAAATAAGGCTAAGTAGAAGAGGCCTTAATATTTGGCTTTCAGCAAGCTCTCTTGTCAAGCTGTCACTTTTTGCATGTTATTGTCTATACATATTGTAGAGAACAAGCTGCAGGAAGGCTGGAATAGGAAGATACCAGGACACCACTCCAGGGTAGCTACAGGTAACTCCCAGCCCAGCTAGCTGTGTCAGCAGTTGCAAGTGGTCATTTTTAATCTCTCAGTCTGCTGAGTTTAACTATTAAATAGCTTGAAGGCAACTAGCTTGAAAATTGCCACAGCTTGGAAGCCTGTTTTGTGTTCAAGAGATTAAGAAGAAACTGGAAAATTTTGGTTTCTATCCTTGGCTCTATCAACAGGTTATGCTGTGTGATTCCTTAATGGATTTTTTTTCCCCCACAATTACCCACATCACCACATCCTTTCTTCTGTCTTCTCTAGTTAGATCATTGCTACTCAAATCAGATGTTACACCCTCTGCATACTTGAAAGCTTCCTGATGTAGTGGGGATCCTTTCTGGAAAGACAGTCAAGTATTAGAAGGCATGAAATAAGAATATTCCTGATTCTCTGAGTTTTTTAGGCA
The DNA here is from genome assembly GCF_027887145.1 of Ammospiza caudacuta. NCBI lineage: Eukaryota > Metazoa > Chordata > Aves > Passeriformes > Passerellidae > Ammospiza > Ammospiza caudacuta. The sequence goes on along the minus strand of NC_080598.1, from coordinate 46,161,556 downwards.
TAATCTGATTGAGCATCATGCACCAGCTGCAGTCTCAGTAGAGCTACTTGCCACTTCATTCCTGGCTGCTCCAAAATTTGCTTTGCTGCTATACTACCTTCCTACCTAATTAGGATAATCCCAAGGAAGTGAGGCATTGGGAAGAATGAAGACTTCAGAAAATATAATGGCCTTCAGGAGAAAAAGATTCCCTTGTGAATTCAACTTTTTCTGCCTGGTTTAAATGTCACAGCATTTTATTCTTATCCCACTCACCCTGGCTCCTAGCTTTCAAGTTCTGCAAACTCAATGAGCAGCACATGCTGACACACAACAATATTGGGTCAGTTTTTATGTCTTTGAGTCATTCACATGAGTGTTTTTCTACCATTGCTCTGTATGATCCTTCTAAGGTATCAGATTAAAACAGTGGGCTGGCCCCTTAACACGCCCCAACTACCTGACAGAAGAGGCCAGAGAAGATGGCACATCCCCTTAGAATTTCAGTCTCTTGCCTCTGAGTTTAACAGATGATGAAAACAATTAAAACCCAACTTTTTGTTTTGTTGGGTTTTTTTTTTTTTCATTCAGCGTTCTTAGTGCAGATAACCAGACCAGTAATGCAGCTGCTTGGAGTACTTACACACTTATCCCTGTATTTCTACAATTAAGCCAATATAGTTCATACCCAGACACTGTCTGGGCCATTGAGGTCCATTTTGCCTGCAGATTGTTGTCTGCATCAATTCAATGTTACCATGAGCCTGGTACCAGCCTCTCAGTCCCCTGAGACAACCATTTCTGCAAAACTCTACATGCTGGACTGTGCCACTTTTCAATAACATGTCCATGACAGAGGGAACTAATACTGCTTTTAGGTGCTTTGACAACATATTAACAGATGTGGTGTAAGATCTTTCTCCAAGCAGATCCAACCACAAAATTTTTCTTCAGTGTCAGCTGTTTAGTACTAGTGTTACCCACCCTATTTTTCATTTTCTTCAGCTCAGCCATAACAGACTGCTCAATTCCCACTCCAGTTTTATTTAATCTCATCTGAACATAGGGAGAAATTCAGAAACATATACAGACATGCACACAAAAATTCTCACCATTAGCTTTCATAATGGGACTAATAATTTCCTTCTTCTTGTGGAAATGCATTGATAATATCCCTCAACTTAGCTGAACCTGATGTTTAAGCAGGAGTTTGCTTCAAATTGTTTCCTTTGTTTCTGGTCATGTATTTATCTTAAGGATACTCCAATTAAAAATGTTATTCAAATATATTCCTACAGAGGATGTTTGATCAGTAAACTCTTTCCACTTTACTCATAATAATTTGTCTAATTTGCTAATTATCTACATCCAACACATTGATTCTTCATCAATTCAAATTCTGTTGCCATCATAAAACAAATAACCAAACAAAACCCCACCAAACCCATAATGTAGAGTAGAACAGCATGAGATGTTTGATCCCATTTCCCACTTCCTACATGTATTTAATTATGTTCTCAGATAATATTTTTACTTATAGTCTATATCTATTTCTTATATAGCATTCTCCCACTTTTTAATTGTTTGAAGTTTTTTCTGGTGTTTGACCTGAAACACAGACTACAAGTCTCCAGTATTTATTACTGCAGTCTTCCAACAGAAACATTTCATGCTCTTGAGTTCTGGTTTTAACTCAGAAGAGTATTTTCAACTTTCATTTCTTCATCCTTACTAATCTTTGTCTGCACCCTTAAGATCAACAACTCCATCACTATTACTGAAAACCTGCAGCAAAGTATTCTGTCTGTTTTGAGGAGTATCTAAATTACTATCTTAGTCTCATCCTCACTGAAGAATCCTTCAAGTTTTTTTTCTCGTTTTCTATTAATGTTTTAAGAACCTGTTGCTGCCCTGTGCAAGACCTAACTCATCTTGACTCCTCCCATTTCCCGCTTTTCCTACACTTAGCAGATTGTTTTGCTGATTTGTGCTTTACTCCATGTATTTTTAGATATGTTTCACTGGTTTGTTTAAACACACTCCAAATGTACATTTATCCATTTTCTCTTTATTTCTCGTCATCCTGAACTCTTCTCTGTTCCTTGACAAATAATATCCATAATTCAGTACTAAAATACAGAATAGTTGTGCTGATGATCATTTAGGTGTCAATCAGGTCTAAGCCCTCTTTTCCATGCCTGACAATCAGAACCACTACTGCTTACACTACAAAGCCAGATTCTCTAGTCATCTACAAAGATCCCTATTTTGTGTAGACGAAGAGGTTGCCCAAGACTAGCAGAATGGTTTTTGTATTTCTGCAATGAATGTAGCTCAGTGTTTCCTGTGCAGATCTCAAAGATCTCCTCAATGCAGTTCTTGCCATTCAGGCAGACTTTCTATCTTCCATCTTCTTTGCACATTCAGCTATCTGTCACTCTCTTTTGTACTTGTGTTCACCATTTTCTAAAGGCACTCCTGGGATGAAGCGATGTAGTCAAGTTTGTATATCTATAAACTAGACTCAGTCTGAGTTGTGGGCTTTTTGTGCATTTTAGAATGCTTCTTAACCTTTTTTCCCCCTTGAGTTGCTTAAGCAGTAAGAAAACTCAAGACCAGGATCTGTCATCTTTTCAATTATCTACATGAAGAATTTTGTGGATGAGTTACGCAGAGTAATGTCATAGGACTGTTGGAGGGCTAATTCCATTTTTTGCACTCAGGCTGGTCAGTATAACCTTTACAGATACAGCCTTTACTTCTCACAAATTTCTCTTTCAAAGTGGGTATTAATAGGCATTTTAACCTAGAGATAGTCTAGATAATGAAGCTATGTAGTTAATTATGATGAAAGTCCAGCCACTGTGCTTAGGGTAATGCAGTGGGATTTGGTGGTTACTCTGCCTTAAGGAATATTTTATTTTCCATTTAATTTTTAATATTACTTTCAAATCCCCTTCAAAGTTGTTTCTAATAATCTGAAAACTTTTAACTGCAACTGCATGCTTTACCTCTTGGCATTAGACTACAGATACACATCTCCAAGTGCTAAGTCTCTGAACAGGGTTAGAAACTTACACCAGGCTGAGTGTCTTCATTCATCATTGTAAGCCTGTGAATGACAAGCAGTATATCCTTCATGGTAGCAGCTGCAAACAATAATTTCTATTAAGTATAAAACCAATATTCATAATAAAACCCCAGTTTTTGCCAGCCTTTGGAACCATCAAATGCAATTCAGAGTTACTCTTGTTGGGAAATACATCTAGGGCAGGTAGCTCTATTTTGTATTTTGGTGAAGTCTGGTCTCACTGTAACTCTCTGAAACACATGGTTCTACAGATTCACAAGCATTTCTAAAGCTCAGTCAGAGAGTGTAGGTAATTTGTGCAAATTTTTCTTTTTATGTAAGCACCATCTTAACAGCAGGCTCTCTCACACCCCACAAAAAAAAAAAAAAATTGTCAGGGAGAGGTAATTTCTGACTCCAAAATTATCCACAAAAGTCTTTGATTACATGAGGCAACTGGTCCAGAAGCCACTACCTGGGGGCCAGGAACCACCCTGCTTCAAGGAGCTGTGTTTATAAGGCAGATGGAGTGAGGGTATTCATGAGGAGAGAATAAGCAGGGATAACCCTGCCTTTCTGCAGTCAGACAGCACCCTGAGTCCAGCAAGAGTAAAGGGCCTTACACTTACTTTGTTGTTTGTTAAACAATTTCTCTTCTGTTTTGTTTGGTAGGTTAAACTGTCCCGACTCCTGCCCCCAGCTAAAGTCTCTGATTCTCTGTGTGCAGCCTTGTATGTGCCTGACTTGTGAAGTTATTAATCAAAGAATCATAGACACAGAGTAGTTAGGGCTGGAAGGGACCTTGAAGATTATTTAGTTCCAACCCCTGAAATCTGCAGGTTGTTCTTTATAATCATGTGTTTTAAGTGACAGAAGAGTGAATAAAGCAGCTCCTGTGAGCTCCATACCAGGTAGAATATGCCTGGGCATCAGTATGGCCTGGAGCAGTGCCTGAATCTAATCCTGGAAGACATCATCCATTTGGCAAGTTCAATGGCTAAATCCCTTGCTACTGTGATCACTTGAGAGGGCAAAATGATCATACTTTAAAACCTTGTATTAGCTTGTAAGATTACAAAAACACCACCTTTTTGTCCTGTGGGATCCTGTTTCACCATACAAATAAAGAAAATTCTTTCTCCCCTTCATTATAAACTATGGAGCTGAGCTACAACATTTAAAAACAAAAAAAAAAAATATTCAAAAGGGAAAACAAACCCCAGTTCTTCCAGATTTTTCTGCTCTAATACTGAGCTGCAGCTTCAGAGGAACAAATAATCAAGGTCTATATGGAAATTCCTTGGTTTGTAAGCACGTACGCAAGGAGAAAAGTATTTCGAAAACCAAGAATAAAACAAAATGCTGTATTTTGCAGGGAAATCTTCTGAGACTCCCAAATCGTCTTGTGCTTATGCTTTGAGGGGTGCATGTACAAGGCTTCTATCTGCCACCCATGTGTTGAAATGTAATAGGAAATAAAATGAAAAAACCTCATGGGTAATTGATTTAGAATACGTAGGCGATCTGAAGGGGAAATCAGAACCAGAGATATGCCAGGGGAAAAAAAAAAAAAAAAAGAAAGTAAAAAAAAGATGATATTTAAAATGCCAGCCTCCTGTGAGCCCGTCTGCTTCCTCTCACTTATTTTGCAGCTCTGGGTTCCCACGGTGGACTGCTGCTGCCATCTACTGCCACCAGCACTGCCAGAGGCTGAGCTCCTCTCCTGCAGCCGGGTCACCGGAATCGGGGCCAGGGAGGACGGCAGGGCATGAAAGATTTTGAGTCAATCAAGGAAAAACAGTTTCCAAGGGAGAAAGCATAACAGCCAAATTAAAAACTCAAGCACAGATTTTTCCATTAATGATATAATGCAAAAAATGTTTATTTTCTGAGGAGGGAAACCTAAATGGAAAATCTTTTGCTTTTAAAAGGCAAGGGAAAGCTACATCTGGATCCACACTTCTGTCATGTAGTGACCTACACCTATAGTCAAGATCCTAAATGTTATTAGTTTAAGTGACATGGCTGACAGTCTATGTTCAGCTTCACCAGATGATGAAATGACTTGCACAGCAGGAAAGCTAAGGAACGACAGCCTGGGGTTAAGTCCAAGTCTCCTAATTCAGTCACCTCTGTTACTCCTGTTCTAGGAACAGAGGGCTTCAGATGCTGCTAATGGAAATCTTATATCTGACCCTCGCTTAAAATTCACATCAACAAATACTCAGAGAGCAGACAAGCCCCCAGTTATTGCAGGTGTTTCTATATGAAATCTGGAAGGAAAGCATACTCCTCTGTGAAAGACTATGGAAAGAACAGGAAAAAAAAAATTGGCAGGGGACCTACAGCATGTCTGTTGCTATCCAGCAAGAGATATGTTGGATTTCATAACCTCTGAATTTCACATAGTCCATTGCAGATGGCAGCAAAGATCAGACCCAGACCTCCCTGATCTCAGATCATATTTCTTCTCTGTTGGTGTTATATAGCAGCTTTCATTAGCAATACCAATCCACACAGTGGTTGCAGAGATCTGAGAAGTGAAATAAATTAGCCTTTCCCCTTCTCTGTGCAGCTCTTGTGAGACTGTTCTCACTGTTTAAGTCAATTTAGTTTAGTAGTCTCTAACTTGAATTTATTACATTACCTGAAATGCACAGTGGAATAATTTTAAGTTGATTTAGCTAAGCACAGTGATAAAGTCATGTTTTTAATCCTTATACCATTTATCTTTGATAGCTACACTACACAATGTGGGCCCTGTCTGTATGGATTAAAATACAAGCCAGTCTGTAGGGCTGCCATGCATTTCTGCTACGAGTTCATAAGAATGCAATATCTATGCATGTCATTATCTTTATTATACACAAAGTACTAAAAGCTAAGTTACATTAGCAAGGGTGCTGTGCCCCCGCAGTGTGACTGAAGCCAAACCACTGTCCACACTGACACAACATTGAAGTATCCCCAGGAATATACCCTCTCTTCCTTAATCTCCTCTAGGAGCTGATCTACCAACACACCAGACAAGAATGGACTTTGTTGACCTGCCTTGCTCTACACTTCAACAGACAGATTCTCCATAGAGCAGCTCTGTAATGAAATAGGAACTAAAATTCTACAGAAGCCTGCTGGGTAAGAGAGAAGACAAAAACAAAAAACACTGGAAAGCCCTGGGGTTTGTGCTGATATTTTTCTTTCAGGACAGAAGTGCTTCCTCCTAAATCTGTTGGCTGAATATTGCACACTTCATATGGAAGCTGATGTGAGTAGGTGGCCTTCCTTAAGATACTGTCAAAGGGTGATCAAAGAGTAACAATTAATTTGACTGAATGTTTGAAGTCCAGCATAGTTTTTTGATAGTTTTTTTTTCTTTCTTTCTAGTCTTTGTCTCTTGCTCAGGTTTCCCTTTTTTTTTAGATTCTGGATTCAGTGTGTCTCTTCCTCATTTCACAGTGGTCAGAAGCTCCCTCCATCCAAAGCTTCTGGAGGACTAAAGGTCATTACAGCTCTTTTACTCAGTTTTACAGTGTCTCAGGAAGATGTATGGGGAAACATTATTTTCCAACAGTTCATGTTAGCAAGGAGAGTTTTGACCTTTGCCTGACATAAAGCCTAACCCAGTGATAACCCATCTCCATAGATGCTTGTTCCCTCACAGAGCCCACAGAAGTGAGGAGAGAGGGCTGTCTGGCACTGCAGTCTTCTGGCAATTTATCTCTTGGCCACACTAGTGAGCCACAGAGACACTGAAGCCAGATCCAATGCCTGCTTTCAGGATGCAGAATAAATCCAGTAAAAGAGTGATACTGTCCCAAAAGCTGTGCGAGGTAAATTGTTAAGATGGGCAAAGTATCATCATCCCCATTTACAGGTAAGAAAGGAACACAGCTTGGGCCTCTGCCTTTCCTTAATGACACTTTTACTGTATGACAAAAACTACACATGTGCAATTCCAGGAGACTAATATAGATGCTCAATAGTGAGCTAAAATATTATGTGACAGTGAGCCAATAGTCAAAGATTAACGATCTAGCCAATTAAACTTGCCAATAGAATTAGGCAGCTACTTTAAATTATCCCAATCATAAGGATGAGTATTCACTGTTTATATCTGCACAATATGTGTTACAGAGAGCCTTTTGGAGATTTCACTAAATATTCTCCATCACCATGGAAGTATCTGTGTAGTACTCATTTTCTGCACGGTTTAAGTTTTTGGCTTGGCTTGCACCTGAGAGCTGAAGCAAGTCTCCACCACTACACAGGGACAACAAAAAAAGGCAACAAAAAAAAAGCCATAACTTTTTTTCTCCTTTTAGAATCTGGCTCATACAAATGCAGTGATTTGTACTTACATGATGTACACTGTTACCCCATGCACATCCACTAGACCATCACAGCTTTCCTAAAAAATTAAACAAATCAAGGGCCATCCAACACTAAACCTAAAGATCAAATCAGCAGAGAGGGGGTCTTGCAGGTGTTTTTGGAACCATGAATCCAGGAAAAATTAGAGGAATCAAAACACCTTGGTTTTCCTCTTCATGCCATGGTGAATAAAAACATGGACTACAATCAAAGCACTCAGGGCTTCAAAGGAATTCTATTTTTCAGAAGGGATTTTTTTCCGCTATTTTATTTATCAGTTCGTGTTGTTCTGTCACTGCATTTACATAAAACTGTATGCATTTATAAAAGAATGTGTGAAAAAGAAATTGATTAATGGGGATACCACAGATCTACTTCTGCCTCTCCCCTCATATCCAGTTTTGACATTTTCAAGCCATTTCTAATATGATTTGGTTTCAAGAACAATGAATTTATGAATTCATAAATTCAATAAAGGTCACACTCTTATGAGCTGCTAGTGGTTTGATTTTAAGGTGCACTTTCTTGTCATATTCCAACCACCTACAATATTACAATTATGCCTTTCTTTAAAATAGAGGGCTATTCCCAACATATTAATCCTTATTTAATAATATTATTTCTGTTGCTCTTCTACTGTATGATGGGCTCTTCACCGTATCTCATGCTACTGCTGTCTTCAGTGAAGCTCCTGCTGTGTTTCACTCCAGAATTCATTGATAACTACAATGATCCTTTTCCCACATTCTATAAATCATCATTGCTGCCTTTCAGACAGTCAATAAAGACTGCCAAAACTTTGAATGCTGAAAATGAAAGGTGCGCTGCATATTCAAACAAATGTCAAAAATAGACATAAAAACTTCCACTTCCACCCAATAAACTTGGCAGCTTCCTCAGAGCTGCAGATGCCTATCAGCTCTCTGGGATGACTTTAACTCCCTGCAGAAGTGATGGGGCAGTTGTGGAGGGATAGAATGTAAGAAAATAAAGATAGTGCAGAAGGCAGTCTCACACTTGAGGAGTGGCAGCTGCACTAATCACCAAAGATTAGGAACAGGCCTGCCCTTAGTAGGCCACAGCTGTGTCCAATAAGAAGAAGAGCATTATAAAAGGGTGGGTTAGCTGGGTGGGGAGAGAGATGGGATTTATTGGCTGTCCTGTGAAGAAGGGGTTAGTGCTGTGAGGAGATGCCCATGAAAAATCACTGAGAAGGTATGGAACTTTTGCAATAAGATGACAACAGGCAATAACCGATTTTCTTCTCAGCACCTCTCTGAATTTTATTTTGTTCTAGGTTGAGTTTATTAAGGTTATGACCCCATGTAGCAGACATTGAGAAGTTGTCTTATTTGATCAGTGCATCAGACAATAAAAATTCTGAGGAGAGAATACTACCTTAACATGTTTGTCCAATTTAACTTGCATTTGGTGCAACCCTTCTCAAATGGGGCAACCCATGACAGCTCAGGATCAAATCCAGACATCTTTCTCATAAACAAAACAGCCACCATAGTGAAAATAAGGTCTGAGTAAACTTCAGTTCCTTCTTTGTACCACCAGATATCTCTGAAACTTTCAAAAATTTGATCATAAGCTTTAGGATTTATGTTGAAACATTCTTTAAGTGTAGTATTTAAATGTCTATGCTACACTAACACATATTGATGGGAGAACCTCTAATTTCTATCCAAGTATTGTGTGACAGTTTTGTAGCTGAATGTAATATTCAGGAAGCTGAGTGGCTGAGAGTTGAAAACCCTAAAACTAGTTTCATCACAAAACTTTTCAAAATATTTTTCTTTTCCCTGGAGCATGCTGTCCCTCAGATCTTTCTGCTGGCTATGGGAAAAAAGCTACTCTGTGCATGAAGCACTTTAAGTCAGCTTGTAGCATGATAACTTCTAGCACAGCAAATGCCTGTTGAATGTACTATTCACGATCATTAATCTCAGCCTGAGGCTGGGCACTGAAAAATGGGGATAAGAGAAAAGGAAGATGGTGTGGTAGCACCAAATCCTTGACCTTTTCTCATTTTCTTAGATAAAAGAATCTGAGTGGTAAAGAGCAATTCAACCTCATTGGATTCAGCAGTCATCAGGTGGCGGGGATGAGGTTGGTGTTTCAAAGAATATGCAAGACAGACACCTTTGTGAGTACATTGATCACTATTATTTTAGGGTGGCATCATGCAGTGCTAACTCAACTATTTTCATTTCATTTACAATTCTTTTCCTTCCATGTTACTGTACATAAAATAAATCTGATATTTTTGATCTTTTTCCCCTTCCATTATACAGCTTCTAATTAGACAACTGCAGTTTTATCTAGGTGTGAAAACGTCAGCTACATATAAGGAAAACATCAGTATTTTTCTCAAGGAAGTACATGGCTTTACAGCAAGATCTCTACAGGGCACAGAAACCTATCTAAGAGGTATGGTAGAGAAACCTCACATAAATACCTTATTTACAGAATGCAAATAGGATGGATTTCTTAAGGTGCCTGGCAGAGAAACATGAAAATTGTCAAAGCCTTAACCAGATACTTAAAAGTTCTGGTTTTGCCACTGACTGTCACCAGCTGCCCCAAAGTAACTTGGCACACACAAGGCATTTGCCTCAAGCCTAAAGGCTCCTGGTGAAATGCTGAAATGTAAAATTGTCCCAGGCTCTGAGAAGGCTTGCAGAGCATGTCAGAACAGGACATGCAGTACTGAGAACTTGTACTCATTTCCCTGCACCTTAGCCTTCATTTCAAACCATAGTTGTTTGGTTTAGACTTTGAGGAAAATGTTTGAGGAATGTCCCAGAAAAAAATAGTGAAACTGGACAAAACTTCTAATAATTTTGTTCCTAAGATGACTATTCTGTTCTCATATATTGAGAAGCTACTGCCTTCAATGACAACCTGCCATGGTCATTTTCAGGGTGTAATCATTGGTGTGGGAAAAAAATCTCTGCTTTGAATTTCTCAATATATTTCCCTATAAACATTTAGAGATTTTTTTTTTTATAGAAACATTAGGAAAATTGATATTTAGGACAAGCAGAAATATGTGCATCAGAGCACTAAAGAGGAATGCTTTTGCTGCATATGTGTTTTTCCCAAGACACTGTTCAACAGGGCTGTATTCTACACAGGACAGATACAGATCCCTATACCAGCTCTTCACTGGCTCATCCCTCATTTCACACTTGACCAATTTTAATCTCTTTCAATTGCTCCAAATAGTAAGACAGACATTATTTCCAGAAGCTATATTTAGGTGGGTCTCTTGGTTCTTTCCAGTGAAAAGTAAAGCAATTTAAATCATGCTGGGGATCTATACTTGTGTGCTCTCATTTCAGACATGAAAGCCCAGAAGAACAACCTTTGTTTTTTCTTTTTACATGGCTGAAAGTTTATTTGGTTTGAGATCAAAGTTATGATTTGTTTTTTGCTAGTGATTCATAGGTAACTGCAGTACCTGCCAGTTCAGTTGGCATTTGCTCTTCCTCACCTCATCACCACAATAAGCATTCTGCAAAGGAGCTTGATCTTCAAACTGATCTCTGTGAGGCAGCAAGGATTCAGCTCCTTCTGCTGTAGCTGTGTTTGGGCTACAGCAAAAGAGAAGCAACAGCTCTATATTAATCAGCACCTATAACTTGAAGAAACTAACAAAAGCTAAATCAGAAATTTGCTGTTTCGTAGTCACTTTTATGATTATTATATTTAAACTTCATCTATAGTGTTTTGTTCTTTAATGCTAAAAATTACATGAGAAACCTGCTTTTCTGACCTAAAAGGTTTACATAAAAAATGAATGGACAAATTGTAGCTGGTAAAAAAGGCCTGGCAAACAATCAAAACACATTTAAACTAATAATTTATAGCATTAAAATTTGTAGCATTACTGAAGTTTAGTTTCCTAATGCATACATGGATGTGCACGTGCGCTGGCACGAGTGTATATAATGTGCACACAAACATGCGGAGACACAAAGTTGCAACTAGTTTTCCAAACTGTGAGACAAATGCATGGACAGAATCCCCTCGGTCTCCTAACAAAGAGGATCACTTTTGATCTCATGTAAATTCACTCAAGTCAGGGGAAATTACACTGGAGAGAGGTTTGACCCAGAATGTCAACACTTTTGAGCAAGTACAGATTTATTTATTATGCAATTATTCAAACAGAGGGACTTGCTTTCTCTTTTAAGAGAATGTGTCACGCAGTTTGATGTGTGCTACTCCTTTTTCAGAAACTGCTTTCTCAGTTCAGGCTAAGGCAGAACAAGCAGAGTCAGGGACTTGCCTATTTGATTTGCCTGTCTTTGCAGTAGGAATATAAAGTTTGCAAGTCAGCCACAATAAGATAAGTTGCATGTCCTAGGACAGTGGAGAAGATGGGATTCCTCCTGCCTGGGTAAATAAAGATTGAGATGAATTTTGATACATCTTCTTTGCACCTGTTTCCCTTTTTTTGCTAGAGCTCATCCCTCCCTTTTCCTTCCCTTGGCAATATTTCAGTTTGTTTGGCTACCAGCAGCACATCTTCCCTCTAATGCATATCTAAAGCTCAGTAAAATAGGATCAAGGAGTCCTTTCTGGCACCAAGGCAAATAGTCCAGGCTGACTTGTGTGCCTTTGATTTAGAGCTGCCTTCCCTCAAAACATATTGGCCATACACATGCTCCATAGTACTTTCCCTAGATTCCTCCTTCAGCTGTACATGATTTCTCTATGGTTCCACAGCTTAATTATAATTGGTTTGTGCACTCCTTCCTGTTGGGAGCCAAAGACCAAACAGACACTTACATAGTGGAGATGGCTAGGTAGAAGAAATGCTTTAGTGTCTTCTTTGGCCCTCATTTATTTAACACCATGCACATACTGATTTTGACTATTTCACATTCCTACAATCTCAAGTAGCTTTCTGGAACAGATTCGCTAGATGTTCCTGTACTTTCTTGTGCCCCAGCTGGCAGCACAGCTGCCCCTAGCCAGCAGTTACTGTAATTCTACAACTGGACTTCCTCTGCTTAAATATAGAATTAATTCTGAGGAAAACCACTATCAGTGCCTCTCTTTCTTCTTTCACTCTGAGTTTGTTACCTTGTTTATTTACCTAAATCCAAGCCTGCCCCACTTAATCCTAGACATTCAACCAAATTTGCAAATGATCCTCAGCTGCCCCTGTGTTTAAAGAAAAGAGGTGGGGAGATTCCTTTAAGTAAAGTCATCTCAGAACTGCACTATTTATGGCAGATGTCCGTATTTTTCTTCTAATAATATGGATGCCCAAAACAATCTTATTTGTGCATAGTACTTGATGAATAAAACTCAGACAAAAGGCAGCCCCTAGCTGAAATAAACACCTTGTCTCCCAATGCAGGTAGATATTCAGTGATTTTGGATCTCTCCATCAGCAAATCCTTTCTCCAGGACTGAAATCCAAACCCTATATAAAGTGCCAAATCGAACTCTTCCTACATCTCTTGGCAGGCACAGCCTCAAGATGCCCGTCATCACTCAGCATATTTATCACTCAACTTACACATCAGACACTTAGAGGTAAGCATTGGTGCCAAAATCTCAAGAAGCTGGAAACAAATGTGACTTCAGAGATCAAACACTCAGTGGGACCAAATCCCTCTGTAAGAGCGCTGTGCCTTGGTAGATACATCTCTTGTTTACTGTCTTTCAAAGAATAGAGTTATTTAACAATGAGCAAAATGCAGGCTTACAGACACATCAACAAGAGACTCACTGTCTTGATACCTCATGGGACTGTATTGTGCCTCTCATGCAGAGTGACTAGGCAAAGTGCATGCTCTTTAGACTATGGTAATTTCCACTATAAAGAGCAGGTAAGAGCATTCCCCACAAATTAAATGATGGAGACAGTAGCTGAAGTCCTGAGGGTAACAATGCTGAGTTTCTTATCAGGACTTAATAAAACACAGCACAAGATAGTCTCTAGGGAATTCTAATACAATCTTCACCCAAAAAAATTTTGTTGGTTTGGAGTTTAATCAGTATCTTGGAAATTACATGCAAATTTACAAACTACTAAATTCATAATTAGTGTAAGTGTTACGAAACTATTTCTGTCCCTTGTAAACTGAAAAACATGACTTACAAAGAATACAATCAGTGTACCAGCAGATGTAGGGATACTTCTGATTGTGCCTGCCCATGTTCCAAAAAGGGCTTTTATCTTTACGTGATAAAAATCTTAAATAGCAGTAACGCCTCATCCTCCAGCTCAGGGACAGTACGGTGTCAATCACGAGATGAGGTTAGAGAGAAATTGCTTACAGAAGCATTGGGATGAACAGATTTATTCTCCAGTAGTGCCTCTGGAATATATATCACAGAAATTATTGGTCTACATTGTCAGTTCAAACCTTCCAACACAGTACTTACATAGACCTTTAAACTGCCTGGGACACAGAGTAACCTGACCACAGCAACACATAGCAACCACTGTGGTCACCAATAAAGCAAACACAAAGAAAACAAATAAGTTTTTTTAAAAAGTTATCATTGCATAGGGACTGGATTGATACAGTGGCAATCCTTAAATGCACTGTCCATATTGAGTACTTTACCTGTGATTCCTGAGCATTTCTGTGTACCAGTCTTCTAAAAGGAGACAAAACTGCCTCCCTACCTGTGATTCCTGAGCATTTCTGTGTACCAGTCTTCTAAAAGGAGACAAAACTGCCTCCCTCCCTCCAATACGTAGATACTCTCAAAGATCAAATTCATTTAAAAAGCAGCCCATAATTAAGATTTTTTAAAGTTAGATTTTGTATTATTAAAGCATAATGGGGTCCCCTAGGTTCCAATTAGGAAGCTGATTAAAAAATCTTCGAGTTTAAGAAGCTGCAGGTAGGGAGTTCTGCTCTCAGCTGCCTTGAATTAGCATATTGATGGCACCACAGCCCTGGCTGGAAGGAAAGGCAGAGACCCTGCAGACATTTTGCCAGGCCAGCACAGTGCTTTGTGAGCACTCCTGCCTCAGTCCCAGGAAAAAATTACTTACACAGCCAGGCCTGACCAGCAACAAAAAAGTTATAGCAAGAGAAATGTACTGGGCAAAGTATTTGCTGGTAGTGGTACTTCAGGGAAAAGGTACTGTGATTGGAGCAACATGAAAAAGAACAAATTGTAACCCAAAACAAAACCTATGAGGTTTCTGGCTTGGATTTGGAAGGACATTACTCTGTGACCTTGATCCATAACAGAGCTGCAGCTTCAGTTTCAGCATACAGCAAAATTCTGGCACAAACCCAGAAATTTGTTTTAGAAAGGCCCCTGAAATCTGGGTTAACTTTCATCCTCTTGAAAATTTAAGACAATTAGACACACTTGTTTCAAACTGAAACTCACAAAAAGTGAGTTTAGCAGGATATTTAATTTTTCATTCTGAGCTCTTAAACATTAAGCTGATGCTGGTAGAGTGCTTATACACAGTTTCATCCTAGAAGTCAGTTCCCAGAGCACTCAGGCACTTACTGAGCCCTACAGAGCTTTGTGAGCGCTGTGAAGCCCACCACAGGGAGCAGGGGGAATTTCCTACCACAGGTGTCCAGCCTGCTGCTCTACCTGCCCCTTCCTGATCTAACCAAGGCTCTTCAAGCAGAAGCAAAGGAGAAACCTACAAGGCACTGTAATAGCAGCTATTAAGGAAGTTGCTTAAACAAGGTGCTCAGGAGACACAGTACAAAGTTCAGTCTTGGTGAGATAATGGAATGGAAAGCACAAGGAAGGAAGGTCTGAAGTCTGTCAGAAGAGCACAGAACTGATAAACTGGTGAAACTTATCAAAGCTTACACACTGATGACTATTACATGAGAAGAGGATGAAAGTGACTCATGCTTTGGTGGAAATGGGGTTTTTTATGTTAAGAATATCACTTTTGCTTCAGGCAGTTCATTTGGCAGGAGACACTGGAGGGTTTGCACATCATCAAGGATTACTCTGGTGGATAAGGTTTAAGCAAGTACAAAATTGTTCCAAGATGTCTGATGACTGAGGTGAAGGGAAAATAATTGGGATTATGGGGTTTATCTTGCTTCATTGTTAATAAAAAAAAATAATAGCACTGAAGGACTACCTTGGCATTTTCTTTATCCTGGATAATGTTGCAGTCTTTAGGCTCACGAACACAGTGCACTGCAGAAATGTGCCCAAATGCAGAGGGAATCTACCTTGGTTCTGGTTCAAGGACTTCCTGTTCTCTGTAGCTTCTCAGGTTAAAAAAGCTCACTTTGACCTGTACAGTTTTCTTGCAAAGAAGTTTTTTCAGATTTTAAAATGGCTCTTCTCCCAAAAAGAATGTGTGAAGCAAAGGAATAAAAATGCAAAGCCAAGATAGGCATGATTATAGCTCCCATGGCACCTGTAACTCAGATGTCTCCAGCACATGAAGTACTTTATAATATTGAATTTGCTGCTGAACTTGGGCCTTCACTGCATTGTATGTACGGTATGTTCTAATGGGTTTGACCAGTCAGCTTATAGCTTGTTAAATACTATGAGTCAGCTTTCCATCTGTTTCCTTTCTGTTAGTCTCTTGACTGTATTCTCATCTCCATCACAATTTCTGTCATCGGTCCTAGACTAGATCCCCCTTTAATTCCTCCCGTGAGGAACTAACTAAAATCCACAGCTAAGGCAGTACTTCTCATCTGCTGCTTCTTTTGAGAAATGTTCTTCCCATTTCCTAGAGTAGGTCATGCCTGAGCTGAGAAATTGTTGTAGTGTGTTCATTAAGTTCATTTAATTCCTCCCCCATTTTATGTATCTGCTCCCCCCCATGTTGTGTAAAATGGTTCTGCCCTGCTCAGTTTTCCCGCCACAGCCCTGCCAGTTCTATTGTCAATCTGTTAGGTTATATAATTCCTCCTCCCCTTTTTCCCTTATATGTATGCTTTTTCTCCTCCCTGGGCCAAGTCAATCACCCCCCACTCCACCTAGTGTTCCAGAAGCTTCTCCACTTTGGGGGTTGTGGTTGGCTGTGGTCCCGGGGCCCCTCCCATACCTGGTACCTATTGGGCTCTCCACTATGTCATTTGTGTTAAGTTCATCCCCTCTTCTCCCCCTATTGGTCTTCTGTAAACCCCTCCCTGGTCCACTCCTTCCCTTTATAACCCCTAAGCACCCTTTGTTCTTGGTTATTCGCTGGGACATCGTGGGCTTTCCAATAAACCAAGTTCAGCCCACCAGCGAGTGTCCAGCTCTTTTCTTCTCGTCGTTTAGCAGCGATCCAGTCCGCAGCCAGCACAGCACGAGGCCTTACGACGCCGAGGGGCGCTGGCAGGTTATGCAGCTGGGTGTCGGCCTTAACCTCAGCTAGCCGGACTCTGACCTTCTCTGCTCTAGAAGGCCAAATACACGCCGCTGCAAGAAATGACATTGTGTCTTTGTGAAACACTTTGCTAAGCTGGTATGACTACTAAATACCACACTGCAAGTGTGGGCTGAAACAAAGCCACATTCTGGTGAATGCTGCTTATGAATCCTGAGGTTTGTAGATGCATTTTCAAAACTGTTCAGAGACTACCTAAGTTTTCTTCACATGAACACTTTCTTTGGAAATGCCACCTGAAAATGTCAAGTGATGCCAACAGCTTCAGTCCAGACTCTGAAAGTTTCCGTATGTGTGAATTGCCTTTCATGCACAGAAGGGAAATGAGTGCATGAGTTCTTGTTTCACATCCTGTCATGCAAGGGCACCCAGAGACCTCATGCCTTGTACCTTTGAGCATTAGATTTAAATGGAAAAAAAGAGACATAGTGTTGCCTGTTACGCTGCAGACAGCCAAAGTAATACAAAAGACCTTTCACATAGCACTGAATATTTAGGAAAAGCCCATTTAAGGAAAAGCAATTCTTTGTGAAAATCCCTGGAGTGTTCCTCACTTCTATAATTGGATGTATGTTCTGAAGAAGATGTACTGAAAAAACAGTCATCCTCGTCGGACAAAAAGTTAGTCTAACTCAGTATTATGTCCCTGGGCATCCTGTAAATGCAAAGGGAAAAGTATAAAACCAGGCAAGCACATAAAGATACTTTTCTAAATACTCCCTCATGATTCAGATATTTGTAGCTTTGAAACTGTGCCTTTAAAATACACAATCCATCCCTCAAGAGGAACTCAGGTCATGAAAGGAGAATAAAATGAAAGCTAAGAGTGGATGCACAGATTGCCACAGCAACAGCAGTTGAACTCTTGAATCTATGCACAGGGCAGTTTCTGTTTTGAGGTAGGAAAAGACATGCTCTGATGCTAACCTTGTAGAGACCCTCATGGTTAGGTAGGCCAACAGCAGCTCTTCACTATTTTCTTTAGACTTATGAATTCACCTAAATACATAAATTTTTTATTTTATAGAGGAACCACTAAAGTGAGGCAGCAAATAGTTTTCTCTAATGTGGTACATTCACCTATAGATTATTATTTTGAATAAAATGCATTCATGTCTTAAGTGTAGTTAGTGTGGACTAAGATTCTACTGACTTCTTAGAATGCCAGCTGCCACTGAAGCTGTTTAAAAAAACAAGAAAGAAATTTCAGAAAACTGTATTACAATATATTTGCATTTATAATGCAAATCAAGTAGTCATCCTAAAAATTTTAGTGGATATGTATATAATTGGGAATTGACAAAACAAAATCATGACTTGACAGTCTTTGCTGTCAGTTCTTTTAAGTTTCATATATCACAAGAATTCAGGTACAATAACCGTTTTCTTTAATTATTTGGAAAGCCAAGGAATACACACCATTATGCAGTCAATAAGGATGTAAAACAATGCCTTTTTATTTTAGCTGTGATGTGCAAGATCCAGAATGGAAAACACATACAGGTTAATCAGGAAGAAGCAGAAGAAGAAATCAGAGAGTTTATTCAATCAGCTCTTTACAGTTGCTTGAAAACAGTTCTGCAAAACAATCCTGAGAATGAGTAGCTGATACTTTTCTCTTTTTCATCCCTCAATTTTCTGTTTTATTTATCATAATTAGACTGTAATATCTGGAGTGCAATATGGCATATCTAGTGGCAGCTGGATTATCAAAGAATTAGGACTCCAATTAGTGATGTTTATGGACACTGGAACAAGTGCTTTGCAGAAATCTTGTCTATTCTAACTCTGCTTTTATAACAGTAAATAATGTTACCACCATGGGCTATTATTACTAATTTGTCATTTTACAGCTGATAGTGCTTCTAAAATCACTTGAGAGGGCACACAGACATCCACAACCACTGTAGCACTGTGCCAGGACACTGACCCACAGGATGTACTTCCCACATCCTGCTACACTCCTGTAGTGCACCAGACACCCTACAGGCAGGTCTGCAAACCTAACTGGAAGCAAAAATCAGTGTAATGTCCTTTCAATGTTCTATTCAGGGTAAAATGATTGAAAATACTGGAAGCTGAAGAACTGTATTAACAGAGAGAATTTTCTTGCACTGATTTCTTAAAGAGCCTTACAGTATGTCCTCTGTGGGCCTGTGAAATGTGTGAGGAGAGCTCCAGAAAAGGCAGTCACTCCACCTGAAAGAGAAAGCAGAGGAGGAAAATACACACCTTTCTTGGAGGTGTGTATGTATTCATTCAATATTGCAGTTTATTTCCTTTGCTTAAGCACTGTTTATCTTGCAAGACTACTCTGGAGAGGAGCAAACAGCTCTGGCTGCAGCTTATATTTTAACTAGGTTTCTTAAGACTAAGTCCAGAGAAACAGAGTGAGAGTATTAATGCGACTCAGCTAGAAAGCTCTGGTGTCTTTGTCTCAGTGCAGATGTGCCCCCACTACATGGAAACACAGAAAGAGAAGCCAGAGAACAAAAATCTTACTGTTTTATTTGTTTTTTCCTTACAACCTGTCTTTTACCAGATACATTACATACCATGTCATACATCGTTTTCTCAAAAACTATAAATTCCTAATTCTGG
Source organism: Ammospiza caudacuta (assembly GCF_027887145.1). Lineage (NCBI taxonomy): Eukaryota > Metazoa > Chordata > Aves > Passeriformes > Passerellidae > Ammospiza > Ammospiza caudacuta. Next base: position 46,142,171 of record NC_080598.1, on the reverse strand, counting down.
GGAGTAGGAACTACATTTTGGTTCTGTGTTTGCTCCTAATACAATGGAGTAATTAGTACTCTGCACTTCAAAACAGTCTATTTGTTCCTCAGGCCACTGTTTCAAGCTGCTCTAACTTCATTTTGCCAGCCAGTTCTGTTGATGTCTGTAGTCTGCTTAATATGCATATTTGCTCTGAGCCAAATCACCTGATATGGGAAGAATCTCATCCCTGCCCAGATGCAATGAATTGTCTGTTACTGTCAATTTATTCAAAATTTTGCAATGGCAGCACCACTGCAAGCAGCCTGTTCTATTAGTTCCCAATTTATATTAATTCCATATGCTGCTGTGTATTAATACCTCTCATCTCTCTTGCCTTTAGAAATAAAAAATATGATTTATCAGCAGCCTCTTTATACTGCCAGTATATAATTGCACATGGGCTAATTGTTAAAGTTCTGAGGGAGCTACACTAAGGGATCAATCCCTTTATTGCTGCAGTAATGAGATTTTAATGGCTGGCTGGCTAGACCTTCTGGCCTTCTCAGGGAGGCAAGCCTTAGCCATACCCTCTCTTTCTGCCCATTAATCATCAGTCTCCCATAATAGTACAACATGCACTATTGCAAACACGGAGCAAAAACCAAGACTCATTGCATCTTATTATCTCCATCAATACATACCTATAACAAAACTGCAGATAATTTCCTTACATTGTTAGAAAAGAAGCCCTGGATGGCTCATGGCCATGGTAAAGATACATCAGGTTTATCATATTTAGGTCAGTGTTTCCCATCCTGGCCCGTGTAATGCTGACCTGTAGTTATTAACAACTGATGACGTGTTTAAAACCTCACGCTCTGGGGAAGCCACCTCACATCACTGACAGCTGTAACTCATAGCTGGTCACTGGAGAGCAATAGCATTTCTGTTTTTGTACAAAAAGCAGAAAAGGCCTTGGCTGTGTGTAAGCCCTGCTCAGCAATAACAAAAACATCTTTCTATTATCAACATTGTGTTCAGCATAAATCCAAAACACAATCCCATATCAGCCACTGTGAAGAAAATTGACTCTACTTAGCCAAAACTAGCGCTGCACCTTGTCTCAGTTCCTGACAGCAGGACAGTGGAAGAGATACACAGACTTCCAAGTGATGGATTTATGGATCCAGTCAAATGGAAAGTGATCAAGTAAGCAGCTTTTCGCCAGTGTCTGGGTAGGGTGGTGGACATGCACCACTGCCAAAGAGCCATGCTGCACAGCTGTATGTTGTGTACCAAGGAAAGGGTTCTGTACAGTGCAACCAGCAGGCTAACAGCATCTATTTGAGCCTGCTCACTCACTTCTTCATTGACTATGAGGTGAGGAGTCTGTGATTCAGATTCTTTTTGGGCAACATATTTTTTTATCCATTTGAAGGAACCGCACACTATCTTGCAGGCAATAGCAGCACTGGATTGATGGGAGTCACACACAATTCTTTTATGCTCTGTCATAAAAAACACAGGCCAGACTAAATACCACTAAGCTTACTGTACACAGAGTAAATTACACCAACACCTCCTGTGTCACATATTGTTTCTACCAAACTGTAAAGATTTGGAAGACAGTAACTGATGAGTATAGTGTGTTTGAGGGCCTGGTGTTGAGGGAAGGAAACAGCAATGTGGCTGTTCAACAAGCAGAAGTAACATCTTATTTCCTTGCAGTTACTTCATCACCTTTCACATAACACACGTAACATAGAATCATAGAATGGTTTGGAATGGAAGGGGCCTTAAAGATCATCTGGTTCCAACCCTCCTGCTATGGGCAGACACCTTTCACTAGGCAGCTTGCTTAAAGACCAACCAATGTGGCCTTAAACACTTCCAGGGATGAGGACATCCACAACTTCTCTGGGCAACCTGTGCCAGTGCCTCACCACAGTGAAGAATTTCTCCCTGATATCTAGTCTAAACCTACTCAGTTTTAGTTTCAAGCCATTCACCCTTATCTTATATTACATGTCCTTGTAAAGATTACTTCTCCAGCTTTCTTGTAAGCTCCCTTTAGGCACTGAAATGCCTTCTCTTCAGCTGTCATGTACCTATCCTTCAAAGAGGAGAACACAAAAAATATTTACAGTCTATTTTTACAGAATAAAATCTCTTCTTTGAATGCAAAGACTATTCTAAATACTACGGAGTAAGAAAGAATCTGGAAACAACACAGTGATTACAAAAATGAAATGAGTCCTCATTAGAAAAGTTTAGAGAAGCTAAAACTGCAGTTAAATTTCCTGTCTTATGTGCTCAAATTGACTTCTTGGTGCTTCCTCGGCACATTTGCTCTTGCCTCCAACACCCATCCCTCATCATCCTCCCCACTCACAAATTCTAAACAGTTACAAAACAGCCAAGTAACTAGCACAGGAGAAGGCAGAGGGCAGTTGTGAGAACCTTTTTGAGTATCTCATGCTGTGTATCTCTCACTGCCCATGTAGCCATACACAGATATTCTCATACCAATCCCTGGCACTCCTCCTCAGACAGGGAAGGATGCAAGGAAATCTGCCTGAAGCCACTCAAGAAAGGTAAAGGCAAGGTGTTGTCAGAGAGTGAAGGCACAGTCTTCTGGGTTCAGTGTCTCTATTTTTGATGTAAAAGTACAAAGGCAACCCTTTGCACCCTAAGAAGATATAGGACCTTTGTGATCTACCTCTTCATGAAACAAAGACAGCAAAAGATAGTTCTGAAATATTTACTTCTAGTTTGTTTTAGTTTGTTCATCCAGAGTTTAAATTTCTTTAGTAATGGACAAAATGTTTTTCTTTAGTTTTTGTATGTGAAGAAAAGGACATGATAGAGACAGAAAAGCAGGAAGATGCAGTGCCTAATTTTGTTTTAATTTGCTGACCTGAGCAGCACTTCTGCCAGTGTTACTGGTTTGAACACCAGACTCCAGCTTTAGTGGTGTTATGCTCTTTACCTATGGCAGTCATCTGCTGGCTTTCCTGACAAATGGCCACAGTGCCTGAATCAGACTCTGGACTCACTGCTGTTGTAATCAAAAGTAATTTTATCCAGACAATCCATGGCCTGTGTGCCTGTGCACAGTTAGTCTGGGATGTCTGGAGCACGTAGGTGGAGTACACAGATGAGAGCTTCTACACATATGCTGATTTTCCCAGTGGAAATATTGACAATATTAAGGACATGGAATCTGAAAAATATATCTTCAACTTTTACACAGATTATATGCTTGGGCCATTGTGCTTTCCTTTGCACTTCTGGAAGAAGGCACACCCATGATCACCTCAACACTGAACCAGCTGTTCCCTGGGGTTTTTAAAAAGACACACAGAAATTCAGAGGTTCCACTGAGGGGGACAGAGGGTTGAATTCATAGTAATTTTTCTTATTATCCAATCACAAATTATAAAACCATGGATATTTATTTTAATAAAAACACAAGACTTAGGCACTGTGGGAAACAAAATAGGCAAACAATTTTTTTTTGCTCTAATTTTTCCCCTTATCATTCAATGCAGAAGAACTGGCAAAACGCAATTTTTTTTCTTTTTGTACTTTGAAGGATAAGTAGTACGAAAAATCTTTTTGCAAGGACAAATCAATTGGATATTTTAAGATAGATACTGACACAAACATATGAAAGATTACTTCATTAAAAAAATTATTCTGTTCTTATTTACATGCTTTCTTAATCTGCATGGAGTTTATCTCTTGATTTCCCATCTTCTATCACGGGATTAGCCTAGAATCCACCATGCTCCACCACCCTGACTAATGGGACAAATTGACAGTAAGCCACTGCTAATGAACCAGGTTTTAGAAATGAACACAAAGTTAACCAAATCAGAATTATCCATGACCAAATTCTGTAACATATTCTACCCTTGTCATTTGCTCCAGTGGAAAAAGCACAGAAAATGAAAACTACACCAGATGGGAACTGATGTACAATGTTTTGAATTATTATTGCTAGCAACAGCATAACAAAGAATTGTGCTCCTACTTTCTAATTTGTTGGCATTTTCTGACCAGTTTGTCTGAAGCTAAGCAACTCAAAGAAGGGCAGCATCCAATCACAGCCCTGTCATCTAGAGGGCAATCTGTCTTTGCCTGCCAGCCATATAAATGCATGGCTGGAACACCTATTTAGTGAGTCAGCCACGGTCCATTAAGGAGCCAGAGCCTGAAATGGGAAGAAGAGCAATGCAAGCCCCTGCCAGCCCTGAGCTATGGAGAGCAGATCCAGTCTAAAGGCTAAACACATTGTTAGTGGAAGCTGAGGGTTGAATAAACAAGTCCTGTTCTATCAGACTTTGCTTCTTAAGCCTGCTACTTATTGTGTAGTAAATTGGAAGTCATCAGGATTAACAAGCTTTCTGAGTCAGAAGATGGAATAGCTGGACACCAAGTGTAAAATGCAGCAGTTTAGAAAGCAACATCCAAGCCCTCATCTGACCAGGTAAATTAAAAAGTCATACTTGCTTTCAGAGCACTCACTACACATCACTTGAGGACAACAATGCCCCCACCCCAATTTCAAATACATAGAGGTGCATCTTAAAACAATTAGCAATTAATAGAGTTGGCATGCACTGAAGCAGCAGAAAAATTAGTGCCATCAATCATCTTTCAATATCCACTGCAATATCATACAGAAATCTCATCTATGTATTGCGATGCAGCACAGAAACTGAACTGTTAGTATTGTTATTAACTTAAATAAAACTCAATCTACAGGATTTCAAACCTCCTTTGAAATGCAGTTTATTAAATGCATCTCCCATTAAGCCACTTTCATTATTTAAATAACATCATGCAATAAAAATATTGTAAGATTAAACTTGCCATCTAAGTGATTTATTTGTAAGTCGCAAGGAAAATGGACTCATATCACTTCCAAGCACAGATTAAAATATTGTTGTACTCTCTATTTGAGAGGAGCTTGATCCTTATATATAGGGCATACATTTCAACTTAGGAACATTATGTGGAAGATTCCCTGTGTTAGCACAGATTCTTGTGTCATGCATAGGCACAGGGAAACAGTACCCATTGAAGAGGAGTACCTGGCACAGGTAGTACAAACTCCTCATCATCCCAAGTGCACGTAACTGGCGCATGTTACAGGTCAGAAAGAAGATGTACTGACAGTATTAGGCTCAGGCCTGGAGATTATGCACATGGAATAATTTTTTTCTCCTTTCTAATGGAGAAATCAAAGGAAAGTAGTGGGCTGCAGGATGCAGAAGAAGCAGCAGTTTTCTTCTCAGTTAAGCTACTGAAGTCACTGTCACAAAACATGGCAGATACTATGTATTTACAAGGCAATTAATTGGACTCAATCCCAGAATAAATATCTATCATGATTTAATAAATACAAAGATACTACTTCCAGATGATGGGGATCTTGATCCAAATATTGCTGGATGCTGGAGAGTGCACTGGGGAGTTTTTACTGCATCTGGGTTAACTCAGTTCTTATCATCATCCCAGGCACCCAGATCTTACTAGTACTGGAATTTTACATTCTTATTCAAGCACTAAAGGTATTCAAGACACCATGTAAAAACTCCAGTTACTTTAAAAAAAATGCTGGGCATTTATACTCACTAACGCTATGGGAGACAAAACTGTGTTTACTTCAACCTCTAAATTTCACTGCCAAATTAATTTTATTCTGTGTCTCAGGCTCACCTCCATCTCATCTGCAGAGACGTCCACTGTTACTTACAGATTATCATATTAATTGGTGTATAACCTGTTGGTGTTTATCACAGCACTAAATCCAAGACAAGTAATTACAAAGTTCACAGTCTCTCCCACTCAGAGAAGTGGGTCAGTTTTCAGTTCTCCAACTTGCTTTCAGGCTTTCTTCCGAATCAGACCAGATTAAATTGATTTCCACTTTGCTCACTTGCAAATATACAATTCATAAGTAATAGAAATACAACTGCATTAAGAACATCTGTTACTGAAATACATGGATGATTGACAGAAAGTAAATTCTGTGGCTAGAGAACACAAGGCCACTATGATAAATTAATTTACCTTTTAAGAACTCTTGTGAAAGGTTCTACTGTTTTAGATGGGTAACTGTATCACAGAGTGCTTGAAGAACAAACTTCCACCTATTTCTCTATGAGGTCTTCCCTTTTTATTTTAAAATGCGCAGCCCTGTTTCACCCTCTCTGGTAGAGAAGCCTTTTGCTATAACCCTTTGGAGCAGTATGTATCATCTAAGGTCTGATCCAGTCATGGACTCCTTTAAAGATAGATAGATAGAGCTTGGCAGTTCAGCAGAGTAGGCTGGCGAGAAGTAGAAACACCACTATTCATGTCAAAGAGCAAGTTTAAACCAATTTTTGCTTAATCTAGCAGAAATCTTCCGTGTTGGGGAAGGGACTACCAGTGCCACCATGTTTGGTCGTGCCTTAGTTCATTAATAAGGCACAGAATTATACACAGGAAGGCTAGAACTGCACATGCAGATTATCTTGCTTTTCTCACAAATACTGAATTTATGACCAAAAAGATAGAAAACCATAGTATCTCTCAACAGTATCAAGGGAGTCTCCATGGAAAATACAAACTATGTCTGTATAATTACGAACATGTAACATATTTTCTCTTTACACTTCATTCAGAAGGAAAAAATCCATTTTAGCTGAATGACTGGATTTTACAACTGGACTCTAGAAGAGCTGCTTAAAAAGGAAAGTCATTAATCTATTTTCAAACCAGTAGTAACAATAAACTCTTAATGAGTGCTTGTCATAAGAAAAGATAGATGTAATCTGTTTTAAACTAAGGTGATTTCTGTACCTACTCCAGCATGAGGCCCCTGTGCAACATCAGCGCTGCATCAACAGCCTGAGGAAAGGTTTGCTGGTGACCTGCAGCAAGGGCACAGATCAATGGCAGATTTCAGAGCTCACTTGGAGGTGGCATCACCTCCCATTTTGCTTTGCCCGTGCACTTCATCAAAAGGCTGCAATGAGGAAGTGCTCACTCACAGTCTGTAAAGGGAACTGTCATTTTCCAGACAAGACCAGGCAGCATTTCACAGACCCAAAGGGTTTGCCCATTGTACTGCACTGCAATGCACCCACTGAGAAGGGCTTTTGGGAACAAGAGGAGACTGTAGCCACATGTGACCAAACCCTATGTGGGCTGATTCTGGGAGAGGCCAAGCTCTGAGTGCCACTTCTTGCATTGCCTATGGTGACAGACAGATGGACAGAGGGCATTTGACCTTAACAGATAATGCAGATAAAAACAGAAAAAGGAAACTAACTGAAAGACTGAGTCAGGCAGAATTGAAGCCTTGTTTCCACACACCCATGAATGTTCCCCCTGGCCTGACATGATTCATGGCTGGATCTAAGATGTTTGATGCTGCTTTGATACATGCAGTTAGCACAGGGCAGCCTAATACCAGTGCTGCCTGGAAAAGAACTGCTAAATGGTTTGATTAACAACTTTTAACAACCACATTTCTAATTTCCTCATTTCACTAGTGTTTATTTTATTCTATTCCTTTTTCATTCTCTTGTCAGGCAAATATAAGTAGGAGAGTTCTAATTATCTAAGGATATTGCTTTATAAAAACTTTGCTAATGACTTACTCTTGCTTATAAACCCTAGGGCATCAGCTTCTCATGTGTCAACAGCTTCCTGTGAAGTCTCATAATTTTGTCTGTAAACTTTGATTCATTCTAGAAAATTACCTCATCACTTCATATGAGAACTTTGATAAATACTTGAAAATTAATGACTGACTCATATAGCTTAATGTATCAAAAGAAGGGCACTCAGAACTAGCTGAAGAGTTCCATTCATTTAGGGATTTGTATGTGTATTTTTTAAGAAAAGGCCACACAACTTAATCACGTGGAAATCTTTCTAGTTAAAAATTTAAATGGATCTTGTTTTGACAGTTCAGCTCTTAGACTCAGCTGCCCTTAGGTCTCTTAGCTTTATGGCAGACTTTTTCAAAATGGGTCAAAGAAATGCAATAAAACTGACTGCTAGTTGCTCTGTCCAAAGCATCATCAGCATGGCTTTGTGGATCACAGAAGTTGACCTGGCTTGAATTACATCCTTTGGTTGCATTTTTCCCACCATCTCCTCTTATTTTATGACTTAAATCCTTATTCCTAAGAGGTATTTTACTTTGCTATAATTGTCCTAAATGGTTCTACTTTAACTCTGCATCTTACATTGGAGCAAGAAAAGCTTTGCCAAAGATGAGAAGGTGCTTTTGCAGGCAACAGCTGTGCCTGTGAAAGTTTCTCTGAAGTCCTATGAAAGGGACTCAACCAAAATGATTAAAGAATCTAAAATATTGGAAAAGATATTCTATTTCTCAGAAGTAGATAACTTATATTTTACAGAGTAATTGCAGTGATGTAATATACATATCAGTGGGATCAGCTTGGTAGAATGTGACAGGAATGAACAAGCACTCACAACCTCAGAAAGATGCCAGAACACAAGTAAGAATCTTTACATGGTAAGAGCCATATCAAAACCAAATTGTTTGTATTTTCAGTCAGGTTTTGGTTTCCCTTGTGTCAAAGCCTGAAGAGGGAAAGGATTACTATTTGGGGTGTATAGCACCAGAAAACCATAAGGAAAGCTGTTTCTGCAGACAGAAGATCAGGTAAAGACTTTCATAAGCTTTCAGTAATTCAGGAATTACATTAAGTGCCCTTGTCTCCAGAACTTCTGAATTATTTCACCTCCAAGACTATCTTGAAACCCAGGCCAAAATCAGACCAAACCACAGCTTTCAGCTTATCTCTGAGTAAAGGATGGCAAGCATCTGGTTCAATGTTCTTTCTCCAGGGTGTAGTTTTTTAACCACTATATCAGTAATCTTCACACTTACCATACTGTAACAGGGTTTTTTTCCCATGATAACCATGTACAGCAAAAGAATAGAAGACTATTTTTCCTTATTTATGAGGGGCTACAGTTTCAACAGTAACCAGAACAAAGTAACTGTCACCATGACAAGAACTAGAGGCACAAAACCTGAAAAGTAAATTTTACCTGTATATATGTTTTTGTAAGCTATACTGGCAGCAGCAGATTGAGAAAATGGGAATGGGGCACTTTAACTCCAAAAAATGCTTACCACAGTTTCATTATGTCAGACAGTAACTGAAAGTCATCTGAGCTTTAGGGAAGGCACAAATGGGAACTTTTAAAGATATAATATACACAACTGACATTTAAAAAGATAAACACCAAACTCAGAGCAAAGGGAGCTAATTTAATAAAATAAGGGTTTGGCAGAGAATGTTTATTTGCCTTAGAGGACTTTATTTCTTTTTTTAAAGAGCACCATTCACGTTGCTCATTTTCAGTCTTGGTTCATCCCTGATGGATCATTTTCTACTTACTACCCTTATTAAAAAATACTATTTCACAGCAGTAGTCCAACCATTGTAACAATACAATGCTGTGTATTTTGCTATTCATCTTAAAAATGCTCCATAAACATTGAAGACTAGATCACAACACTGAAATCTACCTTGAAGAAAGGCAGCCTACAGTTATTTCAGCCAAAGATCTCAATTGTCTCTACTCAAACACTGCAGTTACCCTTTTGCATCCTTCTTGTTGCTAAGGGTTCAAAGTGAGTAGAAGAATGGTTTTACTTGAGTTTTGATTCCTTATTTGTCATCTATATGAGAGCTGAGGCCCTTTTAGAAATCTCAGCATGACAGTGAATACCACACCAATGAAAACTGGACTTTTACTTTGTAAGGTGTCCATGAAAAATCCTCAACTGGAAGCCCATATCCTAAAATGGTTGTTCTGAATTTGAACTGCACCACACTGAACTATGCTAAAAGCCATGCAAACAATGCCTACACAAAAAGCCCTTAAAAATTTTTTCAAATAATTTTCTAAGATGCTAGATCCATTTATAAATTTTCAGAAGAAAAAACACAGAGAAAGGAAAAGAAATTAACATCTTCTAGTCCGAATGTTGTTTCTAACACCATTCTTTCATGCCAAAAGTGCTATTGAGAGGCCACTTCTCATGAAGACCATTTCCTGCAATATTCAGTCTTCTTCAGCTTGGTTATCAGCAGCTGCTCACCCAGGAATTTGGTCAGGGACAAGAGGGTTAGGCACTTTCTTTCTGCACACACTTTAAGGTGGACAGAAGAATTTTGATATTGCTCTAATGTTACATTTGGTCTACACAAATACATTCTGTATCAAAGATGAAGGTATCATGTTTAAAATTCATGTATCATCACAAGATATATAATCTTGTGTTATTTAGATGTCTACTGCATCTTCAAAAAAAGAATAGAAGAAAGATAAAACTTCACTAATAGACTATTTATTTTAGTGTGGAAGCATCTACAATTACATAGATGTTTAAAAATTGCAGCTGTCTAACTCTGTTTAGTTGTACATTATGGTTGAGCACAATTTTAGGATTCATTTGAAGTTAATTATATGTTCTTTTTAAAATGAACACTTTTGTATTTCACAGCACAGCTACCAGGAAAATGCTCTTATGAACATTAAAGCCATGTTGATGTTCAAGAGATACCAGGTAGGTATATCTCTATGAAATGTATGCAACTATTCCCTCTCACGGTTTCAAACACTTGAATAGGTTCTCATAATCTCAAAATGTCAAGCAATACTTTTCTGGAATTCAGACACAAGTAACACCACTGTTGTATCTTCTCTTCTTATGACGGAGCACTAAGAATGTCTTCACAACATTATTTTACTTTATGTGATGCCTCAGGTTTTAGCTTTTATATTTTTCAGATTCTATACTGCTTTAGTGTGTAGTTCTGAGCTTCACATTAGGGATAGTAAGCTCTCTTCACAAAGTAAGTAGACAAAACAATTCCTTCTTTGGTTGGTTCCAAAGACAAGTGATCCGAATCTCAGGCCCAAGAGCATAAACAGTGGAAGAATGAAGAGAGAAAAACAAGAAGGATGGGACTTCATAATCTAAAGCTATAATTGGACAATTAACTCCAATATGTAAATGGATCAGAACTAATAAAAGTGTGAGACACCATGACTGGTCGAGCATTTTGTGACCATTCTGGATTAATTTTGGGTGTAGCCCTGGCTAGGTCTTGTGCTGCCCAAGGTGTATCAATTGAGGCCTTCTCATAAATACCTGCTTTATTTTTTATCTCTGTCTAGCCTCTGTTCTAGGTCAGCCTTCACAAGGCATCATATGGACAACCACAGCTTTAAGTAGTGGTGCATTCTATGCTTCACAACCTTATGTTACATTAAGCAATACAAGTGGTAAACAATTAGATACAAATCCAGAAGAAACATTCTCTAGACGCTCCCAGTAAATCCATGCCTCCAATAATTACTGCCAAATATAAAGAATACAGCAGCAAGATGGCTCAGGTACCTATTAGTTATTAGTAATTTTAGAAGAACTATTTCTGTGAAAGTTGTCAAGAGGATTTTAATCATGGCTTGGCAAAAACAAACACTTATTGACTTCAAGAAAAACAAATTATAAAAACATTGCATCTACTATAATTTATCAATGTGACCTCTCAGAAAATTTAGCCAGACATCTAAAATTAGTTCCCTTTATTATGAAAGCGGGATTGTGAAATAACACTCAATCTTCAAATTCACCTCCTTCTCACCTATCAGCTTTGCTTGTATTGAGAATTTTTGATTTCTCCCCTTCCTATTCTATGCTTCCATTCTAGTGAACTCAATAGTTTCTTTTCTCAACACTTGTGAGCGCCTTTTTTCTAGATTACTATGTCATTTAATTGTTTTAGTTGAGACATAAAAGCAAGAAGGACCCTTTCTTAAAGAGATTTGAGAACCTCAGCCCTTAGGTGAGCCTCTTGAGTCATTTGGAAAACAAGACTTTTTGATTGTTCTGGGAAAGGCAGAATCAGAGGACTGTACTTACAAGAGCTGTACTAAAAATCACTGGACAACATTAAATACATTGGTGGGCAGTTTTTTTCTGTTTGTGATCCACAGCTCAAAACTGTAAATGTGCAGAAACATGTTTAAATTATGGAAACTTCTGAAGGGATCCAGCAGAGAGTGCATCCCAGTGCTTGGGATCAGGTTACAGCCATCAAGCTGGGAGACACTCCAGTATCAACTGTGTGAAACAAAGTTCAGTAACTGAGAAGTTGAAGTGGAAGCAAAGTTGAAAGGCAAAGCAATAGCATTGTTAAGTGTCAGAAAAATTAGTCAAATATGGCCACAAAGGCTGTTTTGCAGGAGGTACAGGGTTGCTGTCAGGAGTCTGGCTCCAGAAGAGAAGGGATGGGGTAAGAGCAGAGAAAACCCAAATGACTGCTCAAAGGAGCAAGGGTCAAAACTGGGAATCAGGGATCATTGTTTCCATGTCCAGGTCACATGGAAACAAGGAACAGCACAAAGCAACTGATGGGTTTATTCTTACACCTATTTGGAGGTAGCAGATCACACAGCAGATTTACAGAACAGTTCTCAAGTGGTCTCTTTGCTGCCCAAGCCAAAGCCCAGACAGTGACATAAAAGTTCAGTTGTCCAGCTGAAATCTAACAGACAATAACCACCTTTAAATAAATCCTATGACTTTCAGGACTGCACAGCAAACACTAGTTCTTGTGACTTCATTTTTACTCGGTTATAACTGAAAACTTCCTCTACCTCCCAACGGAGGTTTGAGAGTCATGATACAGACCTCAATGTTCAAAAATTAATTGCTGTGGGATATGAAATTCAGTTAAGCATAACCAGTACTTGGGACACCTCTGTAAGTACTATAAGTTTCTCATTTTGCAGCCCCAAACAAATGGAATCTACTAACCAATAAAATTTACTTACAGCTTTTTAATCCTGTTGTATGGCATTTTTTGATTCGGGGGGGGGAAGCCAGATTAAAATCTTATAACAGCAGTTTCCTGACTTTGATTGTAATGGACAAAAGGAGATTTTAGGATGCTGCAACTGCCCTATGCATTTTACACAGAGTATGAACTGCTGGGAAGAACTTTGTCTGAAGGGCTAGGAGGAGATGCAGATCTGTTGCCCAGATTTCAGTTAGCTGCTTGTTCTCCCTAGAAATCTCTGAGAGGTAGTGCTGTCTGCCCATAAGTTGCCTGCCCTCTGTGGCCTCCCTGTGTGAAGCATGAATCCTTGTCTATTGGTTCTGCTATCACCACTGCCTCAAATGGAATTATTCCATTTAGAACCTCTCATCCTCCCAGAAACAAATGCTGCAAGCATGATCTGCATGTAGGTGTAGTTACACCTACACAGATACTAATCATAGATTAAACTAGACAGATGATTCATCAGAAGTCAGTACCCTCTATAAACACAGATATTTAATGCATAGATAGATGGCTGGTAATTGTCTGCTAATAATCTCTGTCAGTTTGATGCAATAGTATAAAGCTTTATTTTGGGCTCTAGCCAGAAGTACAGGATAACCTCAGACTCACCTGGCAACTTTCAGTGCAGGAAAAGGCAGGAAATCATAACACAGCTGCTAGTTCATTACTACAGCACAGGAGAGAAAGCAATCTCTATCACAGACTGACAAAGGTTAAACTCTGAGATGGAGTAAGGAGACCACAGTACTCTCCCCAGGCACACCTGACTTTGGGCAAAATAATTCTTTTCAGTGGGGTTTTAAAATTGCATCTCCAACTTCAATTGAGTGCATCTTGAGGTAACAGGAATACAGTTCAGAGCAACTCAAGCAATGAAGTGCTAAAGGATGTTTTACATAGCACTCACATCATGAGGAGACTTGCTAAGAACTCTGCTGGAAGGAGTCAAGAAAGAGATGAGCAACTTTAATAAGATCAGGGTAAATGAAAGAAAAATTAAAAGAAAATAAAGAAGAAAAGAAAGGCCAATGTAATAGAAATCTTTTCTGACTACAAAGACTGAAGAGATAAAAGGAACTTCATGTGTTTTCTACCTTCTTTGTTTTTGGACTCAGATGCACTGGCACATCTCTGCCATTGTCAGTGAGTCGGAAGGAAAATCAAAAGCAGCAGCTCTGATCTGGGCAGTGTGCTTTTGAAAGGGACACTTCTGCTAAGAGTGTAATGTGGCACATCAGGCCACCTGGATAATGAGGGGCAGCAGATGAGAAGGAGGATTCCTTATGTCAGCTCCTAAATGAGAAGGCTGATGGCAGAAATAGGTCCATTTTGCTGGAGCTTTCATTAGGAATCATTTGTGTAAAAGTATTTGGGGCCTCTACTTGAGAGCACTCTGTTCTGTACAGAATGGGTGCTGCTGGACATAAAATTTCAAGAAGGTAATCTCTGGTTTGGAGCCACAAATGACAAACTCTCATCGCAAAACATTTCCAGAAATCGTGCAAAACACTAATCTAAAGTCCATTTCTGTCTACATTTTCCTAGACTTGCACAGAATACTATGAAGTTAAAGAAAATTATCTAAGTACTATGACTTATGAATTGCATCTAAAAATGTTGATTTTTCTTTTAAGGTTGTTAACTGATTCAAGAATTGCTTCTGGTACCCAGAGATTTTTGTTATACAATTTTAACAAGGAAGTGATATTCATGTACCAATATCATGACAAATGTGATTTTTCTAGTGACATTAAAAGAAAAGGAAAAGAAATTAGTAATAGTTTAACAGAATTTTAAATAAGCTTTTGAGGTTTTGTTGAAAAGCTTTAGACAGCAAGTATCCAATAGAAGTTCAGGAGAAATGTGGACAAGTGCAGTTATTCTCATGAGAAAATAAAGGCCTCAACAGAGCAAGTTGAAAATATCATACAAAGGAACAGCCATGGTTTCTTCCATTTACATTTTAGCAATACATTCCCTTGAAGTATTTACCACTACTGTGAAATAAAATAGGATGAATGCATAATCAAGAAAAAGTTAGCTTGTGATAAATGAAGAATTCAAACTGTAATGCTATTGCTATTGTTTTTCTCATTGAATTTTGTGGTTTACTTCCACAAATATTCATGTACTCATATGAACATTCAGATTATTCAAAGTGTTGAAGGATTTGAAAAGCACAATTGATTTAATTTATAAATAATTAAATTGAAATATCTAAATAACAAATACAGAACAATATTAAATATTTTTTATTAGAAATTTATTTGGTGAACTAATTTACAACTGGACATTGAAACAAGTTCTCTGCCAGCTGATCATGATTTACAAGCACATGACAAACAGGACCAGTCAAGGCAGGTAATGATCAAGCATCAGCATTACATTTTGACCAGTGCTTGGACTACCTCTAATATTTGATTGTCTCCACAAAATTAGGTTCTTTTTCTCATGAATACTTGTATTATTCTGCTACCAGGTTTCCCTCAGAACTACAAATGGAAATGTTGGGGAGAAAAGCAAACTTGAAAACAAAGCCATGAATGATGGCATTTCAAAGCCCACCAGGGATGAAAGAAAATCAAAGGAAGTCTGTTCTAATGAGATTTCTCCTCTGAAGATTTTTGGATGCACTTGGATACACATTTGAACCCTTCAGGGTTCATCTATTGGGAGATGAATTGCTGGGCAATCCTCTTATGCTCACAAGTCCAAGTTGTGACCTGGAACGCCTTGTTGTGCTAAAGTGATAAAGCAATGAAACTGGATAGCTTTAGAGAATTAAAAGGTTGGAACTGAACCAGGAGAAGAAATGCAAGATAATTAATTGGAGCCCATTAACTTTTTCAGGGTGCTTGGTAACATTTCTCAAATGCAAAGCATTTCCATAAAAGCAAAAGATAAGTGTTTCACATTATAAATGAAGGTGCAATCTGTGTTTATCTAGATGCATCCACATCAATGCTGGCTTTCATCTGAGGATGCATAATTGAGATGGCAACAGAATTGACAGAGTCCTTAATTTGTGTTGTCCAGGGCAGAGTGAATTGTTGGACATACACAGTTTTGCTAATAGAAAAATGCTTTGCTGGCTGACAGCTTTTAAGCACAGCTGCTTTCTGGGAACTAGGGAATTGCACATTTTGCTGTAGCTTTGATATGTTGCCACTTCAGTCCTTTAAATCTCTATCCAAGACAGTAAAGATTTGTGAATGAAATAGTCTAGGAACATAGTTCCAGAACACATTTTTCCTGTCTTAGAAGAGGAATAAGGTACAACATGAGGGCAACCTGTTAACCTGAGTCCCTGGTAATATCAAGGAGTCATGAGTCCAGCAGATGGCTGAAAAATCTGTCCTTCTTCTGACCCAAAATCTCCAGATGAAAAGAACTGTGTGATACTGAAAATTATTATAGATAGTGATTTTGGGGACTAATGCATGTTGAGATGGAGAGAAAGTTTGTAGAAATTTGGGCATACAAATTTGGTTTTACAGCAAACAGCAACACTCAAGCACAAATTCAATGAACAAGGCTGCTAGGAGTGAGAGAAATTTCTCCACCTTTATTCTTTTCTCTTCTGGGTAACAGTAGGAGATAGCCCACAGCAGCAGAGAAACACACAGCAGCATACCTGGAACATGGGGCTCCCATGAAGACAAGCACAGTTACCGAGTCATTGAGACAGAAGGGTCCTTTCTCTAAAGTTTCCTTTAAAATTTTGCCAGCCTTCTTATTTTTTAAACAAGTCATATGGTTCAAATCAATGCAATTCTGGTTCTTACAATTCCAGATCCAGATGAAGTGGTTTTAAGAATTAATTCTATCACTGCCTCCTCATTGCAATGAATGGAGAGAAACAATTAAGGGCAGAATCTACTTCATCGCTTGCAAAGCTCAAGGGCTTTCTGCAAAGAAATTCAGGGCTGTGTTAAGCAAAAAATGAAAGAGCCAGTCTGGCTTCTCTCTTCTGTGTATTTGCAACATTCTTCCCATGTACACATACTTTCTTTGCTTGCTAAAACAACCCTTTCCATTATTATCAACCTGGCCTTCCTGAGCAGCACCCTGTGTTTTCTGATTTAAAGACAGTGTGCTTTGAAAGCAACCCTGCGTTTCTAGAGTAGACAGGGATTGGTAGCATTTACATAGATTTGTTTGGACAAAGAATGTCATATGTTACTTCAAAGACAGCAGTATTTTTTTTCTTCCAATGTTTGCCCCATATGTTACTTGCCTGAAATTTTTAAGGTCTAGAGCACAAGCCAAAAGCAGCTTTTCCTTGGTTTTCAGCAGTGATTTAATATATTTATTAATTAGAAGTGGGAGAAGAAAATGCAAAATTAAAATAATCCAGACATGCTACTTGGATTTTTACATTCATTCCTGCAACTGCGGGCAGGATTCAGAACAAGAACTCACAGGAGTAAGCCACAAAGGAATCAGAAAAACATACCTTCTTCCAAAACTTTTAAATATTATGGGTGAGAGATCCTCTGACACCTGTGTTCATTTTAACAGACCATGCCAAGCAGAAAGGCATTGCAGATGATCAGTAGAAGGTCTTGGTCCTCCATTAGCTGCATGGATTTTTGCACAGCGATGAGCAAGGGCAAGAAGGACACCAGATGGGAGCAGTGGCCAGGTGGATGATGCAATTAGTCTGACAATACAAAACTCAACACCAAGTCAGACATAAACATGTATTTATCACAGAGGACAAAGGCAGCAAACAACTGGAAGGAACCACAAGTCCTGATGTAGGACATGAAACTGGATGGTGGCAAACATTAAGGAAAACATAAAAGCATAGTAAGCCTGACTGGACATTGCACTGAACAGGATGAGCTGGTCAGAAATTATGGAGAACACTAAAGAAACAAAGTGATATGGAAAAAAAAACAGTTCATGTCAAATCAGAGGCAGAAACATGCAAGTCAATAATTGTAAATGTGGTGGCTTTATTTACTAGAGGGGGGGAAAGTGATATTGGCAACTATAAGACATGATATCAGTCAGGAAAAATATGAATTAATGAATACCATATGTAAAACATCATGACAGATAACATGATCTTATTTGCTAGGTAGGTGATTTTCTAGGGAAATTAGGTAAAATTTAATCCATCACTTAAAGAAATTGATCAACATGGTCTCAGATGAAAAATCATTATTTAATGTGCAGAAAATACAGAAGAACTGTAAAATGGATTAATCTACTATGAGGGGAAGATTGCTGGTGATTATAGCTCTACAGGAGTCTTATGTAATATTTGAATTAACAGGACATAAAGAGAAGAAAGTTATTTTCTAGTGCCAAAAATGGAAGAATTGTCAATATAAATTAAAGTTTGGGGGGTTTTAATAGGAAGATATGCTGCTGATAAATTCCAGAGGGTTGAAAAAACAGTGTTTCAAAGCACTGTGCTTCTAGGCCCTCTACTAGAATTACAATTTCTGCTATTAAGTGGAGAATCATATTTTTTAAACAAACAAAAAGAATGTTGTGGAGTGTTATCACTGTAAATATCAAGAAATGCAACTCTGATCTTAATAAACTCAATTCACAGTATGTACACAGTAAAGTATTTCCAGTGAAACATACTGGTATGGTACATTTCCATCATAAAAGGCTATACCAGAAAAATGCGATTCTATTCAGCCTTGTTTGAGAAAAAAATTACTTGAATTGAAGGGAAAGGAGCAGTTTTTTAGGAAATGGCAACTGTTTGTCCAAGCAAACTGTGCACGGATGGAGGGTTATGACTGCTCTTGTGGAAATAGAGAAAAATTAATACTTTAAGCCAAATAAAAAGGAAAACTAAGAAATACATTTAAAAATCAGGAAAAAATACAGGCTTTCTAATCTCTAAAGCAGAGTACCATAAAAATTGCCTAGTTCTACGACAGAGCTCATATATGAAAAATACTTTGTGAAGGACTTCAAAGAGCAAGTACCTGATCTTCGTCCTTGCTTGGGTGTGCCCCACTGCTCCCCCATGGCTCCAGTGTTTGCCAACAGGCAAGAGGTATCAGATCCTCTCTCACATCGAGCCTGGGCCTGTTGCAGTGGCTGTTCACCTCAGTTCTGTGATCAGGATCCTCCCATCATGCAAATAACCTTTTGTCAGTGCTCCCCTATTTATTTATATAAAAATAAAGAGTTAATAACTTGCTGTTGTATAGAAATCAGTTTATAAATAAAATTACAGTTGCACATAAGGATTTAGTATTTCTTATTAAGAGATATGCTTGAGCATAAATTGGGAAAGGACTACACTGGAATCAGCACTGTGCTCTTCCTTAGAGTCACCAGAACCCAACACGAGACAAATATGTCCCATCAAAAACCAAAGAAACATTAAATTTTAATATTTGGAAGAACACAAATCCATCCAATCTCAAAGAGCAGGGTGTGACTTCTAACTGAAAGGCTATTTCTGCAGCTGAGGGTCAAGGGTATGCAGCTAAGCAGTCTGGGTCCCTCCCACTAAAAGACTGATCAGGGCACAGTGAAATTGAGACTGATGATTGTCTGCTAACTCCACTGACTCAGTGACAGCACACTTGAAATTTTTATTATCTGTTTCCTGGTACATTAACTGGGCTGACTTATATCCCAAACTGCCATAGCAGTGAGGAAAGTTCTCGTGGCCATTATAAACAGTTGCATTGAATTCCTGCTCATTATTCCTCGTGAAGGAAAACCACTATGCCTGCATTATGGCAAATCTGTCTCCATTAAAGCAGTTCTGTGTGAGTCACTGTGGCAGTGGATCTCCAAGCAGCTCTATAAAAATCTCCATGGAAATAAGGCTCCTTAGCACTGGGAGAATGTGACCTGCACAGAGTTATGTCCCACAAATCCTTCTTGCCATATGAGCATGGGATAAGTAACCTCAGACAGCAGTGTGGAAGCTCTCTTCTCAATAAATGATATTAACATATTCACCTTAGCAGTGAGGCCTATGGGAGCCAGTGTGTTCAGGAGATGATGCATTGTTATCTGCTGGGAATAAATGGAGACTGCAAATCTCAAGGAAAAAACAAATTGATTAGATGCAGAAAGCATGAAAGTGCAGTCAGTATCCCAAGCACCTCCAAGAGTTCCTTTCCCAAGGCAGGCTTAATTTCTCACAGTAGCTGTTTTTTATGGACTAAATATGAAAATCTTGTGTGTATGCTACTCTTCCACTGCACTGTGCTCTGACTCAGAGAAGTGACATGGTGTCAACATAAATTTTCTAGAAGCTATGTTTCAGGCTTTGATCCCTAACATCCTGAGCAGAAAAACTGGAAGCTTCGCCTCTTCATTTCCTCCCTATGCAGTGTGGTTATCTTATTCACAATAACAGATCAAATTCAGAGGATACAGATAGTCAGTTGTACTGAGTCTCATGCAGAAGTGATCAAAGAGTACTATGTGTCAACATTTTATCTGATGAGGATATTGCATAGGAAAAAATTCACTGTTTTAAAGTCAAAAGTTCCACAAAGTAGAAAAACTTTTTTTTAATAACTGTAATATAAACACATACCTTGTCTTCACTTTCTTTTTCAATGAGGTAAGAGAAAACCAATAATGAATTAAAAAGTGTCATTTTCTAGGTAGAGACCTAAATTCTGAAAGGCAAAATCATGACAGAGAGCCCAAAAGAAGGAGGCATTCCCCTCAAAAGAATCAAATGCCTTTAAAATCACCAGGGCTTTAATAAGACTGACTGGTAATGCATTTGCAAGAGAATTGCCCTGCACCTTGCCCAGCTTTTATCTTATTGCTATATTATGCATATATTGATATCTGAGACAGTTTTTCTTACACTTTGATTTTTAGAGACCTTAAATCCCTAAGGCTTTCTAGAGGATAAAAAATAAGAGAGCATTTTTTTTTACATGACAATTTTTTCTGAGTACTCCTGCTAGTGAGAATATTCATTTGCTGCAGTAAATCAAGATTCAGATTTTGGGGTTGGTATATCAGCCCAAAATTTCAGGATTTAGGCACCTCTTTCCTTATAATTTCTTAGAAGTGTTATCTCTTTTCACCCACAGACATAACTCTGATTCCCTATTTCCTGCATCATATCACAGTCAAGCTGCTGCACAGACAGGCTGTAAGATTCACCTGACTGCTTCACAACGACGTTGAAAAGGGGATTCACCCTCTATCTATTGTCATCTTTCAGGAAAAGGATTTTTTTAATACAAGTCAGCCCCTTCTTTCTCTTAGTAAGGAGGAAGAACCCTTTTCAGAGAGGGTTTCAGGCCACCATGGTGCACAAATAAATCCATATTTCCTTCAATTTACGATTCTTTATTAAACCCATCTGATGAGTCCATATCACTTAGGGTTCAAGGACTACTCAGGAAGGTTATTTGTCCAACTGCTTGGGAATCATCCAATTAAGAGGTATCTAGTTCAAATATAAATCGTATCCCTCTTGTGTCACCTCTGAACTCTTTACAATATTGCATCTGCACTGAGGCACAAAAACAGCAGCAGCACAGCTGAGAGTTGTAATAGATCCTGTGCATGAGGAGTGGATGCAAACCCAACAGCTCTACCATTCAGCAGTTACATGCAGAATAACAGATGAGATGTCTAGGCACTCTTAGAGGGATTTGATCAGAGTAAATCATGCAAGACAGGAGAATTCTCCATTTCTAAGTGGTGATCTCACAGAAGCTAGTCAGATAACATGACATTCAGCTAACAAGAAGGCCACAAGGTAAGTAGCTACAATAGCTGGATTAGATTCCTTCTGTCAGAATAACACAACTTCGCTGAACTGAGGGTGCTTAGAACTGTGTGTAGGTGGCAATATATTCTCTGTCCCAAAATTTGTAAAATCAAGGTCCTTAAGTCACAACAAATTCTTTGAAAAGTTAAATTTTTTTTCATTGCTCTCTCACCTTCTAAGTGACTTCATCTAGCACCATATGGAGCTGTGAGTTAACATTTGAAAGAACACACGTGTTTTCATATCCTACACCTACTACATACAGCAAAAACACTGTTTAATGATGTCACTAAACTCTGTAAAATTCTTACTTAGTTGAACAATTATTTTAATTAGACAGAAGGTTAATATAAATACCCTTTAATGGAAAATAAGCCGTGCTGACTTATTTGGTGGTTCCCAATTCCACAATTCCTATAACACACTAGTTCTTCACAATCAACATGCATTCCAACATAATTGGAGGGAGAAGAAATATGTGAAAATTATATTAATTGAAAAGCATTTTCAAAGGCAGTCAGTGTTAATGAGACCAACCAGAAAAGTATAGCCAGCTATAAAAGTAAAATAGCAAGATGCTTAACCCCTTTCTAAGGATGGTAATTAGCAGGAAGGTTAGGCTAAGTATTAATGAGGTAGTATTTTTATTTCATTGAGATTAAATTTAACAAGGCAATTAGTCTAGGCTAGGAAGGAACAGTTGCTAAATACCATCCACAGTAACATGGAGAGGCAGATACAAAATATACCACTCAAAAAATATAAAGGAAATCTATGTGGAAACCTGTTTTATGGGATACCTCTGGGTATTTTAAGGATATATGAATAATTAAAGAGGTCAAATCCCAGATCTTGTAATCTGAAGTCACATTATTGAATCACAGAATTAGAGAATGGGAAAGGTTGGAAAGGACCACTTCTGTGTGGTCACTGCTCTAAGCTCCCTGCTCAAACTGGGTCATCCTAAAGCACATGGCACAGGATTACATCCTGTTCTTGAAGAGCTTCTCCAGTGAGGGAGAATCCACAACCTCTCTGGACAACCTGTTCCAGCACCCAGTCTCCTGTGCAGTAAAGAAATTCTTCCTTATGTTTTGTGGAACCTCCCATGCATCAGTTTCTGCCTGTTGCCTCTTATCCTATTGCTGGGCACCACTGAGCAAAGCCTGTATCCTTCCTCTGGATATCTTCCCATCTCAGTCACCTCTTTTCAAGGCTTAACAGGTCCAGCTCCCTGAGTCTTTCCTCGTGAGAGAGATGCTCCAGTCCCCTAATCATCTTTGTTGCTCTCCACTGGACCTGTGTCAGCAGCTCCAAGTCTCTTGGCCTGAGGAGCCAGAGCTGGACACAGCACTCCAGCTGTGGCCTCACCAGGGCTGAGCAGAGGGGCAGGATCACCTGCCCTGACCTGCTGGCAATGCTCTTCCTGATGCACCCAGGACACCACTGCCTTCCTGGCCACAAGGAAGGGCACACTGCTGGCTCAGGGACAGCTTGTTGTCCACCAGCACCCCCAGGTCCTTCTCTAGAGAGCTGCTTACTAGCAGGCCAGCCCCCAGCCTGTACTGGTACAGGGGGTTATTCTTCTCCAGGTGCAGGACCCTGCATTCACCTTTGTTGAATTTTAGATGGAACAGGCTGCCCAGGGAGGTTGTGGAGTCTCCAAGTCTGGAGACATTCAAAATCCACCTGGACGAGCTCCTGCATAATCTGCTCTAGGTGACCCTGCCTGTGCAGGGGGTTTGGATTAGGTGATCTCCAGAGGTTCCTTACAATCCTAATGATTCTGTGATTGTCTGCTCATCTCTCCAAGCTGTCAAGGTCCTTCCGAAGGGTTGCACAGAACTGTGGGGTGTGGGCCACTCCTCCCTGCTTTGTGACATCAGAGTGTTACAGAGGATTTACTTCACCCAAGTCATTGATGAATAAGTTAAACAATACTGGCCTCAGTATTGGACTGTCTTAAAACTCCCAGCCTAAAATCTGTGTTCTGTCAGGAGTACATAAATGCACCGTGTGGAGATAGTATGGGGGGAGTAATTCTTTGCAGCCAATGCAACCAGTTTAAAACTTTACTATAGCCTTCAAACAATTCACATTGCACAGCACAGTCTGATGGAGGACATCACACACTTCTGCCCTTGGCCTCATAGTGACTGTTCAGCATCTTCCACTCTGCAGTTATTGTATACTCATGAGAATGCTATTTTTCAAACTATCTGTATAATGTCTTGTCTCTTCAACAGAGAAAAAAAAATCCTCAGGAGAAAAGAGAAATACTATTAAAATGAATCCTACAAATCATCTCCTTCTCTATTACTTTTGCTCCCTTCCCAAAATAGGCAGGGATGGATTTGAATTCTCTTTGTGGATTGCTGAGGAGGAGGTTGCATGCACTGTGCCCACTGCTTCTGGCAAACAGCTGTGTGACTTTAGCTGGCTTTGAGTCTTAAATTTTGACACATTGTGTGATGCTCAGAGTCCCTGTTCTTACTGCATGATGAAGTGTCACGCTCAGCTTTTACCACTAAGCATATCTGTAGCTAGATGGTGGGATCAGGCATCAAAAAGCACAAACTTCATTCTTCTCTGCCCTTCTCCTCTAAGGATCTCTATTCTTTTGTATGGGCATGAGTCCATATGCATATGGAAGTCTCTGGAATGAGGCTTTCCCCAAGTATGCAAGCACACACCAGTGAAAGCAGTGCTTAAAGCAACCTACAGGTTTGGGACAGGGATCCTTCTTGCCACACCTTGTCTATTTCCTCAGCACTCAGCAGAATTGTGACTTCTCTTTGCTCTCTGTTTCTATGCCATGAAGAATACACCATCCTCCTTGGCATCCACTTTGGAATTAAGAGAAAAATTAACAGGGGAAATGATTAAGAGAGAGTTTGTTTAGACATATCAATAACAGATTCTGGGATACCAAGTAGCTTTTGGCTAAAATGCTCTTTGCCTGTCTCCTCATACTTCGGCATTTGCTCAGGAATATTAGTAATTTTCAAATATTAAATATTATTATTAAATAGCAAGTTCTGTCTATACTGAAATAACACTTCCCATTACAGTTCTCAAGACCTGAGTATTTGTAAACTTCAGGAATCAGACTTCTAGAGCTGTTGCATCAACCTCTTCCATCAGCCCAACCACAACAGATTTTTCATCAACATTTTTGGGTAGTTAAAACACTCCACAAAGTCTTGTGCTCAACAGATGATTTTGAATAAAGAATAATGCCATATATATGGGCCTACTGAAGTACTGCCAGATACTTCTCACAGTCAGGTCTGCAAAAAACCTCCCCATTTTTTAAATCCTGAAAATTATAAATTTCATGACACAAAGGGATTACTGAAACCTCTAAAGATTGAGAAGTTGGTTGTCTCGGCCAATTCTCACACAAGATTCTATTAATGCAGCTTAATGTGGTGATAAGCCATTTGTTAACAGCAGTAATTGACCAATTGTGAGAAAATATGCTGTATTTGATGAATAATGTCAGAAAGAGTGCACAGAAACCTGCTGGCATTGCTATTCATATTTTTGCTGTCTGGGATAGTGAATATTGATTGGTAAATGGTTGCTTCTAATGGCAATTTTCTGTCAGAGCCCATTACCCCATGAAACAGCAGAACTGCACTCTGTGATAAAGTACATAAAAACAGGAGTTCACAGTAAACTCAGAAGTTTTCTCTATAACAACCTGTACTCCCCAAAGGCTAGAATTTCATATATGATCTTCTCTGCCAAAGAGATTCACTGGTCTTACAGAAGAGCTAACTTTTCCAAACAGTCCAGCAATTCCTCTGTATTAAGCTAGACTAGAAACAAGACCTTTGGGGCTCTGTGGTCTCTTTGCTTGAGTCTCTGAAAGTGCAAAATCATGACGTGGAAAGGAAAGAGGAAGAGACAAGTATTTCTGTAAAAAACTCCCCAATAATTGTCCTATCGCCAAAAGATAAAATTTCCTGTCAATCTTGTCCCCAAAACCTAACAAAGTGTGCTTCAAAAGATTTTCATTACTTTTATTCTTCCTCCCCTCCTCATGTTTTTCCTACAGTTGAATGCAACATACTAAATAGCATTCAGACTGCCTTTCATTGCTTTCTTATCACTTTTCTCTACTCTTATCTGACAGTACAGCTTTTTGGAGGTAGAAGTCTTGAAATGCCATTGAGAAAGAAGACGGTATAAACAAAATACAAACCCTCCAGTGGTTTGCTTCCACTAACAAAAAGCAAGGACAATAGAGAGACAGATTTAAAAAATGTTATGCTACCAGCTCAACATCTCTAGTTTTAAAAACTAAATGGAACTTTTAAGTTTGAGGAAAGTTTTGCAAATGCACTTTAAAAACTGGCATCAACTTTTGATATTACAAAGACAGTAGTGGCTCTAGAAGCAGTCAAAACCAAGGAAGGGCTATGAAAGCCTGTAGGTAGCACTCAAGCAGTAGCCAATCTAGCTAAGGACTCTCAGCTTGTCAATTTTGCAAATTCATTTTTTCAGATATTCCTAATGAAACAAGATTATCACAACTCCCATCATTACAGAAGGAATTAAATGCTTTAGGTCAAAGAATGAAATGTCATCATTCCATACTTGTACTGAAATTTGATAATAAAAATCAGCTTCAGTTTCCATCTGCCTCCTTTTTTGTAACAATTCTGGAAACAAAATTCCTGTTTTATGGGATTCATTGCATTCCAAGAAATAATTGAGAATTTCTTTTTGATATGGTTATCAAGGAGTATGAAATGGTATATAGTGGAAATATGGCTCCAAATTAAGACTGTTTCAGTAAAAGTAAACAGTAAAAAGCTACTCAGCATAATTACATCCTAAATTAAACAAACCAATGCTCCCCAGTTTAAAAGGTAACAGTTTTAAAATACTTGATTCTGGAGGCATTGCTAATAAATCTTAATATTTCCAAAGCAATAATGAATAGCTTGTAATTTAATTTTTCTTGTGCTATTACCAACCCCTATTCTAATCAAATGAAGGCATCAATACCAATTCCTCTAAATCAAGATCTGAAAATATAAAAAAT
The DNA here is from genome assembly GCF_027887145.1 of Ammospiza caudacuta. NCBI lineage: Eukaryota > Metazoa > Chordata > Aves > Passeriformes > Passerellidae > Ammospiza > Ammospiza caudacuta. The sequence continues at coordinate 46,115,509 of NC_080598.1, read as the reverse complement.
ATATTAAAATAAGTAAATAAATACCACCATGTTGCCCTGAAAAAAGAAAAGCCAAAAACACAGACCAAGAACTAAGGAATTTAGAACTTGAGGGAATTTCTGTATGCCTGTCTGTCTCATGTAGATTTGTTCAATATTTTATAATGCCTGCTGTATTTTGCATGTATTTCACACCAACAAATGTCCTCTTCATGTAAGTGTTAAGGGTTGACAGCTAAGGTGCTTTCTTTGACCAAAGGGTTTGTGAAAGAGCCTTTTCTCTGGGGATGAGATGAAATAAAAGATGCAGGGAGATGAGAGAGGATCACCAGACAAAAGAGCTGCCTCCAAGGGCTCCTCTCCCCATGCTGACAGACCTTGTTCCTGCTGCACCAGGAGTCAGAGACAAAACTCCAACTGACTGCACTGGGAAAGTGACAGGCAGAGCAGGACCTTAGGTGTGTGAATGTCACATTTTAGGTGTGGCATGGCAAAGTTTAATGGATGGATCACATCAAAAACAAATAAAGGGAAAGACTTTTAAATCTCCCTCTGATTTCTCTGCAAGATATTAATATGTCATTTTTCCTTTATTAGAATAATCTCTAAGGATCTCAATCAAGCTGGAGATCCACTCTATTACTTATTATATGGAGAGAATCCTGGAATATTTTACAATTTAAGAACACAAGGTTGGAAAAAGGAAGAAAAAAGTGGTTTTGTCACATTTTGGATATCAGTTAATGCCAGAAGATTCCCAGCAGTAGTTCTGGTATTTGCTCGTCCACCTCCCAACAGACAAATTGGGCATGCTAACTGTATAAATGGAATGTGAAGGGCAAAGAGTCTGCACATGCAGCATATTCACACACATGCACAAGCCCACTGAAAAATAAAATAGTCAGCTTTAAAAAAAAAAAAATCACCTTTGTATCCAAACACCAGGTAGTCCCTCAAGAAATAAGAACCAATCCAAGATGCTGGTAAAATCAAAAGCAGATATCAGAGCAACAGCTGTTCACAGAAGGCAGTCCCATGACACAGCTTCCCTGTCACAACTTCACAGGCACATAAGACAACTCTCTGAGCAGCTGCAGAGTAAGAATCCAAAGTCACCACATAAAACCCCACCCCAAATATGCTGGTTAGTAAAGCCCTGTAGATGTTTGCATCTACTTTTCTCCTGGCTTGTCCCTTCCCACCCTGGGTGCTGCATCTGAAATAATTCAGTCTGTGGTGTAGTGGGGAGCCCAAAGCACTACAACAGGAGAAGAGAGAGTGCACTTTCCAAAGGGACACCAAGCAGAAAATATCCACCCATAGCTGCTGCCATGCAGCATCACAGTTCTCTTCCTTTCCCATGAGGTAGCCAGGCAACAGAGCACAGAACCAACCATTTGTTATACAGTGTCAAAGATGAGGAAGAAGAGAGGCCGTGGGAACTGTGCAGCAATGTAAAGCTCACATTTAGTGTAGAGACTGGCTAAGCAAGACCTAAGAAGTGTGGGAAAAGGCCAGCTGAAAGGTATTGTAACACCTAAAGACACAGGAAAGGTGTAAGAGAGTGTATTGCAGACAACTCATCCCAAAAGCATTGTTGTGGGAACAAAAAGAACTCATTAAAAACATTTTAAAATATTTTCAGGAAGAAATTTGAATTATAAGAAACTTTTAATTGTTCTTGTAAAAAGGGAATAAAAATCCAGTGGTCAGCCTTCTTTTAAATTATGAGGAATGAACTGTAGCCATGGGTGGTATTGTTCAAGTTTCTCTGACACCACAGAACACTCAGGTATGGAAAGCACATCAGGGTTACAGCTTTTGGTCTCCTGTGGACGTAGAGCTTATGTTGACTGCTGTGAAGTGTGTGGGCTTGAGGCAGGTTTGCTCCCTAGACTTTTATAGACTAAATGTCTCTCACAGAGTTGTGTGAAAACTGGATTAATTCACTGACCCTGGTGATGCATTCCTATCCTATGAATCAGTTTCTTACTGCAGGGTTGATGAAGATCAAATTCAACATTTACAGTGATTACATAGAGGATAATAGCATAAAAGGTAGAACAAGATTTATCATGTCTGGCCATCACATTAAACATGCTTCTGCTATTTTACTTACATAACACAAGCATAACTTCCTTTGTATTTCTACTTATTCTGAGTTTCATAATAAAGGTCAGGGTTAATACAAAGCAGGCATGTAATACATCCTGAGGTTTCTTTGGGAGGGTTTTGAGGTGTTTTTTAATGTCAGAATACTCTATTTATCATACTTCATCATCTCATAAATAATTGTATACACAGCATTGTAAGCCCTAAAGGGAAATTTAGCTATTATAAAGAAACTACAAAAAAAATCATGTTTGGAAAACCAAACCACCCATACACACTCCTTTCCTCATAAAAATCTCCCAGACATTTTCTAATCCATTTTAATTGCAAACTTCTTTTCAGGATACAAATGGTTTGTATATTGCACAATATAAAGAAAATAGCCACGCACAGAAATCTTTTCCCTGCAGACTGAGAGTTTTTTCAAATACTTGCCAGCAGGTCAAAAAATGTTTCTTATAGAGTCAATTACAAGTAGTGCCACCAATAGTCATTTCAGTCCAGTCTCCTACACCATAAACATTTTTTTTCCAGGACAACTGTGCTTTAAACAAGTACTCCTGTGTGCTTCCTCTACTTCTCTGCTTTGCACCCTCACTCCTGCAAAATTTCACTTGCAATTGTCTCAATATGTTCAGCTCTTACCAAAAAAAAAAAAAGGGCATTTCCTTGGAGGAACTATCTGTCAGATTAGTCTTCTTGCTTCTCTTCAGTAATTCTTATTGTCACCATCCTTTGAGATGGCACCTGGAGACAACTACCCAAGTCCCTGAGAGGTGCTTCTCTTTAACTGCAGCAGGAAACATGGACAGGAGCAAATTCCAGGTCTCCACTTGGGCAAACCCAGGAGCTGCCCCAGCCCCTGTTTCTCCCCAGCTCTGCCCTCAGCAGCTCCAGCCCCTGCCCATGATGAGGCACCGCCTGCCCAACTCAGCCGCTGGGTCAGCTCCTCCTGCTTCTTCCCCTCCACCATGGAAATTCCAGTTCCAAACACATGGACATACAACACAAGAAAGCAAACCCCTGTAAAGCAGTCTAAGAATGGTGACCCATTAACATGACCATCCCTCTCAAGCATGCCCTTGATGATTTCCCTGCTACAGAACAGCACAAGTTCTACTTACAAGCTACATTTAACCTTTATGAGCCAAGCTTACACCATTAGGTCAGCTTGCTAAATAAAGGAAGGGCAATTTTACAGCTGGAGAAACTACAGCACTGAAAAGCAATGCCATCCATCACAAAGCAAGATCCTGTTGGAAAAACTGCATTCTTCCTTGTTTTTTCACTCTCCCCTCCTGCACTGCTCCATGCAACACAGAACAAGAAAACTACCATAAGTATAAGAACAGGAAAAAATTAATCTTACTTCAGCCATGTCTTTAAAACATGAGAAACGGGAAAGCTGTATATTAAGCAGAGTGGAAAGCTGCATCTGAGAAAATCAACTTCATGGATCAACCAAAATGCTCCCATACACAGAATTTTTCTATTCAAACTCACTGATTTATTGTTATAAAGCTAGATATAATTAATATAATTAATTCACCTTTTAGTTGTGCTGATAAGTCCAGAAGTACTAAACTTGGATTCAAAAGTGGAGGAAAACAATTTTTTTAAGTTATAATTTTCTGACTGTTGTCAGCTGTGTATACCTCCTTCTTTGCACAATTCTTGAGATAGATTCACAGGTTCAAAAGACAACTTGCCATGAATGTATAAGTGAAGGAGAGCCTGTGATAACCCACCTCACTGCATCTCCTTTCCACACAGGATAGATATTAAAATGAGTTAGCTCTTTGCCACGTTGTAAGGTCAGGGGGCCCTCTCCTTTGAAAAACTTATTCAGTAAGCACTCCTGCTCTTAAGATTGCCTCTCTAACTTCCTGCTTACTAAATCAAAAATCTACATGAACAGCAAGGATCTAAAAGCATGTTCTTCATTATTGGTTAAACATTCATGTTTGATAGGACTCCAGCATTTACTGCTTTGTTTATATGCAAATGCTTTGTAATGTAGAGACAGGTAGGTCTGTCTTATCAGCTGACACTATCAAGGATTCTTGCAGTATTTAACATTATCCTGCTGAAAGCCTTTGGGGGCTCTGATTCATGGGGCAGAGGAGCAAACTAAATTATATGGAGAGATCCTCAAATGTATCAGATAAGGAGTGCTAGTGCAGTAAATCCCTCCTTCATGTCATGGCACAGCTGCACCTGCCAAACCTCGCACCAAGTCAAATCAGGGCTGTACGTACCTCAGAGGGCCACAGCCTAAGGTATCAGAGGGACTGGGCAGCACTGCAGTCCATGGAAAGGGTAACAGTGCAGACCACTACTTCTGACAGGCATCACTAGCACCATAATTTTCCCCCAGAAATAGAGAACATACTGTTCTTAAAACCAACAGAATATAGCTGAGTTTGGTAAGCTATACACTAGATTTTTAGTGGTAAGAGCAGATTTTTAGACATGACATATGAAAGAGGCATTTATGATCACTCATTAAAGAAAAAATACAGCACCTCAGGAATACATGTGAATATATTCTCCAGCTTACCCACAACCACTACTTCCACTCTATTGAAGAATAAAGACCTTCTAGGGCCGTTAGTAAACAACTAATTTCTTTGATCTGTTATTTTGATTCTGGAACAAAGAGTTTCTGAGCAGCATAAAAATTTAGTTCACCCATAATACAGTATGTCAGAGATATTGTTCTCTTCAATGTTTTTCATCTCCCAGCTCTGTAAAAGATATGCCATACCATCTACTTTTTTTTTCTGAGCAATCACATATGGATCCTGATCTCTCTGCACACTACAGAACAGGCAGTGAGAAACTGCAAGTTCCCAGGAATTAATGCAATAAGCCTCACATTCTACTTTTTTTTTTTTATTTTTAGTCTTATCTAAGTCTATTGTATGTTCATAAATTGAAAGCAATACATTTTATTTAGGTTTTGTTTTTATTTGAACTCAGTCCAAACCTCTTCCGTCTTCTCCAAAATTCTTCTGTATTAGTAGGTATGATACCTCATCCATACATCAGAACTAACATGTACTGCACTATACATTGAACCCATAAAGCACACAGCTGACAAGTACTGACATTAAATATCAGCAGAACTACAGGAGACATGAGTGCCTGGACTCCAGTGGCAACAATTTCTAATAGCAGAAACATTCTAAGCATCATGGCTCATTACTTTAATACTTTGTGTGAAGTATTATATCCATTATAGGTAGAGGATGACATATTTCATTAACAGCTCTAAGACAAAAATCACTTAACTTCTCATTACTCTGAAGAGAGCCATGTTCCAGCACTAAACTTAAGAGCCACTTACAAAGCATTCAGCACCTCGTGCTTTCTCGTAGACACTTGCATTGAATTTAGTCCTCACTTCTTACAGCAAGGATGATGCATTAGACACTTTCACTTATAAACTGTCATGGCAGAATAGTCATTAATTTACTGGGGGAATAAGAACATTTTGCCTCCCCTACTTACTACACATTACTTTGTCCCATTCTTGTTCCTTGAGCTGACTTATGGAATCTATAAAGTCTTTCATTTTTTGCATGAAAAATGTCCTTTTCCAGACAGAAAAATTTCAAGAAAATGCACAAATGCTTTTTAAGGAAATGGAAAATCAAACTTTTGGAGAGTTGCGTTTACTTTATGCCAAGCTACATGCTAAAGAAGATGATAAAAAAATTACGTTTTCTTGTGTCACAAGGTAGCTATTCTAAAACTGGAGACAGTTTGGAAAAAGGTAAGCCCTGAAAGAAGAATGTAAAAAAAAAAAAAAAACCAAAAATAGAGCAAACTTATTTTACTGTACTTATTGGCAAGAAGAAAAGAATTGGCAGATAAGAAGCATGAAAATTCCTTTTCTCCCCTACAGAACATTATGCTTTAAAATACATTTACACCAGTTGTTTCATTTTCTAATATTGTTCTATTTTCTGACAACATCCTGAAGATTTGATTCCCTTTACTTGCATTGTGAAGCATTTTATTTGTGATTTCTTCCACTCAAATTCAGAAAAACTATTTTTAAAATGATTGGTAGCGTGACTGACAAAACTCAGTCTGTATCTTGCCAAGGTCATCAGAGAGGGGAAAAAAAAGTGATTTGGAAAATCCATCTTTCTCTTTTTTTTTCTTTTTTAACCTTTCAGAAGCATAGAATCAATAAGGAAAGAAAATAAAATAATAAAATATCTGGCTGTTGCCATATATATTGCAAGAGTTCTATTGTCCTTATATTGCACAGGTTCCAGATCGCTAGAGTTTCATACCTCCTTGATGTTTCTTGCAGGCATCTCCTCTAGGCACTGACTCTTCCTTATCCCCACAGCAGCCAGCTGACTCCAGTTCCCCTCAACCAACCAACCCACTCTTTTATAACACTCTTCTCATTGGCTACAGCTGTGGCCTGTTAACATCAGGCCTGCTCCTAATCTTTAGTAATTGGTTCAGCTGCAACTCTTTAGGGGGTAAGATTACATTCTATACCACCCTCATTTGCCCCTACTGCATGCCCCTACATCTGGTTCTCAGCACAAACCAGAACACTGTAGATGACAGACCTGCATGCTGACTGCAGCTGTCCTCAGGCAGCAGTGCACACCCAGAACCTTCAGAGTACCCCTTCCCTGTCCCCTGCATTACATGGCTGTGGGTTGGTAATGGGTTTGGGTCACACCCTCTGCACAGAGAGACACACTGAGGCTCTTGCTGACACTGTCAGAGGCGTGACTATAACCTGCTGAACTCAATGCAGTACAGCCGTTCTTTTTACTAACTTTGTGCTCATTGCACTACCCTTGTATCACCATCCAAACTACATCAACACCTGAGGCAACTTCAGGCCATTTCCATAGGCTCTTCAGCTTTTTTCACATAATATGAAAAAGCTTCAATAAAAGAGAAAACTGAAATTTACAGTCCTAATAAAAGTTTATTTCCTTATAGCAGCAATAGCTGTTATATTTTCAGCTGTCCAATAAGTTACAGACTTCCTTACTCATTAACTCAAGAAATAGACCAACTCCTTTGAGCTCAGGCATAGTAAATCATAAACTATAGAGCTTCTCATCGCTTCTAAGCTATATAACCTAAATTCTCTCTTCAGTTAAAGCAGCTTCCTCATTACCTGTGCCTGAAACATTTTGCACCTCAGTTCTTATCTTCTTTGTTCCTTTCCCATCAATTCAGACAGTATTCTGTTTTCTAAACTTCCTCCTATTTTTCTAGACATCATATTCACTGTGCAGGTATGCTCTGATGGCAGAGGCTGAAAACATGATGTATACCAGTATCATCAAAATACTTTGTCTTCTTTGAAGTCTCCTTTTTAAGTCAAACATGACCTGAAATGAAAAGTACGGAATTCGAGTATTTCAGTCCTCTAGACAGATCAAAAAGCCTTGAAAGACTGTAAAGAAGTGCAGGGCAGGGGAAGGAAAAATAGGAGCACTGCCTTGGCGTTGAGGGGAGACAATTCAACTGGATTTACTCTATTGGATGTACTGTTCCTCCAGAAACTGTACATGAATGACTGAAAAATGTCAGAAGGAATATAACACCACAAGTTACAAACAGCAAAGCTTGATTAATTGATAAAGATTTTTTCTTAATATTGTATCTATTTAAATTTCTCCATAAAAGAAAATGGAGATAGCAATAAGGTGTCAGGTAAAATAGGAATTGGCTAACAAGCAATAGGAAAGAGCTCTCGAGCATAATATTCAGTTCCCCTCACCAGCATGTTGAAGAGATGTGATAGCTCCCTGTTTTACTCCATTGCTATCTATCTACTTTTATCACCCTGCCAAAGTCAAAGAATCACTCCATTTTTTTTCGAAATTACAGCTATTGATTTCTCTTTTTCCTGTCCTTGTAGGAGAAATATGACTTATGAAGGGTTTCTCTGGTTGGTTTGGGCTTTGTTATTTTTGAAAGAAAACTTCTCATTCTTCCCTCCCATTTCTTCCTCTCTGTATTCCAACGAGACCAGAACTAAAACCAAGAAGAAAGAGACACTGACAGGCCTAGTCTTTCTAAGGTCAACCAGCACAGTAAAGAACACCCTTGGTGGTTTCCTTCCTCTACTTGAAAAAGGCACAGAAAAATCACACATGCTCTTTGCAGAGACAGTGCATGTAACTGAATCCCCACAGCCGCATCAGACAAAAATATGTTTGTGCAGCAGGAATCACATCATCAGCCTAAGGAAAAAGGGATCATTTGGGAAATAAATAAACCCAAACCACTGGATCACAACAAACAAATGTGATTACCTTGTAGTTCCAAGCTCACCACCCAAATCCAGCTGTTTCATACTCTTTAATTACTAATGGGAACTCCTGGTCCCATGGAAGAATCTGTTCAACCTGTTCATGGCTCATCTAAAGAAGGTAGCATCTACAAATATTCACTCTCTTCACTTAGTGGGAACATCCACAGGCAGAGAAAGGCTGGCTGCTGTGCATAATCAGAATTCATTTTGGTAGGATTTCTCTTTTCTACTTTCCTAGTTTGATTAACATATCATGATTTCCAACTATTTTTAACAAGTCATTTTTATTCAGTCAAAGGGCAAATGCTTTTTCAAGAATGTCACTCATCTAAATTACCCATCATTTTATAGTTTCCTGACAAGCCTCAAGAGACTGTACCATAGAAATAAAATCTACAGCTGAATTAACTTAGACTGCTTTATAGGCACCTGCTATTATGGCAGTGCACCACATCTTGAAGACTGTTGAAGGCTGCGGTCCTTAGCACTAACTTTGGTTTTTGCAATAGCTATCTGTAGTACATAAGAATACTGGGTCCAGAACTTAACTTTTATTGAATCTACATAAAGCTGAAAGGATTTTAATACTATCAGTGAAATTATTTTGCATTTACAAGAGTAGAATTGAAATTAAAACAATCTTAGCAGAGATTAGAAAACCCCTTTGATTTTAAAAATGGGATAAATTGGTAACTTTGAAAACACATAGATGGCCAGTCAAGTGTTTGTGGTTTAATTGAATTGTTTTAAGTATGAAATAGCAAGAACATCTAATTTCTCAAATTCAGGGTCTCCTGAGAGTGCAAAACCACCACTACTAGCTGAGAATTCTTGCTTGGCTGATGGTTACCAATCTTGACACTTGCTAGTACTCTGTTGTGAATAATTCAGGGATGCTGAGTTGTTCAGTGACAAACTGCAGAGGGTAAAATGAGATCTGACATGGCTGCTTCCCTGTTTTTCTTCACAGCAGAATTAATAAACAGGATCTCTCTTTTAAACCCTGGGATACTGAGAAAAGATCTGAATCAAAATGTCCTCATAAATACTTCCAATGTTTGCTCCGCTCCACGTGAAAGGAAGAAAGCAAAGAGGGTCTGCCCAACATTGCTCATGAACTTAAAGTAATTGTCCAGTTGCTGTAAATAAAACATTTGATTGAATCTAGAACAATACTGTTTGCTTCTAAGCCACAAAATTAGAGAGAAAGAAGAAATAAATTTCTTCTCTGGAAAAGAAGGAGCTGAAGGTCACAGCCACCTTCTGCTAGATCCAGCTATGCCACTGTTGAAGGGAGTGGTTACAATGTTCTGCTCCACCTTTTACTGAGTCAAAAACATCTACAGAGATGTCAGCTGAGCCCTTCAACACTTCTTAATTTGTTCAAATGAAATCACTTATGTCATTTTGGGCCTGGTTTGAGTTGACCTGCGTGGATTTAGTCCATCTGCATATCCTGGTTTAGAGAGCACTTTCAGCACTGTCCTGGGGTGAGTTTATGATGCTTGTATTCCCATTTGTCTGTTCTGTTTATGGTGGATATTAAGTTTACACCTTTAAGACTGGTTCCAAGAGAGAAGGGAGGAGAAGAGCAGAGTTTGTTATCAGAAACTGCACTCACTCCCCCACATCCTGCTCCTGGACTGTGTTGTGCAGAGCACAGACAGATGGGACAGAGCTCTCCTTTGCTTTGTAGGGTTTTGTTAGCTAGCTGAGGCACTGAAGTTCCCTGGACTGTGGTTTTTCTTTTTCTTGGAACTGCTCAAACCTGCTGTGGACTGAAAACCCAGAAGAACACCAGGAGCTCACATCTGTGGCCCACCAGGAACCAGGATGCTGCATTCCAGCACCAGAGGGACTGATAAGAGACTGAGAGCGCCAAACTACACTCCACAAAAATGACTTTCTCAATTTGCCATCTCTTCAGAACAGCAAGAGGTTTTATTGTTTAATATTATTTAATTTTTATGCTTGGGAATCCTTTCCTTGTTAAATAAACATTTTTTTCCATTTTCTTTCCACAAACCAGTTGGGGGAGGGGCCACTTGAATTTGCTTTCTAGAGGGAACCCACTCAGAGGTTTCCTCCCAAAATTAGCCTTAAACAAAGACCAGCACCTACTCTAAAAGAAGTTGATAGAGTACTTGACAGACTGAGGTTAAGCTCCAAAATAGATGATGTCTCCTTAGGCTAGGAGCATTTGAAGGGAAGGAATCTTGATTTACACCTGATGTGGCTGTGGGGAATCAGTTATGTGCACCAGTGCTGCATCCTATCCACATCCTACACTGGGCTCTTTTTCCAGTAAGGTTAAGAAGGCCCTAGAGCTCATTCTTTACAACATTACCTGACCTTAGAAACATCAACAGAAAAATTAGAGCAATGGAGCACAGATGAGTCAACAGCTTCTTCTACATCTATAGCTGTATCCAGAAGATTATGTGTATGAAGGGCTTGCAGTAAAAGGCCAAGAACCTGTAGGCCAGGCCACTGCTGGATTTTTTTCTGGGGCAGTTACAAGTCTCAGGGCTTTTGTAACACAAAGGGCTTTTGCAAAGAAAACATTGGCATGAACTGAACCCCAGTCAAAGCAAGGCTGTAGAGATATTGGCTGATAACACTGATAGCCACTCAGAGCCTTGTAAGTCTCCAGCATTAAGGATTTTTCTTTATCTCAGTAATATTTATGTTGACATCACATTTTTAAGGAGAGGAATTTAGGGACTAGAGTCATCAAAACACACTTAAATTTAAAAATGCAAATCCCTGTAGTGCCTTGAGTTTTGGCAACACAAAACAATTGTTTCTTCCCTTTATTTGAATAACAAAGACACCAAATCCCTCTTTTCTCTAAGCCCACAGGGAGGGTTTCCAATGCACTTGAGGCACAGCAAATTCATCCAGTCAGATGGAGCAGCGGAGGGCATTTATACTGCTAAGCTTTCTATAGCACAAGAGTGTGGTAGTAAGCACCACTTTTCTTTAAATCAAAACTGAAAAGCGTAGGCTAGTAAAAAGCACCTAAGATTCACAAAATCAAAATGCAGTTCTATAAACCTTAAAGTGCACCTGTTATTACCAAGCATGAGTAATAGTTCACTGCTAAAGACCACTAAAACTTTCCCTGAAGGGTATCAATTTATCTGCATCAAAAATTTTCTCTATGGCATTAGAAACTCAGTATTACTGATGTACAAGACTGAGAAATCTTAAGCAAAAGCAAGTGTCAGCCATTAAGTTGACAATTTTCATTTTACTGCGGCAGAGGCAAATGGAATCACGCACACAAAAAAAATCCAACATAAAGAATGAAAAATAAATGAGATTTATAATCTGCATTCTGTTTCACTGATTTGCCTTTTCATGGTTGTAAATTTGCAGCCTGTTTTATCTAGGGACACTATGCAGTGTCTAAAAAAAATGAATGTAACAGTTACTGGACCAACTTTGTCACTTGATATGGAAGACATTTTGGTTAGGTTAAAAGTACTTTCAGTAATAATAAAAATTGTCTTTATTTATTATTAATTATTTGCAATTAATTTTTTTATTTGTCCCCTAAATTTTTATTCTTTGGTTTGTTTATTTTTATGATAAGAAGGAGATGCTGCTATCATTAGCTGTTTTAACACTTGCAGTCTTTGCAGGGACACCACAGAGCCGTAGCACGAGGAGGCTGACTTTTTGCTATGTGTTTACTCCCATATACTGGATGCTGTACACTCTTGTAAACTTTTAGTTACCTAGCAGTTCTCAACCTCACAGAAAATGACCTTCTGCTGAAGAAACACTTCTGTGTGCAAGATGACTTTCATTTTTGTCTTTATGAACCCTGGGTTGGACAAAGGTGTTTTTTAGTCTTGGCAGAGTCTATGGCAAGTTAAGCTGGTTTACCACAAACATTAAACTTCATGAGTTATCAGAATTACTAGATGATTGTGGAGGGAAATTCTCATTATTTACTCACAGCCAAGTATCCACTCAGTCCCTCACCAGAGTGACTGGGGACAGAATCAGAAGGGTAAAAGTTGGAGAACTTGTGGGGTGAGATAAAAATAGTTTAATACTGAAAGCAAAAGCCAGGCCCACAAGCCAAACAAAACAAGGAATAGATTCACTGCTTCCCATGGCAGGCAGGTGTTCAGCATCGCCAGGACAGCAGGGCCCCATCACCTGTAACAGTGACTTGGGAAGACAAACTCCATCACCCCAAACATCCCAACAGCTTCCCCCCACTCTCTATACTGAGCATGATGCCACATGGTCTGGAATATCCCTTTGGTCACTTTGGGTCACCTGTCCTGGCTGAGTCTCCTTCCAATATCCCCTGCATCCCCAATTTCCTCACCAGCTTTGCAGTACAGAAAGCACGAAAGGCCTTGGCTCTGTGTAAATTCTGCTCAACAATCACAAAACATCGATTATCAAGCCTATGTTTGAAATAATACAAAACACAGACCCATACCAGCCACTGTGAAGACACTTAATTCTACCCCAGCCAAAACCAGCAAAGGGTAGAATTTTTTGGAAAAATTTGGCAACAAGCAAGCACAAATGTATCTTTTTTCCTCGCACATACACACATCGTACATGTTTATTTGTTTATTACCATCTATTCCAAAGCTAAAAAACTCTAGGAAATGCCATATATTGTCATGCCAACATCTAAAGCTGAAAGCTTGAGGCAAATCATTGGGCTTATCAAATTTCAAGGGAGCTCTGCCTAAGGATCAGCAGTTCTGAGCTGGGCAATAGGACTGACACTTCACACACACCTGCTCGTAACTACTGAGGGTTCTCATTCTTTCCTTTTCTGAATTTTCTATGCATATTTCAAATAGACAAGGAAAAAAAAACCTAGTAATGGAGATAAGATGAAAAATTACTTTGTTCAATTCTCCCTTAACTTTTGATGTGATACAATGTTAATTTCCACACCCAGGAGGAAGCCAGCAGTCTGTCACACAGGTGGAATATTTCTTCAGGTTAAAGAAATGAATTTGAGTCATTCTTAGCAGTTTATGCTTTGTGCCACACAATATTTGCCGAAAAGCCCCATACCAGAGACTCAGCCAAGTGCATTTTGAATTTTCCATGTTAAAATTGAAGATGTTTCCTGATCTGTTTTTATTCTGACACAGTAAAACTGGTGATCTGAAAGTCAACTTGTTTGGTTTTTTCCAGTTCAGTTCTGACCTGTTCTGTGCTCCTGGTATATTCATAAATTAGGAGATCAAGGTGGAGGGATCAAGTATCATTCCTGCAGGAGTACTGAGCTGAGAAAAAAATCCTTTCAAGACCATTCTTGACCCAGATTCATCCCCAGCTTTGTCAGCTTCTTGCAGCTTATATTTGAGGAAGAACTGTGATTGTGATGGCAAAAATGACTCTCAAAGGCTTATTTTGATCAGTGGAAACCTCAAGTAGCCTTTATAATGCAACAACGAAAGATGAAATATTTACATCTTTAAAATAAATTACAGTTTCCTGCTCCCTGCCATGAGTCAGATCGCACATCAGAAATAAGTCAACGCTTTGTAGAGGCAAAGTTAGGCAGGTTCTGCAAAAGGTAGAGGAAAGTGCTACCTATCATCAGGCCAAAAGGCCATTCCACATGTCTGCCAGTGAAAGCTCTCTTAAAGATCATATATAACAAATTGCCTAAAAGCCTTTTATTTTTCATGGGACTGTATGCAAAGTACATAAGAGTAACAAATATTTAGCAATAAGGTTCATTCTTAACTTCTCTGCTATTGTTTCAAACCCACTGAATTTTAGGCTGGAGGTACAGTTAGATTCCTTACCACATGTCACGCCAACATCCCACTGTGCTGTTGTTTCAGTCACGAAAATGATCAAATTAGTATAATAAATGAAATTATATTCTATATTCAAGGGTAGGAGACGGTAAATACAATGGCAACTGAACGTCGATCTCTTTCTCCATTTCATTTTGTTGCTTTTGCCTACTAAATTAGTCTAAAGACATCATAAAAAATGACATGGTTTCTTGAAATGAATCTGAATCGTTCTGACTTGTGACTCTCAGAAATAGCATTAGCACATGTTCTCTTCATAAGTTCACAGCTTATGATAATATGAAAAATAAAATCATGAGACCATATGAGAGTGACTGAAAAAATGAAGCAAAAGGAGAAATATCAGCTTCCCATTGGAAGAAAATAAATAATGAAGTAAAAAAGACAAAGTTGTAAAAGCCACTGCCTACATGCTTCTGATATACCACCTGCTCTGACAATAACTTTTAGATGTCTCCATGTCCTATAGGATTTACTCTGAGGTAACTCCTCTTCTTTCTCTGAACGATATGCTCCCTGAGAATTTCCTGTACAGCACTGCATGCACACTCATTAGAGCATGGTGCTAATAATGCCCAGGTCATGGCTTCACTCCCTCTATGGGTCATTCACTTAGCACTTGGACTCAGGATCCTTGTGGGTCCCTTCCAACTTGGAATACTCTGTAATTCTGTGAAAATGTGTTTACACTATTAATGATGTCTACACAAAGAGCAAAACAGTCCTCAGTGGTGTCAGCCACCCTTATTTTAAATTGACAAAAACTCTACAAAAGCACGAAGAATATACAACAGGATCATTTTGGAGTATTTTCAACTGTATTAAGGCATTGAGTTTTCTATCATAGAATCACAGAATTATAGAATTGCCTCAGTTGCAAGGGAACTTACACAACACTTCATTTCAGCTCCCCACTGTGGGCAGGGACATCTTTCACTAGACCAGGTTGCTCAGAGCCCCATCCAATCTGGCCTTGAACATTTCCAGGGATGGAACATCCATCTCTACTTTGGGCTACCTGTTCCAGTGCCTCACCATCCTCACAGTAAAGAATTTATTCCTAATATCTAATCTAAACCTAGCCTCAGTCTGAAACCATTCCACCTTGCTCTGCTACTACACACTCCTGTAAACAGTATCTCTCCATCTTTCTTGTAAGCTCCCTTCGGGTACAGGAAGGTTTCATTATGTCACCAGACACCTTCTTTTACAGGTTGAATAATTCCAGTTCTCTTAACCTTTCATGTGGTATTTTTTTCCCTGTAACATTTCATCTTTCATCCTATGTCACAGACTTCAATTGAAATTGCAAAAAAATAAATCCCTCATAATAAAAAAAATTCACAGAAAACTCAGCTGAGTAAAAAAAAAATCAAAACAACTTGGACTTTGACATTAATCCTGCTTTGAACTTGCTTAAAAGAAATTGGTATTTTCTCATTCAGTAGGATTTTCTAACAATCTTTTTGTTCCAGGGAACAATAAGGGCTATTTTCTTCTATATGCTCTTTAATACCTCGCTTCTATATTGAATATATGAAAATATTTGAATCTCAATTACTCACAAATTTGTAATTTGAAGACGTATAGAAAGTAAATAAAACATGTCTGACTGTAGGACCCTGAATAATCACATCATCTATTTGCTTGAAAAAGCCCCTTTTTGGATATTTCTATTTGCTCAGACCCAGACATGTCAATAGGAACAACGTGAAACTCAAGTTTTTTGAGGTGGTCCTACACCACACAAGTTCACAAGACAAGAAGTGTCGATGTCTTCTGAGAGGCTCATCACACAGACTGTATTGGCAGAATGATGGCAGCAGCCCTTGATTCTGTCAAAATTTTTCATGCAGAGCTGTGGGACATAGCACTTTCCCTGCAGACTGAGGGGTGGAACACATTAGGGTATACTGTTAGGTCACCTTTCTAAATTTTACATGTAGATAATTTTCACAGATAAACTACTTTGCCGCCTTCTCCATCCAAGTTAGCCCTTTTATAATCTCTTTCAATACTGATTATCTGTAGTTGTACTTAAATTGTGAGTAGAACAGAAAACTAGTCAAGTTGGCAGCCTGTAAATCCTTGTGTGGACATCAGCTTCAATGACCTTTACATAATTTATTTCACTTACACATGCTATTGATCTCAAAAACACTGTTCAAACTGATCAATGAACCAAACACAAGGCTGTCTTCAGCCAGCTGCTGCAGCCCTGTATAACAGCACACGGCAGCTGGGTGCAGTACCTTCAAGAGAAGTGGCTAACAGGCTACTCTAACGAGAACACATGGAGACTTCACTTCACTGACCTATAGCAGTAACATTCAGCCTAACTGCAATGTTCTCCTCCTTCTCCCATGGCTTCACTTGGCAGCATTTAGAGGTGAGCCTAAGGTTGTGTCTCCAGCTATACAGCGTTCAACCGGCACAGCTGCAGTCTTGGGTCTCTGCCCTCCCTGACAAAGCAAAAGTACTTACTAAAGTACCAGAGATTCAAGCTGTTAAGGGCAGCCTGGCAGCAACCTATTCTACTATAAATTTTGGCTCTCCTTACGTCTCACAACATCTCTCTCCAGGGCACACCAAAGCCATGGGAAGCAGCAGAAGTCGAAGCTCAGAAGTGTAAGAAACTAAATTGTTCAGGCAGTACAGCTGATGCCATATCCAACATGGGCAAAACAGACTCGTGTCCTTTGGTCAGCACCTGTTCTGCCTAGTGTCTTGAACTGGTTCCAAGAATGGTTTTATGCTCCAAGAATAAACCCTTGACACAGAGAACATCCAACTTCCTAGAAATGCTGATATTTAGCTGTGCTCTGTCTGCAGCCTGGTACTGGGGACAGCCAAGCAGGCAGATGACCTTTCTACTTATAATTGTCTTAAAATAAAATTAAAAGCTCAGATAGCTATAAATTTTCTTAAACTTTTAAAAGTCACTTTCAAGCTTGGTTGACAGCTCCAGCTGGAGACTAAACACTTCCATGCACTAGCTAAGTAAAATACAGCCAGTTGCAATGCTGTCTCTCCAGTGAGATGAGATGAGATTAAATTATTCTCTCTCTCCAGTGAAATGGCACCAATTCTGTAGATGACAGAGTAGTCCCTAACATTTAGTTTATTCTGTCTCATCTCTCAGGTGACAGTCAGCCAGGGCACCAGCAGTGATATCTTCTCTGGCCTTCTAGTAGTTCAAAAACTGAGCAATGAGCACTGGTGACCTGGACCACATTTGAACTAGAATTCTGTGTTGTACAAAGAGTCTCCACAGCTGCAAGCAGTTCCTTGTCCCACTTACAGCTAAAAACCAATCTATCCTGCAAAGAAACTGAAAGTTTATCTGAGTTGTACTTTGTCCTGATTTTTCCTCACATGTTGACAACAAAACCAGATGAATGAAAACTTTTACAGACACAAAGTAGAGTACACAGGTAGAAGTATGGGATTACATTGACCATCTATAGAATTATTGTCTCACTAACAAATACTCTGACCTTTGCAAAAAAAGAAAAAAAAAAAAAGGAAGCCTGTTATAGACATATAATAACCACTTAGAACTCCTCTTGTCAAGTAGCTCATATGAGAACTTACTCTGGCTCTTCAGCTGCCTTCAAATCAGATGGGTGAGAGGATACCAATTCAGAAAGATGCTGGCCAGCCTTACTGATCTTATAAATATTTTTCTAGTTACTCATTCACTATCCTGTAGTTCACGAGAAGTGATTGAAAACAAAGAAAGTGATGTGAAAATTACAAATAAAGCCAAAGGAAGAACTAAAAAATAGCTCTACTTTTGAAAGTTATTCCAAGGTCAGATCAGGTATAACTTAAACCTTACTCAGAAAACATAGAATACCAGTACAAAATGCCAGAGATGTTTTTGCAGTTTCACCTCAGATTTGCTTGCCATGCTGCTGCAACAAGAAAGAATACTTAATAAAATATGTGCTCTTCTATACAATTTGTTCTGGCCTGGCTGAATAAGATGTGTGTTATTTAGAACAGTTACAATTATACTTCTTCAGTAATTACACTCTGTTGTTTTTAAAACTTTTGAATGATGAATTGCTGGTGTGATCCCCAGAGAGAAGTGTATAATCCCCTTGCTGGGCTGCCAAATGCCCCAAGAGCACCATATTGCTGAACATCCTGCAAGCATCCACTGAGATAGATGCCAGGTGTTCTTGGGGCTCAGGGCACTCCAATGATACAACCACCTGTCTAACAATTGTATTCAATGCCAAAAGGATTTCTTTACATTCACTCATGTGTTGAAACATCATCCATAACATATTTCACCCTCCAAAGCAAGAATTCCAGAAAAATCAACTACCATTAAAAAAAAAAATGTACACATTAAGAGCGAGAGATCTCTGGCACAATTGAGAGCTACTCTCTTAATATAAAAGTGCAATATCAGATAAGGATTTGGCCCATTCTATTTGAATTCTATAATATATGCATTATTTACAATTAAATAGTTGAATTGTCAGCTCCATCTAACTGCCTCATTACTGCTCATTCATTTCCTGTCAGCATCACAAAAATAGTTTGGAGAAGGATTTTCCATGAAGAGAGAGCTCACAATGGAAAGGGGAGATTTCTGTATGGAAAAGGAAGATCATGTAGGCAGCAGAGAGATGAGTGCAGGGGAAGCAGATCAGTGGGCCGCTCAGTATTGAGGTACAGGATCAAACAACAGAAAAATAAACTATACCTGGGGAAATGAGGCTTGGAAGGTGTTAAGAGTGCAGGTAGCTATTTAAGTAGTTTAAGTTAAATGGGACATTATGTACCAGGAAAGACAAATTTCATGTTCCCTGTGTCCTCAGAGTGTAAAAAAGGTCCCTAACAAGCCAATTCTCAACAGTGTAAGGAGACTATACTAATGCATACCCTCTAACCCAGTATTATCACATCTAGAGATTTCTGTGCTGCTTGCAGAAGAAAGCCTCACAGGCAGTATTATGTCATTGAAAGCAGCACTGAAAACTACCCACTTGGCATCCAATGAATAGCTCCTTATTTTCCTGCCTTTCTTATGCTACAGGCTGTGACACAGTCCGATCATCTGAATTTCAGAGCAGTTTTTACATGGAAAAATGCAGCTTAAAGCCATAACACCTGCCTGCCTGTATGAGTGGTCACAGTAATCCCTTATAGTACCCCCACCATGCTGGAAGGAAGACCAGTGCTGTCCCCCCCTTCTCTTTTCAGAAGAGAACAGTCAGCAACAGAGAGTCAGCTGGAGAGTGAGAGGACTTCAGAGTTTAATGCTCAGCTCCTGCTGAACCCCAACCAACCTCAATTGCTGCTGTGTTCAGAGGAGAGCTGGGGAGAGAGAACCCGTCCATGGCAAACCAGATGGGAACCACCCACACTGACCAAGCCTGGTCCTATGACTTCTGGTGGAAGGGCATTTATCTCTGTCCTTTGTTTTACCAAGGCAGTGGAGTCATGTACTTTTAATAAAGAAACAATAGCTTACAGCCACATCCCTACTGCACAGTGGAGTGCAGTCCCTCCTGATACTAAGCAGCCTAGCAATGGCTTTGCCTTACACCCAGCCTGGAGAAGTGCCATCCATCAGGTTCACTGAATTAAACTCAGTACAGCACACAAATAACTATAGACCTTTAAACCACCAGACAGCTGCAAAATATGGTCATCTTGGGTGGATGTCTACAAAGTTTATGCACATATGCAAATCAAGCTATCACAAGAACAGATGGCAAAATAAACAGTGAAAACACAATTGGTCACACAACTACAGCAGCTCTTTGTTTCTCTCTTCCTAAGTGCTGACTGCAAGAGTAACTATTAAATTTCAGTCATCACAGTATCTTGATTTGGTAATAGCATTTTTCTGCACTGTGAGAGTTTTAAAAAATGGAGCAATAACTCAATTATGTCTGATTATGAGACTAATATGATTGATTTTCTGACTAACAAGGATACTAGAGAGAATTCTCTTGGTCCAGTGAAATCAGTGCCTAATGACACAATGTCATGTATTGGCAGAAGCACTATAAACATGTTTCACATAAAAGCCCATAATCTAGCCAGCTTCAGAAATCCAAGCTGAAATCCAACTATATCAACTTGATAGCAACTCTCCCAGTACTACACAATAGCACATGGTCATTACATATTGTTATTGTACAATGTTTTCAAACATAGCTTGTTTCTGTCTACGCTGCCAAGAATCTAATTGTAGTAAGTGACTACCATATTACTAGCATGAATAAGACCCTGTTTTTCAAGGGCTGGATTTTTCAAAATGATGACTGCAAATCAGAGTCTAATGCTTACCAATTACTCTCAAATTCTCATTATGTGCCTGCCTAAGCAAAGACTTCCAAGGGGTTTCATGGTGCAATAGATATGCCAAATGTTGAGAATAATTCCTCTTCAGCATGCCTTCATAGGGAGGGAAACATTTACTCAAATGGTCAGGAAAAAAACAGGTAGAAGGGGATGGCAGACCTCAACCATAAACCAGTGCACTTTGTACACAAGCATTTTCATTGGAGCATTTTGGCCTATATTATTCTCTACCTTAAGTACCCATTTAAATTGCATTTTCAGCTTTCCACAGAACTGTGTGTAGAAACATTTGTATGTTTTGCATGGTTCTTCCCCCTTTTCCAAAAATTCTCTTTTCCCCACATTAACACCAAGAACTCACTTTCTGTTAATTGCTCAGTAAAAGAGAGCACCTTGGGGCTTTATTAAGTAAGATTTCTGAGAGACTGAACCTTGTGTGACCTAAATTGGCTACATAAGTGCTTTCTGGAGGGCATAGAGCAGTATTCACAGACATAATCGTCTTTCACCTTGATGTTAATTATATACTTTGCCATTCAAAATAAGTTATGGCCATGAGCTAAAGCATTTGTAAAGTAAACATGTCAGGAAAGCAAGATACGGGAGAATTAATTAAAATAGTAAACTCAGCACTATTAAAAATGCCTTTTCTTTTTACCCTCAATCTCTAGTGTGGCCTAAACAGAAAACAACCACTGGCCTCTAAAAGTCAGGCAGCAAATTGTCACCTCTCTAGATTGCTTTGTTTAAAAATAAAAATATAATGCACAAGTCTTTTCCTCAGAATATGAAAATAAATGGGCCTTTCTGGTTAACAACAATTTGACAATCAGGAAGTGCCTCAGGGTCTCATAAAACACATTTCCTCTAGAAAAAAAATGTTTTACGTATGTTTTACATAACCTATCATTTTTACATTTAATTTTCTGTTCAGTTTTTTTTTCTTCCCTTTTTTAAAATTGAGGATATTTATACAAAAACATACTCTTTATTTTTGAACCGTGCTCTACTCCACCACAGTCAGTATGACCCTTTTTTGAAAGTGTTTTCTGGTGGGGTTTATTGCATGTTATTTTAGGCAGGACTATAAGAACCCAACAAAAATCACTGTGATCCAGAAAGCAAAGTCTCCAACCACAATTTATTGATTTCCAACAGCAATTAATGATGAGTTTAGAAAAGCATGTTCCAGACCGAGCCAAATTTAAAGCACTGTCTCAGCTGATAGAAAAGTACTAGATTTTACAAACAGATTTCTGAGGCATTTCAGAAAAATCATAAAGAAGATGCTAGAAAAAAAAATTTCATTTTTTTGCTTTAACTTGTCATCTGCCAGACTGTTAACAGGATACAGTACAGTTGAGGAGACAGAACACAGATACATCAGGTTTTTCCTGTAATTTCAAGCTTTGAAACCACCTTGCTTGCTTCCTACTTCGTAGCCCACCTCAGCCCCTCAGATGTCCCACTGGGACGCTGCCTCTGAATCCAGGCTGTGCTCTCTTCTACATTGTCTCCTACATCAAACCCCAAAATTCAGTATGAAGAATTCCACTCCTTATTTACACTCTCTTCTCCATCCACCATTTTGTCTGCCTGATACCTAAATGCAAAGTCCCCAATGTGCCTCAGCAAGCCCACAAAAGAAACCAAACTAAAATATAAAAATCCATGTCTGTAGCTTCAGAAAAAAATATGACAGATTTGTACAAGATGAATCCACTGAAAGGTTCAGTACCTGGGACAATATTTTGGAGAAGTTTATTTTATCTTTATGCCTTCTTTCTAAACCAGTGCAGATGAATTGAGTTAAATTAGACTGCTGACACAAATAATCCTTTGATCTGAACTAGCAGGGCTGTTCTTGTGCAATGTCTGTACAAAGCCTCCATTCTCTGCTCACTCTTTTATGTTTCTGTATAGAAGCTAAGACTAAGGTTCTTGCAAAACAATTTTGTTGATATCTGACATACTTTATAAACTATGTAATATTTCATAAGCCTGTAACATCACCCATTTGAGTCATACTGGATATTAGTTACAAGTATAATAGATTAATTTAATATTAGAAGTAGCATTGTGAAGCACTTTCTTTAAGACTACAATACTAAAGTTTAGATAAAGAATTTCTCACCTCCTTCAGGATATTAACTACAGACCAAAAGGAATGATGAGGGCATGCACTAACCATACAGTAGAATTAAAAAAAAAATTAGGGAAAATTTTTAAGCTTCTTTTATGTTATTATTTTCACTTACCAAGTTTATTTTCTTTTCCTTTATAGGCTGCAGTTTAAGACTTAAACTCAAACCTCTAGAAGGTACTAGAGTCCCCCTGTACTGGGCACTCCTGGGACTGGGACCACTCACAACTAGGGCGTGGAGGTTCTTAAGCATGTCCAGAAGAGAGCAGCAAAGCTGGTGTAGGGTCTGGAGCACAAGTCTCATGAGCAGCAGCTGGGGGAGCTGGGGTTGTTTAGCCTGGAGAAAAGGAGGCTGAGGTGTGACTATATCACTCTACAAAGGACTGAAAGGAGGATGTAGCCAGATGGGAGTCAGCCTCTTCTCCCAGGTAACAACTGTTCAGACAGGAGGAAATGGCTTCAAGTGTGCTAGGTGAAGTTTAGACCAGATATTAGGAAAAATTTCTTCACTGAAATGCTGGTCAGACATTGAAATAGGCTGCACAGGGAAGTGGTGGATTCACCAGCCTTGGAAGTGTTAAAAAGGCATGTGCATGTTACACTTGGAGAGGAGTTAGTGATAAACACAGTGGTGCTGAGTTAACAGTTGGACTCAGGGGTCATGGAGCTCTGTTCCAACCTTAATGATCCTAAGATTGTATGAAAGACATTCTCAGTTTTCATTTCAAATCCTCATCTAAAACTCTCTGCGAGATGCTCAGAGATTTCAGTGCTTTTGTCTTCTTTGTAGCACTTTAAGTGACACATACTGCTTGAAAAAACACTTAGTATTAAACTCTCTTAATGTCTATGAACATTTTGAAGTACTTTGAAAGAAGATACAAAATTCTCCACTACAGATTATTAGAAAAGTTACTACAGGCTACTCCTATTTCCCTTCTAATTTCACTGATTTCTATGTCCTTTCTTAGGAAAAAGTGTCAACACCATTACCAAACTGATCATTTTGCTGGCACTTTGGACAAATATCCTATGTCCCATTATTAATAATCTTTCTGAAATGTATCCTTATTGCCAGTACTACATTCCCCTCTACTTTCAAATTGCTAAATAACAGCTGAAGAACCTTATATGTTGCAGTTGATTCCGAAGGACTATCATGTTTAAGTTGCACAATTGTACTTTATGACATCACTATGATTGGTCTGGAAGTCAGCCTTTGCCAGGTCTTGCCATAAAAACTGCTATCTACAGCACATGAGAAACATTTCAGAGACAACTAAGCCAGTCTCCTACTATGATGTTTTAATTACATAAATCAACAACGACCAAGAATAATGATTCAAGGTATCAGGTTCCCACAACAGTGATGCAATTTATTAATCCACTCACTG
The DNA here is from genome assembly GCF_027887145.1 of Ammospiza caudacuta. Lineage (NCBI taxonomy): Eukaryota > Metazoa > Chordata > Aves > Passeriformes > Passerellidae > Ammospiza > Ammospiza caudacuta. The sequence continues at coordinate 46,091,422 of NC_080598.1, read as the reverse complement.
CTACTTGAAAAATAAGCAAAGTTGGGCTGAGATAAACAAGCTTTTAAATGTCATAATGAGGAACAGTATCTGAAAGAGCTAAATTGCTCATAGTAGAACTGAGACAGAATGGACAGTATTAATAAGTCACAGGCAGACAGACCTTCACCTCATTCAGCAGAGTTGCAAGATCATTAACTATTTGATATCACCTTCTTAAGGTATCCTAAGAGATAGGCTACTTATATTTAAATATTTTTATGTATCCTTTACTTAGAAACTATTTTACAGAAATAACTACATGCATGTCATGAGGCATTGATGTAACAAATACATCCTAATTAACCTGTAACTGAAAAAAAAAAAAAAAAAACAACAACAATATATTACTTGGAAAAGGCTGAAATATCTACATGAGAGAGATAGGATGCAGGTCAGAACATTTATGTGAAACTAACAGAGTAGCTGAAACTGCATAGGTCCCACAGTGACAAAGGGGGTTTATGCAACTGAAGATGAGAGAGATATTAGTAATTTCTCTGTATTTATTAATATTAGCTGTAGCAAATTATTTAGCACATTTCTGATTAGCTGCATCTCACAAGACTTACAGCTGCAGCAAATTATTTCAGTGGTCATTCTTAAGAGCAACTTTATCCAAAGAATAAGAAATCATTAAAAAAAATCAATATTTTCACCACAGTCATCTGAAGAACAGATAAAAACCCTATAATTACATCTAGATATGAATATAGGCATCTGGATATGAATATAATCCCATCTAGATAGAATAACATCTAGATTAATGTAAGTACAATGAAAACTATGACATGGAAAGTAGCAATAGAAACCAATCTCAGACTGATACAAGAACACCCTTTAAATTCAATCCTTTACTCTCTTCAAGCTTAAGTCTCCATAAAGATTGTCTAGGTCAAAACTTTAATTAAATATACCAACAATATTCATTATTAATTATAAAGCAGTGTTTTATTTCAGTTATTTACTAGTACATGTAATATACTTAAAAATTATTATATGTCCTTTTACATTTTGATCCTATTAAATTGATTGAGAGCCTTTCTATATCCTGCCTTAGTCATGAATGGGATTCACAGACTCCCCAGTGAAAGAATTCAAATAAAACCAATACAAATAATGAAAGTGTGTATGCAGCAAATATATGAAATATATAAAAGCTAAATGAACTAACATTAGGCACAAATCTGGTTTAGTAGGCTGACTTTGGCAAAATGAGAGCTATCTTCAAGAATGAGGAGCCACAATTCTCTCTGTTCCTCTTCCCAGCTGACAGAATTTACAGCTCTGTGAGAAAAGTTTAGTTCCCACAGGCCATTTGGCCTCTGTTCCCCTGTTCAGAACACTAGCTGGTCTGCAAATTAAAACAACATTTTCTACTACAGGGTATATGCCCCACTCAGTCTACATAGACACTAGGAGGTAAAATCACCTTGGGGAAAATTACCAAAGGCTACTGGGACAATCCCTCACTTGTTGGTATCACTTACTGCTCTTGGAGCAAAAGCCTTTTGTACCACTAACCAAAATAATACTTTCAATCTTATTGAAGTATAAAGGAGAAACTATACTGCTTATTTACATAATACAGGAAATTTTTCTTATGTTACAAGATATTGTTAAAAAAATACAAACCAATGACTACTCTCACAAAAACCATTAAAAAACACATTGAATACTTTCATTTGCAGCTATTTTGGGATTGAGACCAGTTTCCAAGCCTTAAGAAACTGCCATTTCTGACCAAACCAGAAATGTTTTCTGGTCAGTATTTCTGTTCTCGCTCTATTTGAAAGAAGATAAATTTGTATATACCTACCGAAAACACCATAGCCCAATTCTTTAGAAAGAGAATTGAAAAATTTTCAGTAAGCATACCAAGAATTAGCTGATTGTTCAACAACATGATGAAGTTCAAAGTAGGACTAAGGTAAGAATTAAAATAAATAAGAGTTCCTAATAAAATAACTCTTTGCAGCATCCTTTTGATGATTCATACAGTTTTAGCAATTGCCCAGCTCTCTAATTTGTTGAGGTCTCTCAGCAGGGCCTCCCTGGATTCAAGGGAGTCAACAGCTCCTCCCAGTATTGTATCATCTATGAACTTGCTTAGTACCCCTTCAAGTCTTGATTCCAAGACATTTATGAAGAAGTTGAAGAGCACAGGACCAAGTGGGGACCTGTGGAACCCCACTACTGACCAGCAACCAGTCTGATGTCACCCCATTCACTGTAACTCTTTGTGCCCAACCTGTGATCCAGCTGCTCACACATCATATGATGTGTTTATCCAGCTGTCTGCTGGATCCAGAAGGATCCTGAGAGAGACAGTATCAAAAGCTTTACCAAAATCCAAAATGATAGCATCAACCGGTTTCCACTGATCAACTAGGTGGGTTACCCTGACATAAAAGGAAAATGATAGTCCTGATAAGCAGACTTCTCCCTTTACAAAACCATGCTGGTTGTGACTGATGACTGTGTTGTCCTTCAGATATTTTTCAATAACTCCCAGAATCATCTTCTCAATAACCTTACCAGGCACTGAAGTTGAACTAACAAGCCTGTAATCTCCAGGGTCATCCTTCTGAATCTTTTTGAAAACTGACTATGTTAGCCAATGACAGTGTTAGTCATCTGGGACCTCTCCAGATTCCCAAGATCCTTCAAATATAGTTGAGAGATCTCAATCTCATAAATACCCATAAGAGCTAATTCACAGCATTTTCATTATGCCAGTCATTGCCTACAGCTGAGAAAAACTAAAATAAAGCCAAAAGAAATGAAATTATTTTACCACACATCCGGGGAGATGGTAGCAGATCTTGGAATGAGCAGTCTGGTTTGCTTTTGAACCACGTAGCCAAAGTCACACATAACGCCAGGGAAGGCACTATAGTTGGGAGTGTGTTACAGTACTATCACTACAACTTTGTGCCACTGATGTCTAAGATAAGAATAAACAATAAATAACACCAGGATGAAAAGTAGACCTCATTCAATTCTCAGAGGGCTTTCCTCAAGTATTCCTCAAGCAAAGTTTTCAGAAGGTTCCTTGAGGTCTTCTACAGAACTTTTCCTCTATAAATGATAATACACTTGAGCTGAAGCAGTGTTTCTGTTGACACTTAAAAGCATGGCTAGCAGTTGATTATGACCCACCATGCTATGAAATTTGAAGTATACCTGTTGACACTATAGCACAAGAGCTCTATTATCATTACATTGCAAGAGTTCCATATTGCTAGAGTTTTGTACCTCCTTGATATTTTTGCAGGCATCTCCTCTAAACACTGACTCCTCTTTGTCCTCACAGCAGCCAACTGACTCCAGTTCTCCTCAGCCAACTCTTTTATAACACTCTTTTGATTGGCTACAGCTGTGGCCTGTTGACATCAGGCCTGCTCCTAATCCTTAGTAATTGGCTCATCTGCAACTCTTTACGGGGTAAGATTACATTCTGTACTACCTTCATTTACTTATGTTCTATCTCCCTATACATACCAGCATATTTCACTTTCACCAAACAATTTCCATTAGGAAAGTGCAAGTGACGAGTTTGTATTTATTCATTGAGTATCATTTAAGGCCTGTTAGAGTCTTTTAAACTTTTCCTACCAAGAGAGTATCAGCTTCTTGTTTGAATAAAAATGATATAAAATATAAAATTGGTCAGAAAATTAAATTGCCAGTACATGGCTGTAGTGATAAAGGCCAGTGCAGCACTGGATGACATCTTTAAGAGTACATGTGAGAAACGGTCCTGCAGTAGCCAGGACAGGGGAGAAGGAAGAGAGGAGGTGCTCCAGACAATGCAGCAGGAGTTCCTCTGCAGACACTGAGGAAAACAATGGTTTAGCAGGCTCCCACTCACAATTTTGTGTTATTGATGAACAGATGTGCCCCTGCAGCCCTTAAGCATTCACAATGAGGGCAGGCAATGCTTTAACTCCAGCCAGAAAAAAAGTGCCATGCAGGGGCTCAAGATAAACTCATGGCTCAAGATAAAAGCCAATTTACCAGGGAAATCAAAAGCCACACATGCAAGCAAAGCTGGCAACACCATCACCACGCAGCCATTGTGACACCACTGGTGATGCTGGCTCTGTCAAGCGCTTGCATCACAAAGGGCCCCAGCCTGGCACCCCTATAAAAGCAGGGCAGCCGCTCACAGCACCCAGGGAGCTCCACCATGGCTGGTTACAGTCGGCGGGGCAGAGGGCACAGGAGCCGGAGCCGCCATCCCCTGCGGAAGACACGGCGCACTGGCCACAGCCGCTCTCGCCGCCGCGGCACGCGGCCCAGGGCCACCACCCATGGCTCCCCCATCATCGTGCGCCGGCCCCCCAAGAGACGCATCCGTCATGAAGAAGAGGAGGAGCCGGAGGATGAGCTGGATGACCTGGGGGAGATTCCTGAGCCCGTAGACAACTTTGAGCTTTAGAGCCAGAGCCCTTGAGAAGACCAACCAGCACACGGGCCTGGCTGCAACAATAAAGCATAGCAACCTCGCATGATGAGAGTGTGTGGGCCTGGTTCACTGTCCAACAGCAGTAGTCGGTGTCTGTCTGTGTCACAGGGATAAAGGTGGCCCACAGGTCAGTGTGTCCATGCCCAACAGCAGGATGTGTGTGTCCAGGCATGGTGTTCTGTGTGTGATCTGTATGTCTGAGGATGCTCACACATGGCATGTGAATGTCTAGGGTTGTCTTTGTTTGGGATGAGGTATGATTGTGTCTGCAGGCAGGGCCTGTGGGGAGTGCACATGACCAAGGACACACAGATAACCTCTGCTCCTGCCACTGCTCCCCTGGGGTCCCTTTCTTGGGTCCCTCTCATTAGAGGATCCCATGGGGCTGAGCAGAGCCCACAGAGAGAAAAACCCTCACTGCTTCATGCCCTCTCCTGTGGCACTGCTGGGGTTAAGAGGGTAGACGCCAGACAAAGCAGTGCAAGTTGCTCTGCCCATCCAACTCCTGACTCTCACCCTGGCCATTCCCCCACATCTGGCAGGGTTGTCACATTGCCCTTCACAGATCTCCCCATAGAGAGACCCCCTGACCCTGCAACATGTTTCTCAGTGCTGCTGTGCTTCCACTCACCTCCTCCTGGTTCTCTGTGCCTATACTGGGCTTGGGTTGGTGAGGGCTCCAGAGCAAGGAGACAGTGTGGAGAGCATCTGGGAGAAGATGCCCCACATTGGCCAGTGTAGTGCCAGCCAGGTCCAAGAAGGACTCACCACTAGCCAAGGCTGAGTCCATTCACAAAGGTGGTAGTGCCTCAGAAATAACTACTTGGGGAATACATGTGAGAAACAGTTCTGCAGAGGCCAGGGAAGGGGAGAAGGAAGAGAGAGGGTGCTCCAGATAATGCATCTGGAGTTCCTCTGCAGACCCTGGGGAAGACCATGATTTGCAGGCTCTCACTGTGCAGTCCATTTTGTGCCATTGGCAAGCAGATGCACCCCTGCAGCCCTTAAGCATCCACAATGAAGGCAGGCAATGTTTTAACCCCAGCCAGAAACAAAATTCTACACAGGGGCTTACTCCCCCCACCAACTTGCTGGAGGAGAGGATTGGAGGAGTAAAGATGGGAAAACTCGTGGCTCAAGATAAAAGCCAATTTACTGGAGGAATCAAAAGCCACTCATGCAAGCAAAGCTGGCAACACCATCACCACGCAGCCATTGTGACACCACTGGTGATGCTGGCTCTGTCAAGCGCTTGCATCACAAAGGGCCCCAGCCTGGCACCCCTATAAAAGCAGGGCAGCCGCTCACAGCACCCAGCGAGCTCCACCATGGCTGGTTACCGTCGGCGGGGCAGAGGGCGCAGGAGCAGGAGCCGGAGCAGGAGCCGCCGCCATCCCCTGCGGAGGACACGGCGCACCGGCCACAGCCGCTCTCGCCGCCGCAGCACGAGGCCCAGGACCACATCCCACGCCATCAAGCGCCGGCCCCCCAGGAGACCCAGCCGTCTCATAGAAGAGGAGGTGGAGCCGGACGATGAGCTGGATGACCTGGGAGGGTTCCCTGAGGCCATAGACGACTTTGAGTTTTAGAGCCAGAGCCCCTGAGAAGACCAGCCAGGACATGGGCCCGGCTGCAACAATAAAGCATAGCAACCTCGCATGATGAGAGTGTGTGTGTCTGGTGCACTGCCCACCAGCAGGACAGCACTCGGTGTCCCCCTGTGTCCCAGGGGTGTGGGTGGCCCACTGGTCAATGTGTCCATGTCCATGCCTGACAGCTGTGGGTGTCACAATATGTGGGATGGTTTGGGATCAGAGTAGCAGGCCACAGGCACATGCACACCTTTTCTTGGACACTCCAACTTTTATCTCAAGCCACAGATTTTATCAGTTTTAGTCATCTGATTCTACCCTGCAGCAAGCTACCCTCAAACTCCCAGCAGTACTGTGGGAGAGGACACAAAGTGCCAAAAGCTATTCTTTTTGTGTGGGCTCTGCTCAGCCCCTTGGGACCTTGCAAAAAGAGGGACCCAAAAATGGACCCCAGGGGACTAGAGAAAAGAGCAGGGACATCTGTGTGAGCTTGGTCACATGAACTGCCCAACAGGGAGAGATTACATGTATAGTTTATATTGATCTATTCATACTTGAACACCTTCAGAACTTCTGGCTGGATCCCATCCAGGCCTACTCATTCTTACAAGTATGTTTTATAAAATTTATATTTATTTTTACAATAATCTGTATGTGTATTAGCAGCTATGTAATTTAGTACAAATATTCTCTCCCTTTAAATCTTCTTAGAATGTCATTCTAGCAGTGGTATTCCACTTAAATATGCAGAAAGTAGTTTACTAATGAAACATTCCATAGGTTCTATAACTTATAAAAGTTTGCTTAGATATAAAAAGTAATTGGAAGGATTAATGGAAGAAAATTCTGTCAGAGGCTATGAAATATAAAGAGTTCAAGCCCAGGAATTATTGGGAGTATTCCCTGGGGAAGTATCATTATAAGTCTGACCTGCTCAAACAGTGCTTCAGCATTCACTGTTGGCCACTGTCGGGCATTCTTTTGTAATTATGTAATAGTATGAGAGGCACAAAGCCAGACAAAGAGAAAGAAAGTTCCATCTTTTGCCTGATAAAATGTCAGACACTCAGAAACACTTATAAGTGAGAGCCAAGTCTCAGCATATAAAAGAAAGGTTTATTTCTTTTTCTCCTTTCTGTAGCAAAGGAAGATGTCCTTATCAGCCTGCTACGTTAAATCAGCTCTGGTCTGACATGCACTTCAATAGATGCGAAGTTACCATGGTGCTGATGGACAGGTATCTTCTGCATACAAGCAATGGCTTTAATTTGAAGTTTGGTGAGTCCAAAAGACTCTGATGAACCAGTGAGGTACAGAGCCTGAACTTGCTATTTAGTCTTCTTGGGATCTTGAAGATGTGATGTAAAGTGCCCTGCTGTATGTTGTGCTGCGTAAGCAGAAGCAAGGCTGTCTGGATGAAAACGTTCAGTGCAAAATACCCCTGCAGGCTCAAGGAAAGAAATAAATATGAAGGATGGGAGGAGTGAACAATCCAACACCAAAGAAAATTGCTAGGAATAAAGAAAAGAGCTGTCTATCATTTCAAAATGTGTATTTCTTCTTGTCTATGTTCAGTATTCCAAACCCACCAACAAACCCAGAAGTCCTCAAGCTAGAGTAGTAGCTGGCTTGTTCCAAAGGAGATCACCCTGATGGATGGGAATATATAGAGCTGGTATGTCAGTGTGGACTAATCTGAAGCTACAGGGGTGATCTGCCAATTCTAACAAAGATAAATACAGCTTCTGCCTCACAGTGTTTCACAATGCCAGGCACTGGCCATTGGTTTCCCTCAACATGATGGATTTTATGGTCAGGTGTGGTGACATCTCATGACCTAAATAGCTTTCAGAGAACGGCTGGTTTGTTTTGAATGATGATGGATTATACTCCAGAACTCCCTGTGAAAAATTATGTCCCATGCTTGCAAGTATTGCATGGACATGGATAAGTGCCAGCCAGCTCTTAGACTTGGTAAACATCCTTGTGTTTTTATTGCATGTTTCTGTCAATATTTTTCCCATGTCCTACAATTCTCTCCTTTGTTTCTCAATCATCCCACATGAATGGATAATGACATCTTCCTCAGTACTTCCCTGCAGGGTTACATATGGAAATGTAAAGACACTGAAGTAAAAAATACTGCTGAAGGTATGAAGCAACATCTGATTTCAGCTACAGATCAGCTACTGAACTTTGGCCATAGCAGCAACAGTGACTGCAAAGCAAACTCTTACTTTCCTGTGGTATGTCACTGCAGAGCTACACCATTAATGCCTCTCCCTGTTGGGCACCAGTCAAACCTGCACAGAAGTACCACTGGTTATGTGCTCCCATGCCCCCAGAGGAAAATCCTGCAAGCAGGAGTGGTGGGCAGAAAGAGCACAGGCAGGAAGTTCTGAATGTGATGGAGCCCACTCTGCACAGAACCAGACTGAATCCAGCAAATTTCTCCGGTTACACTGTATACACACTAAAGCTAAATTTAGCCCTGTATGCTTTACCTACCAAATGAATGGAAAAATTTACTACCACAGAGTGTTGATACTGCATCAGAGAAGAGGGTCCATCTCTGAATTATCTAGAACAACAGTTCTCAAGCTACATATATATATATAAATTTAACTGAGTTGTGGACTTTAATAAGGACTAATGAAGCAAGTTTCTTTGCACTATAGGCTAATGCACACCAGTAATTTCTGGTTTGAACAGAGAGTTCTGCTGTTTTCCTCCTTTTCTGTATTTTCCATTCTATTCTTTAAAGAATATCAGTGTGTTGCCTTTCTCTTTGTTAAGAATAAGCAGCTTCAGTTGAAGGTTTTTGTCTCTCTGAATGTTCTGTGTCATATTTTGAATATCAGGCAGCATGCTGGCAGCAGGGGAGAACAAGGAAGCATCCACAAGAAATGCCTAGTTGAGAGGACAAACACCACTAACTGCAAGAAAATAAACAAAATTCCAGAATATTCCTTCCATCTGTTTGCTATACTGTGACAAAGTTCATTTTTAGTGTAACAGCCAAAGGGCTTTTAAAAATGCTTCAGTGCTGAAGGATCGCATTTCCACTAAAGTTACTGTACCACAAGCAATGACCTCTTTCCTGTTTGAAATGCATTCAGTACTGCAGTCCTTCAGAAACTGAGGGACTGTTTGTGGGCACAAGATGAACCCAGGTGAGCATTATAGAAGCTTTTCATGCACCGATTTTTGTAATGCCTGTCTGTGACCTTCAGTACCCAAGCTGCTCCAGTCACTCACATTACTCACATCTCACATCTGCATCCAGACTGTTGTTGTAGTATCATAAAATCATCATAGAATCCTAGAACCATGGAACCACAGAATCATCATAGAATCATAGAATGGCCTGGGATGGAAGGGACCTTAAACACCATCTGGTTCCAGCCCCCTGCCCTGGGCAGAGACACCTTTCACTAGACCAGTCCTGAATATCTATTCAACACAGCTCAGCTTGTGCCAGACCTTCTCCCACGATTCATGTCCATACCCAAACTCATTTCTGCAGATAAAAGATCCATGTTACCAGAGTAATTTCAAGCTCCTTAATAAACTAGCTTGAAATAGAGCTGAAAACAAAGCCTACTATTGTGATACAGACAAAACTGCAAAAGAAGTCTCTGAGAATAATTCTAAAGCAATGATTTCCTGTCTAGGTATTATGGCTCCTAGTTCTTACTGTTTTGTTTTTGGAGTGTGTTTTACAGGACTGGAAGTAAAGGCACAAGATAATCTGCTTTCTGTTGGATTAGTAACCCTGCAGGCTGGAATCTTATCTGGGATCAGAAACACAGGGAATGCTGGAAGACAATCTTTAATCTCAGTCACAAACCAGCCAGTAATTGTATGTAGAGCTCTCTCTGGGAATATCCAAATTCAGCCATGGTCACACTTCAACTTCAGGCTAATCAACTGTACTCCAATCAACCCTGTCACTCTGCTGCAATGCAGAAAGTATCAGATCCATCAACACCACAGGAATTTAACATGACATACAGACAAAACAAGCCCTAACCCAAATCTTCATCAAAGAGGTAGCTCCTGTGACATATCTCCAATTAGCAATTTACATGTACTGCAATATCAGACAGACTCATTTCATCTTAATTTGTTTAAACACAGTCCTACCATCAAGTAAAGGTCTCATTGAGAGCTGATTATGATCACTTGTTCTTGTTCAGCATAACAACCAAAGTTTGCCTTGATATCTGCTCCCTCTGTACACATCAAAACTGTGCTTTAAAAATTTCCAAATCAGGCCATGGGAGCATGTATATGCCTTGGGAATTTTTCACAGGAAACAAATACAGTAAATCAAGCCAGTAAATTTATACTAAAGATGTATAAAGATAAGTGGTTTGTTTATAGGTTTTTTCAAAACCTGACATTTAAAAACAGTTCCAGAAACTTTCAGGATTTGTTTCCTTAAGGGATGGGGAGTATTTTACAGCCAAATTCCTCTTTACTAGCTCATGAAAACTGCAAGGAAAAAAACCCACAATGCCATTCACTTTTATTTGTTACAAGCAGAACTTTCACTGCAGGATGTTTAATACATATTGGAATCCTGATATATCATCCTCTGCATGAAAAATAAAGGCAATTGCAAATGAGTTTCCTCCAAATTAACTAAAAAGAAAGAAAGGGGGGAGAGGAAGGGGGAAGTGAAAAAATATATGTTTGTTGCTTGCCTTTCTAAGCCACTTAGAAAAAAAGAGATAAAAGTCAAGTTTCCCAGTTGCCAGTGTGCAAGATATTATAGAAAATCCAATGTATCTGATGACAGAAGGGGCAATGCCTAATCCTGCCTTATTCAAAATGCATAAGTTATTTGAGCCTAAGAGAAATTTCCTCAAGCTATTTCCACTGCAACATCCATGAGATTCAGTAAGCAGTTCTTATTTTATTGATAATGTTTGTCCCTGCCCAGAACTTGTGTATGGCTTTATTAATCTGAAAGACTCAGTAAGTGGTTGTCATGCTCCAAGGTTTCCTTAAACAGACTGATATCACAAGAGCTTTCTAACATTCAGTCTCTTTGTTAACAGAATGGCAACTTCTGTCACTTCAGCAAGAGATTCTGGTGTACTTTATAAATTATGTTGCATTAAAAAAAAGAAGGAGGCAGAAAGTTTGTAAGGATATTTGGAGAGTCTTCTAGTTTGCTGATGTTCAAATTCCCCAAATGCAATATTCATTATGATTTCTGGACCACATGCAAAGACAAGGGAAAATAAAAGATCAGCTGAAGAAAGCAAAAATTAGCTTCAGCAAAGCAGGCAGATGTCTAATGGGAAATACATCTTTCTGAAAGGATAGTGGAAGTCTCATGGAAGCGAAAATCAAATTTACTCAAAGATCAGCCTCAGGACTGAATTTTTTAGTAACATTAGTAATTCAGGCCCAATAACGAGGAAAAGTTATCTATGCCTATTTAATCTCAGCATAACTATGAGTTACTGATGCAACATGAACATTAATGATCCAAACATGATTCTGGGAGGTTTCAGGCAAATATTAAGAGCAAACAGGCCAGTAAAAATGTCACTATGATCTCAAATATGAATCAGTTGCTGTATAGGTCTTCTGACTATTAACCCTGAGATTATTAACCCTGAGATTAATCCAGCTGGTTAGAGTACAGTGCTAAAAATGCCAAGGAGGTCACAGGTTTGATCCCTGTATAGGCCATTCCCTTAAGAGTTGGACTTGATCCTTATAGGTTCCTTCCAACTCGGAATATTCTGTGATCTATAACAGGAGGAAGGGGATTTTTTATTATTCCTACCTCAAAGAATGAGATCACAGAAGTAAAGGTTCAGGGAAGGATAATAAAAATTTTCAAGAGATTTGAAAAGATCGCACAAAGAGACACTGAAATGGCTTCAAATGTTTGCTTCAGGAAGGGGTTACAAAGGATGAGACAAGATAAAAGTACATCAAATAAGGAACCATAGCAGAAAAAAGAGATAGGGAGTTTCTATTTTCTGTTGCATAATACCGTAACAGGAAGATGTGCAATGAAACTGTGAAAACCAGCAACAGGAAATCATTCTTCATACATCATGTAAACACAAGGCAGATTTTATTTTCATTGGAGGCTGAAGATGCCAGGAACTTAACAAAATGTTGAAGGAACTGAGTGTTTACAGGGCATAATACCATATTTTCTGAAACCAATGAGTTGCATGCACTCATTAGAAGCCATTTCTTCCTCACTGACATTCATGTTATCAACTCCTAATTCTGCCTAGACAAAAGATAAACTGCAGGTAATCCTTGGGTGTTACTTTGTATTCAAGAGGTGACCTTGCAAGAGTCTGACAAGAACAAACTCTTGTCCCAGGTAATCCAATCACAATAACCAGAAGACAGCTCTGAAACCAAACTTAACCAAACCAAGCTAAAAATAAAATTCATCCACTTGCAAAATACAAACACACTATTTCACATGATTTTAAAATACAAAAGTTACAGTGCAAATAGTAAGAGAACCATTTGTTTCTACCCACCCATACATAAGTGTTGTTTTTACCCAGCTGACAAGCAAGTCTGAACTCCTACTTACCCTGAGAGCTTTCCTTTGGAGAGATTTTTTTCTTTTTTCCTAAAATTTCTGACCACCTCAGCACTATTAACAACTATTAGAAATTATTCACTTTCTGTGAGGTAAATGTGTACTTTTGTGCCTGACCAAGCAATGTTCAAACCTGAAGATGAAGCTTTTTCCCACATCAACCTTCATACTGTGACCCTTCACTTTGATATTGACTTAGGTCTTATGAAATCTTGCTAACACACACTAGACTCCATTGCCATTCTGGGAACAACAGAAGTGTTTCTGAGTAGGTTGCTTGCTGAAGAATAGTATTAAATCCTACATTCATTGTGGCAGGAAAACTGTGAGGACAGATGTCAATGACCAGGGTGGGAGGCTGACATGGCCCAAGGAGAGGAGGTCTGTTGCAGAGCCAGACTACCTGAGCCATGTTTACTGTCCATCTCAGAATCTGTCCCCAGACATGCTTCTCTAAGACATACATGTCCCCATGGGAAGGACTCCTGGTGCCTCTACTGCCCCTTTTAACCTCTCCACCACTCAGACAGGAGTTATCTGTACACGAGACAGAATACCAGAATAAAAGAGTAAAAATAATCTCTTGCCTGAGCAATTTCCTTCTCTCTCAGACAAGTATTTTCTGCTTTCCTACACAGAAAACAGTGCATACAAGATATCTGCCTCAAGGGTGGATACTTAAGTGATAGGACAGACATTTATCTGCTGTATCTATGGGTAAAGGACAGACTGCAACCCTAAAGTTTGCTGGCACTTCTCTTTGCTTGTATTTTCTGGACTTCCATTAGAAATCAAATTAAATTAATGTCTGAACTCCTCACACAAACAACCTCCCTCAATATCCCTCCACTCTATCGCTAGTCAAACCTGGCAAACATGAGAATGTCAGGCACAAAATACTTCTGCCAACAGCATGACATCTTCAATGCTTTAAACTACTCCCAGCAAGAATAATGGAAAGGGAGCCTCTCAGGCTGTATCTATCAAATTTTATTAAGCATTTCCTTCAAAGCTGTGAGGTTACTCATTCCCCCATCTAGTGACAGCAAAGCTCTGATCTGGGGAAGTGCTGAAAGGTTTGGGGAAAAGATGAGAGCCAGCAATGTGAACACAATCACCACAGCTTCAATCTCACCCAAGGCTATTAGAGCATACATTGCTGGTTGCCAGGAGTCACACAGAAACATAACTGCTCTGCAGACTTCAATATACCTTGAGAGAATCAGATTTTTGTGAGCTGCAGATTGCATTTTTCCCCCCTCTTCCAACTGGTTTGTTTTGTTGGTTTTTTTTCCTTCCCTTCCTAGTGTACTCCATACCTATCAGAGAGCATTGTACTAAGCATATCAGAGGCCTGGCACACTATGGACTGTTGGTAATATTTCAACAGGGTTGGGATGTACACTGCAGGAACAGTTTCAGTATTTGATGAAGATGGCTGAAAAGCCAGTAGCTAGAAATCAGTGTCAATCTGAAGGGAGGCATAGGAAGAACACATTACCCTTTATGTGCTTGCAACAGGGCACAGTAACATCCCCTGAGCCATTTGGGGGCTTTGAGATAGAAGAGAGAATGGAATGGACCGAGACCTTGATTTGACCTGTGATTCCTGTGCTCTCAGGAGAACCCAACAGGAGAAACAAGTTAAGTGACTTGCTTATCCAAGTCAAAGGACATCTTCAATAGCCTTGCCTTTCAGGAATGTAGGGCACTCACTGGAATTGACCCAAATTAGGCTGTTCTGAATGGTCCTGTAGCAATAGTGGCACACCTAAAAAAACTCTAACTGTCCTCTTGTAGGCAGAAATGCCCTGTGGACAGCAAAAGACAGAGTAGGGCCTTCCACCTGACCTGCCAAGTGACAGTCATCTGAATCTGGTTTTTTGCATAGATTATCCAACTGTGTCATAGATACAAAGAAAGTTCAGGTCCAGATGGATAATAAATTAAGGCATAGCACACAAACATTTTCAGACTGTTTTTAGTGTCATCTTGGTTTCCCCTAATGGTACTGAAGAACAGCCCAGAGCTGGAACTAATGAAGCCTGCTAGGATTAATTTGGTATGATGCTAGCTGCAGGATTTGGAAGGCACAGATGTCCTGATGCTTTCCTGTGCACCAGCCAAAGGTCACATGCACTTCCTTGCTTTAAACTGACTTTACTCCACAAACATATCTCAGCTGCTCTCCACTCCCTGTCTCCAGGAATGTGTTCTTGAGCCCAAGCTGTCATGTACCAGCATCACTCTGTGTTGAGACTGATGAGCCATAATTGAAATCAGTGTACCAGGGAACATAAGGAAGAAATACTCTAACTCTGGATCCACCAAACATGGTCCACAATCAATAGTGATTAGAGCAGTGGGTGCCAAGATTTATTTATGGTGGGAAGCATCAAGCTCCAGACCACATACTATTAGACATGCTATTTCATTTTCCCTATTTTCTTGGATAGCCCAACCATCCAGTACACTGAGTTATGAAAAGATTTAAAAATCTGTAAAAGCACACCAGAAGTGACATTACATCTGTGGCTTCCAAGGTTTTATCTCCTAAATGCGAATCATTATTGCTCCCCTCAAAGACTACTGCTATAGTAGTCAATTGATTAAAGAGCTAAATTCAAGTTCAGTTCCCACTGACTTTCAGTAGAGTCAAGGTAGGCCCCATTTCAAAATTCATAAAACTCTTTATGAAAGTTGCTTAATGCCATATTTTAATATATACAGGTCCTACCTAGAAAATAGAGAGATGGGAAGGTTGTGATCTGTGTACTGAAGTGAGAGATTTGTTTACCTGCAGGAACAGCTGTGTAAATTAGCTTTTCCTTAGCACCACCAGAAACCTGGAAGATAGCTCATGACTGATGCAAGTTGCATCATTCTTTCCTCTTCAAATCCTCAACTATATTGCAAATGATATCTGAGAAGGAATATCTGTGCAGCAATATTTTAAAGAGAGCCCTCGATGGCAAGATGAGATTCTGGCTCTACTACCAGTCATAACACAAGCTCTGATAAGATCACAATTAAGATGTGACAGGCTTAGCAGAAGATATTTTGCTTGTTTCAAAAACACATTCTATCTGGTAAGGCTGTCAGATCCAGACTCTTACCCAATGCCAAACTTTGCCCAAAGTAAGCAGTGTTTGATTCAGAAATTTGCTCCTGTCCATAATTCAGAAAGCATTAATGAGAAATGCTTGTGCAGGAGGGAACTGCTCCAAGGTCTGCTATTAAATGGTTGCAAGTCCCTTGCCAATTACTGCTTTCTCAATGCCTTGTTTTTCTCCCCTGAATAATAGGGTGGTATTTTTTAAACTGTGGAACACTTTGAGACATTATGTTAGAAAAGTAAAAGAGTACAGACCAAATCTCCAGAAGAAATGCAGCAGAATTATTCTGTCAGTTGTTACCAGTCTCCTAAAATTGTGAATGAAAACATTTAGAACTGGAAATGCCATTAATATCCTGCATCCCACAGGATATCAAAGGAAATAAAAATTGTAATGAAAAAGCTGTGGAATACACAAATGTGGAAAACTGAGGTCTAGAAGAGAGAAGTCACTTGCTTATGACAGCACTGTTGGCAGGACAGCTGACAGCCACTTCTTGTTTCTCATCCATGTGCCCTAGATTCTGAACTCTGTCATACCACAAACACCATTGGACACAGCCCTTCACTTCTAGCACTGTACAGAGGACCTTTAATTCTTTGCAAGCACTTCTGACAGGCCTGATTCCCTAAGTATTCTGCTCAGCTGCTTCTGCATTTTGTGCTCTTCATGTGCAATCATAAGATACAATGTACTCTTCAGCTGCTATGGTTCTCAGAATGCAGTCACATTAAATTTTAAAGGTGTGAAACTCAAGCTAGCTCACAAGCTCCAGAAACAGCCTCAGGAAATTTCTCATTTCAATGGGACAAAAAGTGGATCTCACTACCCACTTTTATGAGAATCTTCAGAATGACAGCTCTCCATATTTTTCATCATTAATTACCCAACTTTTTGATTGTGTTTGTTTCACCTGATCTTCCTCCAGCATTTCTCTGGCACAAGGTGGGCCAGCTTTCTGCAGCTGAGATCTCTGCTAGCCTTAATCCTTCAGCTATGAGAACTCAGACTCTTGGCCAGCTGGAACAAGCATCCCTTTTCCCCACCTCTGTGACACCAGGCAAAGATTGTGGCTGTAACCCTGACTGGTATGGCAGAGTTAGAGAGTGAATGAGCAAGCATCAGAACATGTTTGAATAGAGAATGCTCCTCATCCACTTGTGAATACAGTTCAGATATGGCATCACAATGTGCTGTGTTACCTCACCCCACATTCCACTGTGACAAACACAACAGAATTTTGTTTCTTTGTAGCCCTTTTATTACTGCTGATTCAACCACAGTGCCATGGTGGTGAGCTGCCTCTAGAACATGGCCCATGACCCAGCCACAGCACAGCTCAGGGTCACCCATTACCGTTTCACAATCTCAGCAAATTTATCCTTTTCTAGCAGCAAGTTAGTTAAGTCTCAACCTTCCCACAAGGAATTAAGTGAGAATGAATGGCTCTGTGTCCAGCATTCCTTGCTGGAGGGCAGATTCATTTTAATCACAGCTATTAGTTCCAAGATCTTGCAGAGGAAGAAAGCATTAATGAAAAGACACTGAATCTCATCTTGGGCTCCCAGCTGTTTTGTGATGTGGGTGATGAAACAGGCTTGTTAAAAATATCCCATCAGAAATATGATCTGACTAAATACAGCTCTAGTTCCTTTATGTGATTTTAAGAGAGTGTACACAGAGTGGAGACCTCTTAGCATAAAAGCTCAGAGGTTGAGCTATGATATCCTTCCTTTAATAAAGCCTTCTTGCAGCCATGTGCTAAAGAGAACTCTCTTCAAAAAAGGAAAAACAAAACAGAGCAAAAAACAACAACAACAAAAACCCACAAAATGTATTTTTTGACCCTGGCTCTAAAGGGCTAAAATAATTATACTTGCAGTAACCATCAGGATTCTGTGGAAGTTTTTCAGGTGTAGTTTCATAAATATTACTATCTTCTTCCACAAGAGAAATTTTCTTCAGTGAGAACTTTAGTGAAGCCTTTTTTTTTTTTTTTTGAAAAGTGCATTATCTGCTAAGCTGCTACAGCAACAGCACATAGCTAGTCAAAGCAGGAGGTAAAGGAAAACTGCTCTGTCCCTTTGAGCAAAAAGGAGCTTTTTTAGTTCAAGAAAGAGAAGACTTGAAGTCAGAAGGCTTCCATGTACCACCTTTAGACTTCTGAAGTGTTTGAATTAGACTCCCCTCACCTCTAGTAGGGATTCCAGTAAGATTTTGCCGCTAAGATCCCTGTGTTCTTGCTCTCATCTGCAATGTTATTGAGGCCACTGATGCAGGCAGTAAGCATTTGTCAGATGTTTCAGTTGTGTTCCAATTCTGCCTAGAGTATGAGAAACTAAGAGTTACTTATATATTTCATTTTTAATAGGGTTCTCCAGTTCTCCATGGAAATATTCCGGATAGGATAATGGCAGCTATATTCTGCTTCAAGGTCTCTACTCCATTCCAATGCATTGTCTCACTGTATTCTATATGCACAGCAATAAGGATGCTATGCAGCAAAATTACTGCTTCTTTCCCAAAGACAAATTTCAGCCTAGCAGGATGCCATCTGCTCCTGCCCCCAGTGTGTCCCTGCTAACCCTCAAAACACCTGCTTTGTGACACACAGAAAATGCAGAGCTGCCAAGCAGGAAGAAGCAGAAGTCAGGGAGCATGGAAAGTCTTCAGGCATCCCTCTTATGGCATCACCATCCGTCCTGCTGGGCCCAATATTTGCTTGGTCTCTCTTCCCAACAGGGATGGGGTCAGATGCTTGACCAAACCAAGATGCAGGCAGCATAGCTGTTGTCATTTATTTCAGGGACTGGGCAGTACATATTCATTCCTGTCACTTAGGACCTCTTACAGAGTGGTTCCTGTGTTCCTCCATCTGTTTACTTAATATCCCTGAGCCAGTGAAGGCCAAAGACAGACATGGCCAATATTAGGGGACTGAGGCTCCTTGCTTGGTTACCACCATGCTTTTACCAGCACTCACAGTCTTGCCCCAAATAACCATCAGTTCATTCACATTTAATGCTGGCTCTGCTCAAGGATATTTATAGTCCACTTACAGCATTAAGATGAAGTTGGCTTCCAAGTAAATCAGAGTAAGACTGCAACAGACAAGTGAGAGCTTTTATGTACAAAATTTTTTATAGTCAATCAAAAGGACATAAATTGTGTGAAAAACAAAGAAAAAATACCACATTTTTAGTTTAATTAATGGTCCAGCAAACTAATGTAAAAGTACGAAATACTTCTTCAATTCAAATGATCCCATTCCTATCGTGGATTATCACTAATGTAAAAAATGCCTAAAATGAAGCATCCCAATGTCAAGTTCTCATTCTTTCAGTGCAGTAGGTTGTCAGCCAGAGGAATGATGTTGATGGTGAGTTTTTTCTTCTCAGGTCTTGTATCCATTCTATGAGTACTCTTGTGTGTGTGTTTCTCCACTTTGTAAAGAGGTTAGATTTTTCCCACTCCTAATGGTTCTTATCATTATCCATGATTCCTTCTCTATACAAGGTATGATACAATAAAACGGGGCATGTATTTCTGGGAAAGAACCAAACAAGTAAATAAGTGACAGAAAAGTGAAGCAAAAACTAAAATTAATCAGGTAATAATATAGCTAAAAAACAAGCTCAGAACAACAGGATAGGCAAAAGCCACCTTGCCACTGAAACATTATGCTATTAGAGTTGGGACAGGCCAGTCAATAATCATCTGATTCCAGAATTAGATACAGTTTAAGTAATTTTATATATACAGCTAAAGGCAAGCTCCAAAGAGCAAATAAACCCAGACAAGGCCTGAAAAGTTTTACAAATTGGTATGATTATTTATTATTAGAAAACTTGAGGTCTCTTATCAGCTCTAGAAAAATCAAACTTCTGGGGGACAGGACTATAGACCTATGGACAGGAAACAGAAAAAGCCAGGAAGGCACCATTTCAAAACACCAGGAAAATACAAATATTAAGCCCCAGTCTA
Source organism: Ammospiza caudacuta (assembly GCF_027887145.1). Taxonomy (NCBI): domain Eukaryota; kingdom Metazoa; phylum Chordata; class Aves; order Passeriformes; family Passerellidae; genus Ammospiza; species Ammospiza caudacuta. The sequence goes on along the minus strand of NC_080598.1, from coordinate 46,071,646 downwards.
TTCCAGCTAATCCACATGGAACAGTTCAAAAAGACAAAGCAAAGATACAGAGACCAGACTGCAAAACAGAGAGAACACAGGAAGACCAGGGTGAGGTTTGGAACACAAACCTGAATAGGAGCTGAAAAACCACTCAGGAACTAAGGACTACCATGGAAAAGGTGGAATTAAGTAGAGAAGTGGCCTGAATTGTTTACAGCTAACATGGAGCTTTTGTGTAGATCCTCACTTCATGCCATTATAGCACTGTTGGGTTTTGGGATAGAGCAGTTCAACACCTTCCCCTCTGCTTGACTGCAAATGCAGTTGCTGTCTCTCCATGCAGTCACTCCAAGTCAAGAAAACAAAAGCCAGACATTACAGCAGGTCCCCAACAAACAAACAGGCTTTTGTATGATCTCTCATGCCTTCTTTGTTTCTGGATATTGTTTAAAGCAGAAAGTTCTCAATTTAAAAGACAAGGAAGGCACAGCAGTTAGCTGAGGACATTTAGTCATAAATATAACCACATTATATAAAATGCCTCCTAACTGGAAGAAGCCATAAGGGCAGTATCTCTTACATATGTAGATCTCACAATACTTCTGGTGTGACAGCTCAAGCACAGAAAATCAAGAGAGAAACAATTCTACTTACAGTTCATTGGGAGTAACTTTGATTTTTAATCCTTCCTCATACCTTTGTAACAGCAGAAGTAAAGCCAGAAACCTCTCAAGCAAAATGGGAAAGAACAATGCCTGTGAGCACCTTTTTCTCCTAATTGGCAGACATACAAATTAACCAATCTCCTCTCACCACTAGGGAAGGGCCACGGATCAAATCCTTCAAGGCAACATCAGATCTAGTTTTGTTCCTGACAGGTAAGAAACACCAGACTAAGATGGGTTGCTTGTCTCCACAGGAAACCAGTACTGACAATGTGGAAAACATAATCCCAGCAACCATTAATTTTAATTCATCCTTTCAGCTTTTACTGACACGTAGAGACTTGACAGAAGAACCTGATGCAAACACATAAAGGAAATGTTCAGAGGAAAAACCTGCTGTAGATAGACTTTAACATAAAATGCCTATGCATTTATCAGCAATTATTTCATACTCCTAGTAAAGACAGGAGAGATCTCTGCATCTTGTTTTATGATAAATCACCATGTGAATTGTGACTGGAACTGAGACCCATGAGAGGAAATGAGGCTCCAGCACTCTCTTGGTGTCTTTGTTTCCTTTGTATTTATATTTTTCAAGACAAGACATTTCTATTTATTAGGCATAAAATGGCTTTACCTCAAGGTCACAAGAACATCAAAAACCTAATAATGAAATTGACGATATGCAAAGAAGGATATGTCTGGAAAGCAGGAAAGCATTGTGAAATTCAGGCAAAACCACACAAAAATAAATGCATCTGCTCTTTAGAATTGATTTAGAAGGTGATTGAAAAGGAAAAGTATGTATATTCAGAAAGGTATGCCCAATTCCTTCAAAGAGCATTTCTTAGTCAGAAGGTTAAAACAAAATATTCTCTATCTGCTTTAGTAGAGCTCTAATTATTACAAGTGCAAGATTAAAAAAGCCCATATTACTCAAATGTGTAATTTTTTTTCATACTGTAGATACTTACCAATACAAATAGGTTCACAGTTACCTCTCTGCAATCACTTTCACATGCAGAAAAAAAAAAAAAGTTCCTTGTCCTGATATTGCAAATTATGCAGGAAGATGTTTATTTAATGTGGGATCAAACTGAAGGTTTTCTAAAGCTTTACGATTTTCACTTCCCAAGACATTCACAAGCCTATGATACACACACTAGCACAAAGAACAAGAATGAAACCCTGAATCCAAATAAATTATTCAGTACTGATTGGGCATTACTGTGTAAGAAGCTCAGAAATTCTGCATCCAGAGAAAATAAGCTTTACTCTTACTCACATTTCAGAAAGAACTCTGGAATTGTTGTTATGAGACAAGTTATAAAGGGCATATTTCCCATTTACCTTTTCCCTGACAAAATTTGATCATCTTAGCCCTATTTCATTGCCTTGTCCTATTAGGTAAGTGTAGTACTGCTTGTACCATATACAACTCAAAACGCTCCAGTTTTAAACTGCATTCCTTCCCCACTGCAGATGTGAGTAAATGAACTCACTCATGTGGGCAGAGTAGGAGTCAGGCTAAATGGAAGTTCGAAAGAAGTGCTCATCAAAATTTGCTGAAATGCAAAAAACCTGAGCTGGCACTGCAGCCCTGGCAGCCAAGCAGCCTCGGTGCCCTGTGCTGATGTGAAGTGTTGCTGGCAGCAGGGACAGCAGCTCTGGCAGCACTCCCGTGCCAGGAATGCCTGCAGGTACCTGGGGTGTCTCTGGTGCCTGCTCAGGTGCACGTTTGAATCCAGGCAGCCAGACCTTGAAACTCAGGGCAAAGTCAAGAGACAAACTTCTAAGTGCTTTTCTGCATAATAAGGATATGGGCTTGTTTATTGCTCCACCAGTTAAGAAATACCTCTGATAATACCAATATCTCAGAATTCCCAATCCTGTTCCCCTTCCCAGCCAAAAAAAAAAAAAAAAAGTTTATATTCTCTACTGTTTAACCATCATCCTGATCACAAGATTTTCTCACTGTGGGTAGGATTTACTACTATTTTAATACAGGATGGAGGAAATGAGGTAAATTAAGCAATAAGATTTTGCAAAGTAAGACGTGGGCACTGCTACCCTGATAGAGTGCTGGGTGTGCGAGATCAGCCACCCCACTTGCTGGGAGAGGAGGCAGGTTGTCAGGCTGGTGGGTTAATCAAGGATGGGCTGACAACTCGTGAAGTTCAACAAGAGCAAGTACAATGTCCTGCACCTCAGGAAGGAACAACTCCATGCAAGAGCACCTGATGGGGGCAACCCAAATGAGGTTTTCCTGCTAGGAATAATTCAGCTTTTCAAACTATGTGAGCATAAAGGGCTTTTCTGTTAATTATTTTGTGAAATAGTGCCCATACCTGCCATTCTGTAAGTAGTTCAAGGGAGGAGGATAAAATCCCCTTTTGTTGCTCAGGAAGTGGGAGAATTTTCTTTTTGATGATTTTTTTAATCTTTGGCACAAGTTGCCAGCACATATTGGTTGAGCTTCTTGGCATTCTGCTCATGTCTCTGGCACTAACACCTGCTTAGAGCTTGTGAAAAGTGTTCTCCTATTCCTAAAATTTCATCCTCCTTCTCCTGTCCACCCTCAAATCTCAGTAGATCGCATAAAAACTGGCTGTGATACCACTTCTCCTGCTGATACATAGTGAGCTTTTCATCTAATTTTTCCTCAGCAACACATTTACTAATTCTTCCTTGGCATTGCTTATAACCAGATATTAATAGATCCTGTGAGAACCCAAGAGTCAATGATTTAAAACAGGCAAAGACGGAGGACATAGGAAAGATGACTTTTACAGAGGCTTGCCAGCTATCAGTTTTGACCCAGCATTAACCTGTTTCCTTCTCCATTCCCTCTTGTGCCTGGAGCAAGGAGCAAGCTGCTGCTTTATAGGCAATTTTCTGCCTAAATAACTTGAGGTGAGGAAATATAAAACCAAGAGGTCACCAATAGATACCAGTGTCAGCTACAGAAAGATTCCCAGCCATAAATTTTAGGACACACTGCACATACACACACTCAGTGCTCGTTTCACCTTATGGTTGAAAAAGGGGAACTTCATTAATTAATACAGGGACTGGATCCTCAGTGAATCCTCCCTCCATTCTTTCCCACTCAGGTCCCTGCTGCCAGCACTTAGAATATATATATAATACCCAAGCTGTAATGCTCAGTACTCAATCTGGCCCTGCTCAGGAAAGCAACCGTCAAGATACTTTGGAGCTTCTAAATATTTCAAGATCAAATATGTCAATATTAAAAGTCACTCTACTTCTGCTGACTCAATTTTGACCATTCAAGCTGCTGTTTTCATCTCTTCTCACTAGGAATAAAGGCTTCCAGCAAATGGTCAGCTAAGATCAGCTCTTGTATACATGATATAAAATCATCTGTCCTGTGGTTGTATTAAGTCTACAGAGCTAGCAGGGGAATCACTGAACTATTATTTCACTGTTTTACTACAAGAAAGATGATGTACTAAGCTGCTGTTGGGACCTAACTCTACTTATGTCAAGATTTAAACTGGGGAAAATAAAAACATCAAAAACTATGAAAAGTATCAACAAAATATTTTGTTCTGATGATGTGCTACCATGATTTTCAACATTTCTAAGTGAGAATACAAAACTGGACAGTAGGGTATAAACAATTTCACTATCTGTTTAATAAAAACTTGTTTCAACACTGTTGAATAAAAATTTAATGATGTGTTTTCAACAGGAGACAGTTTAGGGTAGGAAGTTATCTATTACAGCTTTGATAGTTGGCAACATTATTTGGCATGCTGTATGTTTCCATGCATGACTTTTTATGTGGTTATTAACTAATAACTGTTCACAAACAGGGTAGGGCATTGGCATTACATCACTAACTGCTGGTTTGCCTATATTTAAACTTGTCAGGAAAGTAGCAATGAAAGAAGTGTGGCCTTTTCCTAGTGGCTTTCATACACACAGGAGTTATTTCTGTCTTGGCAGACAGCATTCATTTGCTAGCATAAAGGTTTCTCTGGGCCTCCTTAAAATTATTCAGGAGCAAAACTCTTTGCTAATCACCTTATAAATAAGCAAGAGATCTTTCTAAAAGACACTGGGAAAGGTTCCAACTCCCACCAAGCTGGGAATATAGGACTCCCTATTAAACAGCAGAAATCACAGTCATGGAATGGATTGGAAGGGATCTCTGGCAATCACCTATTCACACCTGCCAAGGCAGGGTCACCTAGAACAGGTTATACAGCAACTGTTCCAGCTGCATTCTGCACATCTTCAGACAGGAAGACTCCACAAGCTCCCTGAGCAACCTGTGCCAGTGCTCTGCCACCCTGAACATAAATAGGCCCTTGTTCATGTTGATGTGTTTGCCAGTTATATCACAAGGGAAGATTTCCCTTTCATTTGCATTATTTTCACTACTCTGGAAAATTAAGCTTTGAAGTGAAAGCTAAAAGTTGGAGGCCTGTTTTTTGAAAGGAGAAAGACTATTCCACCAACTCCATCCCAAAGGCTAGTCAGCAGAGATAAATCAAAGAGATCCCTTCCATGAAACAGGTCTCTAGATGCAGCTGGACCATAGCCATCTCATGAAGGGATTCCAGCACTGTCCCTCAGCTCCTGGACTTCACTGTACAGGTGGCAAAAATTTAGCTGAAAGGAGGAAGTAGAAAGAGAGAATTCGGAGCTAAAGACAAATTGCCATTGGAAAAAAATGCCAGTGAAATTGCACTACTCAGGTGTATTGGTGCAGACTGGATTATTTCAAACTCTGAACAAGGCAAGACTGGGCTGCAGAAGCTATGGGCACAATCCCCAGCCTACAGACTGGCCATTGTGCCCCCCAGCACATGGCCCACATAAGACTGCTGTGCAGGTACACTGCTGTAGCTGTGTGTAAATTACACGCTATTTATGTCACCCCTGCATTTGGCTTGTTGCTTTTTCCTTTTAATACAAGTTGGCTTCTACATATGGCAATTAAAACTAACCTGGCAAGTGGGAAAACACCTGTATAAACCTCTCATTATTCTGGCATTCCACATTAATTGTGACACATTTTAAGAATTCAGTTTTGCCTGAGGTGGACAAGTTTTGTGACGTTTTACAGCCAATGAACTTCCACCAGAGGAGCTGACACTTTCTCTGATCCCACAGTTTTAACATCACCAAATCCTGATTAGCTTTGTGGATTAATCAGGTTTCAGGCCTAACAGCCAAGATGGATTTTGCCTAAAGCTCTATTCACAGTTGACTGGGCAATACCTGTTACAATTTACAGGCACTGGCAGATCTGCTTCAGATAACTCCTTGGAATTAATTACCTGTCTTGCTTCACAGATGCCACATGTAATATATTCCAAAACACTAAATTACATAGAATTTACTGATGGCTTGAGTTTTTTTATTCAAACTCAAAACTGATCACATTCATCAAGAGGGCCACAGGCCTGGAACCAGTTTCCAAAGAACTGCAGCTTTCTTATCATGCAAAGGTAGTGACTTCACTCTGCTTTCCTGAGAGAACAAAGCAATTTTGATTTGGAACATGTTTTGCTTGGGCAATCTGAGACTGCTTAATCCTGAAACTACAAAATACACATCAACTGACCATTTGCCTGAGTTTTGAAGAGAAACTTAGCTTCACAAATCCTGCTATCAAGGCAAATTCCTTTTAATTTAAAACAATCTGTTCTATGTACAGGATGCAGTTATAAGGACTGAGAAATACAAAGTTCTTCTACAACCCTTATTCTGTTCTCCCTGAGGTCAGTAATATTTTGGGCTGGCAGAAGGCACCATGCTGACAGAAAGGAACAAGATACCACAAAGAGGGCTTACCTGTGTTGATACCACAAGGGTTACTACATGGAGGTATTGGAGACCAGACTGGATGGGGGCTCTGGGTAACCTGGTCAAGAGTAAAGTACTCTGCCTGTAGAAAACCAGATTATCTTTAAGGTCACATCCAACCCAATCCATTTTATTAAAAATTTTGTGCTGCTTACTCCTTTGAGCCTTGAGAGCCCTACATAACCTTCCCAGACCAGTCATCTCCACATTAAGAATAAGGAGGGAAGTAAGTGATTCTGTGACTACCAAGAAGGGAAAAACCTCTAGTCTCACTAGTGTGATCCTAAAATATCAGCTATTGATGAACAAAAGACATTAAAAAAAAAAATCCCTGTTAGAGAACAAAGGGAAGAGCAAGGGACAGAAAATTGCAAGGTACACAGTTTCATTCTTTAGTAGCCAAAATGATGCAAGAGCCACGTGCAAGCATATTATTAACCTCACTACAGTGAAAATAAAAATATTAAAACAACGTTATTTGTTATTTGTGGTTTGACAGTTTCTTCTATCTGTTGGAATGAAGCACCATGGGAAATTTGTAAAACTAGAAGTTCAAACATGACTCCCCAGAAGAAATTTAGCAATGCCAACACCCCAATAACCTTGGAATGTTCAAGTATGCAGCTGAGCAAGGTCCTGCTACTTTAGTAACAGGTCTTGAAGCCTAGTATTTTCAGTAATATCAACTTCTGTCTTTTTGCTCTCCTATTTTACCTATTTTCCTTTATTAGTTTTCCTTATTTTTTAATCTCTTTTTAAATAAGGTTGGCCAATTATGGATTCCTGTGGAAAAATGGACATGTCAAAGTCTTCTTTCCAAGGACAGGTTTCTCGTCCAAGTAGTGCAGGAGATGACTTCACCGCAGTTACATTAGATGTCTGGAAACAAGATGAGAAATAAAAACCTCAAATGTTTCATAATTTTTTTTGCTCTCAAGTGTTTATTTCCTGTAAGAGAATCTAAATCCTCTTCTTAAATTCTCAAAGCAGCTAGTAATGGCTTGGGGTTTGACTTGGTCCAAAAATTCAATCAAGTTTTATGTAACAGAGACAATAAACAAACTTCTGTAACCTACTCTAAATTCACTGGCATATTTTAATCCAAATTCTATTGTGGGCATTTTTAACAATATAAGCTGTAAATCTGAATTCAAATCCATTTTTCCCCCTATTGCTCAGACCCAGTTTTTCAGTGGAGCCTGCTACAGAAATAACAGTATTTACAAAAAAACTCTAGATTTGGATGCTTTTTAGTCAGCTGTTTTTCAAAATCATCTGTTTAAGAATACAAACATCATACTTTGAAATTTTTGGAAGGCATTAGTGAGTGTCATCACCTTCTCCCTTTGAACAGTTGAATATTCACCTTTGCATCACCCTGTCCATAGGGAACTTTTTTTTATTTCATCAACTTCAACTGATCCTGTGTTGCATGCAGGCCTGTGTGAGACTGAAGGACAGAGGGAAAGCCTAGGCAAAGTGAAGGAAAAAGGCAGCATCATTACAATTCCCAACAAATCCTGGACAAAAATCCTAAGAAGGATGCAATAGCATTGTGTGCTGACCCTAGCCAGCAACCAAACACCCATCCTTCCTTGGCTCACTCAACTTTCCTATGAGACATTTTTTAAAAAAAATCAAAGGAAGGAAAACAGTTTATAGATAGACATATTGACAATTTAATAAGAAAACCAAGTGCTGTGTAAGTAAAGCAAAAAGAAGGCATTCACACCTTGCTGTTGGCAAGCAGGCAGATGTTGAGCCACTTTCTGGGAAACAGCGCATCTCCACATGTAGCAGTTGCTTGGAAAGAAAAATGCCACTTTTCCCTGAACTTTTACTGTTGAGCACATCATACAATATGGAGTATCCCTTTGGTTAATTCAGGTCACTGTCCCAACTTTGTCCCCACCCAATCCCCACTGCTAGACTATTCACAGGGGGAAGCCCTCACGCTGTGCAAGCAACACACAGCAGCAGTCAAAACACCAGTGTTACCAACAAAGCACAAGCTCCTTGTGAGCTGCTATGAAGCCAAGTACATAACTTCATCCCAGCCAGGACCAGTACAAATACACACACCACGGAGAGGTATAAACCCAGCCTAGGGTACTCCACCCTAAAAAGAGTTGGGATTTCTTGTTTTCAAGGAGTGCACCTCATGCATTTAACTCCACCTTTCCACAGCTTAATATAACAAAAATGCAGAAGGACAGAACGTTGGGTTTGAGTACTTATCTGCCAAGTAAGTACTACAAAAAATGTTTAGTGTGATTTCACTAAATTAGAAGAAAGAAGTAAAAGCAGGACAACCTCTCATTCTTGCAGATTTCTCTTAGATTTTAACACTTCCACTTTAACTCTCACTTTAATATCACTTCTCATTCAACCCAACTCCTTACAATCCCAAGAGCTCAAGCAAGTTAAAGTTGGTTCACCCATGCTCAGCACTATCTTTTTTCCTTTAATTTTCAGCCTTTGATGTAAATGCTCTCCATAAGTGGTTCTGCTGCCAGTCTCATGCATGATTGCATTAATTAAAATGCTAGAAGGGTTGATTTAAGAGTCTCATCATCAGGCTTGGCATAATTAGACTCCCAGACCCGGTGTCAAATGCTCCCAGGGCTGCCCCAACCTTTCATCCTTCTAAGGCAGCTGCAGGCAGTACTATACAGCAGGCTTTGCAGCAAGAACCATTTCTGGAAAAAAAAAAAAAAAAAGCTTTAATAGAAAGAAGACAAAGCCTTTCTTGAAACATAAAAAAATCTCCCTGGCGCTTTTTCACAGAGTCCAGATTGCTGTTTATAACCACAGCCAAAGCAGCCCTAACATCTGTGCCAGAAGTAGCCTTTTTTTTAGTAATGCCAAGTATATGAAGTTGAAAACTGCCTGGTGATCCCCTCTGGAGCAGACCGTGATATGTAAATACATCACTATTTATATCCTATATAGGGCCAGTTTCAAACTAAAATGAGAAAATTAAATGGGAAAAAGAGGTCAGTGCACTTAGATATTCTCCAGCACTTGCCAGCATCAATTAAGCACAAAAGATCAAAGCATCAGAACAAGACTGTTTTCAAGGTACCTCAGATCCTACTACACTGAGTTGACAACTGGGTCTGTACCACAAAGACTTGGCAGACAGAGCCAGAAGTGAGCTGCTGCAGTCAGTGATATGGGTCTCTTAATTACTGCATTTTCTCTCTGTTCTTAGAGATTAGGTTCTAGCTTTTCCTGAACTATAAGTGCTGTTTTACATGCACTGCTTTTACAAATTAGAGAACACTGGGGAATCATCCTAATTGTTAAAAACTCTCACCTGTTGTATAAAGGTAATATTACTACAAACAAGCAGCTAAAATGCTCGTTTCTGGAAGACCAACTTAAGGAGGACATACACATTACTAAAATCTCACAGCTGGGGCCTTGTAGGGAGAACTTACACAGATGTAGTCAGTTTAAACAAGGCACATGGTAGTTTAAGTAAGCAGTTAGCATAAATGATGCATTTTCACCACAGCTGAGGTGCCAGCCTTCAAGCTTTTCTGCACTCCCTATTTCTGTAAGCGTTGTTGTACTGCCATCTGGTGGGAAACACTCATAGGAATAAGGATTGTCATGAAGGTATATAACCAGAGGCACTGCAGTGAGTGAGAGTAAGGGAATTCTGAATTCCCTATTCCAATGGGAATATTGGAATATCAGTTGTAGTTTAGGATCCAGTTCCAAAGTAACATGCAGATACATGGAAAACTGCTATATAGCTTCTACACAGTAAATAAACAAGACCAAGAGACTTGGGCTGAGCATCAGTGAGACAGATGCCACAGACACCAAAGACTGTGACCAGACCGCAAATCAAGCCACATGAATAGATACTGACATTGCAATATGAATTATCTGAAGGCCCACATGAACAGGAACATTTTCTAGGGGAAGGAAATTTACATTCAGCAAGTAAGTCCCTAACTGGGAACTATTATGAAAATTACTCCAAAGTGCACTGTGCTCAAAGGGCACACATAGCTCTATGGATGCATCCCTTCTTTGAGTTGGTCTAGTTTTACAGTCAAATGCACTTAACTAAAGGGCAAACTATGGCCTGTTTTAGCCAATTAAACAAATTAGTGCCTTACCTTGTGCCACTGGTTTTAACCAACTTGGGAATGCAGTGCCAATTCTAACTTAGAACCTGTAAAAGGTTCTATTTACCCCATATTTCCTTGGTGGGGCTGGTCAAGTAGGGTCCAGAAAGGACCATCTGCCCCTTTTTAGAAGAGTCAAAGGTAAACTGGAAGTGCTGCTGAGTTCTTTCCTCTGCAGTGTCCAGCCCTAATAGAGATGGTGCAAACAGCTCTGTCTGGCTCTGAAGAGGAAGCAGAAGGGATATTTCAGGGTAGACAAAGGTGTCCTCTCACTTCAGAGACAGCCCATTTTGAAAGATGACAAGAAGGTCTTTTGAGGTGGTTTTAAGACAAAATGTATCCCATCAGTTGCCTTTAGCCACTGAGTTTCAAGCCAGGACTTGAGATAATGGCATGGAAATGTGACTGATCTATCCATTAATACAGCATGTCACCACCAAATGGTATTAGTATTTATGTTTTATGAGGCTAAATGTGTTTTGTATGTTTCTGAGTGTGCTTCCATTAACTCTCAGGCACAAAGGAACATACTTGCATTTAGCAGCAGACTGTAGACAGTGTGCAAAAGCAGAAACTGGGAGAAGTGCAGCTGAGGGCTGCCATTCTCAGCAACAGGCACTAACTCCACAGCAAATCCCTGCCTACATCCCAGGATAGCATGGTAGACTTTAAGAGGTCAGTGCTTCCATAAATACAAATTTGCTATTGCAAAAGGGCACAATTCATCTCACACATAGCAAGTTGCCAATAGCAATCAAAGCATTCTTCCTCTCTGGGTCACATCAAAGTTGACATCCGGTATCTCAGGATCTACTGCCATGGCAATAACCAGGTTCTCTGGGCAGGATATTGTTATCTTATTGCAAAAGTTCCATACCTTCTTGGTGATTTCTTATGGGAACCTCCTCACAGCACTGACTCCTTCTCAGCACAGCCAACAAACTCCAGGTCCCTTCTCACCCAGCTAACCCACCCTTTTTTAGCACTCATCCTTATTGGACACACCTGTAGCCTATTAGGGCAGGCCTGTTCCTAATCTGAGGTGATTAGTACAGCTGCAACTCCTGAGAGGTGAGATTGCCTTCTGCATTATTCTCTTACATTCTATCCTCCCACAGGTTCTGGGCAGTGCTTGACCACAGATTTCAAAGAGCAAGGGACTGATTCACTCTTCATCACCCTGCTCTGAGTACAAGAACACAGTGAGTTACTGTGAGGTCTTATCCTGAATAATTTTTTATGAGTCTAGGAAATTAACAAGTAACAGACCAGGGGGTGTGCATCTCTATTGCTATTTGGAGGAAAAAGGGATGACCTTCTCAGGCTCAGTACTTTAGATAATACAAAGAAAATTATACAGAAAACCAAGAATATGGCACAGATTTTGAATAACATCCTTGCTTTGATAGAGTACAAAGCACTTAAAATAGAAGGGCCCAACCTAATTGGCTAATTTATATTAAATGAGTCAGTAAACTAATATACATAGTCAGGACTTTTCCCCATCATTATTTGTTCCATTAATTGTGTCCGTTTAGAGTCAAAGCTAATTCAGCGTGAGTTTGGTTCCAGGTACCTCAGAGATAAAATCTTTTCTTTGTTTTCCTCCCAAAAATGTGATTCTGTAGTCACTGAAATCCACAGACTCTCCCAGAAGGGCATCTTTTCATTTAACAGAAGAGATTGCTGACAGGCAAAAATTCACACTACAGTAGGTAAGGGAAATGGGGAATTTTCAGAAAATGGCAATTAACTCTTCAGGAACATCACACAGTCTGTCTGCTTGACCAGATAACATTAGATAAGCTGAGAAAAAAGGCCAGTAAGAACTGCTTGAGTAAGAGGGAGGTGTAGAAACAGACCAGTGATGACAAGATAACCATGCTGTTATCATTAGTATCTTCTGCTCCTTGCCTGTGTCTTTAACTAGAAGCAGCTAAAATGCCTACATCTAGAACGGTAAAACTGAGCAAATGTCACATCAACAGACACTTCAGGAGGAAGCATAAAGGCACAGAAAGGAAAAATGGAAGCAGATGCACCACTGGAACAGAAAAGACCAAAATATGATTAAATGGTACTTCAGAAACTACAGGGAGACAGACAAAAGAATAAGTTTACTGAAGTCAAACATGTATCTCCTCCTGTGGGATACTGCTGATACCAAAAGAGGGAAAAAAAATTAGTAAACTTACTTTTTGTGGTAACCATATTTGCTCCATTATAGCTTATATAAAAAAGTTCCTCACAGAAGGGGTAGGCAGATGAATCAACAGATAACTTTACCCTTCAGTTCCACTGGGGATGTGATGGATGTTTAAGTATTTCCAGTCCCAGCGCCAGAAAAACACAAGGAATTCTCTTGCCTCTTAACTGCAAATGTTTGGGAAGTTTGAAAAGGGTGGACACCATGACTTAATGGGAATGAATTCGTGACAATGGAACAAACCCCAAAACAGCAGTGATAGTCCATTGCTTGGGAACTTTAGAGATTTGGAAGCAAAAACTGGCCAGATTAAAAACGCCCGGTGTTAACCAAGATCCAGACCTTGTATTACTATTCAGACTTGTACCAAATCAGCTCGCTCTTGAATTTTTCAGCAAGGTTCTATGTTTAACAACTTAAATAAAATAAACTTAAAGTTTGTGTTTAGAGAGCAGACAATCCAAAATCCAGATCTGGATCTAAACAGAAATAATCTTGGAAATATCACCTCTTCTTCCAAGAATTTCCAACTGAATAGAATTCACAGAACCACAATCACAGAATGGGTAAAGTTGGAAAAGACCACAGTTGGGTCATCTGGTCCAACCTCCCTGCTCAAGCAGGGTCATCCTAGAGCGCATTGCACAGGATTGCATCCAGACAGGTCTTGGATATCTCCAGTGTGGGAGACTCCACAGCCAAATCTGTTCCAGTGCTCAGTCACCTGCAGAGTAAAATTTCTCATCAGGTTCAGGTGGAACTTCCCATGCATCAGGTTCTGCCTGTTGCCTCTTATCCTATTGCTGGGCACCACTGAGCAGAGTCTGGATCCTTCTTCTTGGCACCATCCTGACAAATACCAACAGACATTGACAAGGTCCCCTCTCAGTTGTCTCTTCTCAAGGCTGAACAGGCCCAGCTCCTTGAGTCTTTCCTCGTGAGAGAGATGCTCCAGTCCCCTAATCATCTTTGTTGCTCTCCACTGGACCTGTGTCAGCAGCTCCAAGTCTCTTGGCCTGAGGAGCCAGAGCTGGACACAGCACTCCAGCTGTGGCCTCACCAGGGCTGAGCAGAGGGGCAGGATCACCTGCCCTGACCTGCTGGCAATGCTCTTCCTGATGCACCCAGGACACCACTGCCTTCCTGGCCACAAGGAAGGGCACACTGCTGGCTCAGGGATAACTTGTCCACCAGCACCCCCAACCCTTCTCTGCAGAGCTTCTTTCCAGCAGGTCAGCCCCCAGCCAGTAAATGAAAGCTGCTTCCGCCTCCGAGCAAAATGAATGAACTAACACATGGACAAACCTCCAGGTTCTCAGGACTTGGGTGCCCCTGTCCCTAAACAATTTGCAGTCTCTGGTGTTGGTGATCCTTTGAGCAGGGCACTCCCCCTTAGACACCTGGACAGGCTTCAGACTCCACGATCCTTCAGTCGGGGACCAAAGGTAATAACAAGGTAAAGCCTTGTGTTCCTCACTTTTAATACAGGAATGTATGCTAGTGATAAAAAGCACTGGAAAATGAACCATAATTCCACTGTGAAATTAACTGGGCATTTACAACCAAGTTGAAACAATTTCCAGCTATTTTATGCTACTCATTTAACTTCAAATATTTCAACTTTAAGATTTGTTATAAAGAGAAGGTACTAAAGGCAAGGAATCACGAAGTCAAGTTTCCTCCAGTTTTCCACCCATCAGATGGTTATTATCCTTAAAAATGCATACAAAGCAGAAAGCACTTCTCTTCCCACCACTTGATCCAGTATGCATCTTCTGGACATTATAAGCTGTCCCCTATCAAAAACCTATTATGTTTGTGCATACCAGCTTTCTCTCCCACCCACCTGGGCATGAGCAGTGCTTTTGAAATGGAACCAAATTAATTTCAGGGAGCTTTCTGTAGTAATATTTTATTCTTGTGTTGTCATGTCACAAATTCAGAGCTATTTCAGCAGTCTTTTAAACCTTCCTCTGCAAAAATTCAGTTACTTCAAATGAAAGGAAGGTATAAACAACAGGTACTGTATTTCTTTCTTGCTCCTTGTTACACAGACTTCATTTGGGAATAACAGCCTTGTTGCACATGGCAAGCAAGATGAATAAATAAGGATTCAGAGCAGTGTAATATTAGAAGCAAGCCTCACAATATAAAAAGCGTCATCAGTTAGTGTCAAACTACATTGGTATGGGCCAGTGGCTGCACAGCTGCATTCTCCCATCATGAGTCTGTTGCAAAAGAGCATCTGATAGTGTGGCTGTATCATGTCACAAGAACCTGCTAGGTGACCATGCCAGAAGAATACAACTGATGCTGTCACACAACACTGTGATACCATAAAGGGACACTCCTGAGCCATTGTTGCTTGAGCCATTGTTGCACATTTCTGTCATAAAGGCAAATCATCTCTGGGCTGCAGCATATCATTAACATCTGATATGTATCCAGATACTGCAGTGTATGGGGAGAAATGCCAAAAGCAAACAGATTTCATATCATCTGATTTTGGGTGCCTAAATTAGAAAGCTAATCACCTCAGATCATCCAGAGACAAAAATACAAGCATTCAAAATACAATTTATAGCTACAGTTCAAGCAATATTGTCCTTAGCTGCCTCCTGAAAGAACCCACTGCTACCACTGGGGGAAAACAGTCTAAGATAAATACCCACATTTAGATGTCCAGTGTTTAACACAGACTAACTTGATTTAAATAACTGTTTGTAAGATTATAATGCACAGGAGGCCCCACCAAACTCAAACAGAAATAGCGATATCTGTAAGTTAACATAAATCCATTTTTATC
Organism: Ammospiza caudacuta; assembly: GCF_027887145.1. Classification (NCBI taxonomy): domain Eukaryota; kingdom Metazoa; phylum Chordata; class Aves; order Passeriformes; family Passerellidae; genus Ammospiza; species Ammospiza caudacuta. Next base: position 46,056,001 of record NC_080598.1, on the reverse strand, counting down.
AGTAGAGCTCACTAGTTCCAGACTGTCAAAAAACCAAAACACAACTAGTTTGCTGCTGTATTCCCTTCCTGTTACAAACAGGCAGGCAGTATCACAATAAAGTATACTCAATCAGTAATTAAAAGCTTTTACACACGAATGTCACAGCATATATCACAGTTGAGACAGCCACAACACAATTTCAGAAAGCTTCAACCCATACACAGTAACATCATACCACATCAGAGGGCTTCGAGCATCTGCCCATACAGAGTAACATCACTTCAGAAGGCTGCAAGCATCTGCCATTTCTTGTTCTTCAGCCCAACCTTTTATCCCTCATGCTGATGCACGGCACCTGTGTGCCTCTGTTCCCTTTGTGGTTGGTCAGTGCCCCTGGGCCCTCCATGGCTCATTGCTGTCAGTGCTGCTCCCCTGCTGCTCACAGCTGTGCCCACTGGGGATGAGGCTCAGCCCAGCCCCATCCCAATCACCACAAACTGTGTGCCCACACATAAATGCAAGAAAAAAGCCTCCGAGATAATTCAGTGATACATTTGTTGGTATAATTTTTCCTTCATTTCTTTCAAAATGCATTTTAACAGGATAGACGTGCACCTCACTGACCTCACTGAATGCCCAACTACATTACCACCATTTTAGTCCTGCTGTTAAATGGAACTGCATTGTTTATACATGTCTAAAAAGCTTATCAAACCAAGTTTTCAAAGCAAATAGAATAATCTCTTTGCAGTATTCTTGAAATACACTGCGGTCCTCTTTCCTTTGAGCTGCAATTCAGAATTATGAAGATCTCACATAAGGCTATATGAAAAAGATCAACAGCAGGCAAGCCAAGCTAAGTGCTTCCTCAGCTCTGCCAAGAATTAAACAGAGCTCCATCAGCAGGAGGGCTTTCTTTGGTAACAAAATCTGTCTCAGCCTGTATGTAAAAGGTTTCCTAAGGCTGAAAATTAAAGCTTAAAACCACAAGAAAAGCCTCAAGACAAGGAGAGCTCCTATAGAAAAAATGCTGTATAGAATTTCCAAAAATAAATAGGTAACAATTATTTCTAGTAACAACAGTAATAGCAACAATAGTCCCTCTTTTTAATTATTCTCCTTCCCTAGAGATCTCAGCATGCTTTTTAATTTATATAAGCAGCAGTGTGCAGTTCACTTAATATTGAAATCCAGCCATCTCTGAGCACAACTGAAAAAGACAGCATGAATAACATTTCATTATGTAAGAAAAAAAAATTTGCTATGTTAATTTGAAATCACAAGGGAAGTTTCACAAGACATTTGGAGAAAGCACCAGACCTACAAACCACTCCCTGGAAAAGTGCCATTGAATATGTAACAAACTGAAATGGTCAAGACTTCTTGCACGTCAAAAGGAGAAATTAGACTGCACCTCATCCCCTAACCCCTGCCAGCACTGCTCTCAAACAAGCTGGGGAGGCAGTTCTTCAGTGATTGAAAGGGAGAAGCCCAAACACTGTATGGGAGTGCTCTTAATAGCAGCTCTTAAAAAGGTTTGAAAAATGCACAGGCAGTACTTGCCCTGGAAATGGATTTATTGGGAGCATGAAGCTGCCTGCTAGTTCTGTTCCACACTGCATGTATTCAAGCATGGGCTGACATATGGACCATACATCTGACTGATAATGTCATTCTAGTCTGATTTCTCTTAGCACAGTATTAAAGACAAAGGTGCAGTATGATGAATGAAACTGTAGCAGTACAACAGATTTCTGAAGAAAATTAGACTGATTTGACAAGACTGTGCAACTCAAAGATAAGTATCTTTCCTATAGCAATTCTGCTTATTAATTAGCAGCAGTAAAGAAGGAGATTGAGCGTTTCACTTCCTTCCCTTTTTATTAATATGCACAGTAAGTGAAAGTTTCTGTCATACAAAGCAAGATGGAATACTGTTAGTCCTATCCCAAAGGAACACATGGACCTCTTGTAATGTAGCACATACAAACACTCCTAAATCCTTCTGCTCAGCTTTTCCACCACCCATCACTCACTCTCATCGCTGAAAGCCACCAAGCATGTGGTATTTCTCAAGTACAGATCAAATGTTACACTTGGAAAGTATCATAATATAAATAAAAAATTATAACTGGAGGTAAACAGAATTAAAACAGAAATTTAATCCTGTTTTCTTTGAAAATTATCCTTGTATTCTCACCAGACCAGAAACACTAGACTGGAAATTCTACATAAGCTGTCTCTTTGAAACTCCTGTCATCTTGGATGCAACTAGATTTTACAGCTAAAGAACCCCCACCCCAAACAGATTAAAAAAAAATAAACAAACACATCAGAAACATAGTTGGGCTCATTTCATATTGTGGTACTATGGCCAAAAAAAAGGGCATCAGTCCCAGAGCTGATAATCTAGTAATACCCCACCATGATTAAAACATGCTTCATTTACTTTAATATAAAATAGCTAAAGCTAGAAAGACAGAATTGTCTTTTCCTTTTAACCAGCTGTGATGGCTCAACTGGCCTCTGATTACATGAGGCTTACAAGTCATCTGAACACATTTGTATGCAACTATTTAATAACACTACAGTGATTAGGTGTCTAAAGTTATCTTAGCCAATTCAGTGAACATCTAATGCAAAGTGAGCGAAATTTACAGTGGAAGTGCAAAAGCTCCGATTATGGCAAGAGTATTACAGCCATTTCTTTTAGTCATAATCTCCTGTCAAATTGATGCCCATAGATATTACAGAATTGTCTAACAATGAAAAGAGGCCATACTGTCGCATTCTCAGAAGTCTTCCCAGCACAAGGAATGGATCACGGAGACTTAAACTGCTCATTAATGCTCATGAAGTGTCATCTTAAAAGGTGAAGCCCTGATATTGCACTGGAAGGAAGTTTTGCTGCAGAAAAGACACCAATTAGCACATTTTATTAACTTCAGAAACTTGGCAAGGAACAAAAGCCACAGCTGTTAGTAGCTTGAGAAGATCATGCTGAACATGAAGCATCTTCACTAGTAGGGTAATGTAGCATTAGAAGACATAATCCAGAAAGATGATGGAATCTCCAAGCTACTTTCAGACAAAACCACAGCTGATCTGATCTATCAATAACAGTCCTACTTTCAGAGTGGTGTTGGGTGAGAATATGCTCTGAGATCCCATCCAAACAACTTTTCCAAGATTCTGTGATCTTGTGAGCAGACGCAGACCAAGCCAAAAATTTACTGCAGCAGGAAATGGTTGCAGGAGCCCCTAGTACAGCAGTAAGGCCATACACACCTGGGCAACTCTCAGGTAAAAGCTCACAGGAGATCTTGTGCAGATGCTTTTGTCAGCAACTGCAGGTTTTTTTCAAGACACTGATTTTGGCACTGCCTTCCACCTATCAGAAAATATTTCAGCTGAATGACAGAAGTACAGCAGCCACATACTCATCTTTTCCCTGAGACACACTGTTTTGCCTATCAGACATGCCTTTGCTGAAACATGAAGATGTTCCACATGTTCAAGTTAGAAGGGAAGTCTGGCACACCAGGTTCCCTTCAGAACAGCTGGGGCTGGCATGTAGCTGGTTATAAATGCACAAAGAACCTTAGCATAGCAATGGGAGTTCAGTAGAGGAAAAATGCTCTCTTTTGCTGTAACAGTCTTCATGGTTTAACTCTGAAAAAAATTCTCTGCTTCAAAAGCCTTTCATGCATATGAATGTGATTTTCAGCTTGTCTCTCAATTTCACTGTTACAAAGACTTGTTAGGAAAAAATAGTAACTGGAAGGACTCGAGGGTAAATGAAATATAAAAACTGACAACCCTTTCTTGTGTCTAGTTACACCCTTCACCCTCACTGGTACAAAACATCATTTTTCACATCACTTAAAAATTGTGTGCATTGGACACTTCTGTAGATGCCAGTAAATGTACTTGCATCTCAAACTTTTTTGTAGTCACTGGCATGATTTGCTCTCCAGGGTAAGCATAGTTTTAATGAGGTGGTGCACTCCTCAAGACAAATAATATTTTTTTTCCTTTTATTTAAGTTTTGGCTGCAAGACCTTACAAAGAATCTTGGGGAAAAAAAAATAAAAAAGCTATGGGTCGGCCTAGCCTTCGAGTGCAAAATTTTTGCTCAATTTTTTAACACCTGATATCCTTCTCATTTCAATAGTAGAAAAGAGAATTTATAATAAATACAGCTCTTGCTGTGACTGAAAAAGTGGAAAATCTTTAACTCAAGCTAGCTGTCAGATACTGTAAAAAGAGCACTCAGAAACTGATAAATCTCCAAAAGATTTATTCTGTAGTCCAAAATGGAGTGGGCTAAAATTCAGAGTTCTGAATTCTTATGATCTGCTACAAAATTGAAAAGAACTCCCATAGCCCATGCGAACCAACTTAAAAGAGAAGTTACTGAAATGACCAATACATCACCTGTGGCAATCATAGCGGGGTCTTGCTCCCAAATGAAGCATTTTATTCTTCCCCATAATGAAAAGTAATAGGTCAAACTAATAAGTAAGGTATGACTAACAGGCATGAAATATGTTCATGCTAAGACTGGAGCATCTGTTTGGAGTGTTTCATTCTCTAACATTTCTTTTCTTCTTGGCCTTTTCTCCAGTTTGAGGTTTAGTGTTTTCCTCCTACCTCACTAATACTTCTCTCCTTGTTACTTTAGTTTCATCTTCCTCCCCCTAAATCATGGCTTTACATTTTACCCCACACTCTTCCTTAGACATATTTAGGATGTTCATTAGACAAAGTCTTGACAAACTCAGTCAAAGCAGCATGCCCAAGCAAACCATAGATTTCCACAGATTTTAATGCCTGCAGACTTTATCTAGCATGACTTCTTTCCATTTTAATACAGATTTCTATGAATTATATTTAATATGCTTTTTATAAAAAGAAAATCTTAACATTTAAAACATCAGAAGTGAGGGCAAGTCCACCACATTCCCTAGTGCACTGCTTGAAACAACCTTCACTTAAATACTGCATCTTTTTTAAAGTAAACTCATCTATTTCATTGTGTTATTGCAATGAAGACTGAAAATTTTCCCTACTAGGATACCATGTTCTCATCTGGAGTTAATAGTATATTTTAAGTCAACTTTGAGACTCCAGAAACAGAAGAGAAATATACCTATGTATTCAAATCCATCTCCAGCTGAGGATCATTTTTGTGCCCTTCTCTGAAGTTCCACCAATGTTGCTATGTTGGTTTAGGATAGAAAGTTCTAAAATGAACATAAGAATGTAGCACTCTTACCAGTATTTCATGCAGAGGTGAAACTACATCGGTTTGTTTACCTGCTATTCCAATTTTCAGAAGAGTCCCAGTGCTCATAGCAGAAACATTTTGAACATCACTTCAGTAAAAACCTGTATCATGATAGGTACTCACTTTCATAATTACTGCTCTAAGTTACTCCCTTTTGGGAGTTTCTTCGAATAGGTATGGTCAGTATTTTCTACTCCTACACACACTCTGTTTTATTTATCTGTAAAGAATGCAATAGCTTTAATAATTTAGATTACACTGTAATAATGCACTATTATAATTACAGCATTATTGGCTATTAAATAATTTAAATAACATTTCAGAACACTGCTAAAATGCTGAATAATATAAAGCAAACAGGATTCCTGAGGTACCTTGTCAGAAAACAGACACCCCGTTTTCTCCCCAATAGCCACTTTTTAGATCAGCCATGAAGCCAGATTTTAATCCATCTAATATATAAACTCTTAGAGCCAAGTTTCACTGGTTTCCCCCATCAAGATGTTAGAGTGATAAGACAAATGCCTTTGAGAAATTCAAGAATACTACATTCATTATGCTGTCTTCATCAGCCAGATCTACGATCTTGTCAAGTGATGACAGTTTTGTTTGACAGAACACGTTTCCATAAAACCATCTTGACTGACAATAATATGCTCTTCGTCTCTAACCTTTTGTAGATGGCATCCAAACTGTTCTGTTCTGCTGCCAAGGCTTCTGTGAAAGTCGCTATTCTGTTGAGTGGTGGATAGCTCCTCATATTCTCCTAAGTATTTGTATTACCATGGCACTCCTGCATTGTGACAGAGCTTCTCCACTCTCCAACACTCTTTAATATTTACTTAACGGCTCAGAACACGAATGCTAGATTTATTTATCTAGTAGGATTTCAGAACTGCTGGTCATAACACACTTGCTTTTATCCAGTGCTCTCCATCTTGCACTTTGACTATAATGAATAAACGTATACTATCTATCATATGAGGGTTTCAAAACAGAACAGAAACAGCTGCTGAATATTTCTATCTCTTCTGCATCACTATTTATAATTTTATTTTCAGTTTAGCAACAGATAACTCGACCCAATTTACAGCTATCAACTGGAGGCTGATTCATAATATATCTTATTCATAATATATTTTCATAATCTACCTTAAAATGCCACCTTACTATTGTTAGATTTTGGTATTCACTTTATCTCCCATGAGTTGCTTTAACATAGGGACAAAGTACACATCAAGTTAGACAAAAATGTCCTTATATCAGTTTTACACTGAAAGAACTGGGAAAAAAACCAGTACAATAAGATTGTCTAAGTAACAATGTACATGGAAGAAAACATACTTAATGGAAAAGAATCAGATGAAACTGCAAGCAAAATTTAGACAACTGCTACTTCAATGCTTTTCACTTGACTTTGAATGTTGGCAATTACTTTTTATTATTTTTATAGGATACAGGGAAATACATAAACCTAGAAGACTCTTAATTGCTGTACAATGTAAAAATGGAACTGTCACATGTGAGAAGCACGGCTGAAAGAAATCACTTTTAAGGGAACCAGAAAATGCTTCACCTTGGACACCAACACGCCTGGCACACACTCTCCATCTCATGTTTTTGAAGCAGTGCACAGGGAGTTGAGAGACAGAAAACCTTGCAGCCCTAATGTTTCCCAACACAAACAGAAAACAAAGGTGGATTCCGAGCTGTAGTTAAAAAGTGACTGTCAGAGCTGGACAGACACAGAGGAGTTCTGACTCCTTCTCTTGATTAGATCATTGCCTAAGGTTTGGTGAATTTCTAATACATTTTTTTATGCAGCAAAATTTTATTCCATTCTGTTTCCCTGAGGAGTGGGAGGAGATGGTGGAGAGGCTTCCATACCTCTCCCAATATGTTTGGTGCTGTTGTGCTTGGCTGCGCATATGCCAGGGACATGAAGCATATGGCCCAGGGGCTGGCACTGTCCCGTTCAGCAGATGTCTTCAATACATTCTGCCATAAAAATCTTTTGGGGGACTGGTTGACTGCTTTTTAACAGACAATTCTCTCTCTAGTTGATAGAGAGTTATTCACCTTAGCTGAAATACTAGTAAGTCCCTTTAGAAAAGTTGTGTAGCTTTCCATATCCAGCAACTACAAAATAAGATTTTACTACTTTCTCAAATTAAGTCTGCACCTAGCAGATAGATTGACTGCAAGCTGACTATACCAGGTGCCACAGGAAAACCTAAATCTTCCTAAAGTAGTTATGCTGCTTTGTTTTTTTTGGACCAAGGAATCAGAGACAGGAATCAATCTTCAGAGGCAAGCACTCTTCCCCTTGTGGCATTACTCCAAAGCAGCCAAGGATGAAAACACCTGTAATTTGTGCAGGGCTGCCATGCCAGCAGGTATAGAGGAAGACTCACACAGCTTACAAAAAAAAACAAAAGAGCAAGTATCTATTTGGAAATCCAATGTAAATTAATCTTGCATGTTGGTAATGTAAGGATTTACCAAATTATTCAAATGGTGAACATTATTTAATCCTGTGGGCCATTTACAAGCTTTGCCTGAATTGTTTTATGGACAGTCAATTCCCACTTTGGGTTTGTGTATTTGACAATCCCTTCCCCATGGGGCTTCCAGTGTTTGGCATATCCATCAAGATAATGGACAAAATAATCCTGATAGGAATTATTCATTTTTGCCTTTGTAGAGGACACACCAGACAGTGGAGTAATGGCTGGATGGGAGAAAAAAAACGCTGCTGCACAATATCAATGCCCTATACCAAATCACATGACAAAACTAGAAAGTCAAAGCATCAAAGCCAACCAGCTCCTAGTCAGTGAGCTCAAAGGCAGAAGAATACCCAAAACTGACTTAATTTCTATTTTCTTGTTTTAGTTCTTGTTACAAAGGCTGGACACTTTCACCAAGTATCATGATCTGTTTTAGTTGATCTCAACACCTGTATCACCCTAAAACTTCTACATCCTCACTTACAAATTAGAAGGGAAAGAGTAGCACACTTTGTGATCCCTCATAAAAATACTTTACAAAATAAGACCCAAGAGATCCCAGAAGAATTGCCCTTCAAGTGTCTCAAACTTGAAAACTGATGTTCCACATTGAGCATCCTCTTCCCCCCAACCAGAGGCAGAGCAGAGCATTCTTGTTCCCTAGCTGATGATATGAACATGCCAGGCTTCTAACAAGTAATTTTTCTGATAACCATGCAAACAACTCACACAAGGGTGTCATCAAACACCAATGAAAAATGAAATTAGATTGCCTCAACAAAGTCCACTCTTCAGTGAGCAAGGGTCTGCCTTAAAAAGAAGAATGGGAAGGCTTTTATAAATGACTCAACCATATATATATCATATTTTCAATCAAATTAAAGAAAATCTGTATTATTTCCCCTTCACCCCCTTCTGTGCCCCCCTAGGGCCAGATTCATTGTGTCTAACCCACAGACTAATCAATCCTTTAAGAACAATAATAAGCGTAGCTCCCCAGTGTTTCCACTACACAGCTGTAAATAGCCCAATGGACAAACTTCTCCATCCCTCCTTGGGAGGCTATTCCCTAGCCCAATACATTTCACCATCCACTTGGGATTCAGTACTCCACAGGTCACAAATTCTGAACAGATCAAGGAAAAAGTGTCTAATTCTCCTAACAAATTACAGTCCATGTAACCTTAACGAATTTTCCTGTATCCTTCTCTGAGAAGTTAACCACTTAATTTCTGAGACTTTCACTAGTGTGTTACCATTTTGAAAGACAGAATAAGAAGCATATATGACAAGATTTACATTAACAGAGCTACTTTTGTAAGTCACTTCCTAGTCCTTAAAAATATTTTTCATTGGCCCCTACCTTGCAAAGCACTTACAAGTACATTCTTCCCCAACTATATGCCCCAAAGTCCCAATGAAATAAAGCATGCTTCATGTTTTCCATTCAATCCAACATACAGACAAGAGTATTACACATAACTGAACTATTTCAATGTAGTATGAGCCCAACCTCTCTGCCCAAACCCCTCAGACACCTGCTGATTGACTAGACTAAGCAGATTACATGAAGAATTAATACAAGTTTTACATTATTGCCATCACCTGTTCAAACTGAGGAGTGTAAGTGTCCATGTAGCCATTGCTATCTACATAAACCCTTACTCCCTGCAGCCCATGAGCACTATGGGCTATTGGATCCATGATATGATCACAATCTTTGCTTGGATATTAGATCTATGATATGACCACAATCTGTAAACAGTCTTGTCTTCTGACTGTTCAGCTTTCCATCTCTGTGAAACCATAATAAATCCATGATTTGACAATGGTAGTGCTGAGTGATTGCTTCAGGTGACCTCAGAAATGTCACTTACATTTTTGGAAATCAGACGCTACTTTAAACATTTCTACCCACATTCTCATGAATACCTGGTAAATTGTCTATTCATATAAAAAGCAAAAAACAAAATAAATGACTGCCTTGACCAGGATTATTAAAGAAAATAAATGAGGGTAGCAAAAGTGATTTTCTTGATGCAACTCTTTCAGAAAGGAAAAAGACATTTTCAATTAAACTAAAAAGAAAAAAGTAAAGTATGATCTCTGTAGTGCATGAGTAGCTTGACACAAAGTAAGAGAAGGAAAAGGAAAGCAAAGGAATGTCAAGCACTACCCATTTGTATATTTTTTGTGGAAAGATGCATGCTGGTGATAAACATAATGGCATGTGAATGGAAGTGAGGCAGTGGCACAGTGCCAGGCTGGTTTGTTTTATTTGAGAAAGCACTGAACAGTGATGTATGAGATCATTTACTAGAGAAGCTGGGAGAGCAACTCACAATAAACAATTTAGTCTCCAAATGTAGCTCTTTTACTATTCAAACTGTCCACAAAGACCGAGCTATTTTATAGATGTTTGCTGTTTCTACTTATCCAGACAAGTATTTCCTTCTAGTCCATACCAAAAACACAGGTCCTGGTAAGTAAAGGATTCAGCACTCACAATGACAGCACTGTGACTGCTCAGCAAGTCAGCTGGCATTGCTACTGCTCCAGTTTAGCTGCATATGCTAAATTCCTTTATACAGAACTAAAACTTCTGAAAGTTACATCTCAACATCTAAATGTCTGGGGTCATTTGTCCCAAAATTTATTATAAAAACCCCTGTTCTTTCTGTACACTTCAAAACGGATGTGAAGAACATGTCGCCATAGCATTTTATTGCAGGGTTAGCCATTTTTTACTTATTTCTGCAGCTCTGCTTTAAAGCACACAGAGAAAAAGAGAATTTAGTAGACAGTCTGAGAGACAAGACAGGTAGAATTAGTCCTTTTTGTTATATGTGCTCTGTCCCTTTCCTATATCCTTTGAAATTCAATTTCTTGTTTGCTGATTTAGCATCTCGTAAAAGCTTAACCAGAATACACATAAAACATTTCTTCTGTAAATCTGAGATTTATCTTTTCAGAAGGCAGGTGTAAGTGCAAGAGAATCATACAGCTACTTTTCTAAATGTAACTTGATTACAGACCTCATACAGCTCCCAAAATTATGGCATGGTGATATCACATATCAGGCAGGTAATTTTATATACATTCACTGTAGTTCACATTCATACTCTGTTTATTCATAATAAGCTGCAGCTGTTGAAGTACTTATGTATCAAAAAATAAAACCATCTGGGGTTATGCTCTGGGATTTTAGGAACCTGATGGAAAAGAAATGGATTTTTCCCCACAATGAATCTCAATGGAAATACAACCACTTTCCATGAAGACTGTGATTCTTTGGGATAGTACAATTCTACCTACATTACAAGTCACTGTTAGGCACAATGTTCCCTAATAAAATTGGACATACTGCTTCATAGTATCATACTTCTCTGCTTTCTGTAAGACATACAAAAGTAAAGGCACAAAATAGAAAATAAGGTTTAAAGATTGTTCAAATCTTAGGTGCTGAAACAGAAAAAAAAATTTGCTGTAATTTGGCACTGGAGAACAGATGAGATAAAAGTAGTAGAAGATTAAAAGAAAACATCTGGAAGCGCTCAGGAAGGATTGTGCTACCTCAGAATTAGAATATTATCAGTCATTAGACACCATGTATCCCCTGACCTAGAGAAAAAGAAAATCAGAGAGCACTGTACTCTGTACTTGCTTCTGGTCTAATAAATTTTTCCTCATAATGAGTTTCTTTTCATAAAATCTGACCCAGTAAAGCATTCACCACACTTTGGTTTTAGGTACAAGTGATACCGTGCATTTCTAGGACACTATTCACACCACATAACAATTCACAGATTTCAAAGTTTGCTTCAGAACATCAAAATAATTAAGTTCTTTAATGATTAAACCCATTACTAAACCTCTAAGGCACATGATTTCACTGGCACAGTGCTAATCATCATGGTGCTTTCTAACATGATGCCTTCTGTCCTGGAAAACCTGTCTCATTAATTTAATCTTAATCTAAGTTTTTTTGCAGTCCTAATAGAAATTATATAATTACTTTTAATTCACATTAAAAAAATCAAAATCTCTTATTTTTTCTTATTCAAAAGTACAAATAAACACATTTGCAAGAAGACAGAAAAATGTTTGACTGCAGCACCTACTTTTACAAAGCTATAAAGAGATTTTTAATGCATTAGAGGTTTTAGAATAATTATATTTCCAAGAGATTACTCAAGGATTACAAAGCTCTTTCATATATACTAATCTTAACCTAATAAATATTTCTAATTTTACAGATGGGGTAATTGACATTACTGACATTTTCAAATTAAGTCTCCTATATTCAAATTACTATAGTCACATGAAGAACTGAAGGAATGCAAGGATCTTTGAATGTCAAGACAATTTTTTTGGAACCTATGCATTGACTAAGCTAAGAATTATGACAGTTAATTTTTGGTAATTGTGGTCAATATCATGAGACCATGGATATCATTAGGAAGAAATTAACATCTATGAAGATATTAATAACAAATAGTAGTTTGACTAGTGTCTGACTATAAAGCTAATAGCTTTGTGGTCTGCAGGTTCAACTGAGAGGAGGGCTAGAAGTTTCTGATCTAAACAAGTTTCTCATTAGCTCATAATACCGAGCCCTGGAACATCGTTGCTGTGCATATGGGTAGTTAGTCACACCAAAGTACAAAAGCCACTCTTGGACCAAGCGTGAAGTCAAGGCCCAGTTCAGTAACAAATCCTGGAGCCTAATTGTTTCTCTGTGAACTTTGGGTAAATCTGAGTTTAAAGCAAGGAATCAGCAGGCTACAGTGCTTTTCAGTCACAAACTTCCAGCATGGTAGAGGAAACAAACTCAAATGGCTCTAGTCCATTACATCCAGAAAGGTGTAGGACATGTTTGCAAAGCAGCAGTTACACCCACTTAACCACACAGCCTCAAATATCTAGGGCTGTCTCCAATCCCATTTTGCTTTATTTGAAATATGTGACAGTAATACTGATACACAAAGAAACTCTGACCTTTGAACTGCTCCTCCTCCTGAGTCACTAAGAAGATATTGGTATCGCTACCTTACTGTTTCACACAATAAAATATCCTAGACGATACATATCAAATAACACTGCTGTCTTGATATTAATTTTATTTATTCTCTTTAAAGTCTCAGTGTCTTCTGCCAGTCCTCTGCACTAGTAAGTTTTCATCAGCAAGTACAGTATACATTAAATACTGATCTATTTCTGCCCTCACAATACACTGGTTCACTTCAGCAGTCAATAAACAAAAAGAAACAAAGACATAAAATTTGGGATAAAAAAGTCCATTAAGTGTTACAAAACTGGAACTGGATGCAGTTGGAATGTCAAGATTCAGCTACATCTCCAGCAATACTGAAAGACCAGTTTTAAATCAGACAGCAAAACTTAGCAACAGTTAGCTGGAATGTGTTACATAAAAACTATATCATTCATGCTTCAATCTCAAATCAGAAAAGTGTGCTATTTCAAAATTAAATTGTTTTGAGTTATAAACTGCTTAAAATTCAAATGTGAAAACAAAGTTACCTAGTGCATCCCCTTCAGAGAAAATAAACAAACAAAATCCTAAAAACTAAAAAAAGAACAAAACCCACCAAAAACTCACAAGCTAAAAAACACCAAAGTAAAAGTAAACATAAAAAAGAAAAGGATAGAAACCTAAACTGTTCCTCATGTTTTTGGATAAACATATGTCAAACATGTTTAGAGATTAAAATGTCTGTCTCTGAACACTTGTTTTTATGATGAGGAAATCAGCTATTATTTTACAACTTGGTGAGGCAGATTATGCACAATGATGCCATATGCTCTTTACTGTAATGAAGTCAATTTTGCCCTGCACTGGCTTTCTTTGTGGTGTTCACCCAGAGATTTAAACAGCTTTATTATTACAATACCACGATATCACTCCACAAGCAAGTTCTTGTTCAGTAGAGAAGTGGTGCATTACTAATGCCATTTCACAGTTGAGCTATGTAAGTCTTGAGAGATTAAGGCAAGACTTCTGAAAAAGTGGACTTTGAACCAGAAAAGCTTTGGCTGTTATTTTTACAGAGTGACAGAATGGGGTTGAAAGGGATCTTTGGGAACCACGCCGTCCAACCCCTTTGCTAAAGGAGGTTCACCCAAGCAGGCTGCCAGGATCGCATGCAGGCGGCTTTTGAACAGGAGGTTCCGCAGCCGCCCTGGCTTGCCTGCTCCAGAGCTCAGCCACCCTCCCATCAAAGGAACTTTTCCTCCAAAGGACGGAGCTTCGGTGTTTCAGCTGGCGCTTGTTGCGCTCGCCCGGGCGCTGGACACACGGTCCCCCGGGACAGTCAGCAGCAGTAGCTCCTTGGAACCTGGAGTTCCAGCAGTGTTCAGGGTGTTTTCAAACACTCAGAAGGAGACCTCTGGGTAAGTGTAATCGGCAGGAAAACCCTCGGACACCAAATACAGCCAGCTTTCCAGCCTTCTTTCCTTCCTTCCCGCCTGCCTTCCCCGACCCCGCGCCGCCCGCACCGCGCCCCGAGCAGCCGCACCGGGCCCAGCCTGGCGCCGCAGCGACACCTGGCGGCCCCCGCTGGCACCGCGGGCGGCGGGCGGGGAGCCCCCGCCACGGGCCGAGGTCGCGAACGTGCACAAATAAATGTACCCAAACAAGGGTACACAGGGCAGGCACGCGTATCTGTGGAACATATAGATATGCATACATCTAAAATTTGCCAATAATATGTTAACAACAACCTTAAAACACTTTCTGCAGCGTCCAACTGTCACAGCTTCCAGAAGCTTCGAGGTACCTAAGTTAGTACTCAGCAGGAAATTACAGCAGAGAGGACCCCCAGATAATTCAGGACAAATCTAGTCTACATTGCAAGCACATTTCTTTAAACTGTTATTTTACTTCAGTGTTTAGAACAGGCACTGCTGAGAACAGCACCCAGTTGCTAAACCAAATGTGGCATGTATGGCAGCAGCAGTAGCACAGACAGCTTTATGCTCAAGTCAAAATTATTCTTAAGCCTGAACTCCTCCTGCACAACAAATGGATATTTGGATCTCTAATCTAGTCAGTTTATAGGCAAGGATGCTGCAGTTTGCAACATGAACACTGAGCTCCATCAGACCTGTTTGTATGCTGTGGCTTACAGATCAGCTAAGCAGAAAAAAAACAAGATCACAACAGAAGTAAGCTGGTCACCAGTGGTCACCAGCTGGTCACCATTCCTCAGGGAACGTTAAGGAGTCAAAAACCACTAATATGCTAAACATTTAAAACTCACAATCACACTAGAGGAAAAGAAATCTGAAGTGCAGTTAGTACTCCTTTCCAATGTGAGAATCATCTGTCCTTCCATGGTGTGAACTGATGGATGCTTGCCCTGAGCAATCCATTGGAAAGCTCAGACTCCTGGAGCAGTAGATGAATAACCTGCCTTAAATCACATCTGACTGGCAAAACCTTAACCTGAGCACCATAACTCTGAAGCCATCTGTGACACCTGTGTGTCCTTTAACAAGGTACAAAATTTATGAGACACATAGCAATAAGAAAAATTAATTCCAATTTATTTCCCAGCCATTCTTACAGAATTGTCTTACATTCCTACAGACATTCTTACAGCCATCTCACTTTGTAGCTTGCACTTTTAATTACAGTTAAACCATAAACAGAAGCAGCTAAAGCATTAGAGGAAACAGCCTTTTCACCAAAGCAAATATTTGCAAAATAAAATAGGTTGGATACTTTTCCATTATTCTCTCTCTAGACATCTCATCACTTAACCATTGTTAGAGCATCAGGGGCTGGACATGAGAAACACAATGAAACTGACAGCAGTGGAAACTTCATGGGAATCAGTGTGACAATATCATTTGGTGGCAAGGTGCTGTTCCATTCCTGAGGAGCAGAGCCCAACTCATGCATTTCAGTCCTGGCTTTCTACTAGTCCCATTTTTTATATCCCAAGTTAGTTCTCTGATTATGTGCTTCAAAGAATCTTGCTGACATCTATTAGAATATCTGAATATTCTAATATCAAATATTACATTATTTTACACATAAATTATTTCTACATACATGTTTCTAAATGCACACAAGTAATAATCATTACCATTCTCTGTTCCCAAATAATCTAATCTAAAAAAAATCCCCTAAACATGTTCGTTATTTGAAAGTATTTGTTGAACCATTTTTCTGAATAAATTACACTCTGCATGAATGCCAAGATTATTTATTTATGACTGATAGTTTAAACCTTGTGATTGTTTTGTTTTTTCTACCTGAATGACTTACATTTTCTAAGCAAACCATTACAAGTCCTAACTATTCACATTTAAGAGCTAACTCTGAAAAAGCCCAAGAAATAACAGTGTTGGCATACCATAAACACAAATTAGATACCTGAGAGTTGACAGAAAGCTAGGGGATACTTAATATGGCAAAATATTATGTTTTCAGAGATGCACTTTTCTTCATCTGGCATTGTGTACCTCCCAGAATTACATCTCCCAGCTCTGGACATGTTTCCCAGTTAATACCCAGCCCTATTACCATAATAAATATCCTGTTCCTTTCCTGATCACTAAGCAGAGCTCTGGCTTTGGTCTTGGGCCTGCAGTTTGCACAAAAATTTTCAAAAAAAAGGGCTCACAAGCTGGGAAGAAAAACATCAAAATCAGGTCCCACTTACCCTTGAACCATTTCCATGCTGTACTTGTTATCTTGTCCTATTTTCCCTTGAAAGCTTTCAGTCCCGTTGAGGTTTTCTTCCTTTTAAGTAATTCAGGCTACTCTAGAAATTGCCACTAAAATAACTGACACAGCTAAATCCATAACTGCAACTGAAGTGCAACATATATGAAAATTGTAGCTTGCAGGCAGCATTAGGTTTAATTTTCATCTGCACTGCAACTCGTACAACACTTCTCTGGAAATCATGTGATAAACACACTCATACACAAAAAATCACGTATATGTGCATATTTTAACTTGTTTATCACTAGCCTGGACAAAGGGATACAAGTTTGCTGATGATTTAAAACTGGGAGGAGCAGCTGGGGAGGGGCAATGCATCATCAATGCATATTAATATCTCTAACATGGGTGTCAAGAGGATGGTGCCAGACTCTTCAGTGCTGCCCAGTGACAGGACAAGGAACAATGGCCATAAACTAAACCACGAGAAGTTCCATCTCAGCGTGAGGAAGAACTTTACAATGAGGGTGGCAGAGCAACGGCACAGCCCAGGGAGGTTGTCAGGTGTCCCTCTCTGGAGATACCTCAAACCCACCTGGACAAGTTCCTGTGTCACCTGTTTTACATGACCCTGCTTTGGCAGATGGGGTGGGCTAGATGATCCCCAGAGGTCCCTTCCTACACTAACAATTCTGTGATTCTGTTCAGTAGTACAGAAAGGGAACAGACCATCATTTGCAATTTCCAATTATAGACACTTAACAGTGAGGCTTTCTTCTTTTCTTCATTTTGTTCCATTTCTGAAAATTAGGGGCTAGAATATAATTCTAAAGATTTTACACAGCCTTAAAACAATAATCTAAACTTTTTTTTTTTTAATTATAAATACTGTTTTTTCACCAGACTTGAACACAAGTCAGTCTGTTGTCACTATATCTCCAGAATGGGCTAGCATTTGTTTTGCTGTAACACCTGCAAACTCATTTGTGCTTGCTATTCACTGTCAGCTAAAGACAGGAGCTCGAGCACACAGACAACTGGATAACATTATTTTTAGTGCAAGCACACCAACTGTTCTTGCTGGAGGATTCCCACACTAGGCACCAAGCTGAAGCTCTCAGCACAATTTGTACACAGAAGAAATCTATATAAACAACTCAGTCATGCCTTTGGGACTCTAACATTACAATTGTGGTGAGCATCAATGTAATGTAATGTAATGTAAGCTCAGGTTTTGTTAAATCCTATAGGAAATCTCATTGAAGATAACTGGAGCTCTTCCCTTGAGAAAATGAACAGGAAAAAAAGCAAGTGATAGCAGTAATTCAATAACAGAGGTAAAACCAGAACCAATACAAAAGCAGCATGATTCCAGGACCTTAAATAAACAAGAGTATTTTGCCTCTATGCAAATGTAAGAGTACATAGACCGTGAGAGCATCTGGTTCATTAAGCTCTCTAGTTAAGGACCATTCAGTGTAATAGAAGTAAGGAGTAACAAGGAAAACAATAAAGCAATAAAGGAAATGAATACACAAACCTTAATGAGCAGGTAATTAGGTAGACAAAGAGCAGGACGTTTCAGTCGCTGATTGATGGGCTGTTAGAAGCAACTACCTAGACACAGGCAGGGGCAAGAGGGAAGGGAGAGCAGAGGAGGGAACAGAGAAGAAATCAAGACTTCAAGACTATGATGGTATATTTGAAAGTCTTTGTGAGAGTGTACCAAAACCATGGAAAAGTAAAAACAACTTGTGGGGCTTATGCAAAAATTATAGATTCATTATGAGAAGTGAAAAATGTAAGGAAAGTTAGAGATATGGATGGATAGCAGAGAAACAAACGCTGGATGCTTGTCTGAGCCATATAATCAACATGTGATTAGCACGTGATCAACACAGTGTATTCTTTCTTCTTAATAAATTATATTACTGACTCTGCCTTTATAACCTTGCTCTATCCTACCTGAGTGCTACGATGTCCAATTGCCAGCAGCTGGACAACACACCACAGCTCACCAGGTTTTAGATCCAGGTGACAACAGAAAGACTAGAATACAATTGAGATCTGAGTGTCAGCAACAGGGGAAGGGATCATTCCCCACTGGGAATAGGGTGTGTATTGGTGGGGTCTAAATGTCAGCAACTGGAGCAGGGACTGTGGCTCACAGGGCCCATATGTTTAAGTGCCAGCAGTTGGAGCCACCAGACTGTTTGTATTTCCCTAGGGAATTTAACTGTGCATACACCTGTGTGTATGCATGTCCATGTGTACACACACATACACTTTGCTAGCCAATCTTAAGCTGGAGTGGCCATGAAATAGAAGACCTGGAAAGACTCCAGCTCTGAGTCAGCAGCTATGTGAGGGACAGAGTGTGCATGCATGGACATTGGATCACCATCCAGAGAGAGATCTAATATCTGAGCAAGTGTTTGTTCTTGTGAGAACAGTGCATGAGTGTGTGCATCTGTTCTGTACTGAAGATCAAGCCAGACTCTCTTGAAAAGTAGGGGAGGCCCCAAATAATGGGTGAGGACCATGAGCCTAGGCATGGATGTTACAGCCCACACTGATATTACAGAGATCTGTGAATGCTGGTATATTTGGGAAGCTAGAAAGCAAGGGCTGATGTTTTCATTGATGAGCTTCAACCCTTACCATTTGGAGAGGAGAAACAGGCCTGAGCTATTTGCATTTCTATGTGAATGCAGGTAGTTCACAGTGTTGCCTAAACCCTGCAATTTGTTACTGGTCCAGACTGGGTGACAGCTCTTCAAGCTACATCCTTCTTGTTCCTCTTGACTGGTGTCTTCACAAAAGCCTTGGCAACAACCTCTTTTCTAACATATACTGGAAGAGTCTTCTTTCCTCTCTTCATCACTGCTTCTCTCTCCCTCATTCCCTGTGACTGGGCACTTGATTTTACAGACCAGGTGATAGGAGCCATGTAAATGTTCACCTCTTCTCCCTTAGGTTCCTTAAATAACACCCGTGTTGTGTCTCTTACTTTGCATATAGGCCTTGCTGGAATCACAACCCTCCAACTGCCATGAACACTGGAGATACAGAAGTATTGTGCTCCTTGTAATTGTTTTCTCAGAAACTAGTGTGCAAAAGCTTTAAAAAAGGCATAGTATTTTTTATATCATTAAAAAGCTATGAAAATTTATCTACCTAAAACTATAAATTTTGTACACTCATGTAGAAAACATTTTTTTTGCCAGAAACATCTGTCACAATGCCAATGTATTTTAGGACAGAAATTTTCCCTGAGAGGTGTCTGAAGCTTTC
Organism: Ammospiza caudacuta; assembly: GCF_027887145.1. Lineage (NCBI taxonomy): Eukaryota > Metazoa > Chordata > Aves > Passeriformes > Passerellidae > Ammospiza > Ammospiza caudacuta. Next base: position 46,036,230 of record NC_080598.1, on the reverse strand, counting down.
TCCTTTTAGTTTTTCTGAAGCAAGCTGAAAAACTTTATGAGAACATTCTGCAAAGAGAACTCTTGGGAAATTGCTGTTCAAAATTTACCAAGCTTCATACCTCTCCCACTTGTGCCATTTTTCATTAAAAAAAAACACAAGAAAGTTTCTGCAATCAAAATAAAAAGGAATGTTGGTACAACACAGATAGTTGTATGATCAAACTGCATAGAGAGAAGACAAGGGAGAGAATATGAGAAATAATCATAAAGAATACATATCACTAAAGTATTCCTAACTTTATTCCTGCACTTCCATTCTCCTAACTAGAGAACATCCAGTATTACATCATGCCACACAAGCTCGGCAGTACTTAACAGGTCAAATTTTAAAATCTCTTGAAAATTTATACCAGCTAATAGTTTGAGAAAACATACCTAAGAGTACCTGAAATGCAAAGGATGTAATTTGGGCCCTTATCATTTGTGTGGTCACTTGGACTGCTGCATAAAAGACCACAACATTTTGGCACAGAATAGAGAGGAAGAACACTGCAAAAATACCTAAGACTCCATTCAAAGCTTCAGAGAAGAAAATGCAAAATGGATTAAGAAAATTAATGGGAATTTTATGGCTGCTGCACACATAAATGGAAAGGCAGCAATAAATTTACCAGACCCTTAGAGTACAGAATATACTAAATTAATCAGAACCAACTCAGTCTGCAATATTATCTAATTTTTGTTGTTTGGAAGGTTATTCATTAATTCAGAAAAAAAAAAATCTGTTTCCCCCATTGAATTTTTCCTCTTGTTCCTCCAGTTCACTTAACCCCACACACAGAGCTTTAGATGCAGAATAAATTTGGTTAGAAGTGACCTCCAGAGGTCATCTAGTTCAATCCCTGCTTGCAGGAAGGCTGACTGGGTCAAGTTGAGGAGAGATTTGTTCAATGAAGTCTTGAACAGCTCATGCGCTGGGAGTCCATAAGGGCTCTGGGCAGCTGTGATGGGTTGACCCTTGCTCATCACCAGGTGACCACCAAAGCCACTCTATCACTCCTGTCCTCAGCTGGACAGAGGAGAGAAAATATAAGGAAAGGGCTGAGGGTCAAGATGAGGACACAGAGAGATCACTCACTGATTACTGTTAGACTGTCTGAGCAAAACAGACTTGACTTGGGAAAATTAATTATGAATCTAATCAGAGTAAGGAAATGTGAAGTAAAACCAAATCTTAAGGACATGTTTTCCCCCATGCCATTCTTCTTCCCGGGCTTTATTCACAAATTCTCTACCTCTGCCTCCTAGTGGTGCAGCGGGACAGGGAAAGGGGGTTACAGTGAATTCATCACTTTCTGCTGTTCCTTGCTCCTCACGGGAAGGACCCTTCACACGACTGCAGCTACAGCATGGGCTCCGTCACATGGGAGACAGTCCTCCACAAACTCCTCCACATGTCAAACTTGGGGCTGGTCTGAGCACAGACAAGCGCCCTGCTGAAACCCCTTCAGACCCATTTCAAAATGGCACTCCCACACCTGTGCGGCTTCGTTCTGCCGAACTCTTTAGCCGTGTGCGCTGTACTGCAGCTAGAAAAAAAGTGACTGGTATTTCAGTATTCTGCTACTTAGAAACACAACCACTCCTTAGCTCTATCCAAGGCGCTTACACGCTCTCTAGACACCTCCTGTCTGCAGGCGTTCCGTTGCCTGCGGACCCTGCTGTGGCAGGCAGAGAATCCCTCAGCCAGCGCAGGGTGGGACTGCACTCGCCACAGCTGCTGCCACTGTGTGCCATGGGATAAACAGCGGCTGGCGGCCACTCTCCCTGCAGAGCTCCCAAGTGCAGCGCTGTAAGGCTGAGGCGGCTTGACACTACTGAGACAGAGTGGGAAAAACGCACTTTATAATTCAGCACAGCACTGTGTGACAGGACAGTCCGGTGACGCGGTGACATTTACTGTGTGACAGGTCAGTCCTGTGACGCGGTGACATTTACCACCCAGCCATACTTCACTCCATTAAAGACTGGGTTCCTAGTTCCCTCGTTCGTTTGCTTTTTTTGGCCCACAGAGAGATGCAATCCCTATGAGAAGCGAACACTTGCGTCCCACAGCTGCACTAAAACTCTTTATGTTTCACATACTCCATCTACACTGGTTTAGGAAGGCAATTTACTGCTGTTTCCATACTCCTAGAGAACGAGGCGTACCCCACACCCCGGAATTCTGCGTTCTGGAATGGGCAGGGTTCAGGGCAGCGACGCCGCGCTCGTGCCCTGCGCCGGTCGGCGCGGGGAGTTGTGGGTGACGTAGTCCCTGCCCCGCCGCGGGCCCCGGGCGCAGACGCTCCCAGGCGGCGCCGCGGCCCTCGCAAGGAACTGTGGGTGCTGTAGGAACGGCGCACGAGCCAATGGAAGGCGCCGTTTCGGAAGGAACCGCTGGCGCAACGGCCCTCGCGGAGACACGTGCGGCGCTATTTGCTAACGGGAGGGCGTGGCGGGTGAGCCGGGCCCCCGCCGAGCCAATCGGAGCGGGCCATGTAGAGCCGGCCGTTCCCCGGGGTTGCGTGTGCTGCTGCCAGCGGCCCGTAGTCGGCCTTCAGCGCGGCCGCTGATTGGTGGCGGCGGCGCGCTGGGCGGGGCGAGAGAGCCGGAGTCGGGGGCGCTCGGCGCGGCCCCTCAGAGCCCAGCGGGATGGGGCGGCGGGCGCGCTGGGTGGCCCTGCTGCTGTGCCTGGCCGCGCTGTCTGCCGGAGCGCTGCCCGCGGTCGGAGCGCTTCCCGCGGCCGGTGAGTACCGCGGCCCGCCTCCCTACGCCCCCCTGGGCCCGAGCGCTGCGGCGGCATTGCCCCCCGGGCCTGCGGCGGGGGACGGGGGCGCAGAGGTGTCTGTGCGGGTCCTGACGCCTGCAGCGGGGCGCGGGGGCGGCGGCAGCGGGGGAGGTGACCCGGTGCCCTCGCCGGGGCTTTGGGGTGCGTGGGGGCAGCGCCGACCTCGCCGGGGCGCTGAGGCGGCGGAGCGGAGCCGAGCGGGGGGAGCGGCGCTCCTGTCACCTGCGGGGCCGCGGGTGGCGGGACCGGGCGGGCTCGGGCTCGGCCTCACCGGCGCTGCTCCGTAGGCCTGGTAGGGGTGGACGCATTGCTCAGTGCGCTGCCTGCCTTTTAGCAGCTCGTTGGGAGCCCACTTCGTAGTGCTTGTACTGCTTAGGACCGAAATGAGGCGTTTTTTCTCCCTAGAACGCATTTTCTCCCTGAGGCGCTGGTAGTGCTGATTTCACCCTTATTAGAACGGTTTTCTCGCCTCGATACGTAGAAAACATTTATGCGTCCTGTTTTAGGTCCCCATAATATTTTTTTCCCGTCCCTGTTTTGTTGTTATGCAGCTCGGGTTTTGTCTTTTGTCTGATTCTCATGTGTTGTCATCTACTTCCTTTCCTGGGGTTTCTACCTCCCACACCCTGCTTTCCACCATGGGCTGGTGGGGGGATGTGCAGTGCATTTATTTATAAAGCCAGAAGCCACTACCTTAGCGACAGCCGTATGCGGTGCTGCTGGGGATTTGCTTTTACACTGTTTCAGGAGAGTAACTTAACCTTTTCGCTAGAGGTAAGTTCAGTACTTTTGGGTTCATTTTCACACGTGTGCAGTAGGAAGTTGAACTTTAAAGTAATATTAGTGTATTATATGAGCTTTGTAGGTCGCTCTTTAAGCCAGCAGGGCACTTTTGAAGTTATGGAAAGAATTCACACAAGTTCTGTGAAACCAGAGAGATGCAGCCAAAATTTTGAACTATATGCTCTCATTTATAATGTATATGACGAAAAAACCTAAAGTGAGATGGGGCTGTGAGTGTCAGATGAACCATCTGTTGAGTACGTGGAAGTTATGTGATAAGGGCTAGTCAAGTGTCCATCAGTGGCTGTACTTCCATGCAGCTCTCCTCCCTTGACTGTTAGTCCACTGTCACAAAGTTGTTTGGTGGGCGTGAAGTTCTGATGGTTTAATTCAGCTTGTATAAGCAAAATATTTAGATTCAGTTGAACTAATACACTTAATAAGCCATAGAAAGCACAGTACGCAGATGTAGGGTTAAGAGCTGTTTACAAACTAAAATTGCTACTGTGATGTCAGACTGTTTACTGATGTCCACAGTTAATTAGGATAGGATGTTGGGAGTCCATAATTTGGCAGAAAGCTGTGAGAGGAATACATTTCTTGCCCAGTTTTTGACAAGAATCGTGCTGAAAGTTGTCCTCATTTCATGCTTTGATTTCCCAGAGTAGCAGTGTGACTTTGTCTTTGAGACTGGTATAAGTCTTGGGACTGTGTATTAAATGCTTCCTTGAATGTTTAATTGTTTCTAATGCCTGGTCTGCAAAGAGTCATCTGGGATGTATGATGGGAGGAATTTTAAGAAGAATGAGTAAAATTGGTCTATGGCATTTCCTAACTTTAGGAAGAGTTTTTAATGAGGACTTTTTTTTTAGTAGTGAATATTTTAAATTTAACTTGCGTATTTTAAATATAACTCTATTGTAATAAACTTCATTTAAATCAATTTATTGAGAACTTGAGTTGAATGCAAGAAAATTCAAGCCTAAGGGAAGGGGCACTGTATTTTTTTAAACATGATATTGCTGCAGATTATGAAGGCATTTAAAATGGGGACTGAGGAAAGACGTTAAGAAGCACTGGCAAAAGTAGCTAAAAAATGTTAAGCATGTGTGTGTTCTCCAGATGAAACTGGCTGTCTTCTGGTCACTGCAGGAGTGATGGCCTTCCCCTGCTGATCACTCATTAAGGACATTGAAAAAATCCTCTTTTTTGTGATTGCTGATGTTATTTGATTAGTGGGATTATTTCCTCTTGTTCACTAAGGGGTAAAAATGTTCTCATTCTGCCTGAGGAGAGGAAGTGGTGCTTCCTCTGACTCCTACGTGTTCCGTGGCTAACTTCAGCAATAGGCAGATGTTTTTATGCTGTCCCATTGACTGGTGGGACAAAAGAGTGCACTCATATACCTGTAGGGAACTTCAGTACCTGTTCTTCCATAACACAGAGCTCAGTGGTTTTCCCTCACCTTTCTGTTTTTACTTACCTGATAGAAAAATATTCCCTAAACTCTTTGCTTTGTTGCCTGGTTGGGAATCTCAGTTCCTACTGAGGAACTCCTGGAGAGTAAGCTCTGTAACCAGTTAACCAGCAATTGCAAGGACACTGGAAAAAAGATTTTTATTCAGGGTGAGGGCTGACCTATATCTCAATCTTGTAGTTGAACTAAAATGAATATGTTGCACAGATTGTGACTGGGAACAATTTACTTGCTGCCAAGGATACTTTGGAACTATTCTTGCTGAATAGGTGCCACTTAAGGATTTTACTTAACTCGCTGCGCGTTTTAATGGGAATAGCATCTATGCTATTGAGTCTGTTTCTGTGCTGAATATATCAGTCGAAAAAATTGATGAGAGGCAGTTTGAGGTAATTTTTTCCTTTAGATTTCCTTCTTTCCTGCAAGAACTGGATAAACAGAATTTGCTTTCTCTTTCAATGTCTATCTAGTCACTTGCACAAAAACAACATTGAAAGAAATTGCCAGAAATGCTACAGAAAATCTCTCAGGGGTGCTCTAAAGCAGTCACTGCCAAACCATTTCTGTTCATGCACCCCTCTCTCCAGAGAAAGATTTTTGAGCATGCATTTTACAGGTATTTTTTTGTAAGTTAAACATTCATATACTCTTGTCCTAACATGCTGTGTGCCTCAGAAGACAGGCACAAAAACACAGATGGGAGAAGAATGAAATAAAGGTGGAATGACGGCTGTATGAGAAGTTTTATGTATGAACAGTCTGAAAGGTATGTTAGTCCTGCAGCCCCGGTGGGTTGGCTGGCATACTCCCTGAGGTGAGCACACCACTGGGGAGATCCCTGCTCTCAGCAGAAGCCCACTGGTTGCTTTGTTGTCACGGTGTTTGAGGCTTGAAGAGCTCGGCAAAAGCTAGAGGGAAACTGACAGCGGTAATCAGTTAGGGATTGCTCAGAGCTGGGGGAGACTGCTTCATTACTGAATTGTTGGCTGCTTCCTGAGTGTGGGTGACCGGTTTAACATTGAAATTAGTGGTGTTTCTTGTCTGGTACTAGCAGCCCTTTAGGTTTGTGGGATGTCCGTTATCTGTTCTTCTAGCACAGCAAAACTTTGGAACTGTTGCACTCCCTGAAGCTAATGACGTTATTGCTGAGTAACACTGCATAGCTCTGCTGGTTTCTGCCCTTCTCCCCTTAGTGCTCTCTTGAAAGCAGTAATTCCCACAAAATGGTAGGAGCTTTATCCAGTGTATGGTAGGATCTTTTTCTTCAGCATAGGCTGCCAGAGCACTTTTCCTATATTTACATAGCATGCTTGAACACTGGCCTTTCTAACTGAGGAAAAATTAATACTTCTTAAAGCTGATTTTAGTTATATATGAGCTGGTGGATGGTTGAAAAAAGATTTTGGTTCAGTGAAGTGCTTTAAAGTCCTAGCTGAGTGTGAGAGCACCCAGCAATGTCTACAGCTCATCACTGTTTATAAGGGAAGCATTCTGTACAACATTGTCAGCTGCACACTTGACCCGCAGGTATTTTTGCCTACCTTTTCCTTTTAATAGATTATTTTACTCCCAAACTTGTTTTACAAATTGTGAGATTAATTTCCACTTGGCCTTTTTAGAGGAGGTTTATGGAATTAGACAGCCTTGGTAACAGATCCAAATGATAATAATAAAAAAAAAAACTTAGTTACTTTTATTAATTGAAGGGTGGAAAAACAAGCTAAACTATCAGCTTTAATCTCTGAAACAGGTGCATAAACATAACATCTGTGACTTTGTTCAATAGCTCAGCCTTGACTAATAAACTGTTCTTAGGCCCAGCTGTGACCTTTCATGGACCTTTCATTAACACTTTCAGAATAGTTTGAACAGTTTCATAGGAGTAAACACACTTCTGTAAGTGGGTGTGTGTTAGTCAGCACTTCTGTGAAACAACAAGACTGTAAGTGATCCCTCCTTTAGTCATACTCTTCATTATCTCTGCAACCTCATCTGCCTACCTTAGAAAAAGTCTCAAAGCTAAGAAAAATTAATATTTTGGTTTTGCTTAAGTGCCTTTTGGAACCACTGTGTGAAAACAATCGTTCAACCACAACTTCTCAGTAACAAAGCTGGTTTCTTCAGAGAAAATTTAAATGATGCAATAGAATGGAAATAGGTTTATTTACTTTCAAAGAAGAAAGAGCAAACACTTACTGAGCTCTAGCTGATGTTGCTTAGGTGTCTCTTGACTTTCAGTTTAGTAAACCTTTTGCATATGAAGCTACAATAAAATTGTTCTTTTATATGTGTGCATAGACAATATAACATATTAATATTTATTTTTGTGTCGTCTTTTGACATAAAGTAAACCTACCACTGCAGATTGAAATCAGTTAGTGAAGCCTTTTCTGAAATGTTAGAAAGCTCTAGTGCTGTCAGGCGTATAGGCTGGTTTAGTACAGACAAAAACAATCAATCTAGCTGTATAGCTGTTCAAAAAAACCCAAATGTATTACCTACTGCAATAACAGGTACTTTATAAGTGCTTTGTATATATTATAAGGAGCACACAGGCTACTGGGTAGGTTACCCTTAGTTTTCCTACTCTCCAGAAGCACGTCTGGATATCTTGACAAGCTCTGAAGTTTGTAGGTAGCCTTTGGTCTAGATCAAAGTTACTTAGGATAATAGAATGTAGTATGTGGGAAACATGGTAAATGACAACTTCATTCATAATTTCAAAATAGAAACATCACCAAGTATCCTAAATGTATGTGTACTTTTACTGAATTTAAAGACCAATTGTCATATCATGATCTGGAGTGTCAAAGTTCAGTGGCAGAGCTACTTATGATTTATCACAATCACCCTTATCTGTTTGGTTCCTCAAGCTGCTAAGCCCTGAGGTCTCTACCAAAAATGCAGCTAGCCTTGTTTGTCCTTATGCCTCATAGTGGTTTTTTTTTTCCAAATTGGTGTTTGTTCTTATGCTGTCTTGATTTCTCCTTGCAGGGTGTGTTTCATCTGGAGTGCTCTGCTGTCTCCCCAAGTTTTTCTGAAGTGTTCTACACATTTTCATTTTCAGACCTGTAGAGTACAGCTGCTTGCCCACATCAGCTGTTCTAGATCCTTTTTAATTCCATGACTGCTGGCAGTCAAACTCTTTGAGCTTTACATCCTCTTCACCATCCTCAACAGGCTGTTATTTATATGTCTCAGTTGTACTCATCTCATCACCATAGTTTTGCAGCTTCATTTACAAGTCTTCACATTTTTTCTTAATTTCTGTTAAGCTGTTGCTGCCTAAAGTTGAATTCTCCCTCATCTTTTCACTTGTCCGAACCAAAGGTTGTACTTCTAGTAACAATATGGAATCCAGATTCCAGAAAGCAATTTCCAAGATTAACCCTTTCATTGCAAAGGTTATAGTAGTAGGCTTTGAAACATGACCCGATGACCTGTCATGTTTGGAATTTGTTGCTTCAGAGATGGTTTATCTCTGGTAAGTCACTTTACTTGCATGAGAATGAAAATTGTGCAAGTTCTGTTTGCTGCTAAGTGCTTGCAGGAGTCAGCAGAGTTCTGTAAACTGTTGGAAGTGTTTGTGCAGGTAGCCTTTCATGGCTAACTGTCACATACTGAATGTATCTCATGTACGGGGCATTCGTGTCTATCAGTTTAGACACCTTTTCCAGTCACAGTGCAGGTCTCCAGTTCATCTTTGCTTTGCCACTGCTACAGGGCATTGTGCACCCCAGAGCCTCAAAAAGGAGGATTTCTAAGCCTAGGAGGAGTTAGTGGCAGCTTTGCTAAGTGGTCTCTTTGTTTTGAGCTTTTATTTTAATGTGAGTTGGGTACCAGAGAGAGGGAGGCCTGTGGCATCTTGTTTCAAATGTAGGGAGGTCTGTTTGCTGAAATGAGGTGGTATCAGATACTGATGATTCTGAACAGTCACATCTCAGTGATGTTAATTTTATTCCCATCAAAATGGTAGCACAGACCAAGTTGTTTGAAGTCCATTTTAGTTAATGGAACAGAACCAATTGCTGCAGAAAAAAATCAGGAAAACAATGATAAAGCTGTCATAAATAAGCTTTTCTAATTATCTTCACCTTTTTGCATGTATTCCTTTAATGTCTGCCTAATAGCCTTTCTTGTTTATCATTTCTTCCCCTTCCAGTCTTCTAATCAAATATCATATAGCTTTTAGACAAGAGAGATGACAGTTTAAACAAGACTTGCATTTCTTGAGGAGTATCTTAAAGACAAACTAATTCCACACAGTTTTGAAGAGAAACCTCTGTATAAAAGTTTGAATATGCTGGTCAGGCAGAATGAATTGGCATTCTAAAAAGGACAATGTTTAATTATAAGCATGGGGGTATGAACACAACTTTCTGGTCACTACTGAAGCTGTTGGTGCTAAGGCTGATTTGGTGACTAAACCCCTTATGTTCCACAGTCCTTTTTCACTTGATGAGCACCTTTTTAAGTAGTTTACTTGGACTTGAGCCATTCAGACTATGACTTGGGTTTAGAAAAACCACACTTTTTTCACTATGGAACACACTGTTGTGTTGGCATAATTTAAGGAAGAGAATCACTTCTGAAACATTTGATTCCTCCTCGTCACAGTTATAAGGCTTTTCTGAAGTGTATTAGTCAACTTAGTACACTAGAATATTTCAGAACTATGGTACAGCATTGTAAATAAAGCTTTTATTTTTGAGGTAGTTACTCATGGAAAAGCATTTTACTGACTTATAATGTCTCTTCTAGATGAAGAAGGAAATCAAGATGAATCACTGGAGTCAAAGGTGAGGAGATAAGTTTCTAGTCATTCTGATTTACCTGTGGAGTAAGAGCAAAGGTCTGAAATTCAGAACAATAATTTGATTTTAGATTTTAAGTTTTTCTGTAGTTCTTGCTGTCTCATTAATTTTTCTGTGCATCAGAGAAATTAATACTGGGTTACAAGTTGGAAACTTTTTTTTTTTTTTAAAAAGACCTGAAAGGGCTACAGGCAATGAGAGCTGATAGAGGTAGCTCAGCTTAGTTTTGGTTTGACTGTTTAATTAATTAACTGTATCTTTTAAGAAGTTTTTAAATGTATTTTAAGCCAGCTGCTGCTTCTCTCTAATCTTCTGAATGATGTGGCTGCTTTCCTTCAGACTTTGTCTGCGGAGGACCAGGTAAAGGATCATTCCACAGGAACTCGAGTGGTCGCAGGTCAGATCTTCCTTGAATCTGGGAAATCAGACTCTCAATCAGAGAATGAAGAGAGCTTTCACAGTCAAGAAGAGGAAAAAGAGAATTCACTGGAAGAGTTGAACTCTCTAGAAATGTCAAATCTATTAAATAAGGATTTGGAGGAAGCAGAAGTACAGAGTCCAGGTAACTGCTCACTGACTTTTGAACAAGTGGCAGCATAGATGAGTCTGAGTAACTCCAGCATGTGGGTGAACATAAACAGTAATTTTGAACATATGAAATAACAAGTGTCTTAACCTTTCTGCAATGGAGTGGTAATTGCTACCTTTTGCATTAGAAATAGCATCAAAATGTTTGAAAGGTACTGTAATTGAAATGAATAGTTATTTTCAGATGCATTTGAAAGACTTTTCTGTTCTTCTTACTGTTTCTGTCTTGCTGGAAAGCTTTAACTATCAAATAGAGAAGGCCCTGATTTCTTCAAATAGAAGTCAATTACAGATTCTGTGCTCTGTATGTACACCAGCAATACAAAGAGGAATTTGCATCAGTCTTTTTCAGTCCCATGGCTGTTTGCCTGGTGAGTCAGTTGACAGAAAAGGAACAAATAGTAATGTAAAGACAAGCTTCCTGGAACAGCATTGAGAGCCTTAGGGCAGCATCTGACCTGCATGTTAACTTCAGGAAGTTTTTAAATATAGGTATTGTATTGGGCTAAAATTTCCAGGAAATTCTAATATGACTTTTATTACATAATTTTATGATTTTTTTATTTGCATTTGGTAGTTGATTATAACAAGATGGCGCAGTTGAGTACCTTAACCTATGCAGCAGACTTTTCCTTTTTGCTTGTCCATAAAAAGTAAATCTTCAACATTACTGAAAAATACAGTTGTGTTGTACTAATGATACTTATCTTCTCAACTCTATTGAAATGTCAAAGCAGAAGCTATGAAATGAGCTCTATCATGTAATGACTGAGTGTTTTCTAAGCTGTTTCCTTATTAGAGCAAAACTAATATCAGTTTGTGGAAACTCAGTAATAGGCTTAACCATTGCTGTGTTGTTTGATGCTGTGTTGAACAGGAAAAAAAGTATGTAAAATCCACTAAATATCTTTCTGCCACAAAACAGTGAGCTAAGCACCAGCTTTAGTCAGTGCAGTCTATTTCAAAAGTGAACTTTAAGATACTTTTAGTCTCATACAAAAATATATCCAACTGACTGGCTCCTCAGAACGAAGGTTTTTAACTACCTATCAAACATACTACAAGTGACTTTCAACAACCATAAGTTTAAGTCTTGCACAGTTCTTGGAACTTGTTAGGAATTAAATAAGCAGTGTGAATTGAGGAATTTGCATTTAAAAAAGGAATTCTAAAAGAAAAGTATATGTTTTCTGTTAGGAGAGAGGAGTGCTAAAGGACAACTTTACAAACGCTTTAACTGAGCATCTATCTGAGGTACAGATGTTACACCTCCAGATGAGCTACTGGTGACAGGACTGCATTAAGGGACATAAAAGCTTTTCTAAAAACAGTTTAGCTTTTTTCTGTGGTCACAACATTGCATGGAACAAAAGTATATCCTGAAAAGTTCCATATATGTTTTATAGGATATAGAACAAAAAAATCACTTATTTAGAATTAGTACTAGTAAAGGTTTGAAGTTTCTAAGAAGGCTATCTTGCTCTCTTCTGATGAGTGATGAGATCGTGTGTAAAGAAAATTATTTTTCTTTAGTTATTGCTATTTTGTGTTTTAGGGTTTTATAACACCCAAGTTCCATACTAACAGTTGTTGCTGAAAATTGCTCACAAGTTTATAAAGAGCTGGCAATTCCTATTGCACTTACTTTCCTTATTTGGAAGAATCTTACAGTAATATTGCCAGTACTTATAAGTAATCTATAATTCGTTTCCTGCAGCTTAAAGTATGAAACAAGACATATGTAAATTAGGATAAATATAATTAAATACCATGTATTTTATTCAGAGATAGTAAAGAGGAAAATTGCTTCTGGAGCATTTGGATTGACAAAAACTAATTTATCCTCTGGGTAAACTGTTTGCCTCACTTAGTATTTATCAATGTCTAAGCACATAAATAACTGTTGTGAACATTAACCTGTGATTGCATTGCTGTGTTGCTCTTGGGATTAGTCTCTATTATTATTTGGGAACAAAAACAGCATTATGGTTGAATTTAGAATTAAAAAAAAATGCAAAGAGGGGAGCATTGGCGTGGAGTAATTTCATAACTGTAGTATGCAGCTACATCTCATGCAGAGCCTCTGTAAAACTGCTTTCCACACAGGAGACAAGGTACAAAACAGTACAAATAAAACCAAGAGTTCTCAAGGAGTGCTCCTGGACTTGGAGCTTGTTCAAATGACAGTGGTGAGAGGTCGCATAAGTTGTAGTTACATGAGCCCTTAGCAGGAGCTTGTATATTACTTTGTAGGGAACAAATGTCTGAAATTATTCTGGGCTAGTTGCATATTAACACATGATTTTTGAGTACAGTTACTGAAAATAACAGTTTCTCTCTTCTGATGTAATTAACTTGGAGTGATGTGGTGGAATCTGTGTCAAGTTAGGAAGAGCAGTTTGAACAGGTCCAGCTATACCTGAAGACTTTCTTTTGCTACAAAAAATCAACATGAAATATTTGAATTAGTATAGTCTTTAGATCTTTCAATTATAAACCCTCAAAGAACTAATTTTCTCTGTAACTACAAAAATTAGAGTTAATTTGAAAAAACTCTATAATTGACATTGTCAATTGCATGATTTTGCAAATGTTTTCAAATTAAGCTGAACCCAACTGTTGGAATTAGCTTAGTGAAAGAGGAAAGCTTTTATAAAAGTCTAACTGAAATAATTCCATCTTCAAAACCTAGAGAGAGAATTCTTAGTCTTCATAGAAGATTGATTTTATTTTAAAATATTGTGGTACTGGAATCAGTAACATTTGAAGTTTTAGTGCAGTAACATTTGAAGTTTTAGAGAAATGATAAATTGTGCTGTTCAAAGCCGTTTTGAATGCAACTAAATATATTGGCAAAATGAAATAATGATTTTAATCTTAGTATTTTCAAGAGTAGAAAATTACCAAACTCATAGAGATGAGAATCCTTTCATCTACATCATAGTGATTTCACTTAAATATTTTCATATAGTTGTGTGTTCAAGTGTACTCCCTGCTGGTACTCCAGTACTTTCAATATAGCATTTTGTCATGTGTGGTGTTGTGTCGTGATTGTGCCTAAAACCAACATAGGAGCACTTTTCTGTTTGTAATATATGATTTAAATTTAGAAATAAGGGAGAGTAATTGCTGGGTGTGTATTTTCAGTTTTGACAGCTATTGGAGGCACTGCAGACGGTGAACCTTGCCACTTTCCATTTTTGTTTATGGAGAAGGAATATGCAGAGTGCACTGCTGATGGGAGGGAAGATGGCAGGCTGTGGTGTGCAACAACCTATGATTACAAGAAAGATCAGAAGTGGGGCTTCTGTGAATGTAAGCAACCTTTTGGCTTGTTCTTGTTCAAGGAATGCTTTTTTAGGCTCGTGTTTCCAGTCCTCTTAATGCTCTTGATTTCAGCATGTAGAAGTCTCTGGCCACTTCATACCATAATAAACAAGTAGTTATAAAGGCAAAGTTTTCATGGTGGAAGAAGTTTTAAAAAATGCCAGTTCCCAGACCTGATTTGGAAATTGTGCAATGAAGGCATCTATAAAACTATTTCTGAGGCTGTAGGAGGATGGGGGTTTGACAGTGTTGCCCATTATACTTCCTGATTTGTTGCACAAAGGCAGCCCTTCTCTAGGAAATGTCCTTCTGAAGGAGCAACCTGCACAGCTTGCTTTTGAGCAAGGAATAAAAAGAACATTTTATCAGCAAGCTTATGCATGAGACATCACACAAGAAGAAATCATCTGCTAATATATCAAACACATCCATTAGACAGCCTTTTGTAATCACTTTGTTTGTCTTCAAAAGCAAGTTTCTGGCTGTACTTACCCCTTAGAATAAAAAGGAATTTTGAGAGGATAGTCTTCAGTGGTATAATTTGAGCTCTTAATGTGCACTTATTTTTTTTTTTAGCTGAAGAGCAATCTAATAAGAGAAGGCAGATGCAAGAAGCTGAGGATGTATATCAGATTGGAATGAAAATCCTTAACGAAAGTAGTAAAAAGGCTCAGAAGAAAGTGTAAGTATACCTCATCTGCCACCACAGGAGAAGGATGATATGGCTGGTCACTTTTGCCTAACTGAAAAAGAACTTGAATGAGATGTCCTGAGATTTTGAGCTTTACTGGACTCAACATCAAACCATGCAGTGATAGAAGATAGATAGTAAATACAGGGTATTTAGAAAAAAAATTATGCCTGCATTCCTTTGAATGCAGTAAAAATTGTGTAAGATGAATTTCTGAAGAGTGGGTGTCATCAAAACATTGACTTAATGCAAGGTGATGATTCAGTTCTCTAGCTCCAGTTTATACATGGCAACTGGCCAGGAAAAAAACTGAGAATGTGTTATGAGATAATTGCCCTTTTCACATGCTTCTTGCAGTCTGGTTCTCATTCTGCTTCAAAGATGAAGTGGAAAAAATTGGCATCTCTTGTCCTGCTCTGTTTTTTCTCCTGCTTTCTGATGCTTTTGGTCACCATAAAAATAGTATTAAATTTAAAATTAACAAATCATTATAATTCTAATAATTAATTTTCATAGAAAGAAGAGGGTAATGCTTGTAGACAAATAAAACAATTAGAAATTAGTGTTCTGTTCATTCTACTTCATTTTCTGAAGGCATCCAATTACTGATTAAATAGCTGTGGACTTATCACTGTAATTTAGAGTTGCTATGTTAATTTAGATCTTCCTCCTATTCATGTTGACAAGTTCCTCAGTAAGTGGTGACTTCTGCTTATTAATATGTGAGGACTATAACTATTTTAGATTCATTTGTGGAAATGAGGGAGTGTATTTCTACTTTGTCAGGGAAAGTGAGGAACATCTAAAGTTGTCTGCACCTTGGCAAAGACAGAGAGGCAATACCTGTTGGATTCTGAGTTATATTTTTTAGTATAAAATAGTGTAAGAATTCTAAAACAATATTAGGTGTTAGTTCTCTTGTGCACCTTACACTTTCTTAGAAGATGAACTTCTGTGAGGAACCAGGTATGCCTCAGTCTGTCCTAAAGAACAAGAACATGCCTGAGAATTGAAAGGAGGAGAGGTAAATGAAAATCTTGGAATGCTCTCAAGGGTCCCTGAGGCTAAGCTGAAGCAGCTTGCTGCTGCTGTGTAACCCTGTGTAAGGTTAGGAGGTTTTTAATTGCTGTGAAATTACTTGGAAGAGCTACCAGTTCTGAGAGTGGAATAGAAAGAGGAGTATCCAGAAAACCCCTGTTTGTTAGCATGACTTTTTCAGCACAAAATTGATCACATATTCTGTTCTCTTGGGCCCAAGGCTTGGTGTTTTCACTGGAGTGGTTTTGTACTCAGATTGTAGAGAATACATCATCTTTTTCAGGCTGCTTCTCTTTACTGTGATACACAAGACTGTTACAGGAGTGGTTCTACTGGACACCTAGTACAGAACTAAAAATTGTTGCTACAAAAATATCATTTGAGCTTACATTTCTTGTTTGTCTTAGAGGAGAGGAAATACTGCTGTGCCTGTGGAGTAGAGCAAACATTAAAATTCATCTTGTCCATTAACTAAATCATGTGTTGTTGCTTATGTTGATGATTTGTACCTAGAACAAATGATTGTAGGTAGATGCATTTTTGGAAAATAAAGGCTAAAACAGAGGAACAAAACCCTCTCCAGAATCTTCAGGTTTATAAATGGAATTTGCTACGTTGCTCCTAGTTGACAAATTGTTTTCTCTTAAGAGCATATCAGTATCTTCTGAAAGCAGCTGACATGAATCATACCAAGGCCATGGAGAAAGTGTCTTATGCTTTGTTGTTTGGGGATTACCTGAAGCAGAACATCCAGTCATCAAAAGAACTATTTGAAAAGCTAACGGAAGAGGGTTCTCCTAAAGGACAAATGGTATGTATATCCTTAGATCCTACAGATGCTTCTATAGGTTTATAAATGAAATAATATAATCTATAAATACAGTGTTTTAGATTGTACTTCCTCTAGGGTGCTTTTATAGATGGCACCTGTACCCTCAAAGTAAGCACAAACACATCTTCTGTTGGAGTTTTAAAATGCGTAACTACCAGTAATATGAGATGGTGCTGGTCTTTAAAATTTTTTTCCCGTTACATGGCTGACAACATTGGATGTATAAGTCAAAAAAACAAGTATATGTAGGTGACTCCAGCCAACAAACTTTCTGAAACTGTACTTTTTATGTGGTTTTTTGCGCAGTGTTGTGACTTTTTATTTGCAGTTTTATCTGAGGTGACACCAGTTTATAATCTAGGAAACAAAAACTCCTAGGAACCTTGACATGTGTTTAGTAGATTGGGACTTGCTTTGTCCCTGTGGCTTTAAACACAGAATTATTCATGCTTACTGTTACAAAATGTCATAAAATGAGTGTTAATGATTTTAATATCCCATACCTGCATATACTTATTGTTTAGTTATCACTTGTTTTGGAAATGTTAGCTTCTTAAGGAGCTATTAACTTTCTCTTCTCTTTGGCTGCCAAATCTACAGCTGTTCCCTGTTTAATGGTGGAGTACCTATTTACTATAGAAAGTAGGAGCATGTTTTCTCTACAGACTTTATCTCTCAGTGATGAACTTGACTTTTACTGATCTAAAATTCAATACTGTCTGCATGAGAATTTTGGTGTATGCTTTCAGATTGCCTAGAAACATAGACATCTTTACTTATACACTAGTTCTGTGCTACTAGTTTCTGTTCTGAGCTACCAGCTGTAACAGGTGTGATAGGTAGAGCAATAACTATGTAAATCTTAAGAACAAAAATAACTTCTGAAAGAACATCAGATAAATAGCTCAGAGCATTCTGATTGTTTATATTTATAGTTGCAAGTAACCAGTGGCAGAGCAGATGCAAAACTGTGGATTAATAAGAACTGTGAATCCAACAGTACGGGTCTTCTGTGCAAGGCTGTGGTTCACAGATGTTTACACTGGTGTCTGAGGCAAGCTGGGTACGTGAATGACCTGACAGATACTGCTTAGCTTCACTAGAGGGTCTTTAGACTGGGATACTTTGACTGTTTAGGACCTTTGGATCTACACTTGATATTCTGAGAAGTAGTAGTTTGCTCCTTGCATTTGATTCACTTGTCTGAATTCTGGTGGAACACTTAATTTATGTTAGCATCCTAAGCAACTGAATGATTTTGAAACTTCATACTTGGAAAGGGGCAGGGAAGAGCATACATATAGGCAGCACCAAACTGAAGGTAGAGCTTGGCCTACTCTTTGCAGCTTTGAATCTCTGTGCCCATGTATTCCAGGAGAATTGATCTGTGGTTTTTTGAAATGTGTGCTTTTGTATTTCTAGGCACTTGGATTTCTATATGCATCTGGCCTAGGAGTCAATTCGAGTCAAGCTAAGGTAATTTAGAAATTTTCAGTGTGTGGTCTTGTGTTTTCTCTTAGGGGCTGATGTTAAATAACCAATGATTTTTGTTTTAAGGCCCTGGTGTATTACACTTTTGGAGCTCTAGGAGGAAATCTGATTGCTCATATGATCTTGGTAAGTAACATGGTTAATAACTTTAAACATGCTAGAGTGTTTTTGTACTTCTACGTTTTCAGTGTTATGATTTTCTTTCATATGAATACCCTGTCCAAATACTACATCATTTTGCATGCATTGAGTGGGCAGTAGTATCTTCCCCATTATTCATTTTTAATTCAAGGATGAGTCTGCTCATTTTAAGCTATGCACCACTATGAATTTAGATGGAATTTGGATGTTTAAATCTCTTGACTAAAGTAAGAATTATCAGACTTAAAATTTTTGTAATCAAATGAGAGCTATGAAAGAGATCATTATAGAAAATGCTGTTTTAGTCAGTATTATGGTATTTAAGACAAAGTGCAGTATGTAAATAAAAGGCTTTACAGGTTCACTCTTAAGCATCATTCCACTTATTTGCTTTTTCTTGAGTGATATCTGAACTATACTGGCCATGTTTAACTTTTAATAGTGTCAGTCATTGGGTTTTTTATGTAACTACAAAGGACTCATGGCCTTTGTCCAGCCTATTGTCTTGTCAAATCTTGATCAAGTAATGTGAAAGAAGTTTGTAACATTGCAGGCAGTGTATTCTCAAGTAATTGATAGTCCCATATTTGTCATTTCCTTTCTAGGGTTACCGGTACTGGGCTGGGATTGGAGTCCTTCAGAGCTGTGAATCTGCTCTCACTCACTACCGACTTGTAGCTAACCACGGTAACAACTTTTTACTGGGGTAACATTCTTGACCTTCTGTGTCCTTCTTCATCATTCAACTAGAAGATACTAAAGTACTTCCAGAGCTAATAGTATAAATAGAGAATTTCTGATATTAAACAAGTTATGATTCTGCATTATGATATGCTATTTTTATCTGTATTGAAATGTCTTGGAGGGTACCAAAGTAATTAATTCTTTCTTGAGTAACAGCTTGAAGCTCTGTAGACATCTGGTTTAATTAAGTTATGGTGTAACTTTTGTATTGAAAAAAACTGTCTGAAAATTTATCTCATCTCTTTTCCAGTTGCTAGTGACATTTCCTTGACTGGTGGCACAGTGGTTCAGCGAATTCGCTTAGCAGATGAAGTAGAAAATCCAGGAATGGCAAGTGGTATGCTAGAAGAAGACTTGATCCAGTATTACCAGTTTTTAGCAGAGAAGGGAGATGTACAAGCACAGGTAAGATTAAGTTCACCTGATGACATTCAGACATTTTCAAGAATTACAGGAACAGCTTTATGAAATATGAAAAGACATTGGAGTTTGTGTTCTATTCATCCAGAATCAAGCTGTTTCCTATTTCCCCCTTAGTTTTTATGTGAAGAGACTTATGTTTTAGTGTGTTTAAGGTAGAACTTGGACAGAAAATGCAAACTTTTTGAAAACAACTTTAGCATCTTAGGAATGAGATCTTGGCTTTCACTAGAAACCAGCAAGAGTCTTTCAAGGATAGCTTCAGATGTTGTGCAGGAAGGCTGGATAAAAATACTGGCCTTGACAAGGGATTTCAATTTCTCACTGGTCCTGCTCTTGCATGACTTCTGTATGCTGCAGTCTGGATCTCTTCTACACACAGTCTAGGAGGGGAGGATGCTAACAGAGGCAAATTGTCGCAAGCCAACTTGGTCTTATGTAATTTAAGACTTAGGTAGACAGGATTCAAATGAGCATTTGTTACTTTACATCTAGGACAGTATGTTGCTTCTATCTAGGATAAATTTCCATTTAGGCTAGTGTGAAAAAGTAGGACTGTACTGTAGTTATTGAATCAAGTCTGTGCTTTCAAACTTTGTGGCATCTTAACTCTGATATTGTCTATCTTTGTGCATGTAATTAGCTCACCTGTATCTGTATTGCTAGAACAAGTCCCAAGGGAAAAGTGACTTACTTTTGATGTAAAATTTTTTTTAGGTTGGCCTTGGACAGTTGCACTTGCATGGGGGAAGAGGAGTAGAACAAAATCATCAGGTACCTTTTCTCTATATCTCTGATGCATATTATGCTAGGCAGAGGGGGAGAAAATACAACTGAGAAAGTGGTACAAAAGTGTGTAAGTACCATTGTATGGTATGTAACAATTTCAGTAGTCTTATTCAATTAAACTTAATCTTTGTGACTAGAAGATGGAACTGATTTTTTTACATAACTAGTTTAAGATTAACCACCTTAAAAATGAGAATGTCAAAAATAAAAACTTCTTATCAAGTAGTACTGGAGCTGGCTGAGCTGTTGTAAATGTGGTACAAACTTCATGATGCACTGGGCCTGCATTAGTGATGATAGTGTAGTTTGTGGCTTGCAAGAACATTTTGCTTCTGTAGACAAAACACTGTAACTTTAAATACTAAAGATATTGAGTGTGCATAGAAAATAGAACTTCTGCAGATGTAAGGCAAGCTAGCTACCTTGCTTATGGAAGTTAAAATAGCTAACCTCATCTTGAAGTATATATTGAAAAATTGAGAGCTAAGGATGTGTAGTCCTGAATACAGGAATTATGTATTAGTCATCATATTTAAAATACTTCCAGATGACTGTTTCAGGAGGGTTCAGAGATGATAGTGAGTGGTCAGAAGGAGTATAACCAATTTCTGTGTAAAAGTAGAATAGGAATTGGCCAATCTCACTTATTCTAAACAGGATTTGAGGGTACCATAAGAAAGTAAGATTTACCTGTGTAGCTAGTAACATAGCATAGTAACAGTTACAGTTTGTTGGGTTTTTCTTCTTCTGTTTTTTGGAATACACTGGTTAGAGGGATTGCTGCTTAATATTGCAATTATATAAGTGAAGAACCCTGTCACATATATTAAATTAAGTGGGATTGGTAACTTTACTCCCAGAAGAATGTGGTAACCTGGCAAACAAATCTACCTGCCTCTACTCCATTTGCAAGAAAAGTTGCTCAAATCATAGTGATGGTGATTAAAACACTTGCTTTCTTTTCTACAGCGAGCATTTGAATACTTCAATCAAGCAGCCAATGCTGGCAATTCCCATGCTATGGCTTTTCTAGGAAAGGTAAGGTACAAATACTCTCAAAATTAAGAAAACTGCCTTGCAGTGAAAAATAGAAAATGTTTCCTACTTTCTACTATCAGTCAATCTAAAACCTGAATTCTGCAATTTAAGTATTGCAGTTTAGCTCCTATTTTGAATTTTTCTGCAAGATTTGAGTGTTGTAGTGTCTTATGTCTTGTCTAAGTTCTCCTTTACTTTAGGATTTTGGAGGTTTTTTTAATAGTGCCTGAACCAGGGTTTTGGTGTGTTTTGTTTTGTTTTTTTTTTTTTTTTTTAATCAAATAATTAAATATTTGAATGTCCTTTTTCTGTGGTGGAATTCAAAACTCTAAATAGGAAACTATTCTTTTCCACACAATGTGTAGGGGAAAACTTAGCCCATCAGGAAATGCTAAGTTGGGAAGGAAATTCTTCCAGTTTCATTCTGTGTAGAGAATTGAGGCATCTGAGTCAGAAATGACAATAGGGCTGTACGTACTTTGCAGTAAAGCTTGAATTTCCCTGCAGGGTGGGCCTTTGTTTCAGTTATATCAGATTTAAGGGTTTTTTTGTCTAAGGGCAGATCTTACCTGACCAGTCTGGTTGCCTTCTGTGATGGAGTGAAAACAATGGTCAGCAAGGGAAGAATGTCTGATACCAGCTATCTAGATTTCTGTAAGGCCTTTGGCATCGTCCTGTACAACATCCTGGTCTTCAAATTGGAGAGACATGTATTGGAAGGGTGGAATATCTGGGAAATAAGGAATTGGCTGGATGGATACAGCCAGAGAGTTGTGATTATTGGCTCTACGTCCAGGTGGAGGCCAGTGACAAGTGGGGTCCCTCAGGGCTCTGTCCTGGGACCAGTGCTCTCTAATATCTTCACCAGTGCCACACACAGTGAGATCAAGAACAGCCTCAGCAAGTTTGCAGATGCCACCAAGCTGAGCAGTGCAGTGACACAACAGAAGGATGGGAGGCCACACAAAGGGACCTGGACAAACCTGAGATGTGGGTCCATGAGAACCTTGTGAGGCTCAATAAGTGCAAATAGGAGGGCTGCACCTGTACAAATACTGGTGCAGACTGGGAGATGAACTTACTGAGAGCAGCCTTATGAAGAAGGACTTGGGGGATCTCATGGGCGAAAAGCTGGACATGACCCAGCAGTGTGCACTTGCAGCCCAAAAGGCAAACATCATCCTGGCCTGCATCAAAAGAGGAGTGGGCAACAGGCTGAGGGAGGCAATTCTCCCCCTCTACTCTGCCCTTGTGAGACCCCACCTGGAGTACTTGGTCCAGGTATGTGATCCTCAGCACAGGAAAGACATGGACCTGTTGGAGTGAGTACAGAGGATCAAGATGATTAGAGGGATGGAGCACTTTCCAGTGCAGACAGGCTGAGACAGCTGGGGGTATTCAGCCTGGAGAAGAGAAGGCTCCAGGGAGACCTCACTGCAACCTTCCAGTACCTAAAGGGGTCTTACAAAAAAGAGGGAGAGCAACATTTTGCACAACAGGTAGTTACAGGACAAGGGGGAATAGTTTTAAACTAAATGAGGAGAGATTTAGGCTGAGTTAACATTCAGAGCCAAAGCTCTTTATTCAGAGGGTGGTGAGGCAGTGGCATGGGTTGCCCAGAGAAGTTGTGGGTGTCCCATCCCTCGAAGTGTTCAAGGTCAGAGTGGTTTGGGCCCTCAGCAACGTAGTCTAGTGGCTAGCATCCCTGCCGATGGCATGGTAGTTGGATCTAGATGATCTTTAACCCAGTCTGTTCTATGATTTTTAATTTAAAACACAATTTGCAGACTGCTGGCAGTGATTATAGTGCACTACTGCTTTGAAGGGTATTTGGGTCACTTGTCTGAGATCTGGGTTGGAGACTACCTTCAGCCTGTGAGGAGCTAAATCCTTATTACTCCATTTGAGTACTTTCTAAGGTTAGGCTACAGTAAGCACCAGCTCTAGGTCATCTTTTTCAGGCTGTCATTGTAGTAGAGGATTCAAAATTAATATCCTTAAAGCCTAAAAAAATAGCATAATATGCTGTACAAGGCACCTGACAGAAGAGATTGCAGTTCCTGCTTTCTCTATTGGTTGTTCTATCACTAGTTATTGTTGAAGTTAACTGTGTTTAGTAACCAATTTTTGCTTTGTTTTTGCAAAGTATTTTGACTGCCAATACAGTTTGATTTCCACTGGTCTCAAGATTTTTGCTTGATTGTGTGTTTTTCACTGCACATTAGGAGAAATTAAAAATGAAGGCTATTGTCCTGAAAAAACTTAATTTTATGGGCAGTTAATTTCCATCCGCAAGTTAAACCGAGTTTTACAGCAGAGAGATGTAGAGATGTATTTTCTGCTTCTGGACAAGTTTTAATGATTATTCAGTAGTGTGATAGAATAATTTAAGTACAGTAACTCCCTCTCAATATGTAATGTGAGGATGCTTCATGGTCTTCATGCTAAACTGACTACTTTGGCTGTTCTTCAATAATGGCTTTCTCTTTCAGATGTATTCAGAAGGAAGTGATGTTGTACCTCAGAGCAATGAAACAGCCCTTCAGTATTTCAAGAAAGCTGCTGATATGGTATGATTACCTGTAAGGTGAAACTACAACATGTGCACTAAGTTGATAAGCTCTGAAATGCTGAAGATGCTTCATGTGCTCTTCCATGTGCAGACACCTATTCCGAGCTTCTGTCCCAGATGAATTAGCCCATAGTCTTGCTTGCCTAAGATGTCAAAAACAACTCTGGCCATGGTGCTTCATAAAGCTCTGTTCAGTATAAGGAGTCTAGCTCTCATGAATAGAGTCTGACTCTATTTCATAATTATGAAATACTGTCCACCTAAATAGTCTGCAATTCTGTGAAGTGCTAGTGTTTGTTAATTTGAAGTTGTCTTGTCACAGGAATTTACAGTGCTTCTGTTAAGTGAATATATAATAGTTTTATACCTCTCATCTCATTGGACTCTTTCCTCTTTGGGATGATGTTTTTTGATCATGTTAATCCCTTGTATCTGTCTTTGATATATCCCTTACGGTAGTGTTTGTACAATTAAAGCATTCCAGGAAAGGTGTTCAGCATGTGAAACACAATAGATTAAGTTCTGAAGAAACTGTTGGAGGATAACTGCCTTCATGGTTCTTATATTCCACACTCTGAATGCTGTTCCACAACTCTGTGCTAAAGTGAGGATCTCTCAATATGCTCACCCTGCATTGACTGAAACTTTCTGATGGGTCCCCTTGCCAGTCCTGGCACTGAAGTAGTGCCATAGTGCCTGCTTTTGCATGGGCAGTGGTTAGCAATGTAGCCCACAGGACAGCCACCATTTCACCCTTAACATGGGTTCTTAGAGTTCCTGGAGTTGTTTTGGGAACTTCTGTAGCACCCAAAACATTTTGAAGTTGGAAAAACTAAAGATAAGTAAACTATTAATGTCCATCTTTCTAAGGTTATGGGTCATCTTGTATGACACTGTAAAAGTGCACAGTAAACTTCCATAAATAATATTGAAAGCTTTTCCCTGTTCATCAGCTGTGTAGTTACTGAATAAAAGTTACTGTAAATGCTATTTCCTCCCTAAATAAGTATTACTAGGAGCAAAAAATTAAATTCTGTTGAGTACTGTATGTTTTTATGATGTTCAAGACATACCAGATTTGAAAAACATAGATGTAGGTTTTGCCTTTCTTTTCAGAAGTCTTTTTCTGTGTTTTCAGGGTAATCCAGTTGGACAGAGTGGATTAGGAATGGCTTACCTCTATGGAAGAGGTGTTCCAGTGGTAAGCTTTTGACAGTCGTCTTTCTATTCATAGGTGATTGTGTGACTTTTTGTTGTCAACAGATTTTTTTTTTTTTCTGGAGGGAAGTACTGTGGAAAGCTTAATTGTGAAGATTTCTGTTACGCTGAAAATTCCTTGAGAAAATCTCTAATGTAAAAAAATGCACTATGGAATTAGCAGCCATTAAAGAAACATCCTGACTTTGCTCTCAGAAGCTTGAAAATGTTGCTTAAGCTATTAGAAATGAATAGAATTGTGCATTTTAACAGGAGATTTGAGCTTGTCTCTAATTTTCTTGTGAAATAAAACAAATCCTAACTGTTCCCATTTTGTGACTCTTGTGGGAGTGGAGGAACACAGAAACTTTTAATTAGTTAATTTGCTTTATTGCTTTTCCCACAGGAAGGTTTCTTGTCAAACATTTTATATTTAGCTATGCAGACAGATAGTCAAAATTTGAAGTGGCCCAAAGTTGAGGAAATAAGTGTTCCAGAACCAGAACAGAGCTTCTATTCTGTTAAGCTTTACTGTTCATAGCAATGCTGTGTGTGGATGCCAGCTTTGAGGTAGCTGCAGAGTTACAACAGGCTAAATATCATTGTAGTCTATTTCATTTTTTGCTTCCAGATTTTGAACAGGGGAATATTTTCATTGGAAAATCTTGCTGTGATTTTTTTCTGTAAAACAGATATGTCCTTTCACATATGCACATGCATATTATCTCTCTTAAACTTTGGTGTAAGGCTCTAATGACTGGACCAAATCTTCCTGCAGAACTATGAGCTAGCACTGAAGTATTTCCAGAAGGCTGCAGAGCAGGGATGGGTTGATGGACAGCTTCAACTGGGTTCCATGTATTACAGTAAGTGGCATCAAAACCATTTGCAGGTCTGAGCACCTGCCCTTTCAATCACTGCTCACTAGGTGGCATTAGAAGTGTGTGCATACTCTGCATGTAGAATGGGCTTGCTACATTGAACTTGTATTTCATTCTGGTTTTTGCTGACTTTTTCCCAAAGCTTTTCTAGAGTAATTTTGAAGAGTAATAGCTGTTTCATATAATGCTGCTTTTCAAGAGGAATGAATAGCAGTGATTTAATCTTTCTTTTAGATGGCATTGGAGTCAAGAAGGACTATAAACAAGCTTTGAAGTATTTTAACTTGGCCTCCCAGGGTGGCCACATTCTGGCTTTTTATAATCTGGCTCAGATGCATGCTACTGGCACTGGAGTGATGCGGTCCTGTCATACTGCTGTTGAGGTAAGGTCAGCTGTTCATCAACATCAATAACACTGACTGGCAAGAGATTGGCTGTAACCACATCAGCCTGTATAGGATGTTTCCATTTCAGTGACTGCAGAGTCAAGGCTGTCAGAAAGGAAAGTGATATATTAGCAAACTTGTTTGTATTTCATGAGAGAAATCTTTGGCCTTTTTGTTATGTCAGGTTTGTATTCCGTTACTAACTTCAAAGAAAATCAAAAGAATGCAATGCAAAGCAACAGTAACTTATAAGTACCAAAGTCTTCTTTTATACTTAGTTTAGTTACACTTAAACTAAGATACTAAATAATTCTGAGTAAGCATCTGAATTTTACGAGTTGCTATCTTTACTTACTAAGAATCTTACAAGTTGCTAAGCATCTATCTGCTTAGCAACTTGTGTCTGCTCACTGTCTTGAGCAGTGGAGTTTGCTTGTCATGTTTTCATGTGAAATAGAAATATTTTGAACAGGCATCAGAATGTTAAAGTGTTACTTCTTGCAAAACCTAAATTTTTGAAGCTCCTGACAACCAGTATCCTCCCCCTTCCTTTTTCCTCTGCAGTTGTTTAAGAATGTCTGTGAACGAGGGCGTTGGTCTGAAAGACTGATGACTGCCTACAACAGCTATAAAGATGGTGATTCAAACTCTGCTGTGGTTCAGTATCTTCTTCTGGCAGAACAAGGCTATGAAGTTGCACAAAGCAATGCTGCTTTCATACTTGATCAGAGTAAGAATCTGAATATATACTAAAAAGGATTTTTCTGGAGGTGGCATGTTAGAACTTTAATGGAGCTCTTGTCCTTTTTCCTCCTCTTCACACTGGAAAGCAATCAGTTTTCATTTTCACTTCTAAGGATGACTTCGTAGACTAAAAGTTAAAATACATTTAATTTCTGACTTGGGGATTTTAAAATGGCGTAAGCAGAGAGTCTTTAGAATATTGCACAGTGCTAAAAATTCTCTGGATTTCCGAAGCACGATTGTAAAAGCAGGGATTGTATCAGGTTTACTTTTGACCTGTACTATGCCTAGAAGTCTGTGTCCATTGTTCTTTCTCTTGTAATGCATTTTCTCAGCACTTTCTTCTTTGTGTGACTTTACTGATGTTACTCGTGAAGCAGGGGTGAGGAACTGGGCAGCTGATTCTCTTAGATTTGAAAAAAAACTTGTCCCATGTGTCTTGAACTTGGATTTATTAGAGTTTCAAGTCATTGGTAGACAGTGGAAGTACAATGGTAAATCTTTCTACAAACTGCAAAACCCAGTATTTTAAACTTTCTCTTAACCAAATCTGGGTCTCCTTGCCAGCTTTATATCTTAGTGTTGAAATCACCTATTGGTGGCTGATGGGCTGATCTAACATCTTCATTTCTTCATTCAAGTTCATGTTTTTTTAAAGGTGTCTGAGTGAATCATCTTTAGATAAGATGGAAGTGCAAAGAAACAGCTTTTTTCCCTGAGTTAAAACTCTGATTGTCTTTACTTGGAGATTGATTTAAAATTACTTGATATGTTTTATACAAAATCTGTCAGCTGTGGGACAGTACAGCTGAAACCATAGTTACACTTGAAATTCAAGTTATAAATCCTTTGAATTGTCTGATAGTTCATGAACCTTCAAAGTGTGACATGACAACTTCTGAAGTAGCTGAAGCACTGCCATGTAAGGGACTGCAGTCTGGCTGGTTAAGGAGTTTAAGCCTTTGTTTTACCTGACTAGTCCTGGGTTTCAGATGGCCAAAACTACAGCAGGTTATACTTCAACCATGTATTTTTCAAAGTTCAAATTATGTGCTCTTAAAACTTGCATTTTCTGTCATTTCTCAAGTATGCATCAGAATCTCCTACAGCTGGGATGGGAAAGATGCTTAGTAAGCCATAGTTCAGTATGAAATTCTATAGTTTGTTCCTAGCTCTTATGTGGGCAGATAAATGGAAAGGTTGTATAAATGAAATGGATTTTTATAAGTTTCAGATGAATTGAATCTTGTTTGTTCTATAATATGGATTGCTTCAAGTTTTTAACATATTTCAGCAACTGAAGATAAGCAGGGCGTTTTTTGTGGTCGTGTATGCATAGGCCATGGTTCTTTTTAACTGGATTATTTTCTTCTTTAGAAGAAGCTAGCATAGTAGGAGAAAATGAAACCTATCCTCGAGCTTTGCTTCACTGGAATAGAGCAGCTTCTCAAGGTATGTCTGTACCTCACAATTCCAGTCTCTTTATGTTGAGGAGTACATTCAGTGTACGTTTGCAGCTGCAGTGTGAGCTGCAGGTTGAGCTCTGGGTGAGTGGAGCCCAAGGCAAGGAGCCATACTCTGCCAACCTTTTTCATAGCAAGGGGCCCGGGGACCTGTGGCCCAGGCAGGTGACAAGACACAGCAGGAGCCAAGGGCCCCAGATTTAAGTATGAACAGACTGTGAGGGTATAAAAGCCCAGAGATTCTTTTGGTTGGAGTTCCTCCTCGGAAATACAAGCTCAAGCTGTTTTTTGTGCTACTGTGCCATTATTAAATTGTTTAAAAGATTCAGGCATCTGAGACTCTGCTCTTGGAACCCCAGGGTCAAACCATGAAGGAAAGCTTGTCTGACTGTGAGAGTGGCACAGATGGGGAGTCAAGCACCCATCAGCCCTTGCAGCCAAGCACTGCGAAGGGGGAAGGAGCTTCAGTCCCTGCAGTGTCAGTCTGTATTGGTGCGAGTGTGATGGCCACAGTGCCTCCCAAATGATCAGACAGGAAGGTTTCCTTAATGTTTAGTAGAGCCAATAATGTCTGATTTCATCTGTTTTGCTATGAAATATGTAATGAGGGAAAGTTTACTTCCTCCTGTTAAGAGAAGTTGTATCCCAGATAGGATAGTTGGTGTTCTTTGGTCTATTTTTAGCTATAGTGTCATTACAATGTCCTCTGAGCCTTTCTGTGATTATAAAGACTAAAAGGACTAAAATACAAATGTACTTTGTGTTTCTTTTGTTGTTCCATAAGGAATTATAGAGCAGGGTTAAACAACATTAGCAATGTTTGCACTGACTTTTCTAAAAGTGTATATGCTTGGAAAAATAAATCGAAAATCCTTCAGAGTGATTTGTTACTTTTCATCATTTATTAAGAAATGCAATTTCCTATTCAAAGTAAGCACTGATGAAGAAGGCATCCTTGATGACCAAACAACACAAATTTAAACTCTGGTACTTGTTTACCTACCCTAAAATAACCAATGTGAACTTAATGATGAAATATCTTGAGATATCTAACTTCTAAAGGGATGCATCTACACTAATGTCTGTCTACTAGTTTTTAACTTTAGAGCAAGACTACCATGAAAATTAAGACTGTCAGGGCTTTTAGTTTAAAATTAAGAAATTGAGATGATGGCATGAATGATGAGACACTATTTTTAAATTTCCAGTGTTGCTGCTTAAAAAAAAAAGTTGAATCCTTTAAAGGCCATATAGCAAATGAAAAGCTTTTCTGTAGTAAGGGACTGATCATGAACATGTTGCAGATTTTCAGCTGATACCACTATATATCAATAAAAATGTTGGTAGGATTACTAGGAAGAGGTCTTACCTGCAGATAGAAATATGCTGTGTTTTGGTTAGCTTAACCACATTGTTAAAATAAAAGCTGTGTATGTGAGGGGGTGGTGAAAGATAAACAGTTTGTACACACTGTCAAAAGTAATACTAATGCTCCTACTGCATCTTCATGGGAAGCCAAAAGGTTTATTTGCCTAGTTATTTTATCTTTTTTTTTTTTGATGTTTGATTTATAGGATATACTGTTGCAAGAATTAAACTTGGAGATTACCATTTTTATGGGTTTGGTACTGATGTTGACTACGAAACTGCATTTATTCACTATCGACTGGCATCAGAACAGCAGCACAGTGCTCAAGCAATGTTTAATCTGGGCTACATGCATGAAAAGGGGCTGGGCATCAAGCAGGTGAGTGAGCTGTACACTGAGAGTCTGCTTTGTTAGAGTACATTTGCTGATACTCAGTTAAGTCCACAACTAGTGGAATGAGCATGTCTCCCAATACATTCACCAATAGGCGATGGACAAGTATATTGACTTAACTATGTGAAGTAATGATGCATAGACACCAAAGGTAAACATATCTTAGGGGAAAAAAAACGAACTATGGTTAATTATTCAAGTTCTTCAAAACTGTGCTTTGAATTTTCTTAACTTTAGGATATTCATCTCGCAAAGCGATTTTATGACATGGCAGCTGAAGCAAGCCCAGATGCTCAGGTTCCAGTCTTCCTAGCACTTTGCAAGCTTGGAGTGATTTATTCCTTGCAGTACATACGAGAAATCAATGTAAGTAATGCAGAGTTAAAAGAGAAGAGCAAATGTGTTTTCCATTTTTAAAAGTAACTTAATTTGTAATTTTACTTAAGTAGAAGTATTGCTTGAACCTTCTGCAAACTTAGGATAGATTTGTTTTCTACTGTTGCATATTAAGAAAGTCAGTGAAGCTTTCGTTCCTATTTCCTATTTGTGCAACTCTGTGAATCTGAAATGTGCACAGGCAGTGCTCTTCTGCACTGTTCTTTCCTTGAAGAGAATTTCTCAAAACTGTTTAACTGTTCTTATCCATGACCATCTGCTATCAAAATGAAGCAGATTTAACTGACATACCTGCTTAGGGGAAAAAAAATTATCCCTGATTCTCATGCTATTTTATATTCAGCTGTAACAGCCCCATTATACTTGTGTTTGATCTCTGTGGGGGAAAAATGTATTTGTATTAGATAGTTTAGGTATTTTGTATTGTTTTTCCTGAGTGGTGGACCTTAAAAAAAACCTGTCTGGAATTAAAGTGAAGTCTTTCCAATATTTCTCAGTGTTGTGACATCTTACTGCCTTTTTGGATTTTAATAAATGAAAATGGTATGGAAGTTATTACTACTTAGAGCAAGTGCAGTTTCAGACAATTCAGCAGTTTGACAAATTATAATAGTATTGAGGCTGAGGACAGTCAAAATACTTAAATCACTTGGGCAAATACCCACGTAGCACTCACAGAAGCTGGTATGCAGAGCGCAGATTTTCCTAGTTAAAAGTCTGCTGCTGCAGTTTTAAATTGGCAGTGACTGTGTAGTATGGTCAGATACAGTGGTGAAGCATTGAAGTGTGTGTTAGCTAATCCTTATGCAAATGGGATCTTACAAAAAGGCTCTTCAATCAAAAGTCCCTGTCCATTACCTGCACAAATCTCAGCATTGTACCCCACAAGTGTCCTGAGGCTTAATGCTCTGTCATTCATGGGAAAGCCACAAAACTCCATAGTGAAACTTTCATCTCTAAAATAGAAAGTAGAGTACCTCATTCTATATAGGATGGCTCTTAGTCTCAATGGTGTTTTAGTTCCTGGAAAATAAGAATGTTGCTGATGTGATACTATTTTTTCAGAGAGGAAAAGAGCCGCTAAGTTTTAAAACTGATACTTGTACATGAAAAGTGTTACAAGTCAAATTTAAAATCAAAGTAATTTCCCATTTGTGTTCTTTGACATGATGTGGACTTTTTCTTTCTTAGATAAGAGAGGTATTCTCACACATTGATATGGACCAGCTGCTGGGGCCTGAGTGGGACCTCTACCTGATGACCATCATCGCCTTGCTCCTGGGAACAATTATAGCTTACAGACAAAGGCAGCACCAGGCAGTTCCCAGAGCAGCAGGACTGCGGCCAGCTGTGCCTCAACAGGAACCGCCCCCAGAGCACCAACCACCACAATAGCAACAAGAGCCTCAGTCAAAGAACTGGATTTTTCCAAAAGGAACAATTTTCATTGTGAATTAGGACTTTGGATCAACAGTCCCTCCCCCAAAAGAGGCACAAAGAAGTTTGAAAAAAGTTTGAAAGCTGCTTAGAATGATGCCTTTTTTCAGGGATAAGAAAATTATTTTGAAACTGATTTGAATGTTATTTCAGTGCCAATGGAATAACACTATGGCTTTTTTCATGGAAACACAAGAGTGCTACTACAAAAATGTTGCCTGCTGTATCTAGTTCCTCTTTATTCAGTCTTTTTCATCTCCCAGAGAGACAGAAGGCTAGCAGTGGAAGGTTTTTACCTGCTTGAAAGCAGTTGCCCTTTATAAAAGTAATAATTATAAATTTATGGCAAATTTAAGTCCAAGAAGCTGACCTATATTCAAATTCTGAAAAGACCAGGGCTGTTGGGAACTTAAATTCTGATCTACATCCCAAGTATTTCTATAGTCCTTATTTCATTTTTTTAGTATTTCTTAACACTTTGGTCCTTTAGGCTGTCTTGGATGGTTCAGCATAGATTATGGATAAACCCTGTAAAACTAAGCCAGCAAACATGCTACTCTCCATTTGTGCTTTTTTGGTTTGGGTGTTTTTCTCCATTCCCCTTAGACAGTTCTCAGCAGTCAGTATGTAGCCCATAAGGTGGAGTGGGACAGATGGGGTCTGTAAAGTTTGTCAGTTGAAAACTGTCCACACAGCACCCAGATCTTACATACTCCTAAAGCTTTTCAGGACCCTGTGTACTTTGCAGTCCTTCATGACATGAAAACATATTGGTAGAGTTCCTAAATTTAAATTTGTCTTGACTAAGAGGCTGAGTCTAGATAGCAAAAATCACCAGTATTACTGCACACACTGAAGAAAGGAGAGAGCTAGAAATCTCAGTGAGTTAGCTGACTTGCTTTTGGAGTTGGAAGTTCTGTGCTTGATTTTCAACAAACCTGTTAGTGATTTGCACTGCAAGAAAGAAATGTGTGTACCTCATGCATGCATCTGCTTAATGCATCTACAAAAAAGAGCCACAAAAATGCATGCTCTCTACAAAAGGGCATGGGCTTATGCCTGTGATGCTACTCCAGAGCCACGGGGGTGCTCTGGCTGTGTCCAGCCTCTCTTGTACCTGGCATAGAGGAAAGTCACAAGTCATGTCTCTGGCTGGGCCATCTCAAGGGCCCTTTGTAACAAGAAAATCCAAAGAGAAAGAAGACTAGTGGCTTTTTGATGCCACCAGGACAGTGTAAAGGCCTTTTAATGGGTGTAAAGACTGTGACCTGTGGACTGATGATTTAAGACTGCAAGAGGTTACTTCACTTTGTGACAATTTTCATTGAACTATAATTTCTGGGGCTGGGTATGGGAAGCAGTGGCAGAATAGTCTAGGAGCATGAAATGCATAAGTGTCTGTTCTTATTTTCCAATGGTAGTGAAATATTGGTTTCTGTACTAGCATTAAACCCTCTGAATATGCTATCATAAAGCTGAATGAATACAAATGAGGAGGCTTTAGCTGCTTTCTGACAGAAGCTGTTGTGTTTAAGGGGTTAAGGGCTTCTTTTCATGCAAATGTTTTTCCAGTGTATTGGCAACAACATATCAATACACTTTATTTAGAATTGAGAGTTTGGTATGGTTTCATACTTAGTACATGTGCAAGGAGATCATTGCACAAGAGGCCTCTAGCTTGGGATGGAAGATAAACAATCCATTCATTTGTAAATGGAAATGTCATGGATGACTAGTATTAAAGGTACTAGTATTATAGGTAGAACTTGTCAGTACTTCACAATGCTTATGCTGGTCATATGAAGACAAATCTTTTTCATTGCAGTGTGGAGGGTTGCAGCATGTGGTAGAGGAATGCCTTGTTCAGTCTCAATCATCATTAGCAGATGAAACAGTATTGAACTTACATGTAGTGTCTTATATGTACAGCATTCCCCAGCTGCATTTCTAAGATATCTGTGACTTCTGAACACTCCCTCTGACATATTTTGCCACTCTCACTTAATAACTCGTTTTAGCTTGGCATGAGTAAATTAAAGATTATATGGAAAACATTTTTCGGTTAAATACCATTCATTCATTGGTATTGGTCTGTTAGGCAATTTAACAATTTTGTTACTGCTTTATTAAAATGTTTTGGTTGTTGATCTATTAGAACTAAATTCTAAAAGCTCTCTTTTACTTGCATGAGAATCTCTCATCACTGCTGCTATGTGAGTCTTGTAGATGACTTTCAGTGAATCTGATGCATTTTTACATCCAAGAAATCAGCAGAA
Source organism: Ammospiza caudacuta (assembly GCF_027887145.1). Taxonomy (NCBI): domain Eukaryota; kingdom Metazoa; phylum Chordata; class Aves; order Passeriformes; family Passerellidae; genus Ammospiza; species Ammospiza caudacuta. Next base: position 46,002,132 of record NC_080598.1, on the reverse strand, counting down.
GAAAACAATTGAAGATGAGCAAGTTACTTCATTTTTAAAAAATGCTTTTTTGAAGGAGCAATAAGGAAGTCTTTCTCCTGCTTTTTTCCCTTCCACCAAATTACTACCACTAACTTTTCAGATGACATTCATTTGAATGTGGTGGTAGAAGAAAAAGGTACTTACCATAAATAATGGCAAGTTAACTCAGGGATTAAAGATATGAATAAGTTTTCTAAATCAGTTATCTACACCATGACTTAAGTTTTTGTGACAATCCCTTACTACTCTGTTCTGAAACTTGCATTTTGAGGAAAGTATATTTAACTCTTACTAGCAATATGTTCCTTGTTGTGTACTCAGTTAATCAAGCATCTTTTTCTTAAAGAAGCTGAGTTGCTCAGTTTACTGAAGTGAAGTACTTTTCCCTTTTGGTAGCACACAGGTTATCTTAGATGCAGGAGTATTTTAGAAGGGAAACTTGATTTAAGAGAAACCTTTCTCTGTGTGTTCAGCATGGTTTGAATGAAAAGTTGTATTCTTTGTGTGTAGTAACATAGGCCAGAGCCTGCCTATTTGACCTTCATAGACACATGCTCTTCTTTCCTTGCACAGAAAATGGAACTACAGAGCAGTAAGTGTTATTGGTGGGATTTTTATATGTAGGAAGACTGTGGGAAAATATGAAGAAACGCATTATTCTGCATCTCAAATTATTAATCAAAGACATTAGCTGTTCTTGCTAGTTAAAAGAAACACTGAACTGTTGAGAAAACAGGATTTTAGTTCATCACTGGTGAAACTTGTCCCAGAGCTATCTGTTGAAATAATTTTCTTGCTTTATATTGTCCATAATGGGACAGTGTAATAGAAAGTAAGGCCTTTGATACAAACGTCCTCATGAGACTCTTGCAAGATAGTTTTACTCACTTTTTAGTTATCTTCCGTAAGTCAGCTACTCTTACTAAAAAAAAAAGTTTTAATTTGGGGGGAAAACATTAGGATACAGCTTGTGAAAGGACTCTTTAAGACTATGCATTATCTAATTTCCACCTATTATATGCTAGTTTTGGCCTATAAAAGGGGATTAGACTCACCTTTGTAAGTTGCTTTCCTTTTAGATAGGCAACAGTGAACTGAAATTCTATTTTTTTGTTTCAGAGAATATTAAACTGAAAAGATTTAGTTTGATTTGAACTACTGCAAATGCATATGGCAAATAGGGACTATTTGGGGGGAACCCTTTGTTTTTATCAGCTACAGTTCTTTAAAAGGGTCTTGTAGGAGTTTTGTAAATTTATTTTGTATTTAAAATCAGTATAAAGGCTGGTCAAATGTAATATAATTGTGTAAACAAATTCTGTTAATAGAAAGATGTACAGATTCATTTTGTACTGTATCTTTAATCTTGTGAAATAAAGATACCACCTGTGTGGTCACCCTCAGTGTTCACAGTGGTTATGATGACAGAAGATGTGAATTGCAAGTCATGTGCACTGGTATGTGCCACTGCTCAATGCATCCCTTCCTATAAGGATTCTCATACTTTCCCTTCCATTCCTTAGGAAGGGCACAGGGAGAGGGGGAATGTCTCCAGTTGTGCTATAAACTTGTCCTCTATGTGTGTGTATGTGTGAGACAGTGTATGCAGTATTTGTACCTTGGCTGGTAGGCACAGCCATGTGAACTGCTGTGTGATTCAAGAGTAGTGACCAGTAACTTCAGAATTACTGCTGCATTTTCAACACTGATACAGGGATAATTCAGTCAGTTGGAATGGATTCTGGGGGAGGGACTACTCCAAGCTGACAGATTTGTTTGTTTTGCAGGCTGGTTTTGACCCAATCATCCCTTCAGGATCCACCTGTTGAGACCAAGTCCTGTCCTCCCTTGTTAAATTCATTAAGTTGATGGGCTTTCCAGTGTGCTTTTTCATTGGGGAGAAGGAAAATAAGGACAGTGGGGTAGCAGTAACACCTAGGAAAGGTATCAATAGGTAAGTGATCCTGAGCATCAGCCCAAATCACATAGTTTTCTGAAGTATTTGGAGGATTTCCATGTTTTCTGCTCCTGCCAATGGCACTTGTTGCAGGTAAAAGCAGAACTGCAGGTATTAAAACTAGCTTGAGTTCAACTAACAAAGCTCAAGCTTAGTGAGGTCATCCCTCACCTTCCAAAAAAGTCCACTATTTGAGATGTGAGTGCTGACATAATCGGCTGAGGTGGGGTCAAGTAGTTACTTGATTTTATTTGTAGCCTGTAGTCAATGTGAAGCTGTGTTATGTGGAGGGAACTGAGTACCAGGTAAATATACGGTGTGGTATTGGGGGAGTGTTAGGGATTTCTGTAGCTTGTTTGTCTTTAAAAGCTCCAGAATAATGTTCATTGAAAACTAGTATATGTGATTTGGGTTTGGTTTTTATATTGCTGTATTTTCTATGTTTTAGTCTTGAGACTAAAACAAATTGAAATATTACTAGAGAGTATCATTTCTAAACCTACAAGACCTGTTTGATTAGAATGTGTTATTTGATATCATGACAAAATGTTCTTCCTCTTCTCTAAACTATCATGATATTATTGGAATAATGACTTTGATTCCCTTTTTTTATAAAGAATAATTGAGGAAAAAAGTCACTCTAGCCTACTTACTGTCAAAAATCTTCAGACAACTGTAATCAATTTTTTCTAAAGCCAAGAATGAGGGAGGGCAGTGTACCATATATCCAGATAATGAAAACTGTAACATATAGTGTTAAATTTTATTATCAGAAAGAAAAGTAAGTGGAGATGGAGTACCATTGTAGTTGCACTTCATGTAGTAAGAGAGATGGATGTCATTTACCTTCCACAGAGATGGGGTTGCTCACATTTTTATTTCTTTGGTATCCAACTTTTTGAGCTTTCCATATAACGTGTTACACTTCCAGATTTTTGAAAATAACTTTGAAGAATATCAGATTTTTGTGTTGCAAAACTGAATTGTGTTGCAATACTGAAATTATAGCTCTTCGATTCTTCTGTCAATCATTTTCTGTATTTCCTTATTTTTATATGCTTGTTTTTCTTCATTCTTCCTCCTAAACATAGGCTGTTATTTATAAAATTAGTTGTTCCAGTTCCCATCTGTTATGTGGCTCCATTTCTGTAGAGGATTCATACCAATGTTTTTATTGCTTCTAATCAACTACTTTTGCTGGGGGGGAAAAAATGTACCTGGGGTGTGTGTTTGTAGCCACAAGGGGGTGTTAGACAATAACAGCAACTTGGACTTGTTAAATACTTGAGGTCTCAAAGATTGAGAATGGAGTAACTTCCACACTTTGAGTCACTGTCATATCTTGGGAGAATGTATGTGTGTATACACACACACACAGAGATGTAAGAAGTCCTTGGTTGCAGGAGCTTTGGAAACTTAACAAAATTAATAAGTCATTACTCTTATTTCTCTCATTTGTGGAGCAAAAGTTCAAAATTAAAAATTATTGTAGCTTCTGGTAAAACCTGGTAAATAATTACCTTCCCATGAAGGTAATTCCATACCTTCCCAACTCTTTTAGTATGTAAATCATTCTGAAATGTGCCAAACTGTCTTCCAACATTGCTTGGAATATTATGTGCACAGCTTCCAGGAGAGTGGTCTCTCTTGCAGTTAAATCCATATTTTCTTAGAGTACAAAATCTTTCCCACTAAAACAAGTGAAAATGTTTAGCAACAGGTGATGAAGAAATTTTTAAAAATCATTTTTCATTGAGACTGTCTGGTGCAATATTTGAGCTATCTGAATAGCTTGAAGACTAATTTAAAATGTTACGTTGTTTGTTTCTGACCAATCTTACTTTAATGTTTGTTAGGCTCCAGGCTTTGCTATATTTGCAATATGTGAAATATTATATTGTATTTGCTATATAATGAGCTTCTATTAATTAATGGCATTTTAGGTTTTGCTTTTTATATTGCTGTATTTTCTATATTTTATTTAGTCTTCTAAATAATTTGTTATTGTTATCACTACTACTATTTGGAAAATTTCCCAGATCTAGTCAACAGCAATTTTAAAGGAAAAGTCAGTTTGCATTGCTGATATTAAAAAGGGAGATGTGAAAAAGTCAAACACACTTCATGGACTTTGAAGTCATTCTATTAGCCGATGTTAAAATGACTGAAGAAATATGTGGAATGTTCCAGTTTAAGGGTTCTAAATTTGCAATATAAAAAGGTACTCCTTGAACAATTGTCCAGCTTTGAATTCAAAGGGTGAAACCCTGACAATCTACATGTTGGTGAGTTTTCCAAAGTGATTTTGTTATCTTCATTACAGTGAGATCAGGAGGACTTGAGTTAATTCTCTTCAGGTTGTATTTAGTTTCATCTCTAGTTTTCATCCCTAACTAAAGATTTCATATTTTTCACAAATAATTCTGTGTTTGACTTGGTTGTTGAAATCTGGGAAACATTGCACAGAAGGGAGGTGACTCTAGTAAGAGAATTCAGACCCAGTGAGATAAATGTGATCTCACTGCACGCAGCTGTGTTGGCTTTTCCTGCCTCTTTGCTAAACTAAAAACTTACTGAGTTTCCTTCAAGGAATATGATTTTTTGGAAGACAAAGGGTGCAAGTAGGTAGGAACTTCTCAAAACGGGCAAGAAAGAAGGATTTCTTCATTGATGTAATCTCTCAGCTAACAAACTGAACATTGTATATTAACTGTTTGCTTACTCTATCTTGTATGTTCATTGAACAGCTCCATAGAGACACAAAAAATACTTCAGATTCTTTGCACGTGTAATTGCAAAAAATTGGCCTAATTATTATGTTTGGGTTTACCAGTGCCAAAAAGTTCACTCTTCACTCCATTTGTCATTCTTAGTTCAGTTCCAAAAGGTAGGTTGATATAAAATATTTCTAAATGTTTCTGGTGATACTAGTTCAGCATCGTAATCACAGCTCTGTTTAGAATAAACAGTTTGCAAATAGTCCTTTGGCTGAAAACTGAAAAACTCTATGGTAAATACTACTAAAACTAATAGAAAAGTAAACTAAAAATAAAACCCCTTCAAGATTTCAGATCCAGTGTCTTATTAATTCTGTTTGGCACTGTGAAAGTTGCTAGAACAAACAATATTCTCTGTCATTTTAAAATACTATTCCTTATTTAAACACAGCAAATAAAATATTAATTTCCACTGTCTCCTTGGGATTTCTAAATGCTAAATCATAAAGACTTTCTTGCAGCTCCAGAAAAGAAAGATTTCAAATTACATAAAATGAGTATGTTTGAGCCTTTAGCTCTCTCTATGCTTAATATAAGCATTTGATGCTTCCAAATTTCTTGACTAGCCATTACATTCCTGGCACTGCTATTCTGCAAACTCTTCAGTTGCTCAGATTGCAGGTAGAATGAGCTCTGCAGATACTGGTAATTTGGTTTGCTGTTAGATGGCAAAACAAGGGTGTCTGGTCATTGAGAAATGCCCTTCTATGGGGAAAATATTTTCTGTGAAGGGGATGTGAGGGTGATGGCCTGCCATGCTGGAAATAGTGCATTTGTTCCAACAATAATTGTTTTAAACTAATCTTGCCATTACTGAGGTGTGCAGTTAAACAAATCTCTCCTGAAGGATGTGATCTTCCAGGCTGGGCTGTGGCAGCTGGAGCAAAGACCCTGCAGGTGTGTGCAGGTGGTCTGAGGTAAGGGAGCTGAGCAAACAATCTTTTGGCACCACACATTTATTTTCTTCTGCTGCTCTGAGTGTCAATATCAGCTCACTGGCTGAGAAGTAGCACTCCTGTGAGACTCCTTTGTGATACAGCATAAGGGAATATGAAGTACAGACTAAATTGTGGAAGCAGGTCCAGATAGGTAAAGAAAATCTCAAAATGCTTCTGTGCACTTCTGAATGGAGCCTGTGTTGGCACACCACTAAGGGTTAAGTCACACTGCCTTATTCAGTACGATGAAATATATTGAATTCTGTTAACTGACAAATTTAATTAAATTTGCAGTAAAGCTTGCATGAGAATCATGGTTTTGTATTGGAATAAAATAGCTTCATTTTCCACGGTATAATGAATTATTAATATCTTTATAATGAAATATTAACAGTAAAACCCCTAGTTAGCTGTCAAGTTGAAAGAACAAAAAGTCAGGTGATGTGTATATTCAAAATAAATTAGAACTGGGATCATTCTAGCCTTTAGTTACTCAGTACATGTGTTTAGAGTTATGATTTCACATGCTCTAACCCTGTAGAATTATGGAATTATATCATAAATACATATTCAACATCAGTCAGAATATCAAGAATAGAATGCTGTATTTTTATGGTTAATATTGTCATATTGTAGAAAATGGAAGAATATAATCTTTGTTCTTCAAACCCAAACTATTTCAAGTAGGCAAATCAGAAACTCCGGAGTAGGTTTAATTTTTTTTTTCTTTTTTTTTTCCCCTATGTCTTTACTTTGGTGGGGATAAACACTCAAGTATATTCTAACTTCTCTTTCAATTGTAGGAAAAGCAATGTTCAACCAGAAATTCAATATACTTATTTAAATAGGATAACTTTGGGTTTGGCGCTCTGATGTAATAGAATATTTCAGTGGAAAACAGGACCTGTAATGACCATTAAGTTCAACTGCCTGACCATTGCAGGGCTGACCAAAAGTGTTTTCTGTGGCTTTGATTTTGAGAAGACTCAAGAAAATCTAAGAACTCGTATCAGGTGTGTTACCTGCTACTCCTTCCATTCCAGATCTTACTAGTAAAAGAACTTCAGAAATATAAAGCAAAAATTTCTTTCAAGTCCAAACAGAATAGTACTAAACATAGTTGTGTGATGTTGTGGTAATGATGTTCCTAATTTGGATGGAATAAATAGTGTAAGAGAATTAAATGTTGTAAAACATGTTTTTGCTCTGCCCCCACCTCTGTCCCATTCCTCCTTTTTAAAAGGATGCTTAACACAGGAACTTCAATTTACCTAATATCAGAAAAATTGATGCTAGAGCAAATTTAAGCCTGGTAATCTGCGTAAAAGAGGACAAAGTGCTAAAAAAAAATATTATAGGCAAGCTTTTTTCCTTTAATGACTACTTAAATGAGGAAACATCCCTTTCCTCAGCTCTTAAACCATCTAAAGGCTATCAGTAAATATGCTCTGGAGTGAAAAGAAAGCAAAGATGGAAAATGTATTTCTGGTGATTACAGCCTGACTGCTGACATTTCATGCTTTGTGCTTTAGCAATGAGAGATTGTTGGACTGTTTGTGACAGTATTGGTAGCTGTCATGAGCCTTTGTGATTATAAGTTCAAATACTGTTGTGAAAAGTTACTCTATATTAGCTTTTACTTTTATTCAGAAAACAAAGAGGAAAAGGCAGAAGAAGCAATGGGGTTTAGAACTTGATCAAAACCAGGGAAGGATTGATGGCCTTCAAGTCTTTTTCTAGCCGGGATCTTTCATAGTACAGTACGCTAGAGGTCAATAATGTAATTCTGGATCCTGGATTTATTAAAGATGGGGAAGATAAAGGACAACAATTGGAAAACTAATCTGTAGCTCTTTTGGCTCATAAAACAATCCTGAGAAGAAACAAAGACACCAGTTGTACCTGAGTAGAACTATCCGTGTCCTTGTTGAATTTGCCCTGTATACATGTAAATGAGTCTGACAGCCAGCCTAAACCCATTTGGGCAGATTATTCAACTAAACATCTTCCAGGTGACTGGCTTTGTCTGGGCAATCAACATCTTCTACTGCAGGATGAACAGGATCAGCAAGTCCCGTTGGGGAATGTGCGAGCCGTGTGCTATTTTCCCCCAGCCGCCTCTAGCTGGCGCTCGTGTCGGCGCTTTGGGGCACGCCGTGTCCCCCGCTTGTGCCGCGGGGGCTTTGGGCTTCGGGCCGAGTGTTCTCCGGAATGCGTGTCCCCGCACGGCTCTGCACCAGGGCCCCTTAGAAAGCCCCTTCGAAACAATCAGGTGAACCAGACATGCCAAACTGCTGAGTGGAACATCAGTTGTAATCCCATGGTTGTCTTGCACTTTGCATTTGAGATTTTCCCAGTGGTTTTGCACTTTTTAAAACTCTTTAGTTCACTCAGAGAAGAATAAAACTGCCATTTTCCTTTCTTTTTCTTTTTACAGTCAGTCCCCATTCCTAATTAAGGCTGTTATGTTTATTGCAAATGGTCAATAACATTTCTCAGCTTGCAAGGTTCAATTTTCTAGGAAGCTCTTTGGTGACTTGCTACTCCCTCAGCTCTCCAGAGTCGTTCTGTGAACCTGCTAATGGCTGTAAATGTACACACCTGCGCTCACGTTTGGGCTAATGGTGCACATGTTCATTTTGCATAAGCTTCCTTTCAGCTGGAGTCTCGGAATGGTACTGGGGTTGCAAGTTAATTTCTCCATAAAGACATTTTCATATGCAGATTGCTCTCTGAACTATTTAAAGGCAGAAATAAGATTAATATTGCCATACAATTTATATTATTAGGTTTGTAATACTCTTACAGTTTAACAGCTTAAGCACAATTTGGTTAATAGGCATTGTATTAACTTTCTTATACTTGCATAATCCATAATCTGCGAAATTCATCAGGGTCCAACAAAAGAAGTGAGGTTAATTTGTGTTAAAAGCGTGCACGCGAATTCACCAGTTACAAAAAAATAGCGTTGTAGTTAAGCATACCCGCTGAATAACCCCGAGCAGAAGGATATTTTGTTTGCATTATCGATTGTTATTTGCACATTGCTATTTATTTTTGCCCGTGGGCGAACAGCAACGCCGCAGTCCGTTGCCTTTGAATCGTACTTAGAAGCGGGCCCTAAGGAACTTGGAAGGGATCAGCGCCGGGCGTGTGCGGGACGAGGCGGCCCCTCCGCCGCCACCTGTGCGCGGCGCGGGCGCTGCGGGGCGGGCGGGCAGCGGGGCCGGGGCTGGGGCCGGCTCCGCGCGGGGCGGGCCCGGCCAATGCGGCGCCGCCGCCTCCGGGGAGCGCCCAATGGCGGCGGCGTGGGCGGGCCGGGCCGGGGATGATCGCGCTGGGAGGGCGATCGCAGCGCCCGCGGAGCAGCGGCCGGCGGTAGGTGCGCGGGGCCGGGGGACCGCGGGGAGCAGGAGGGGGCCCGTACTCTGTCTTCGGAGCCCCAGGGAGGGGGGCCGCGGCTCGGGGCTGGCGGGCAGCGCTGGCGCGGTCGGAGCACTTCAGAAACTGGAGCCGAGGAGCCCTAAAGCGAAGGCAGGTGGCCCTGCCGGCGGAGCCGGGGCCGCCGCCTGCCCCTCGGTGCTTGCGGAGCGGGGCCGCCTGAGGTTCCCCTCCGCGCTCCGGCCCTTTCCCCGGCCGGGGTCGCGGCACCGCTCCCGGCCGCGACCCTGCGTACCGAGTGCGGACCCGTTCCCCTCGGTGCCGGGCTCCCTCAGGGCCGCTCTCCGCGCACCGTGCCGGTGCCGGGCTCCCTCAGGGCCGCTCTCCGCGCACCGTGCCGGGCAGCCGGCAGCCCTGCGAGCGGGTCGCTGCTCCTCGGCTGCGGAAGGGTTAACGCTCATTAGCAGCAGCGCGGGGAAGCTGCTCGTATCCACCTACCCCTCAGCTGCTCCATGTAATTACTCATGGTTTGGTTTTTTTTCTTGCTTGTGTCCGCTAAATTATGCTGCTTTTGAAACGCTTTTCTGCGGTTCAGATATTGCAAGGCAAACAAAAATCTCTCATCTTTCTGTTGTCGTGTTTGAATACGCTATGTTAAATTGTAGGTTTAAAATGCTCAAATTACACATTTCCATGCAAAGTGGATTTTTGTGTTGATATACGATCAGACAGCCTTCTCTCTGCCCATTTGTTTAGTTCATGTGTTAAGTATTCTTTTTGTGCAGCATCTCCACTTTTCTCTATTGATTTTTGTTAATTGTTTTGTGGATTAATTTATTGTAATCAGCCTCAGCTTTTCTCATTTTTTTCTTTCCTATGGCTTAATCTGTTTGAGACTTCAGGTTTCCAGAGACACAAAAGTTTTAAAAATGCTTGACTGCTTGAGTAGATCGGGTGATGCTTTGCAGCTCGTGTCTTCTCATACTGTAGTTGTGCCTTTTGCTGGGAATATCCGTAGGATAATATTGCAGTGTTGGTTTGAGGGCACTTTTAGTATTGTCAAGGCAAAAATTTGGCAAACATTGACATTTCTTGTGAATCAGATGTGAATCATTCTTGTATCCTGTGAAATGTGTATTTTGCAAATTACCAGTCTGGGCAAGTAAATTTCAAACTACAGGTTGCTTGGAAAATGATTGTGTTCGCTAATTCTGGCATGTGACTCTGTTTTTGTTTCTGCTCTGTCAAGGGGATGGAAACATACCTTGCATTACACAGACAAGTGAGATCTGGACTTTGGCTTAATATTGTCCAGATAAACAGGTTTATTTTAATAAAGTTTGTGTTATCACCAAAAAGCTTAAGGAGCAGCTTCCCACATCTCTATGAGATGTATTATGCAAGATTATACAACACATTGGACTTTCCTAAGTACTTCATTTCTTAATTCAATTCTTCTAAGTTGTCTCTTCACCAAGAATTTTCAGATTTGATTGATTATAATTTAAAGCAGTGTTCCCTATGAATTACTTTGTTATGTGATGCTTTTTTTCAGGTAAATCTTTGACTTATTCTGTATATTATTAATGGCTTTTCATTATATTCCTATGATGCTTTAAAGTACAAAGTGAGTAGCAGTAACTTCCTAGCAGATCTAACATGCAGATTTCCTTATGTGTAGGAATACAGCTGGCAACTCTGCTCTTTTATAGTTTTGGTTTTTAAATTATTTTTAAAATATCAGTGTCATCAGGAGCATAACCATTAAACTTTCCAGTAAGAAAAAGGGTCAGATTTTTTTTCTGCCGCGTGATGCAGTGTATCTCAGTTGTACGCTCTTATAATTTGTGTCCTTAGTTATCATTAGGAACAGAACAGCATCCTTTGGTTTTTAACTGCAGAGCTTTCCTTGAGTTCCTTGTATCCCTCACTACCTCAGTGGCACAATTAATACTCTGTGGGGTTGATTTAGATTACAGTCCAAGGGATGCAAGGTAAAAAAGGTAACAGCAACATCTCAGCAGTGGCCAGCTCCCCATGTCGAGTGCCTGTGCTGCCTTGCCACCTATCTTGTGAAGAACTAGCAGCTGGTACAGTTCCCTGGTTGGGAAACCCAGACTGTGTGTGGGTTACAACCATATTGTGAGTGGGCTAAATACACCATGTTTATGGAGTCCATAATTTTCAGCTATCTCAAGTCTGGCATCAGCAAGTGAAGATGAGAATTGGTATCTAAGTGTGTTACAAACCTCTCAAGATGTTTTGCTCTGCAAGGCTTCTGTTGCCCCTGAAGCAGTGACTTTTCCAGTCTGTGAGACAGTTTCCAAGGTGGCATCAGCTGTAAGGTCATGGCTTGTGGACTCTCCTGCTCTGACACTTGGCTCCTGGTAGTACCCTTTCTTCATGCAGCTTTCAACCAGGTACTGCCCTGAGGCTTTGTGCAGTAGGCGAACAGAATCAATTTTGAGTTGTTGAAGCCCTGTTAAAGGCTGTCTTTGCAACACCATCAGCTTTCTCTGGAAGCTGGAAAACCAAACAGGTATGAGGAACTAAGCTATAGAACTATAAGGATTCATGTGGTGGTGGCAGTCTTCTAACATAATCTTTGCCATCTAAAAGTTGTGTTTAACAAAGACAATCACTTAAACTCAGCTAGGAAAGGACAGCCTTCAAAAGGCAATTCTTGGCCAGTTTATCTGAGCAATTGGTTGCATTACCCAAAAAAAAAAAAAAAAAGTATTCAACTGCAAAACCAGATTATTTTGTCCTCAGATGTCTTAGTGCATTTCTTTTGAGTCCATCATGACAGATACTCTCTTACAGGATTGTGAACTCTGCTAATGGATGTAATAACTTCACAAGTGGTTAACCTCAAGGAAGGAATGCCTGTCATTGTATGTGTTGGGTATGAGCATGTGTTCTCTTCAAGACTATAGCTGTAATTATGACCACAAGAATTTGAGTCCTAGGAAATTAGAAGCCTTACAAGTCAGCTTGTACGTCTGGAAACTTCAGGGATTAAATCTTTGCTCCTTGTAGGTGTGAAAGATTCACCAGGACCTTAAACAGGGCCAGAAACCCATCTACATGTGTCTATGTGGGTGAGACTGCTTCCCAGGAAGGGATTATGTATCCCCTATTGACTTCTGCCATCAATTTTCACTGTCTTCTGAATGTTCAAATAAGGTGAATGGTGTGGAACATCCTATTTTTTTCAAAGCTGAAAAGGGAGTAAAATGTCAGAAATTATGATTGAAAAAATTTAAAAGACACAGTCCTGTGAAAATACCAGGGAAGACCCAGCAGTGTTCCAGATTTCTCTTCTTTTCTGAAAAAACTATAGGTGAAAATACATGAGTACATTATTTAAAGTAGGAATACCCTTTTAAAATGAATGTCCTGATCACCTGCATTTCTGCATCTAAACAAAGATGCACATAAACTGATTCTGTTTGGGATAAAACTGAGCAGAAAGAGGAGTTCATTTAATGTACTCCCAAGTGCTAATGCAAATTCAGTCTACAGGATCATTTTGGAGATAATTGTTAGTAAAAACCACAAAAAAGGTAGTGTGAAAGTTGTGCCCTTAAAGCTAAGTATTTCACTCTACCACTCAGCTCCTATTGTTAAAGTTTTATGCTGTTTACTAGTGTAAACTTAGGATATAGTCTCTTGACCAACTTGACAACTCAGTTTTAAATTTGGTATAATCATTATTATATATTGACAGAAAAAAAAATACAAGAAAAAGAATTAACATCTTAGAACGATACTGAAAGACTTAATAGCAGACATCAATGCTAGGACAATGTGTGTCCCTTAGATAAACATAGAAACAAACACTGCTTTTTAAATAGGAAGGTATCTTAAAAGAAGTTGGTTACTGGAATGTATAGCTTTCTTATACATCAGTTCTATAGAGATAGAGTTTCTGAAGTGAAACTATAAAATTAAAGAGCTTTTGCTCTCATCAATCATGAGAATTCTTCAATAAGTGGTTTTTTGACAGGAAATACTTCCCATAATGCTGAAAATATTTTTTAGCAGTGATAATGTAAGTTTTGTCAGTCACCTTCAGTGAAATGTCTAGAAATGTGTGTAAGACTTCCTTGAAGTTTACACCCTTAGATGTGAAAAAGACATGCAAGTCTAAGTTAGTTACCCTATTCTTCTTGGAGGGGGAGTCACCTCATTGGATCAGGCAAAGGACCCTCTGGAGATGTTGTGCTCCTTCTCCTGGCTATAAGCAGAGCCTCAGGTGTCTGACTGGGCGGCTGGAGTTAAAGGAGGTGTGATTCATCTTGCTTTATTAAGGTAACCGAACTAAATGTCTCAGCACAACTCCTTCAGCTTGAAACAGAGGGCAGAGCTGACCAGTGTGCTTCAGGAGCCTACAGAGGGCCTCTAGTAGTTAAAAACTATGATGATATTCAAAGAGCAGTCAGTGTGCTCCAGAGCTGAGATTCAAAGTGGAGCTCCTGGTCCAAGGGCCAGCAGACCTGCCCAGTGAGCTAGAGAAAAAGGATGTCTTTTTGCTGAGCTGTTTCTTAATTCATTATGCTCTTTTAGGCCAAGTTTTAGTTGGCATTTATAGACATGAATATTTATAGAAACCAGTTCTCTCTGTGGACTCTTGGGTTTGCCAGCTCTGAAATGAAATGAAAGAATTATCTTCAATTTACTTTTGAAGTAGGGGGTGGCTATAGGATACAGTAATTTTGCTATCTGAATCAGGGGTGTCTGGTGAACAGAAGGTACTATTTTGCAGAACTTCATGGTGGTTTTGTGGTTATGTGGGTGACGGAAATGCATGAAAAAACATCTACTAAGCATTTTTGAAGAGAAAAGTATTACTAGCTGCAAAGCTGAAATTAGAGCTCGTCAAGCTCCACAGCACAAGGCCTGTTTATTTTCTCAGAGAGCAGTTTCAATTGAATAGCTGTAAGGAAGAATTTGGCCCATGAAGTTTAATGATTAGTTGCTGTTTAGTTGCCAGCTGCTCCTAATGACAGAAACTTGCCAACAGAATGCTCCTTTCTCTCTGATCCTTGCTAGGTTGTTTCAAGTTCACCACAGTTCAAGTATTTACCTGGCTAAAGCTTACATTCTACATATAAAAATTATACATGGTGGAAGCATCAGGTGCATGCTCCCAAATTTATCCTAAATTATCCAGTACATGAGTTTAGCATGAGGAATGCTCAGTTGATCTGTGCATGAATTACTTTGGGGGCATTCACAGCAGGAATCTCAAGTGTCACTGAAGAGGATAAAACTGAGGTAGAATAGACTTGGCAGATCTGGGCTTTCCTCCCCTAAATAACACAACTCTGACCTCTGCAATTGAATTGTCCAGTCTCTCTGAATGGAGGCAGCTATATTAGCTTACCACACTACATACAGGCTCAGAGCTTGACACCTGCACTCAACTCTTTTTTTCCCAGAAAAGTTTGCAGATTCTCCCTGTATCCAGTCCAGGCTATTGATGTGAATGTGCTTGGAGCTGACCATTAGAAGATGATCTCGTGGAAGCCATGCAATAATGTTGGTATTAATTATTTGATGTCTTTTAGCATGAGGTGCAACCAGTCCTCCTTCCTGCAGTTGGTATCAGACTTGCATTGTCTCCCTGTTGCAGCTTCCTCAGCAAAACACTGAGTGTAATAAAATACCAGTGCCTTGCTGCCTCCATATGCAAGAGGGGCCTGCATCTCTCACCCCATGTACCTCTGCATCACTTAAAAGATCTCACCTAGATAGCTGGCCCTGTGTCTTGGATTCCTCTTTTGGAATGCAAAAGACTGCCTGCTGTCTCACAGGCACTATCATCAGGGTGCTACCAAAGACTACCACTTATTAGTGTGTGTTAGTAAAAACAAAACAGCCCAAAACCTCAATAAAACTGAACAACAAAAAGTGAAGGATTTTCTCATACCCTCTGTTCTACATCAGGCTAGTATATTTTGCTTATATTTTGACTTTCTATGTTTTGTTCAAAAGTTCAAAACTTTCTTATGTTTTGATAACTAAACAAATACAATTAGGCACAAATGCATTAGACAGTACCATTGCAAACAAACTCTTTTTGTACTGTGTATGAACTTGACTTGTCAGGAACTTTGTTTCTACTTCAGATATATTTTTGGTAATATTTTATTAAAAACTGGGTACCTTTAAATTCAATCTTTGCACAAGCTTTCTTTTTTTCTTTTTTTTTTCTTTTTTTTTCCCCCTAGGGCTGTTTTTTCATTCTCTTGAAACAGGAGTAGTCATGCTAAAGGAATAGAACCATCATGTCTAATGGGCCTATATTTAGGCTGTCTGAAATAGAGAGTGACAACAAACATGATATTTGTGGGTTGCCCTGAAGGACTGCAGTGTCCTGGCATCACATTAAGTTGCATTTGACTCTTCAGACACTGGAAATGAGGAAAGACCAGTTGGATCATTGAAAGAATTTTCTGCTAGGGCAAACTTGTTCCCTGTTCTATCTCCTCCAGAGTGTTGTTTTTTGTCTGGCTTTAGATAGTCAAGCAGGGTTTCCTTAAACTGGGAGACAAGTTCCCGTTTTAATGTTGCCTTTATCTATAACAATCAAGAAGGATCTCCTTTATAACAAAAACCCCTTTTTAAACTCTTCATTGGAAGGGTGCTGCTGATACAGATTAGAAGTTATAAAAGATGTCACATAGAAATACACTTATAGATAAATAATTTATATGTAAATAGTTGTTAGCTACATGGATATACAGAGAAGGCTTGAACAGAAGATGACTTTCTCACTCAGTGTTCCTAATCACCCTTTTGAGCCAACATTCAGCTCAAGAAAACTTCTTTACTTTCATTCAGGGCTGCATCACTTCCTCAATAGTCCTTGTCTTCCTGATGCTTGCACAGTTGGATTCTGTGTTTTTCTCTCACTCTGAATCTGTTCTCCCATTCTGTGCATACTCACAGCTCAGACGGATCAATGCCCATCCTCTCCGTAGGCATACAGCCTCCAGTGAAGTATCTCTCTACAGAATTCAGTTCCTCCCTTGCTTGAATGTGGCTAGTGTTTGAGGCCTTGACTTCTTTCTTTCTTGGAGATTTTTTTTTTGTTTGGGGTTTCTTTTTTCCTCTTCCCCCAGCTTAGTCAAAATGAGAGTTTAACTGATACTGATTGATGGCAAATAATTGTACCTACCATCTTCACTGAAGGTGTTTTTACCCATCTTCTAGCATTTAACTTATTTGTAATCAGAAAATAAAGCCCTGATTTCATTTGTGCAGGTGAAATACTCCACAATGGAATTACCATCCTTACTGATGGAAGCAGGATCAGCTTTTGAGTTGTACAGTGACTATTTGAAATGCAGTAATTTGTTGTAATGCATATAAGCAGTGCTGGAAAGTTAATATCTGTCACAACAGGAGGGCATTTCATACAAGCCAGGCTGTGTGTTTTCTGAAAGACTGTTGTTCATCCAGCATGATATTCCAGTAAACTTATGATAGCTTCCTCCCTTCCCTGTTTCTTTTGTCATTAGTCCCAGCTCAGAAGAAGGAGAGTAGATAGGATTTTATGAGCTGTGTTCACTTCTTGATGGCTGTCTTCAGTGAGGTCAGGCTGCGATGGCACAGTTGGCTCTACGGTGATTAGTTGTAGAACATTGTGCTTTTTGTTTTAGTGAGATAACTTTAAAAAACACTTTTATCATCATCACAACAGCAAATAAAATACAGGAGCTTTTGGAGGGTTTGGTAATGGAATACATCTGGCTAGCTTGTCTGCAGAATTTGAATGAGAACATATGAAAGCAGCAATGTCAGATGTGCACACCAGGTCACTCAGTGGGAATTTTCTTTTGAAACACACATTCCTTGTATTACTCACTTTTTGAGGTTTGAAAGAAGAAATAAATTCTTAAACACAGTTCCCTGCACATACTGTGGACTGGAGCATCAATTTTATAGTATTGTGTTGTGCAATAGTTGTGACCACTCCAAAGTCACCATCTTGAAGCAGAGAAGAATCTGTGGCACACACAGTGGGCAGGTGTTGAAGTCTGGGATCTGGGTGCTGCTTTGGACTTCTGCCCTGTGAAGGCCTTGAGAAAACAAGAGTAGCAAGGACCCTGATCCCACCCTTTCCTAAGGGGATGTTAGCAACTTCTCCTCCCTTACTGCATTTACATTTCCTGTTGTCTATTATGATTACAAGAGAATTTTGCTGAACAAAGTAAAACCTGAGCTATTCTAGTCTTTGGGAGGAAAAATCTTAAATTTGTGGGTTTTTCTTCTGTTTTTTCTCCTGTTTATAAAGTATTGACTGGGGGGGGGGGGAGAAGAAGTGCCAGATAATAGAGATGCAAATGTTCTGCTAAACAAATTGACACATTGCCTTTTTCCTGTGATCTTGTCCCAGTCCAGTTTTATTGCGCTGTTGCTCTGTATGGTTAGAGAAGCATTTTTCTGATTGTTGCCTCAGATTCTAGTTTGAGTTGAAAGCTTGGCGGTTTGGGAAGTTGTCCTTCGAGTTCCCATGCAATTACATGGCTTCAGTTACGCTTTGAATGAATCCTGTACCCAGAGTGAGCTATACTGAAAGTCCTGAGATGCAGAACTTCTCTTTTCCTGCTGTGACTGGTGATGTGAACTATCACTGTCAAACATTTTGTCTCACATCCTCCCTTGGTTTTAGCCTGCTTTATATTTCTTCTAATAGTAAAAATAAATAAAAATACATAAAAATTCCTATTTTGTTTTGCACTGCTGGTCTTCTACAGTGTCTTTCTACATTTCTCACGCTTTTAGGAGTACAAGTAATAGAGGAGGTTGTACAATTTATCTCCAGCATCAGACTTTGAATCTCTGTCTCTCATTATGAGGCATCCAGAATCCATGAACTATTTCTGAGGCATGCCCTTGGCAGGAGAGACATCATTGCCTTCTGAACTGCCTAAATATGCTGGTTTTGCCTGCAGGAGAGCATTTTAGGTGTCCTCTCTCTGTGGAAAACAGAGGAGCCTCTGTGGCAGATAGATTTTGGTGCAGAGAAAACAGCAGCTGTTGACCTTCCAGATATTAGCCTTGACACAAATATTCCTGGGGGAGACGCTTGTGACTTTCTTACCAATGCATCCTGTACAGATTCTCCTCTCTTACTGTCACTGAGTTAGGAGTTTCCAGGAAACCTGGGATGTGTGTTTGTGGCATATGCTTTTATGTGTGCTGGTTGTGCTGGAGAAAATAAGGTCATTCCAGGTCACCTCAGCTTTAACACTGCTTCTGCCATGGACTTGCAGTGTGGATTTAGGCAGATCACTTTGTATCTGCTGGAATAATTGGGAATGGGGTGGCCACAGTGAGTCCTGGGCTCAGGCAGACCACCAGTCTGCTTATGTGTCATTCAGAGTGCCAGATAGCTCTAGTCACCTTCAGTACCTCACTCCACCTTGCCCCATCTCTGTCTCAAATCACCAGGAGACAGCACTAATGACCTACCTTGTAATGGCACAAGGGGGATTTGCTCTGCTCTGCAGACACAGCAGGCTCTTGTTACCATTCACTCTGGTGTAGCCCATAATGGGAAAAGCCATCCTTTCTCCCAGAGAGGCTGCCGGAGTTCCATGAGGCACATCCATTTGTCTCCCTTTGGGCCCTAATGCTTCCTTTCATATTGTGAATTTTTGTTTGTTCTGCTGTTGTGTGTGTGTTACATGCACCAGGTAACGACTGAGTTTTGTAAGCCGCATCTGAAGTCACGGAGCTCATATAGGAGCATGCATCAGAGTAAGTAAAACTGGTCTAAGATCTAAGACAGAGTTTTATCAGAGAGTCTCTCAGGGCAATTTACAAGCTGCAGAGCTGTGTATGTGGAGAAAATATTGTCAATATTAGGAATACCATAATCAACCATATGTAACTTTATTACTGTCATCATCTAGGTCATTCATAAGGTAAACTTACCTCAGGCATTTAGGCAGAGGTTGATAAAATGATTTTTTTCAGTAAGAAGGATATCTAAATCCAGTTCCTTTATTTCATTTGGTTTCTCAAGTTCATTGTTTTGGTTTATTTTCCTGTTGTTTAGCACTGTGTTTTGTTTATGCTGTTGCACCTTGAAGTACTTGGGACTGGCTTTTGATGCTGGAGAACAGAGTTGCAATTTGGAGTTAGTTTATTATTCAGCTCATGATGTGCTGATGGTCAGTGTTTATTTACAGGCCAAGCTGAGAGGAAGAGCCATGAGCTCTCTCTCACTTGGAAATTTTCCCAAGGCAGCAATCATTCCTCGCTTCATGCTACCAGAATAGTTTCATCTGTACAGGTTTGCCAAACACATGGTCAAGATAAAATTACTTATTTTTCCTTGAGGCTTTCCTGATGGGAGTGAAGCTTGTTTGTTACAAGAAAAGCCCTGCTCAGAGTCTTTCCTTTTCTTACTGTCCCTTTGGCTTAGTTTCTTTTCTCTTCTAAGTGAAATTTAACAGCTTGTCTACTTATTTTCCCACAATGGTCTCCTACAAAACCAAATGCAAGCCACTGTAACCAGTCAATCTTTCAGTTCCTGGAACTGTAAGGGAATGTATAAGCAAGAAAAACAGAATCACTGTATGGATTACAGGATTTTTTTCAATAGTATCGCCATGTAAGGCAATAGAGACTATGCACTTAGCACGAGCTTGCTACTGATATATTTGGAAAACAAGAAAGCAAACAACTGAATTTCATTCTCAGTATTTTTATTCTGACTTTTTTCTCCTGTTTTCCCATATAACTGTAACCTAGTAACTCTGGGTAGTGATCAGAAAGCCAACTGCAGCCTGCATCATATGGATGTAACTTGAAGCAATTGGAGAAATGACCTTAGTGCTTGAAATTATTTACTGTGCCAAGCTGTTTCTTCTCAGCAGAGTTGAAATCTACTGAGAAACTGTTTGAGTTTGCTGTCCAAACACATGAGTAATTAAATGTTTGGAATGGTATGTTTGCAAAAACACCATGCAATTACAGATACTTCTGAAATCCATTACAGATACTTCTGATACTTCTAAGCATCAATAGTGGCACAAACGTTTCTACATACCAACATTAGTACTGTTGGTGTTTGTACTCACAAAGTGTGTAAAAGTCCCTCCTAAAGTGAGGGCTCATTGTACAAGGTGCTGGGTGTCAGACTTCTGGATAATTATGTGTGTCCTTCTCAAATACATGATTTTGGTTTACCAAGATAAAGGGAGAAGGACAATGCTATTCCTTTCATCTGTTTCTGGAGTGGAGTTGTACAAAAGGACAGATGTGTAATCACATCACAAGAAGGAATGGCTGTAGTCTGTGAATTTACATAGTTTTGAAATAAGAGGTTTCTAGTTATCAAAGCAGTTCTGTCATTTTAGAATAAACCTTCATCAGTTTTCAGAAGGGCTTGTATAATCAAAACACCGAGGGGACTAAAGAGACACAGAGTTTTGTTCCAGCTCTGTGATCTCTGCCTCCTGGAGACCTGGAAATAACTGTCACCTGCTTGTCACTCATATTTACATGCACCACTGTGAAACTGTAATGTGAAAAAGGGACACCTGAAGCAGAAATTTCAGCTTCTTAGAGAGGTTTTTTCCTCATGGTCAGGTCACTGCCTTGGAATTGATGGTAAGGATCATTGGGGTGAATAAGTAAAACATTGTATTTACTGTGTAATAGTAGGAAACAAACAAACTTCTGATTCACTTCTTTTTTTTTTTATACCAAAAATCTGATAAATTAGCTTACTTTTTTTAACCACTTCAGCACTAAATGCTTAGTGCACATAATAACACAAATCCAGAAGTAACAATCTAAACAATCCTGTTAGTGTAGACAGAAAAAGGTTGCTGGTCTGGCCTGGTTATATCTTGTTCCAAGAAATGTGTTTCCATCTGCTCTTATTTGGGCTGTGCAGCATAAACTTTTGCTTTAATTGTAGCTCACTTAGAGTTTAGAAGATCCATTTGTTCTTAGTCCTAGTAGGCTCCAAAGTTCATTCCTCTAGGAATAGCCAGAGATGTTTGAGATTTCTGAAGAACAGGAAGGAACACTCTGAAATTCACTTGCAGAGTACTCACTGCAATGTTTAAATAGTGGTGCCGGCTGCTTTGGTACAGAGAGGATTCAGGGTTACCCACAATTCAAATGGTTCCTCTGCAGAGATTTACCTCTGTAGTGGTTCTGCAGATTGCAGCATCGTTGTGTTAACTGAATGCACAGTGGCACTGGTGTTGTGCTGGCTGAGGCCCATTGCTTCACACTGGGATGGGCATAGGTCTTTCTTGAAGGAGAATTTTGGAGAGTGAATGAGAGGTGAAGTTTGTGGATGAAGTATTTTTTCCACATAGTCTGCACAGGTGTTAGCTATACATGATTCATAATTCTGTACAGGCATTTAGGTCAAGGGGTGGGATTGAGGATCTTTGGTGAATGTTGAAAGAATGCAAAACTCTATATTTTTCTTTTTCTTTTTTAACCTAACATATGCATCCTCAAAATGCCTCTATGCTGAATATCTTTGAAGTTATTAGTTACTCAGACTGCCTTTCTTCTCTTTCAGGCTGCTTGTTTAAAGGGCGTGATAACCCTGATAAGTCAACACAATCTCTTTTATTTACCAAACTGGGAAGTCTCTAGAAAATTCCTGTCATGGGAAACTTGTGTAACCCTCAATGCACAGTATTCTTTTCTGGGCTTATAATGATTACTATCCATTTTAAAGTGCTAGTTTTGCTGTCTGGTACTAAATGGATTTTAAGAATTATATTTATCACAGGGCAGTAGGGTACTAGAGGAAATCCATCTTAAAATAATGGTGTAATTCTCCCACATATCTGTACTGCTGAAACAGTCCATTTTCTTGCCTTCTTTCATATCTTTCTTCCTCTTGAAATTAAAAAGAAAAAGAAATTTAAAAATGAGCTCTACTGAAGTCTCTGTGCATACAGGGCAGGGTAAACTGTTTTCTTTTTTCATTTCCTGCCACTTCATGCTTCTGTCAGGACTTTTCCAGGAGAAAGGGCAGGTCAGTATCCAGTTGTCTGGGAAAAGAAAACTTAGTTACAGATATTTAAACAAGACCAAAACAAACAGCTTAATTGGTCACATGAGAAAAACAAGACACCAAGGTCATCCTCTCCTTCCCTTTTATGGCCTCCAGATGACCCTAAACATCTGATTTTTTTTCCCTTAGCTTGCTTCTATGTTTAGCTTTGTAGTTCCTATTAACAGCACCCAAAATAGATATTATTCAGGGTAGGCAGGTGTACCTGCCCACACTGCATGGAGACAGGGGTCCTGCCATGGCAGTGGAGGAAAAGGGGCTCAAGTGCTGCTGCTCCTTGCAGGAGGGAATTGGTTGTGTAACAAGGGTGAGATGTGCAGGGTGACTGGTCAGGGGTTCATAGCCTCTGGAAAGTCTATGGCAAGGGGGGATCAGTCTTATGGCAAATTGCACTTGACCATCAGGATTATCTCTGGGGATCCTTTTTTGTTTTTGCAGAAAATGGTACATTTTTCATTCTATTCTGCTCAAAAAGATTCATCTTCTGACAGGAATTCTAGTTGTCAGGCAGGTTTGTGACTTCTGAACTTTTGACGTTTTCAGCTCTTTCTTGACTGCTGATCTGCCTTCAGCTGACAAAGGACTTTGTGGTCCTGAGGAGAATAATAATATTGGAAGCTATTTAATGATCTGCCTCCTTCAGAAATGCTTGAAGATTGAATGCATTTAAATATGTTTGCTTTTTAGGCCCAAATTTTGTTAATGTGGGGTAAAGAGTAGTCTCGGTGAAGTATCTGTTCTTGTACACTAACATGAAGTTTCACCCTGAAAAACCCTTTAGTTAGGTGAGAGACAGGAGGCCAAGAAACGCTGCTTAAAGCTCTTTCAAATAGGTCAGAGTTTCAGTATGTTCAAGTACTTCAACACCATGGCAACAAGAGCTTCAGTGCTTGAGATAATTGGGGACAGAATTAGCATATTTCCCCAGGAAGAGTCTTCTGAGAGTTTTGAAGTTTTGCAAAACTGGGGTGGTCATTGTTTCCAGTCAGAGAGAATTTCACTGCCTGGACCTGACTCTCCTGGTTACTAGCTAACAACCAGAGCACTTTCCAGTGCTCCACTCCATCTAGCAGATTCACAGATCTGTGTGAGGTGCATACTGTTGAAGGGCCTACTAAATTCAGTTTTCACATCTGTGAAAACATTTGCTGAGCTACAGCAAAATCATGCTTAACTCTGGACAAGGTCTAAGATGGTTTTTAAAATTAAATGTCAAGTGCCAGTCAAGCAGCAGAGTGGAAGGTGCATCTAGATGAGAAGGCAACTCTCTATACCCAGACCATGATGAGAGTCATTGGCCACTCATCTTCATTCTAGAATCAGCTACATAAATGTTATTGATAATGAAATGTGCAGTTTATTGCTTGCTCTGCCAAGGGATTAGACATTGTAAGCAGCAAGGTGGGCAAAGACGTGCTAATAGCTTGGAGTGGGGATTAAGTTACATCATCAAAATTTGCTAAACCTGGGAGAATCTCCTCATCTGCTCTTGCTGGGATCATGAGAGGCATGGCTCCTTGAGTAATGACTAAAACATTGGCTTTGGTGATGGACTGTTTTAACATGAAGATGATTGCTTTATATGAAGGAGTTGCTCAAGTGTAACCCTCCTTTAGACACAAGTGACATTCCTGTCTCAAAGGTGGTAGTGCTTTGACAGTACTGTGACTGTGGTACATAAATTGCTTTAACTTTCTGTATTATAAAAAAATGGTGGCACTAGTTCCTCCCATTTAATTTTCTAAAAAAAATCATCTACTTTCTTGTCTTAACAGCAGTTGAAAAGAAAGTGCAAAGGAGTTTCCCTCTACTGTCTCATCTCCACCGTACCTCTCCCATTCTGCTTCCTCCTCCTTCTGATCCCCGAGTGAAGATGAGTGACTGGCTGCGAATATGACATCTCTGACCGGTGTCATTGCCTCCCACCAGTCCGAGTGGGTGTCCTTCCCTGACGAGCTGCTCCTCCCTGTTCCCCCACCAGGTAAGCTCTGATTTTCTCTGGAACTGCTGAGACTTCCTTGTTTGATTTAGACCAAGTACTGGCATAAATCTAGCATATATATGTGATATATGTGGGACAGCTTGCCTTCTAAGTGGAAGCAGTTTGTGCAGAGATTGAATTATCTCCTGCTACCCCTATGTAATAGGAGAATTTGGGCCAAAAAGGCAAATCACTCTTCTTGTGTGATGTAATGTAGATCTACTACAGGTTTTGGATCTGTGCTTCGAAATTCAAGGCAGTATCCAACCAGCCATAGAGGACATCTCCCCTATTAAAATCAAGTGCAAGACTGCCCAGTGTTAATCCAAAAACTGCATTAAGTGAAGGAAAAATTCCTACATTTAGTGGCAAATTTTTGATGTTTCAATAAAAAACAATGAAATAATGATCAATCCTGTAAATCTTTCTATGTTACCTCTATTTTAGGTAGCACTGAGGCTCCTCCAGTGAAATGTTTTAATTCCTCTGACACATCTTCAGAAGAGAACCACAGTGCAAATGGAGGATTTCAAGACCTTTTCTGCTCAGAGCTGGAGGAGGCAGCTGAGCAGCCCAAGGTGGATTGTGGTAACCATGTGTCTCCCAGCACTGATCTGTCATCGTCCATCAGTGCTTGGGTTCAGTTTGAAGATGCACCGTGGACAAGTGCTTCATCAACCCACCCACAAACAGGTAAGGCAAAAGCAATGAGAAAGTCTGTTCCAGTAAGATAACAAAGTACAATGAAAGCATACCGGATTTTTGCCTTGCTCTTTGGCTTCTCAAAGGTTTGAGTAGTTTGCACTGTATTTTAACACAATTAATGTTATCAGAGTTTCAAAAAGGGCCTTCTGGATTGAACAAGAAATATTTTCTTTTTGTAAAGAAAACGAAAGCCTTTTGTGATTCACTCCACCTGTGTCTTGACTAAGTCTTGGAGATTGCCGAAATGCATTCATGGGGAAAGAGCACAGAGGTGTTTTCAGCAGTGACATTTCTTACATAGAGATATGAAAAGCCATTGAAAGAGTCTAAGCCATATTTGCCTTTGTATTCTGGAACGCAAAGAGTGGTAATCACCTCTGTGATCCTAGCCTTTGCCTGATCTTAGTCCCCATATGCTTTTTGCCAGCAGTTCATTGATACCAGCAACTAATGTGCCAGTGCTCATCAGTACTTCCTGCTCTCTTTTGATACTTCCTGATGTCTTGTGATTTAGCAGCTGGAGAATGACAAAGACAACAGGTGTTTACCTTAATTCCAGCACTGCATGCACTTTTCTTCAAATATAGCAGTTCTTTCTGACATGCTTTAAACATGCATGCAAATCCTCTGCCTTGCCTCATCAGCTCATGGTAACTGATGTGGCTATATGAGCTTCTAGCTTTTCTGCATGAACAGACTTCTGTCCTTCCTTGCAGGAGGTTGTGGAGTAATTGCCAAAGTAAACAACAGTTTACTTTTTCAAGTTTCAAGTTTCAAGATTCTCTCTTACTAATTCCACTTTATGACTGCTATTTATTAAAGCAGTTTAAAGAGTTATAGCTTTCCTCTGCTCACTGAGTCCATCAGATATTCCCTGTAACACATGAATAGTACTTCTGTCAGAAAACTTGGATTGTCAGCTTTGGATTGGGTTTTGGATAAATCCCATCTGGTTTTCCATCTGCTATTTTGATGGATGCTACAGACTAGTCCTTTTGAGACAGTATGGTTGGACCTTTGTGCACAAGTAAGGGAACCTTTAGAATCTCTTCTAAAAGAGATTTCTCTGATCTTCTTTATATTTATTTGTTGGTTCTTAGTTGTAAATACTGATTTATCCTTGTGATGTGAAGAGAAGGAGGAGTACCCATGAAGTGTAAATATGTAAAACTGAGATACTCTACCTCTCTCTCTAGTTTCATGGCTATGTGATCCTTATGCTTACTCACACAGCCACGTACTTTTTCAAATGGGGCTGTTGGTTGCTCTGACTTGGTATTTCCATCCTAATGTTGTTATGTTCTTGTTAACTGAAAAACCTATAAATACACCTTCTTAATTAAAAAAATCTTTTAATTAAATTAAAAATCTTTGCTCAACCTTAATAAAGCTAATCATAAGAAAAAGACTTCCATAAACCAAGTGTTATGGTATATTACCTGATGTCCTACCCTTGGAGGGATGTGGCCTGACCTTAAGGTATATAATTAGCAAAAGCACTGCCTGTTGGTGTGTGTTTTCAGTCACAGGGGACACTAGTCTGTAGGCAGAGGTCTAGGACATCCAGATGAGGGGAGTAGAGTAGACTTTCCAAAAGCATTGCAGTTTTGTAGGAGACACTCATTTGTGCCCCTGTAGAGCTTTGTCCTGTATGATCCATGTCACTGAGGGAGGATATTTGCATGCTGACTTTGGCATCTGAGATTCATGGAGGAGGGTGGTTCCCCTAACAGACCAGGGTGTACTCCATGTAATTCTTGCATGGGAAACTGTTATTCTATGAACTATATAGGAACCCTAAGGAAGTGTTTCCTAAGGGTATTTTAAAATCCTTACTTATGAGCTGGTCCCACTCCTTTTCTGAACCCTGTATGATAAAGGGCCAGACCAGTGCAGCTGACAGCCTCTAAAGGGAAGCAGAAATGACAGGTTTTTGTTTCTGGTCCTTTACTTTGACACTTGACAGCAAGAGGTAGGATAAACTCCAGCCTAGTTGTTGTCCATTATTGTGCAGATCACGATTTAATTCTATGGGTGGCAGCAAAGCTGGAGAGCTGCGCTCGCTAACACCCGGAGTGGAAAGCCCGAGGTGACAGCAATTACTCATTTCCAGTAGAAAACACTCTGCATAGGAACAATGGCAAGTACCCAGCCGGAGGAGGGAGGAGTGTAAAGGCTAAGTGCAAACAGAAGGATTGGTGTGGGAAGGATGGCCACATTTGAAATCTGTTTCCTGTGCAGGCAGCTGTGAAGAGCAACGTCCTGGAGGCTCAGCACCCCTGTCCGGGCTCCAGCGCTGTTAGGAAATCGTCTCTGTCTGTCTGTCTGTCTGTCTGTCTGTCTGTCTGTCTGAATATGCTTGAACAGCTGCTCAGCTGACCAGATAATTACCCAGGCTGATGGCCAGGCTGCCTGGAAACATTTTGAAAAGGGGATTGCAAAGTGGGATTTCCAGAGTGCCATGAGAGCAAAGAGGATCAATCCTCAGAGAGAGAGATTCTGTACATTGGGGCTACAGTATTTTGGCACAGGTTTCCCCAAAAGCAAATATTTCTCTCAAAATACTCAGAGTCTAAAAAAATAGCAATTTAAATACAGTTGGAATGTAGTGGTTATTCTATAGGAGGTACATTTTAAACAAAACCAAGGCTAATGCTGAATCCTTTTTGTTCTGGGAAAACTGAAGGCATTGTTGGGGCTGCAGAGGTTGAGGGACTGATGGCAAGAAACAGGGCTGAACAAACCGACAAAGAATTTGGAAGATGAAAAGAAAGGTCAAAATATGAGGTACAGAAATGAAAAGCACCCATAATAAGCCTCACTCACAGTGAAAACTATTTTATTTAGTATGTTCTTGTAAACCCTTCCTTCTGCCAGGTTCAGGTAGAGTAAATGCTAAGCAAAATGTTTGACTCAAAATATTTCAGCATTTGAGATTTATGTATAGTTAACTGAGAGCTGCCAAATCATGTGGATTTCTCCTCAAGAAGCAAAAACTCTTGAGTGAGGCCATAGAAATATTAAGAGAAATTATGTATTGTGGTGTCCCATTCTCTTTTTTCCTTTTGTGGGGAAAAGGAGAAATTTGAATTTTGGTATGATTATTATCAGCCTAGTCAAACTGTTACTGCCAAAGTGAAAAATGAGATTTTAAAGCTGACCCAAATGTTCCTATCACAAATGCTACACAATCTGTAAATGATCACAGCCAGCAGGTGACAAAACATTTGCATTTGTTACACAATGGGCCTCCAGCTCACAGTCTCATATTCTATCAGTGTTAGCTGGACTCTTCAATTCAATGAGGTATTCTTACTCACCATAATTAGAGTAAGGCAAGATCTATTACATCATCCATCCTGCTCAGCCACGCCCACTTCTTCCCAAGAGCTTTGTCTGGTTTTAAATGGCTCAAATTACTTGGACTCTTACCATGACCCTTGAGAGGCTATCCAACAGCATATCTGGGCTTAACTACTTTGTGCTGTTCTCTCTGAAAGTAGGCAATACTTGCAACACAAGATCAGCAGCTGGAAACTACACCTGTCACTAGAAACTGTGATGCTTAAATGTGTTAAAATGAGAAAAATCTGAAGTCCTATGTAATAAGAAAATAAATTATGCTAGCATGGTTTATTATAATACAGTGTAGGGATCAAGGAACACGTCCTCAAAACACCAAAAAGGAATTAATGCTTCAAGGTAAATCTGCGTATTAAAAGCCAATCCATTGTTTTAAGCATAGATATGTCAAGAAAATTAAAGTGCATGTTGAAGGAAACGTTTTTTGTTTTGGGAATCAGTGAGTTGAGTTTCAGTATCCAATGCATGCTACAGAATTTGCAATTTAGGCATAGTTCTGGCACCGGTCTTTCAACATAAACAGATTTCTGAGAAATTCCTACAGCAGAAAGGCTGTGACTCTCTGGCTATTGGCATTAGAGACTGAATTCAAAATTTCTACAAGAGCCCTGCCTCATTTAGGAATTTGGCTGCAGCGCTTCCAGGAATCTGAAGAGCAGCAAGCAGAAGCATCTGAAGAGAGATCTTAAACATGTGTGGATGTTTACTTTTGCTTGTCTTGCTTTTTGAGATTGCTAGATGGTCTTTTGGCTCAGCATAGGGGAAAATGCCCTTTTGCTAGTTTTAATAATTAGTGTTGAGGAACCTAGAACAGTCACAGGTAGAAGGTGACTGTAGTAAGAATTTAAAGAACAGCTGTTGCAAAAAAAGCTCCCTGTGATTTTGGTTTTCCAAAGTACAAGACTCTTTTAAGAAAAAAAGCAAACAATTCTGTTCTTTCAAGATGGCCCAACTTGCCTGGAATAAAATTAATATGCCCTTACATAGAAAAATTTGGCAATGCTAGTCCAGTCAGATGCCTTCTTAGATAAAAAATGAGTTTGGAAAGCACAAAACTAGTTGGCAGTATTTGAGTTCTTAGATCTTACATGTTTCTAAATTAGCCTGTTTTTTCATATTGCTGTGACTGACTTAAAAAAAACCACTGGAAATCTAAGATTTTTTAAAATTAAATAATTCCACAGTTTCTAGGATATAAAGCACACTTTTAAAAAAACACTTGGCTCCTGTTAGTGATCCACATACAGAGTTCAGCTTTTCCCTTTGTCCTCTATGTCCAAATAAAGTGCTTTGTCTGTCAGAGCAATTTCAGCTGAAGTTTTAAGGATGGCTTTTCAGGTGCTGTGTTTAACAAAAGGACTGAGAGAGGCGCTGACAGATTACAATCATACACTCATCATTCTTTCTCTACAGGCACTGAGCACCTCACAGTGTGCAGTTATGCAGGGAGGAGGGGTGGGCTTTGGTTCTGTGTCTGACACAACAGCTGTCAGCCTGTGCAATAAGGAGGCAGATCTGCCTTACAGCTCCTCATCCTCAGGGATGACTCCTTGGAAGGCACTCAGAGTCAGTAGCTTCACAGCTGTACACTTATAAAAATACCACTGCCTGCTTACCTGAGGCTATCAGTGCAGATATACAAAATAAATTCACACTTCTCAAGAGGCAAGGCAGAGAGCACTGTTTGAATGTTCTGTCTATGCCCATATCAAGGTTTCCATAATGTGGAATAATGTCCCATCACATCACTTGGATGGAGAGAGAGAAATCTTCTTTAACTAAATTTGTCATTTTTTTCCAAAGTATCTGTCATCACAGTAAGAGTTGCTTGTTTATTACATACTGAGAAGAGAATCTCTGTGTCAGTAGTTGTTCACTGTAACTGCAAGATTTGAGGAGCATCAAGATCTTTCTTGGTTTAATAGCTAAATACAGATGTACCAATTTAGAAAATAGTTACTAAGCTGATATTAAATTAGAACAAGTCTCTACCTGTACACTTTTCCTTAGTTCAGGAAGACTTTATTACCATAACTTTCTTTTTTATTAATATTATTTCCTCACTAGAGCTGCCCATTGTTGCTAGCATTCAAGTGCTGATGTGGGCAAAGAGCATGCAATACAAACAGTACAGAATACAAACTCATAGCAGTGGATGTGTGTGATTGTGTTCCGAGCTCTGGGTGATGGTTAGGCAGGTCTGAACTGTTTGACATGCAAGTCTGGCAAATGAGAACAGGATTTTTGGTCTACACTGAGCAAAAATGTTATGTAGTATATTCAGACTGGGGCTCTACATTCTGCATGTTCACAAACAAAAGTTATTCCTCGTGCACATTAGTTTCAGGTCAATTTCAGGTAATTTTTATACTCCCCCTCCATGCAGAGCGTTCCTGAGATGATGACTGCATTTGAGTGGGTGTTACAGATAGGGAATGCTTAATTAAATTAAATAAAACCACTTAAAAAAAAACTGTGGTGCTGTAAAAACTCCACAGAGTTGCACAACAAACATATTCAGGTCTTGTCAGCAGTGTCAGAAACGTGAAATCTTGTTCTGAAAAGTCACAGCTTCTCCAGTACTTGAGCAACAGGAAAGCATATGGCTGCCTGCAGCATGGAATCTAAGGCAGACAGCTGAGTAGTGCTGGAGGTGACAGTGCCAGGCACTAGCTAAGTTGTTCTGCATTTGTTACAAAATAACTGTGTTGCTGTGCATGTTGGAATTTGTATTTACAGAGCCCCAGTACGCTGATATAGCATGCCTTTGGAATAGTTGTGATCTCTGGGTAGACTGCCCTGCATGTCTCTAACCAATACCTGTTTTTTGCGACCAGTGTCTGCTTCAAAAGCACCCAGCTGGACTTCTCCCTCTTCCAACTCTTCTGAGAGGCAGGCCCGTGCCTCAGAGAGCAGCTGGACAACCAACTCGGAGGACACCAGCAGCCCAAGCATTGCTCCCTCCTACACAGATCTGCAGTCGCTGAATACCGAGGACTTGACCAGTGGTAGAACATCTGCAGCAGATTCAGCTGGTAAGAGGGAAGCCTTCAAGCTTCCATCTCAATCTTTTTGATGCTGCTCAAACTCACTGTTCAGAATTTAGCCACAGGGAATGGATCCAAAGCAGAATAAACTCAAGGATTAGGCAGACTAGCATTTTGTTCTACTCTAATTCAAAAAAAATCACACTTGGACTTTACACAGCACTGACATGTGCAGGCTCCTGAAGTTAGAGCCAAATGCAACTGTGTACCTGTTGATAGACTTGGAGCATTTCTGCTTTTGACATGCCACATCAGCTTAAGCTGATCTAGGAACTAATATATTGTGGGAGAGGCTAGATGCCTTTCCTTAATTTTCATGCAGAAGTTTTCTCAGCAGTGTATTCAGCTGAGGCAGGCCCAGTTCTGCTTGCTCCTCTCTTCCAGTGAGTGCCAAGACACAGATCCAGTTTGCTGGAGGCATTCTTTGCATAGTGGTTTGCACTGTTACTGAACAGTAAATGCAGAGAGAGTGTAAAACATGACATAAGATGGTTCAGGAGCAGATTTTAACCATTTAAGGATCTTGCATCTGACCTTGTAGGGCTCTATTCAGAAACAATCCTGATTATGGAAAAATGTGCTACATGGCATTGTAGCTCTTTGCTCCTCAGTTGTACTCTGGGTAATCTGAAGTGAGAGAAATAGAGCAGAATAGTGCCAGTCATGTCATGGAGGATGGGAACTGCTGAATGACAAAGCTTTCACCGCACATAAAAAAGCTGACATGTCAGGACACAGAAAAAAATACACAGCTCCAGGAGGAAGCACCTGCACATTGTTGAAAGCTGTTCAACCCAAGCTGAGGAAGGTCAGTAGCTACACAGTTTGGTGATGAAAATCAATTCCCTGGTGTCATGATAGCTCAGACGTGGGAGATATTTAATGTGTTTTCTCTCAGGTGGTGAATGTAAAAATATGTGGGAAATAAGATCTGTTTTGTCAGAATGGGCTTCCCAAGCCTCACTGAGGTCATATATCCCTTCCATAAGAAACATATGCATACATCACTTACAAAGAGTATTATTTGGTGGTTCAGTGAAGCTGGGTTAGACTTCTAGCAGATTTATAAACAGCAGCATGGTAGGTCCTGGCTCAGCACTTTAGACAAAGGATTTGTGGAGTAGTAGTAGTTACTTTGGATAAGTAGAGCTGTTTCTTTTTTCAAATAATTGAGTTACCACAAATCTGTCTGACCATTTTTATTTCAGAATACTCTGCTTTCCTGTTTGGAAACCACTTTTTGGTAGAAAGGTAGAATAGGCAAGTTGGAGTATGTGCTGGATATCGCTATATTGTGATTTGGTATAGGCTGCTGTCACTGGGGCTGTCTCCATCTGAGCAAAGGGAATGAGAGATGCCCAGTGCATATATAACTTCACATTATATAGGCAAGTCATAAACAAAGGGCTGTTGTATATGCATGTCATACTCATGGGATTATATCCTACATATGGCCCAAAGTGAAGCTGATACTTCAGTAAAAGCTTTGTGTGCAACTTTCTTATCTCAGTCAGTCACAAACTGACATATTTATTAGCAAGATGAGTACAAAAGCTCACTTCAGTCACCTAAAAATTTTGCAAGTAAAAAAGGAGGTAATACAAGCAAAGCTGTGCTGTTAGTTAAAACATAAGGTACACTAATCATAAACATAAAATACATAAAACATAAGATACACTTACACTTCCAGTACCTTAGTGATACTGGAACTTGAAGTGTGAAATACAGGGAGCCTTTGTGTCACCAGGTGTAGAGTTTGCAAAAGAGCAGCATGAACAAAGTGATCTGTTTGTGCTGTTCCTGGGATGCCTCACAGTCCACTCCCTGAGGTGGCTGCTGGCATCAGGAAGGTTTGTGGAAGTGGAGAAGCTGAGGACCTAGTTGCCATGGAATTGTTGTACAGTTGTGGCTGCTCTTCTGTTGTTCAGCCCACTGTCATCCCATCATAACAGTGCATAAGTGGACAAAAAATGTATGATCATTTTCTTCTCTCCATCCTCTCTGCCCCTCTCCAGAAATTCAGTTCTTTAAACTGACTTGAATCATGCATTTGATTTGCATTTCTCCCCTCAAAGGACTGGCTGCCTCAGTCTGTAGTAAAGTTTGAAGGCTCCACCAAGACAATGAAATGGCATGTATTTTGCCGTGAAGGCAAAGAGAGGAATCCTCATGCTCTGTGTGATGATGAAGTTACGTTGACTGCTAACCAAGATGTTGATTCCAAGGTCAAGCTTGCTGGAGGGAAAAAAAAATCAGACTAATTTCACTGCTAAAAGCCTTGTGAAAATAATAAATCAATGTTTGATCTACTTAGTGATGGTAAAGAATCAGGTCTATGAAATAATCTGGGTTTAATACTATTTCAAGTGAGAAAAACCTGGTGATGAGAAAAGCATGAAAAATTCTACTCTGTGGTCAGATGCTAAGTAAAATAACTATTTTAGCCATGGTGAATTTTTATTGCCTGAACAGGATAAAAGGACACTCTATTCCATAATTTCACCACTTGTCTTGAATTAATCCTGCATGCAAAATGCTTAAACACCAGCTGCCTGTGGTAGTTCAGGGCACAGGGCTTTGTGTGGGAGCAGATGAAAGCCTGAGGTAGGTCTGACTGCAGGCATACACAGAGACAAGTCCCAGCCATAAAAATGTGCATCTTGGTGTCCAGGGCTGGTGGGCTCTAAGCAGGTAGAATTGGCTGGGAATTAACTTTCTCACAACTGACACAAAATGTGAGTGTAAAACTTAAGGGGTTGAGCTTATATAATGCATGTGTTTATGCAAGATATAGCCTAGGAAGATATCTGAAGGAGGAAGATGGTAGAGACCTGAGTGATGCAACCTGAAAATTCACCCTTGCTACAGGGGACAGCAGAAAACCTCCTGACTGATGGAGTTGGGATAAGCAGACTGATGTCCTGTAAAGGCAGCAGTGTTGCAGGAGCAGAGCTGAAAAATATGTGCTTTTCTATCAAAGTGCAGCTAAAAGATGCTGCACTTCATTGCCTATGCTTGTTTGAAATCTGGCACCAAGAAGCCTTTTATATTATCGTCAGCTTTGCCAGCACAAGGGACTCTTTAGCCTGCAGCAGCTAGCCAAGAAATGTGGGTCAGGTGATAGCAGACTGCCCATTTACCAGGGGCATGTTTATGTGGTTCTAACAGCAAGCACTTTGCAACAGCTGGGCTTTCACAGTGTGTGTGAAGCTGTGTTTGGTGCTGCTGAAGTGCCCTTGCCTCAGAGTTCTTACCATGCCTCGCCACATCGCCCAGCTTGGATCAATGAGCATGAAAAGAAGTAGGAACTTTTGGCCTTTGTGCTGTGCTCTGCAAGATAAGTAACACAGGACATCTCTGTTACTGATACAATACAAGTATTTGTTCCTTCTGTAGCAGATGCCTGTCTCAGCTTTCAAAAAAGGCCAAATATCTGCGAGACAGAGGAGCAACGGAGAGGACTTCTTGTAACTGTGGTTATGGATCTGTTCTGAGGTTGTGCCCAAATACCTCACAGCTTGATTTAGATTTCTGCATTTCACCATTCTTCTTTAAAATAATTTTATCTATATAAATTAAAATTATATTGTACACAAAATATAGTTATATATGGTCAGTATGCATGTAATAAAGAAGATATATATATATTTACATAGCTCATAAACTATATTCTATTATAAACTTCATAGACTATATAATAGAGTCTCTCTGTATCAGATAATAAAGCTGTGTATGTCTGTGTGTAGGCATAATTTTCTTCATAGCAATTTTAGGTGCCTTGTTGGTAGTTGTGTTGCTTCTGTTGTGATTTGTATCTTAGCAAAGCTGCAGCTATGCCATGTTTGATGTTAACGGTTCAATCTGCTGACCAGTTGTTCTCTTTGGCACTTTCTTGTATCTCTGGGACTACTGGGATACTGAGGAAATTGTTGTGTTATTATTTTCTGAGAACATCTGCATGTTTGGAGATAGAAGGTTGCATGTGCGACCCCTAACTTCCAAAAATCCAGACAGTTCATAAATAGCACAAGGAATTAACTCTGAGAATGTTGTTGTTTTCAACATCATTTAATGGGGCTCTGGTGCTTCTCTTCCAAAACTTGGAAATGGCAATTCTGACAAGCTCAGCTCCAGCTATCTCTTGACGGTAACAGAGGGCAAGTAATAACTTTTCAAACCTTTTCCTAATGCTTTTCTGCAGTGTTTCTGTTACACTTCTTCTGTAACTGTAGCCAGCTAGATACTGAATCCTGATACGATGACTGCAAGAATGGTGTTCAGTGAGTTTCAAACAAGCAGCTTTGAACAGATTATATGGCTGTGCATTGTGGTTGCACTGAATGCCATGAACAGGGTACAAGCTCTGAAATTATTCCATGTTAATTACCACGGCAAGAGGGAGAATAGTACATGCTGATGATTACCACCTTCCATCCAGAGCTGCATTTCAGTTGTGCTGTGTAACTATTAACTAGCTTGTGCTGGGTCCCAGTCCCAGACACATGAAAACTTGTGCATGAGAGCCTGCCAAAGCCAGCTGGAGAGGCTGCAGAGAGGAACAAGCAACCTTTGCTTCAAGGAGGAGGGGACTCCAGAATACCATGAACAAATAGCACCTAAAATATACTCCTAAACAACTCCAAACTGTAAGGGCTAGATTCAGCACCAGAGGCAGGGTTCTTTATTTTTCATGTCAATACCAACCACCAATTCAGGAGTTTTATATCCTTCTTGTCATCCCAGATTTTTCTCATGTATTTTTAGCTTCTTGGAGAGTAATGAATTAATGGGGCAGATCTGAGAAGCTAGGTCTAGATAATTCTTGGCAGTAGAAGTGCTGTGATCCCAAGATAGACCTGTGTACTGGAAATTAGCTCATCTTCAAGGCTTCCTGGCTGCAGTGTCCCAATGACCTCTGCAGCAGAGTTCAGTCCTCTTCCCTGTGTTGCAGTGAGGAAGCCTGCAGCTTGGTTGTGCAAACTGGACCTAGGTGAAGTAGAAATAGCTTTTGCCATATAGACTGACAACCTTGCTCTTTGATGAAGAGTGCAGGTAAAAGTAGTGGGCCAGAGTCACTGTCTCAGTCCTGCCTTGTGGCAGGAAGGAAGGCTCAGAAAATCTGCCAGGAGGATGGGGGAACTATTAGAATGAGGAAAGAATAGGCACAACAATAAACAAATGTTTATTTCCACTATTCAGTAGAGAGAAATAGAAAATAATCTTGGTGTGCAGGCATCTGGTTCATAGGCTTTAAGGCCAGAAAGGAGGGCTGTGTTGTCATTATTATTGTCCAGTCTGGCCTCCTGCATGTCTCAGGCCAAAGAACCTCACCTGGTCATTTCTGCACCAAACCCTTCAGTTTGAAATAACAGCACAGCTGCAGGCTGCACAGGGAATGCACTGGGAACAGCCCTGAGGAAAAAGGCGTGGGGCTGTTGGTGGACGAAAAGCTCAACATGAGCTGGCAATGTGGAAGAAACTCTTTACTGTGAGGTGGTGAGGCACTGGAAGAGATTGCCCAGAGAAGTTGTGGATGCCTCATCCCTAGAAGTGTTCAGTGCCAGGCTGGATGGGGCTTGGAGCAAGCTGGTCTAGTGGAAGGTGTCCCTGCTCAAGGCAGGGTGGTTGAAACAAGATGATTTTTAAGGTTGCTTCCAACCTAAGCCATTCTATAACACTACCATATCCTGAGCAAATATTTGCATAATATCTTTCTGATTAACATCAGCTGCAGCAAAGTTAGTCCCTGATCAGCCATTTCCATCCCTTCAAAACTTAATTTTTAAAAAGGACTGTCCTAGTGATAACATTTAAAGCAAGCTGAGATGTCAATGAGCTCAGCTCTGCCAGCTCTTGTGGGCCTAAATGTAGTCTGCTAACTTCCAAAGGTCCAATACCTGCCTCCCCTACACACCAGAAAATAACACTGGTTATTTATCTTCTCTGTTACCTTGCCTCACAAGGAAGAGTGGTTGCTGCTACTGTAGGACTATCAGATTCTTGCTTTTTCTTCAGGAACAATGAGAAATATCAGGGTGTAGGAGGACAAGATTTAACATTGCTCTTATAGTAAGAAAGGAGTTAGAAGAAAGCTCAGAAGTGTCTGCTCCTACTAATGCCTACAAGGCTGAGTCTTATGGTGCTTACTCCTGTGAATTAATTAGGATTTCCCTGCTCCTCCGCATTGTAAGAAAACCAAGTCTAAGACAAGGAGGAGGCAAAGTGAGTGAAGAGAAAGTGACAGCATTTCACTGAGTCTAATTTTCATTATTGCTCGGAAATGTATATATATATAAAATATATATATATATATATAAATAACTTTGTTGTAATTTAGAGGATTTTTGTCTGCTTGCTAGCATAGAATCAGTTCTGATCTTGTGCCGTGTCATTGGCCCTGTGCTGCAAACAGCTAAATGAGCATCTCCTAGTTCAGGTGCTGAGTTTTCTTCTCATGACTATTCAGAAGTGGAAGGTACAGTAACTGTGGATTTGTAGCTGAATTATCTTTATTATAGAAGAGCTAAATGCTGAGCCTACATGTATACTTGATGTAGTTCACTCTTTTCACACCTATTTACCAATGTTTTTACATAGATCAGCTCAAAGGACAGCAGAGAGAAGTCCAGGGCAAGTCACAGGACTGACCTTCTCATCTGCCTTTATATAGGCAATATCTCAAGAAAACAGATACGAGTAGGTGCTTTGTAGTTTGTCTCAGTGAGGCAGACTAGGTGGTATGAAGCCCTTTATTTCTGTTTGTAAGACTGTGATTCCTCAGCCACAGTGTTTATGTTGGCCCCAGTTGGTCCCTAATGCAGAACACCACATGCTGATATGATAAGCCTGAGGAGTTCAGCAGGAGATTTTGCAGCTGGACAGGACATTTCAGTGTAAAGCTTGATTGGAGATGGGATGCTTGAGTGCAGCAGCTGTCTGTGATTGCTGTGTTCACAGAGGAACAGCTTGGTTTATTTGGATCAATTCTGCAGGATGCTAAGCGGCTTCCAAGCTTAAAGCTGCTGGGAGAGAAGAACACCAAGATATCTCCCCTATCTCTTTCTAAGTAGAAAACATCGCTGGCAGTTTTCAGCGACATCATCTCGCCTGTTGCATTCAGTTCGTGGCAGCATGCTGCTGTAGTGCTGACAGGAGGCAGGAATGGCACTGTAGCCATGGAGTAGCTCTGGAGAAGCACTGTCCCAGCTTCATGCTGCTGCCCTACAGCACTGGCTGCTCCCCAGGGAACACAGTTCTGCCGCTCCAGAACCACAGCGGGATTCACCGCAGGAAGGAGTCACCCACCTGAGAAGTGGCATTTCCACCCCTGATTCTGTGTGGCAGAGAAGCAAGCAAGGCTTCACCAATTAACAAGAGTTGTAAATCATTGCATGTGCTCTTGATTAGAGATCCCAGTTCTGTGTGGAATTTCCTGTCTGATTATGAAGGGGCTGAATGAATGGAGCTGGCAGAGTAAAACAGCCAGTGAAAAAGCTGGCAGCAGCAGACAGCAAGTAAGAAGGAGAAATTTCACAATACCCAAATGCATGGATTTGCTTGTTTGTCTCTTGCTGTGACATCATCCAAAACCTAGAAAGGCAGACTACGCATCACAGGAATTGGAAAAGTGATGATGAACACCTATAGGGGATCAGTTATAGAGTCATCTCCTCAAAGAACAGTGTGGGATAAAATGGGAAGCGGATTTGTCAAAAACATGAATAGTGAACAGAATAATTTAAGCAAAACCTTCAGCTTCTATGTTCACAACTTATTTTCTTGTGCCCACTTAGAAACTTGTGATAAATGTCCATTTTTATCAGGACTTCTGCCTCCGTTTTTTCTTTTATTCCACCCCAGTGTTAGGGACAAAATGTAACACTTTCTGTTATTCCAAGGCAGAAATGAGCAGAGTTGGATGACAGTACCCTAGGGAAACTGCTGATTTATGGCTTTGCTTCGATATCTCTGGTTTTCACCTCATGTAGCCTTGATCAAACCATATAATACTGGAGCACAGATATGACATGAATCTTAATAACCATGTTCATCTGTTATTAGAAGCAATTTGGTCTTAATTGTCCTCATGTTTGACAGATGAAACCAAAATTGTCTGCCTATATAAACTAGTATTTGCATTGTGACTGTGAGTGTTACATGAGGGGAAGAGGAGACTTCATGCTATTTCTTCATTCTGATCTTGCTTAGCAAGAATGAGAATTGTGATTCTGGGTTTTGTCACATGGATGCCAGTCCAATTTACTTGTCAGTACCCTTGTGGTACTGCAGTATATTTCATGGACACTGATTTGAACTAATCACTTAGGACTCAGTTTTAAAAATTATTAAGAGTGCTCAGTACTTTTTGTGAAGAAGTCCAGATCTGGGTTTTGCATCTAAAACTTTCCAAGATTCTCCTGTCCCAGCTATTCTTGTTACAGTTGAACAAAATTTTCAGTGTGCTCCTCTCCACATCTAGCCATTTAATTTAGTGTCTAAAAGGAGATTAGAGATCCTGCCAACATATGTCCTGCAGCTCTGTGTTCTCAAGCCCATTACAGGCTTTGTAGAAATTATTTCATTTAAGTGGATACTTTAGTCAACAGTTTACTGAAGCTGCTGCATTTTCATGCGTAGACATTTTATTTAAACATGATTCACTTAAGATCATAGGAATGGAATCTGTTTCCCAGGACTCTGATGTAAATGTATTCATGACCATTTCCTATCCATGTGTTCCTGTGCCAATATTGTCTTTCAAATAGCTTTTTGCCCTCTCCAGTGTAAGCAGTTTAATATATTTATACAGGGTAATTATCTCTCTTTCTGTGTTCATTTGCTGAACTGAATGAGACAAGCTCTTTAGTATTCTGGTTCTCCATTCTCCTCTTCTTCCTAGAAAGCTTTTCTCAGCTCATGTCGCTGTTTGAATTAATCTTTCGGGTATGTGGTGTTCAAAACTGTGCAAGACTGAGGTCTCACCACAGCCTGATATCAAGATATTCATTTTCCCATCTTCAGGAATTGTCTCCTTGATACATCCCAGGATATTTCCTTTTGAGCCAGTGCATCAGGCAAGTACCCTTGCAGTATATTCAAACTGATAGTGTATATGTGCTTGCTGTGTCCTGCCTCTGCTACACGTGCACTTGTATGCTTGGTGGTGGGCATGAGTCTTCAGAGGGGCTGGGTGGAAAGGGAGCACATGGCACACAGAGGGAACAGAGAGGCACATGGTGCTCCTGGCAGAGCACACAACTGGAGGGTGTTAGTGCATTTGTCACACCAGCCACAGCACCAGTGTCATCTCTCCCCGTGCCTCGGGGCTGCACAGGGCTGCCTCCAGCACAGGCAGCTGGCTCCAGAGTGGGACACAATTCACTGCACTGCCTCTGCAGCAGGCCCTTCACCAGCCAGCCAACATTAGGATCTGGGTGGGAAAGTTTACATAAAAGGAGTTAGGGGGGCTTTCCTGGTGGCTTTGCTTTCATGAACCCACCACTCCTCCTCCCCTAGACTGATCTGTTTGTTCAGGCTTGGTTGCCTCCAGCAACACATTATTAGTGCAAACTATGGTGTATCCTGGGAGACCTGCAGGATTCCTCGCAAATCTTTTGAGTTTTTCGTCTCCAAGGAGGAAGAGACACAAAGGCATTTCACTCTGTTGATGCAGTTGCATGTGCATTGTTCCCCTTCTTTGAGTGTTGGTGTGTCTCTTGAGCAAATGCTGTAATTGGCCTGCTGCACAGTCTTCATCTTGCATCTTCGTCTCAGTGAGTAGATTATGCTTTTCTTGGTAAAGCCACCAAGCTGCACTGCTTTGAAGGCTGTATTTGAAAACATGCTTAGCTGAAGAGCAGAGTTGTGTGCTTACTGTTGCACACACAGATCTCTCCTTGCTGATGGTAGACATCAGGCTTTCAGGGTAAATCTGGCCTTAATATAAATACAGATTGTATTACACATGAGCAATTTTCCTTGATTTAGCCTGGCTGCAAAGGCAGTGAAGACACAGTGGCAATGGATTAACAACATGGGCATGTTCTCAGGGTGCTGCTAAGACCATACATCTCTGCTAAAATCAATGCCACTGCAAATTCTTTAGATATAGCAAGTGTAATGAGAGCTTCCCCACAATGTGATCAAACTCTGCAGGTATGCTTTTGATCTCTGCTTGGTTTGAAATTACAGGACTCAGCTTCAGCTCCTTTGGCTGTTCTGTGTCCCAGGCTTGCAGGAACCAGTCTGTGTGTCACAGCACAATTCAAACATCATGAAGAGCACTTGATTTCCTGATTAGTCACATATGTGTCCAGAGATGGACAGCATCAGATGAACTGATCTCCCATAAAGGTCAAGGCAGCTTAGCTAACAGAGGTCGGTGCTGCAGTAGAACAGATGGCATCTCAGTAACAGAGCAGTCTGAGGCAATGGACATGAGGGTTCTCATAAGGGTGATACTGTCAGTAATGGGGGCTATTAGAGGGCAAAGGAGTTAGGGAAATGCAGAGAAGGTGTTTTGAATGCAATCTGCTTTCATCAGGGGATTCAGTTGCCAAGAGACTTAGATGTTAAAAAGTCGTGACTGGAGCTTCAGCCCTGTCTTCTGTCCTTCTGCCAAGGTGATCCAGGTCTGCCAGAGGGTGGAGGACTGCTGGGGCAAAAGAGTGAGCTGTGCTCTGCTGAGATTGACAGTCCAGCTGCATCCACAGAATAAAACCAGTTTGTCTCACGCTTCTGAACAACCTAAACCTGAACTAATGGAACAAACTGGGGTGAAAGGAGAAGGGTTTTGCCAGACCCAGTAGCTCCTTGTCTACTGGATAAAATGAGAAACAGGTTCAGTAGAAATCAACTCATCCCTCACCATATGGCAGGGAGAAGAGTCACTCTTCAATGAGCAAAGGCATTTGAGAATAACCTGATAATTCCTGGATCATTCTCAAGGCAAACAGCATGGGACCAGGACCCAGGAGGCTTCTCCTGCTACACCTGGAAATCCAGCTCATGTGCCTCTTGATATCTTTCTCCAGGGAAAAAGTAAGGGGGAAGAAAATACAACAATGGATGACTAGGCTGTACTTTTTCTGCATTTCAGTTATTTCTCAGTGAACAGCTTTAAACAGCTTCAACCCATCTCCTGCTTTACAGAAAAGTTTCAAGGTGTCGCTTGAGCCATTGCTCTAAGAAATGCTCTTTAACCCACACGGTTCCTTTTCCCTTTCTTCACCATGGGATCTTCTCTCTTCCTGCCCAATTTTTCTCTTCTGGGTGCAGTTCTACTTCTATTTCTTTCCAATTCAAAATAACTTAAATGCTTAAAAGCTTTGATGCCAATGGCATCACCTTGTTTCTAGTGGGTGATCTGCTGCATCCTGCATTCCCTTCTGGCAGAGAAGAGAAAATGAGTAAAGGGACTGTCATTCCCCTTTACTTGGCAGAAGACCCTTCTGCATGCAAAAGAATTTCTTCATAATCTAGTTCCGAACATAAATTTCTCTTTGTTGACTGGATAATTGATGTAGCACTGTTGCAAAGTAGTGAAGTAATAATAGTCCTTGAGAAAATACATACCAATTCTAGCAGTAGCTAATGCTTTACTGGAGTGCCCTGAAGTGTCATTTAAATTCCATCAGTGACTATAATTTCTGCACCTTACAGGAATCTGAAGATGCAGTATTTCCCTAGACATCTTCTATTTTGTATGGTGCTGTAGGATTTCTTATACCTAGATTTCTACCATCAAATTAAAAACAAATGTATGTTATCTTTAAAACTCAATTTTATGGATGAAAATTTTGTGGATATTTTCATTTTTCTAACTTGATTCATTAAATCATTCTCCCACCTCTCAAAAAAAAGATTTATTTTCTATACTCAAACACTATGAGTAGTGTTTGAGTATAGAAGTCTTTGCTTAAATTAGCATAAATTGGGAAAATGCTGCTCAAGCTGATTAAGTTTTGGAGGCAAGTGGTCTCTATGCTTAACATCACAACCACACAGAGTCCCCATGCAGTAGTCTAGACAGACATGTAACACAGCCAAGTTGCTACAGTCACACCGAGCCTGTCGCCTACGTGAAATGAAAGTGTAAAATATGTTCTTGTGCTGTTTTTAATCTAATTGCCTAGTAATCATCGGGAGGTAGATATTCCTCACTATCTTTCCTGAAAAGTTTCACAACTTAACACTCCCTATATATTTATTTACTTTTTTTTGTTTCAAAGGCCTTCAATCCCAGTTCGCTTTGGCAAATGCAATGTTTTGTATTTTTTCCATGTAAGTGGAGCTGGCTTTGCAATGTATTTAATAAAGTTAGTTTCCACATTGACCATGTGCAACCAAAAGGGAAGATGTTTAAAAAGAGGAAAACACTATGATGAATATACAGTAATGGTCTCCAAATTGTATGCTGCATCTGCCAGTACAGTTTACTTTAAAAGTTACTTTAAAAATTTTAAAATTACTTTAAAGTAATTTTCAAGTCAACACTTGTAAAAACAGTGAACAAATGGTAAAAATGGTGAAAATACAACTTCTGTTAAAAAATAGCTGCTAGACTCACTAAGGCAATGAACTATGGCCATGGCATGTTTTTTGATATCTCTGTCTTCTGTTATGAATGGCAGGACTGTTGAGCACTATAAGCATAAAGTAATTTTTAATTCCTGTGATGAGGTAAGATAGTGGGAAGAGTGAAGATCCTCCAAGATAATTTTTTACTCTATGTTTTCTCCCACAGAAATTTGAATACAAAGGCTGCCTTTATCAACTGCATGGGGGTTTTTTCCCCTCAGTTTCTCATACTTTATAATTTGGCTATGAATTTTAAAGAATGGAGCAGAGATTAGAAATTAGCACCCTTTGTGTCCTTTTGAAGGCATATCAACCCCTCCTCCTTAGACACTGCAAAATTCCTTGCTAATAAGGCTGACTGAACAAGTCTTCATTAAACTGCATGTTGCTGGCCTGGAGAATTTGTCTCCATCAGCCATTCAGACCATGACCTGGACAAATCAACCGTGATGCCTCAGA
Organism: Ammospiza caudacuta; assembly: GCF_027887145.1. Lineage (NCBI taxonomy): Eukaryota > Metazoa > Chordata > Aves > Passeriformes > Passerellidae > Ammospiza > Ammospiza caudacuta. The sequence continues at coordinate 45,957,852 of NC_080598.1, read as the reverse complement.
TGTGAAAAGCCTTTGTTTGGCTTCTCACATTCTGAACACAATTAGTAGCTCTGCAACTCATCCCCTTGGCCAAGGTAGAGTCACTCTGTCCCTTGCTGTAACTACTGGTCTTGAGGAAAGTCCTCTGAGCATTCCTCAAGTGATTCAGTAGAATGTGATTTTAACCATGTAACTCCCAGTCCATGGAAATGAGTGGCAGGTGAGAATAAAGCTGGTTACACCCAGTTAGCATAGTCATTCTGTACCGTCTGTGCTGGCAGTGTAATAGGAAATGCAATTGGACAAAATTTCCACTAAACTGAGGTAAAGAAACTGACTTATGCAATATATCTGTCGTTAAGGTGACTGAGGCTTCTCTCAGCTTCCAGACACTGTGGTCCAGATGTTTACCACCTCTTCTTTCAACCAGGAGTTAGTACAATAGATGTGACTTTTGTGTAACATGGCAGAATACACAAGTCTTTCATTAAAAAGCATCTTCCACTTGAAGATAAAGTTTTTATAAATTATACAAATAAAGGAGGCAGCTTTTTGTAATAGTCATTTAAAGGCTTAGGAGCTGTTTCACAAATATGTAATTCCTTGAGCATGTCAGAGTTTGCTTTGCTCCAGAAGAATGAAAGGCCAGAGTTTTAAGCTTTATTTCCTCCTCATAAATCCTGAGGATCGTGCATTTACTTTAGCACTGGTTTTGCTGCTTCTTCTGATTATGTCTCTGTTACCTTCAGTGTTACTGCACTGGAGAAGTGGTACACCTTCTACTCATTATGGTCAGGAGTTAAGATTTCAGATTTTTTTGCCTCAGGCAGTGTTTGAAGCCTTTCTCTGTTACGTGCCTGCATGTCACAAGGCAGCAGAAGCATGCAGCAGGTGAGCCAGGGTACTCTCTCTTTCTGTCTATGCATATAATTATCTGTATTTCTATATATGGGGGGGGTGCATGGACACATACTCTCATTTGTAAATTCTTGAAAGACTTCAAACGAAAATCTCATTTTTTGCATTTTTTGTTGGAAGGGATGGCTGAACATCAACCTAACCCAGTGGCTCTTCAATCAGACAGGTCTTAACAGTGCCTTGTGTTCCCCCTCGCTTCTCACCCACCCATCCCTCTCTATGCACACAGGTCCTGGTCTCCTCAGCCACAGCACAGACTGCTTCACAGCAGCAGGAGAAATGTTTTCTGTCAGCTGGAATCCAACCAGGATGTGAGGAAAATAGCATTCTCAGACACTTCTGAACCACCCTTGTCATTGGGGCAGAGAGCTCCTGCCTACAGCTCAGAGGCCAGGAAGGGCTTGGTCACTTGTGATAGGAGGTGCATCTGAAGGGATCCATTTCAAATGGATTTAAATGGCAGGCATGGTTAGGACACTCTTAGGGTTGAAGGAGGCATCTCTCAGGGTTCTCAGCATGAGAACTGGACCAGCTGGACAGTGATCTGTCACCTGTGAACTTCTCTACACACTTTTCTTCTCACAGACCTTAAACGCTTATTGGCAAAAGGCTGCTTCAGGCATGTGGATTTATGTAACAAGCAGAAGCTTGTCAGAGACTATGTCTCATAGATTTCCCACGTATCAGAGGGTTTGGGTATACATATTTTCAGTCATGACAAGTTGTATTTAGCTCTGACTAGAGCCTGGATTATGCCATGTGTTATATAGCTGAGGAGTATCTGGCTTTCAGTTAACCTTTTCTCCTAATGTATTTTGATGCCTTTCATTTTCTATGTTTGTTTCTCTTTTTTTTTTTTTTTTTTTTTTTGCTTTAATTGTATCCTGGCCTAAACCATCTTGTCCTGCTAGGATGATACTACAGAAACCCATTCTGTACTACTGAGCTTTAATTTTGCCAAATTTTCCTCCCAGGGAAAGGATCCTGGAAAAGCAACTGTTCAGAATTCAGTGGTTGCAAAATAATTGATAAACACAAGCCAAATGCTGCTGACTGAGGATTATGTTCAGCCTGGGCTTGGTTTATTCTCTCTTTCTCAACTGCTGCAGGATGAATACAGGCCAGCAGTGACAAGATACTACTCAACAGCAAGTCCTTATCTGTTATCTATGCTTCAAATGCCTCAGGCAACAGAGTTAAAAAAGACTTTCATACAGCTTTCATATTTTGTAAGGATGAATAGAAATAAAAAAATATGAATGTGAGGTGTGATGAAAATTACACCTTCTCAGGGGTAGCTGGGAGAATTTAGAGACTCAGTGATTTGCTCTGCAGTGAGATCCATTAGGCTGACAAGCAGGCCCCAGCAGTAGAAGCTTTATTGGTTTGCTATCTACAACACTACCTGCCAGAGAGGTGTCAAACATCCACAGGACAATCTTACAAGTGCTGAACTGGACACACTGTATTTATCAGCTGGCTTTAGTTTTCTGTAGGGGTTGTTGGAAAGGCATTGTGGCCACACTGGATTGTGACTGAGCTTCCATCAAAGTCCAAGGTGGGGTTTTGACTGACTGGACCCAAACTGGCAATATCAGGGTGGGGAGGATCCTTCTGTAGGATGAGAAACGTGAAGTTCAGGTTGAGCTCTTGTGTGAGGAAAAATAGAGTTGAATTTAGGTTTCCCACAGCCAAGCACAGGCTGAGTTACCAGCTTAACAGGCATTTTGGAGTGAAGTTATCCTTTACATTTTTTACAAAAGCTGTTGACAGTTTTTGAGACATTGTGGTTAGAGATAATAACAGCTCTATGATGCATGTATTTTTTGGAAGGCAGATTTTATTTCTTTCCCCACAAATCTGATTATGTCTGTAATCTGAGTTAATTAATGTGCACATTTTAAAAGTTTTTTTGTATTAGACAAAAGGTCAAGGGACTGCCACCTTGTGAGGAAAAAACCTGTTTCCTGAGAAACAAGCTTGCTTCAGTATGTCTGTGACATCCCAGCACCCCATGCAGTGCTCTGTCATGGTGGCCAGATTAATTATGGACCCTAATTGGGAACAAGAAACAAAAGAGGGAGTCTAGGGAAAGATGACTTCATCTCCGTGCTCATCTTACATTACTGTTCTGCACAAAAAGATTGAGGCAACAGACAGAACAGCAAACAAAACTATCTACATAGAGTTTTCCCTTGGCTGAGGAGAGAAAGGATAAAATGAGAAAAGGAACACTATTCACCTGGAAAGTCACAAGAGCAGGTCTGAGTTTTCATCTTTTCCAGCCAGAATGTTTGTTTAAGCCCACACCTTTAAAAGTACTTGTTCAAGCAGTTTGTCCTTGGGCTAATTTCTCCATCTCATTCTGCTTTAGCCTCAACTTGCTATAAGCCTGGGAATTTTTAGGCTCTGTGAAAGAAGCTTTTTCTTACACTGACAGAGAACGCCTTGTCTGCTACATGAAGTTGTTACAACAAGGTGTGGGAGGGAAGTGAGGCATGACGGTGTTGCATAAGGGACAGTTTCACGGTTGGCAGACCGGGGGATTACAAAACAAATGTTCCGCTTCTTCCATTAATTGTTTCATTTCAGTGGAGTAGTATAGGCTAAAATTGGCAATGGCCTAGACAGATGGGTTGCCACAAGTAAGGAAGCATGTGGCCATTCCTGATTTACTAGTTGTTTTGGGTTTTTTCTTGGGAAAGGCATCTAACCCCTGATTCTGACTCCTTGCCTATCAACACAAGCGTATCCCTCTAGTAAGGCAGCCCTGTCTCTTCTGCAGGCTGGCAGGCACCAGCTTTGCTGCATGCTGTACAGCACCTTTCCCACAGGAAAGACTCACACAGTTGTCCCTGCAGTCCCTGACCACACTCATTCCATCACCTACCCTCACCCCCTTTCATCATTTGGTTTACAATCACCATTGTACCAACACCCAGAAGTCATAGATTGGCCTCTTGTTTTTGGTTCTGCATGCTGCCACACTCCACCATTCAAACCATAAAGCCATTTACCTTCTGTGAGTAATTTCATGTACTTAAAATTATTTTCATACTGATATAATTTAATGAGTAAATGGCAAATGAAATCTTTTTCTGTATGCTAGGTACTTTTTGGCATTACTTCCCAAGTATCCAGACAACTTTGACTTCATACAATCTGTTTTCCCCAGTGTGTCAAAATATCACATATATTTTTTTTCTACAAAGTAATCAATATGGAGAAATGAGGAAAACCTGAATAACCCAAGGAATGTCACAGAGGAGCAAAAGGATGTTAGCTGTTTCTCAGAGGCACTGACAGATTGTTCCAGTGGTTTTCAGTCTTACACCTGAACTGCTTGTGGCAGAGGTAAGGGCAAGGAAAGAAAAAGTACAGACTAAAACCTGGGTATTTGGGAACATCTAGAAGTGTGTTTGGCAGGTGGAGCACTCTGTGTTGGTGGACCTGGCTGTTTGGTATGTAGGTTGGGTCTCCTTCGCCTTCCTTTTATGGCAAGAGCTGGCAAGAACTTCCTGGATCATTAAGTCTAATTCCTGCTATCAGAAATGGACATATCCTGTTATTGATGTCATAAATTTGTCTTGCTTGGTGTTTAAAAACAGGTGGTTCATTCCTTCCGTTTTCCATCTGTAAGATTGCACTGGAATCTCATATCCTTCCAATGATCAAAAACCACCCTCAAATTTCGGTCTCTTAGTTTGAGAGAGACTCATGTCTATGACTGAAAAACATAGGGAAATGTTTCCAAGGAGATTAGAAATGACTGGCTGACTGAGTTCTTTAAAATGTGATACGTGCTTTGCATTTGAAAGTTATCTCTATCTTTACCCAGCCTGGAGTAAATCCAAAACAGTTTCACCTGAGAGGACAAAAGGAAATCCCAGCTGGTGATGGAAGAGTTAACGGGACACAATGGTTCCGCTGCTGACACGGGGAGCAGCCTGCTGCATTTCTGCAAGGTGATGAGCTGAAATGTTTGGCAGTTTGGTTTAGTTTCGGAAAAAAAGAAAAAAAAAAAAAAAAAAGGCAACTTTATTACTGAAGCAAACCCAAAACTTCGGGGGTTTTGTTGGGCGGAGTTTAACGTGAAGTTTCGATCCCATTTTGCCGGTTGATCGGTTGATCCCCGTCCGTCTCCCACCTCCGGCTTTTCGGGGTGTGCCAGACCTGCCCCCAACCTGCACATTCCCCACCTCCCCGCCCTGCCCAGCGGGCGGACCGGCGCGGGGCGCGCTGAGCCGAGCCGAGCCGAGCCGAGCCGAGCCGAGCCGAGCCGAGCCGAGCCGAGCCGGGGCGGGCAGGGCGCGGGCGCCTTCCTCCGCTGCACGGCGGGTACCGCCAGCCTCCGAGCGACCCGAGCCCGCCGAGTGCAGCCACCAGCACCGAGCCCTTCTTCTCGGCCGCCTCGGGTTAGTGCTTTTGCTTCGGTGGGAGCAGGAGGAGGAGCGGCGCATAAACTTCTTTTAGAAGGAAGGTACTGCAGCGGCGCGGCCGGTGCGCGCCTGGGCAGGCGGAGGGATGGCTGATACTGCAGAGAAAAGAGATTGGGGAAACATCTCCAGCCCATGAAGTCCAAGGGAACCTCCAACACGGTGTTATTGACTTGGGAAAGTTTTATTTACAGGCAGAGTTTGGTGCTGTGAGCACTACTGATAGGATGAGGCAGAGAGTTGACGTTTCGTCCCTTATCAACGAGTGATTGAAGACAGAATTGTATGTTTTATGTATGCAGCTAAATCGGCATTTGATTTCCCCCCGTGCTGTATTCACAGCGCGCACTGCGCTGGTAGGAGCGCACCGTGTTGTAGAGCCGAGGAGGATGTGGGGGAGGAGGGTGTTTGGTTCGTGAACTTTCGTGGGATGTTATTTCTCTTCTGATCAGACGGAGGAAAAGTTGGCTGTTTCTCTGTAGTAGAAGATAAAATGAAACATACGAAAAGAGCTATATTTTCTCCAAATATTGTTGAAGTTATCATGGAAATTTGTGTCTGTGCCCACTGAGATGTTCCAGAAAGGGAAGGTTTGGAAGCAGGTTTTGCTGTGAGCTTAACAGCTCTGGGTTGTTCTGTATAGAATTTCAGTGGGTGAGTGAGCAATTCAGATTCGTCAAGGCTGCATTGTTAGGGGATTTCAGTGCCTCGGTATTTGTTGAAAGCACAAGCAGCGCATTGCCCTCATGCATGCAGGAGTAAGCAGCTGGATTTACACAAAAGTGTACATCAGGAACCGAGTTTTGAAGTGCAAAAAAGCAAATTTCAGCTAAGTTGTACTCTATAAGAAAGGACAGTCACATGTAAACCATTTTATTTCATCTGTTATTTTCAACATCATTTAGTACTACAGTATCATGTGTAGGATCATGTATGTCTTGAGCACTTTAGAAGCAGGTTGTGTCAGGACATCCTCACAGATGTTTCTATTTGGCCTTCTGAATATTGGTCTGGCTTTCTTTGTACTTGAATTTTTCACTCTTCACTGCCAGTTCCAAGCTCAATTTGACACCAGCTCTCCACATCTAATTTAGTTTTATTAATATTTTTCTGTGAGGAAGCAGCACTAAAATTCATTCAGCTGGTTTGAAATTGATCACACAACAGGGGAGTGAGATGGAGGTGCTTAAATAACCATTGCTATATTTTTTCCCATGCAGATTAAAAGGTCAAGAAGCTTTAAAGTGATCATCTAGCTGGAGCTTTTGCATATCAGAAACCATAGCACATCCCTGACTTAGTTCCTGTGAGAACTAGAATAATCTCACTTGCCTAAAGCACTCCTGTGACTTCACTGAAGAGGCTTTTTTGTAAATCAGTTCCGTGGTTAATTGCCTCTGCATGGTTTTTAATTTCAGTTTCTCCATGTTGCCTACCAACTACCACATATCACTTATTAGATCACAGCAGTTTTTCTTTTATCATTTTCTGTGTAGGTGCTTACAGACTGATTGTTCCTGAATCTCCTGTAGAGCCAATTAAATAGGTTGAGCTTTTGTCTTTTGGTGTGTGGTAGGGTTTTTATTCCTTTATATTGTTGTGAATCTTTTCTGAACAGTTCTCAATTTTTCTGTTTTTTGAATTCTAGACAAAAGATCAGGTTCCACCAGGAATCATACAAGTGAAATTATTTCCCATCCCCTTCATGTTTTTCTCTTCCTAAATCCTATTATATTGGTTCTTTTAGTCTCAAGATCACATCAGAGATGATAATCATCCACATCTTCTCCAGAATCACTGCTTCCAAAGGTGCCATCCATCCCATGATGTTGCCTACTTCTCTCTGACCCTCTTTACCTGAGGGAAACCCACGCACATTACCCCTAAGTACATACTACTGAACACACCATTTATGGTAAAACACCTTTACAGTCAGCATTAAATGAGGTGTACAAAATTACTTCCATCTAAAAGTGTCTCCTACTGGCTCAGTGTAGCAAGAAAGGCTCCCTTTTGCCATTTCAGCAGAATTGCTGCTTGCAGAATATAGGAGGTCTGCTTTACATATCTTTTATCTGCTGCATCGTGCAAGTGCAGACATCTGAGGAATATATTCACTCAGCAGTGTAATCTGTTGGCATCTGGCCATCCATGGGCAGACAGGGCAATACCCCTTTCCAGGTGGTCCCTTGTTAGGAAATGAATGAAGGAATGTAAATGAAAAGAACCAACCTGAACTTTCTCCTTCCCAAATTTAAGCTGAACTCCAGAGCTCTACTGAAGCTGGAAGCTGTTCAGTTGAGCTTATTGTCTGTCTTGCAGCTGCCTCAGCATGTACAGGTTCCAGCTGGGACCAAGAGAGAATCACTGAAATGCTGTCAGGAATGCTGATCCAGGAGACTCTGTCCTGACCTGAAGTGCATACACTCTTGTGAGAGCTCCTGTTCTCAAGAGATTTTCAGCCCGCTTTGCAGGTCAAAAAGACAATGAAGAAACACTCAGACTTTTGTGTACTTACATAAAACTTATAGTTTACCAACTGCTGGAGTGGATAGCTGCCGCAGGCAGGATCCTTGTTCTTCCAACCAAATCAAAAGTAAAGCTGGTCTTGGCTGAAAAGGGAATTGCGCTGTCTGCTTGACGTTGTTTCCTCAATGTCTGTACCCAAGCATGACAGTAAATAAGAAGGGAAATAAGAAGGTAAGAAAGGAAATAGGATAACAATAGATCTTTTTTTCTTTTTTATTTCCCCATCAAAGATCATTGAGAAAAGGGTCTTACCTATCACAAAAGCAACCAGAACTTTTCAGTTTGGACAGTGAGACTCAGGTGTGGATTATAAAAATCTGCGTACTCTAGAGCTACATGTACATACAGAGACTCAATGCTGAGAGCCAAAAGTTGGGGAAAGCATATAGAATTCCAGTAGCTGCTGTCTTGTTCAACTATACCCTACCTTTACAGAGGATAATGTGACCAATGCTATCTGTATTTATTCTTTGTGTTGGGAAAGTGTTGCCACTTCCATTTAATGACTTTCTAATGGTTCCCACTGTTGCCTGCTTTGCTGGAGAAGCAGATAAAATATGTAAAATTGGTTGAAATTGCAAACCGTCCACTCAACATCCTTGATCAGCCAGGGCTGATTTTGATCTAGTTCAAATTCTGTAATTAGCGCCCAGGCTTGTCTGTACAAGCCGGTCCTGTGGAGCAGCCTGTGGCGAAGACCAGCCCGCAGTGAGCGCCGCGCACCCCGGTACTGCCCAGCCCTGCCCTCTGCGGGACCCGGCAAGGACACCCAGCCCCGGCCTTGCCCTGCCCTCAGCGGGACCCGCACGGACACCCAGCCCCGGGCTCCAGCCCTGCGCTCCGCGGGCCCGGCACGAACACCCGGGCCCGGCACGAACACCCAGCCCCGGGCTCCAGCCCTGCCCTCCGTGGGCCCGGCACGAACACCCAGCCCCGGGCTCCCCGCAGGCCGGCGGGGAGGGCAGGCCGCTCGCCCCGCTGCTATGGCAACAGGCCGGGAATGCCTCTGGCTCAGGCGCCCCGCTCTCCGCTCCGAAGCGCCTGCTCTGCAGACAGCTCCATTGTCTGCCGGACAGTGGTCTTTCCATCGGCTTCCAGCGAAATAGCCTCTCCCCGAAGACAAAAGGCTCGGCACTAAGAGATTGAGCAGGGCTGAAAGTTTAAAGGGAAAAAAGAAAATCCCCTTAATTTGTGTTTTAACTGTAGGGGAGAGAGGAGAAAAATAATTCTGGCTTCTCTAAGTGATAGTTGGTGATGAAGGAAAGGGGTCATAAGTAGGTTTTGTTGGGATTTGGTAATTGCTTCCTGATGCATCCTGAAACTATTCACAAGGAGACTGGCTCACCCACGGGACTGTGGCATGGTTTTTACCCCTGCACAGTCAGGCTGCTGCCAGCTGACAACTGTTCACATCATCTAATGAGAGATCTGGGTTTCAGTTTGCTTTATGGGTGAACCACTTTTCATATCCAAAATTATGAGAGTTAATCCCAATAAATAGTTTTGTTTAGATCCAGCTCAGAGAACTCAAGTGCAGATTTGCCAAGTGTCAATAGATACCTTGTTTTCTAGAGTTTCCCCCTTATGTTGTGATGTGGTGTTGATGGAGAAATTTAGGGGGGAGGATACTGCTGAGTTAGTAAATACAGGATTTAATCTTGCAAGTTGTCAGCATTTCTAGAGCATTAAAATTGTGGTTCAAATAAACACACTCCCAGTACATTCTCTTTTCTTGTCTCAAGCAGAAACATGCTTTCCTGAAGCCAGTGGGAAGGCAGAATTCTCCTTCATGACTTCAAGTACTCATATGTGTGTTTCTGAACAAAGCTTACAAGAAATGCCATTCCATGTGAGAAGTTAAATTCAAACCTTTCCATGGGCTGCCTGTCCTTGTCCACATGACTGGCCTTTTTGTTTCTGCCATTTGACCTTGATGTGACCTAGATGAGTGGTACAAATCTGCAAACTGAAGAGATGCAGTGCAAAAGATCAGAATACATTACATTCCTAAATGAATTTAGATATTTCTTCCAGACTTGTTAACCTAGTGGAAGTCTGCTGGTGATACTTTCTCATCGGACAGCTATTTCTGACATTTTATAGAAGTCCTTTATCCAGATAGACCAGTGGATGAAAAAAATTTCTCTCACCCCCATTTTCATAACATACTGAAACAATTTTGCAGCATTATCTCATGACGAAAAAAAATCTCTTCTCCTACAACATGATTAGTTCTTGAAATGGTAGAATAGAATGCTCATCAGTGAACCGAGCAGTCATTCTTGTCCACAGCAATAATGTTCTTCTTAGATAGCTCCTGTCAATTTCCTCCATGAGTCAGTGCCACTGTGTAAGATACTGCTTTTGGGTATTTTGGTTACACATTAAGTGTTGCCCGTTTATTTCTTGAATGTTCATTTGATCTTTTTGTAGGAGTACATTAAAATACATGTTTTGTAACCTGAGTACCTTTTGTTTAAGCTAAGTGAAGTCCTCATCTTATTATCCCATGTTCCTCGTTTCTCTAATCCCTGTTGTTTCCTTTGGGCAGACCTCAGTTTTTTCAGGACTCTTCTGCAAAATCTCACATGGCCCTTCAGAAAGCTGAGCTTTGTTTACAGGGCACAGCAGCTGTGGGGGCCCTGTTGTTTTCCTTCACATTGGTCACATTCTGTGCTCAGCTCTTGTCTCTCCAGCGCTGCCACCAAACCAGCCACGCAGTTTGGTGATAGAGGCAGTGAGGCTTCCTGTCACACTGTCCGTACCTTTTTTTTTTCCCCTCCCTAATCTTGTCCTGTACCCTGTAGAGATCTGTTAGGTCCCTTCCACATTTCCAGAATGTAGAAGTCTATTTCCATTTAGCTTTCTGTGGTGTATTTTGTACAGGGATTGTCCTGACACCGAGAGCTCCACCCTATCCAGTCCTAGTACCCTGCCTAATTCCTGCTTCTGGTGCCTCAGGACAAAAATTTTCAGGATTCTCTGTTCCTTTCCTCCCCTCTCTGCATTCCCAACAAATGAATGGTGAGCATCATTTGGGGATGAAATAGGGCGCATAGCTAAGACTAGGTAGTGATGAGTGTTGCTAAAACTTAAAAATTATAAAATAAATCAGTTGTCTGAGAAGTTATGTGGGACTAGCATTTAGAAATTTGCACCTTGTGTTTTGCCTCCAGCCAGAATTATAGCTTGGATTGAAGATGCCTTTTAAAGATGGAAAGATGGGAATTTAAAATCAGCACAGAGGACTGAAATATAGGTTTCTTCTTCACTTCTCCCCACAGTGCTGTGATAACATAATGAGTTACATCTTTCCATTCTTCTTGTGTGGGTCATTTTTGCTCAAACTTTTACACTTAACAGAGTCCCATGCCTTTCTGTTCTCTGTAATCACACCAACATGGTCCAAGGGAGGGAGGAAGAAATTGCTTGTTGGATCATTTCTGTTTGGCTGCCTCTGTGGAGTGACCCTGAATAATCCTGTGTACCGTGGCAGCTACACACATACATACAAAAAGGAAAAACAAAACTCCAAATGACATAAGATAGGCAACAGCCCAGTATTTGGTTCTGTTGATTTCCTGCAATTGTGAATAGCTCCACAACAGCTGGGGTTTTATGGTGGGAGCCTGGACTGGTTGTGCTAAGGGAGTCTCAGGCCTGGAGCAGATGAGTGTAGGAAAGGGGGAATGGCCTCATCAATCACAGCAATATATCGTAAAACAAGCCAGTCTGTCATAGCAGCCTCCCAGGCTGGTGGACAGCTGCCTGAGGAGATGACATGCTGATAACACCAGAGCATGATAACAAGACTCTCAGACTTGGGTAGAGGGCTGTGTAGCAGGACAATTAATTAAAATGTATTTGGATGAACAAGCTAGAAAGTTTTCTGTCTTCTACCCTCTTTGGGAGTCCTTTTGTTATATGTATACAATGGGTGAGCTGGGTCAACTCTGTTATTTTCCAGAGTTGGCTGAAGTTGTTGTGCTCATCAGACTGGCAGGGCAAGCACAAACTGTGACAGCGCAGCTGTGCTTTTCATAACACTCTCCAAGACAACCCCTGCAGCATCACTTTTTTTTGAATGGGCAAAAACTGAAATCAGTGTCACTATAAAGGAGGCTGGAGTTAGGTTACCACCAGTGGGAATATTTCTTCCTACTGTGTTCTGTCTCTGAATTGTCGTGCTCAACATATATCCAAAACACATCTTTAAAAGGCCTCAAGAGGTGAAAACCGGCAGTGCAGCATCCTGACTCAACCCTGTAACCACCTTAGCAACAGCCCAGTATGAATTTTGAAGACAATAACAGAGCAATAACCAAATAAAGTAGTGCCTATCTCACTGTAAGAAGCATGTTTCACAATCTATTACTGCAAGCATTTTCTTTCCAAGGTCTTGATAACCCTTTTTCACTTGCCTCCAGTATTTTTTGGTAGAATCCTCCTTACCTCTTAATAGTGTGGACAGTACCTTGTTTCTTAGCCTGTGGGAGGGGCAAACAGGATGAAGCAAAAGCCCAGCTTTTCTCCTTGCAGTTCACAGCCAGTCCAGTATGTAAGCATTGAGCCTTAGCTGTTTACTCCAGTCTCTCCACCTTTCTCTTTGTTTTCATCCAGATACACTTGCTTGCAATGGCCAGTGCACAAAGAGCTTGAACACACATAACTTTTGCTCAGCCAAAGGCCACATCTTCTACTCTCTAAAATTGTTTTATTCCCTGCAGGAGCTTCCTTGCTTGTTCTCTTTATCCTTTATGGTTTCTAGAAAACCCACAGGCTTTCACATGACTTATGATAGCCTATTTATCAAACACACATGACAAAAACCATTAACACTTCCCGTTACATCAGTATTTTTGTTTTGCTACAGAGAGAAAACTTGTGGAGCAGAGGCTGTAAATTGCTAGCTGATGGTCACTTAGACAGTCACATGGTTCAGATTAGCACCTAAGACTTTTGCTGCCCATTCCCGTGTCATATTCTTTGTATCATCCTGCTTCTCAGGCACCTTTAATTACTGTTTTTTATTGAGGGTGTGGATGGGTGTTGAACTGGCAGGTTCATCTTCAGTGATATCTATGTGGGTCAGGCATTGCATGTAGATCATGTCCTTTTTGTTTTATCACACAATTTCTTGCCAGTTACCTTCAGTCCTTTGTGTTATGTGTCAAAAATCCCTCCAAAAAATAAAAAAAAACCCAACAAATTAAGACACACGTGGCTTTGTTACAGCTTTTCTCACCTTTTCACTGAGCACCTCACCTGTTAGCTCATAAAACTTCCCTGTAGCCTGGAGCTCACATCTGCCTTGAGGCAAGAAGAACTGGCCAAACTGTCTACTCTCATGCAGTTACATGGCCTTGTCTGCATTTTAAACAGAAAATGTTTGCATAACAAGCTACAGGCATGAAAAGTATTTGCATTAGGCAAAAGATGAGCACTGCTATCTTCTGTAATTTATAGCTATATGTCACCTGTGTTGTCTATGAAACACATTTTTCTCCACAGTTCACCAGGCAACTGAATTATTAAAATACCTGACTGAAATTGAAGTTTCCACAGAATCTTCCATTAGAAATTTCTAAATGGGTCTTTGGGTTTGTTTTAAATATCAGAAGTGACAAACTTGTAAATCATTTTGATAGTGCTCTGGGTGAAGGTAGTGTATAAATATGAGATTACCTCTTGACCACATGACCTGAGATATGCAGACAAATCTGGCAGACAGGATGTGAGCTGCTGACTTGATATGATATAAAACTTGATCCTGGGAAATGCCTTGGGCATAGGCATGAGGAAGTTATTGCTACTATTTTTAAATGTTGTGAGGAGCCAGTAGTGTTTGCAGTAGTGTTTTTGAAGATGTAAAATATCTTGTCTCTTTCTAAATGATGTGCAATGTTTATTTTTGTGAGCAGTGGTACAGGCTTATTCAACATCCCTGTGTATTGACTTGTCTTTTTATGCTAAAGAATCAGCACAAGACTGAGCAGATAGCTGGGGTGACACTGGTTTCAGCCATGCATGAAGTGTCCACCTAGGAATCAGAGAACCAGTTATTTTGCATTGACTACCAAGTTGTCATCAGCTGATGTTACCATTTGTGGTCACTGCCAGTACAGTTTCTGCACTGACGGACTGGCAATAGCAAACCCAGAGTGCTTCAGCCACTTAACACACACGATGGTCTCCTGCCTTGGATTTTCCTATAGCTATGGGAACATTTCTCACATTTATTCAGCAGGGCCAGACCCCACACCTGTGCAGTACTGCAGCAGCCATTTGAATCCATAACTCAAGGCACGAGGCCATAGTGTGTTGCTTTGCTGTCAAAGGTTATGCTGATCAGTGGGACCCCAGATTCTGAGGAGATGCAGTAGCTGGCACGTTTCCACCTGCAGTCTGGCACTGCAAATGAGAGACTTGTTCCCTGTGGTATTACCTCAGGTACCCAAGGCAAAACTAACAAGGTCTGCAAACCTTTGTATTTTGTTACTGGTTCACCATATATTGCTTGAAAAGTTATGGCATAATGAAGTAATGTTTTGTCTGTGTGTGAGAGGTTTAAGTGATTGCCTTTTGCAAAATAGAGCTTGTTCAATGGAGCTCTTCCAAGATGGAGTGGGATTATCTTTGCATCTATAGGGCTGGCTGCAGATTTATCCTTCTTGCCAGATACCAATTTCATGAAGCATCCTGGGATTGCAGACACATTTCTGTTTCCTTATTCACTCTAATTTCTTCATGAGGTCAATAGTCTCATCTCAGTGGCAGCTCCACTATTGAAGGATATGTTGTATGTACTGTGGATTAAAATCAGAGAGGGAGGCAGACATCTGTGGAGAGAAGCAAAGTCCAAAGTACATTGAGGAAAACTGCCTTCATTTGTCTTTGCCAAAGTACCTTTAAAGGAACCGCTTTTGAAAAATGTTGTGCATGTCTTCTTCTTCTTTGCTCCTTGAAAGATGAAGTAGTGTGATTCATTCTTCTGCAGAATTCTCTTATTGATCTCTCTGCTGAAACAGGTTCATTTGGTGTTTTCCAGCTCTGCTCTGCCCCTTCACACACAGGCTTTGCCTTGCCTACCCAGACTGGGAGTGTAAGTATTCCCGTGGCAGTAGCAATGACTAAGTCTAGGGTGTAGTCACTGTCTTGGTAATCTCTGGGCTGAGCACACCTTGCTGAGAGCTCAGTTAGATGACATAGTGGGAAAAATATGTCAGTCATATCTGTGCCATGTCTTCAGGGGTAGAAATGAAGGTGCTTTGTGATGAATCATGGAGGCATGCTTACTTGCTAAGACAATTACTTTATGAATATACCTGTTTGTTTAATAGAAATAAGTTCTCAGGTAGAAGGAGGTTTGATCTTTTCTCCACCACTTAGGTGAGATCTGTTCACAACTTGGATTTAATTATAAGCAAATAGTATGATGTCACATGGAGCGTGTGAATTCTTTGAACAGGAATAGTGTTGTCTAAATCTTGTAAAAATCTTGAACACTTCTTACAATTATATTAGTGTTAATGTACCACCTTCTGGCCAGCTAATGGAAACACATGAACTGATCTTCAGGAGCTTTCCTGATCTGTGGCTCTCAAATGGGCTAAATCAAACAACCTCTTTTTCTATAGTAGCTCTGGGACCCATTCACTACCATTGTGTTATATGAGAGAAGAAGTCCACTCTTTCAATATGTAAAGAGAACAAAAAGTGTTTACCTCAATTTCTTTTTAGAGTAGCCATACTTACTGGAAAAAAAAAACAACAAAGAAATCTATGTTTAAGTGATGAGCAGTGCTTTTACTTGGAGTATGAAATGTTTCTAGCTATGAGTAGGAGAATTTTATTCCCTTTAAAAGTAACTGCCTCTTACATGTAATTACTGCTTGATGTAAAGATGTAACAGTTTATTCAAGACACTAACAACGTTGTCCATTATTTTCATGAGCTGCTGGAGTACACTTACATGAATTTGGAGTCTACTGTTCAAATGATAAATTGGTATGAGTTGGAGACACAGGCACTTACATTTCAAAGCTGTATATCTCTCTTTGCTGGTGATTTTTGGATAGGCTGTGTGCTTGTTCTTGACTGTAATTCTGTCTAAGAATATTAGTACACTAACTTCTAAGTGTTTGCAGGCTAAAAAGCAAGCAGTGATCCATATTCAGAAAAGCATTTTCTGAATATGGATATTTTCTGCACAAATCTAATTTATCAGTTTTGTACACAATATGTTACAGATTCTTGGGGTTTTTTAAGACTAGCCAGACACATTCTGATTTCTTAGGGCACTGCATAATACACACTGCAGAACACATAAGGAACTTCTATAAAACTATAGTTGCAGCCAAGATCTGTACAAGAGAAAGGGGAGTTCACTGTACACAGACTATGAATTGTTGAAATATTTTTTCAGTTATTCTATACCATATCTGACGCACTGATGGTACTGAATTTTTTTTATGAACCAGAGTTCTAACTACTCAATAAACATAGCACAATAAAAATACTGAGTGTTTTAAATTAAATCACTCAAGAAAGTTCCTTACAAACTAATTTTGTTCTCTTGAACATTTTCTTTATTCAAGGAAGAGTGAAAAGGCTCTGATTTAATTAATTAGTTTCTCCAGTTGAATAAAGATAAACAGAGAAGACGAAAATGATTGATAGCTTCCTGCATAGTGCAGTGAGGCTCACAACTGCAACTACTGCTGTTCTGGTGCTATGAAACCAGTGTCTTAATGGTTAGTTCAGTCTTGTTTGTTGGGAAGATGCTCTTTTCCTTCTCCAAGCAGCAAGGGGTGGTGTGACTGGAGGGGACACCAGGTGAATAATTCTGGGCAGTGAAGCACTGTAAGCACAAACGCCTGAAATGCAGTAGTCCTTCTTTCCCATAAACACAGACTTCTGTGTAGAAAGATAATTGATAGAAAAAGTCAAAACATCAATGGAAAAAGTCAACAAAAGCTTCTAGGGTCCTTAAAGGTAGTATGTCGAAGACTGTCCTTTTCAACAGTTTTGCAATGCATGGGTAGTCTTTAAAAGCTGTCTGTTCTTGTTATTGCTTTGTATTGCTGTGGCTTGAAAAATAAATTGGTATCATTCACCTTCGTATATAATTTTCAATTGTAATAACCCTTAGAACTTGGTTGATGTGTTTTGTCCTTAGATCAGAAGGTTGGGTAAACTTACTGGAATGAGAGGACTAGAATATCAAGTTAGCCAAGAGATTATAATGAGCTCATGGCAGCACTTCAGCTAGCATGATTATTCCCTATTTCATATTCTAAATTGTAGCTGAAATAAAAATTCAGATTGTCTGTTATGGTTGAGGCAGAATGGAAATCAAGCTCACCTTTTTTGGGAACTGGTGGCAATTTAAATAATTACTTAAAATAGTTTGGTGGTGTTGTTGCTGTAAATTACACTCAAATCACAGGTGTACAGCTATACCACAGTGCTACATTTTGCATTTACTTCTTGCTTGTACTGAAGAACAGTGACTTGTGTAAAACATGGGATTTATGGGAAGCAAAAAGCACAAATGCCAGCACTGCTGTGTCATGTAGAACAAACATGGTGCAGTTACAGATTTAATTTCATGCTGGCAGCTCATTTTTTAGAGCATTCTGATTCATTAGCTCAGTAGGAAAAAAATGGGAAGAAGATCATTACATTTCTTAACACTGAGAATTTGTGCTCATTTTGGAAAACACCTTATTACCACTACAACAATCCTGGAAAGAGCTGGAATTGAAATAGCGCACTGTGGTACAGTTTTCTAGGAAGTGTATTGGCAGAGCCTGAGACTAAGAAAATAGCACTCAAAGGTGCCCTGTCCTGAGAGAGGATGAGGACAGCTTCCACAACACAAGTTAAAACCATGTTTTTCCTTATCCTAACATATATCCCTAGATCACAGCTTCACCAAGAGCTGTTTCAGAGGCATCCAAGGACTGTCAGAGTCTTGCACACTGGGTACAACAAAGAGTCTGTTTGCTGAACACATCCTGGGGAAAATCACACATGGGCACCTTTTGTAGTTCCATCACCATACCCCATGTGCTTTTGTGGTAATGGCAAATGCACAGACAAGTATGTGGGGACAGATTGCAGATGTGCTCTTCCTCAATGTTCATTCCTCTTCCTACTGGATTATTCTCTGGAGCAAAGGGTATGGGAGAGAAAAGGGAGTAAAATTGTAACAAGACTGAGGGAACATTCCAGGCAAATAACAGAAGATAACAGTAGAAAAGAAATTCATCCTGAAAGTTTAGAGAGGGAAGTTGTAAAAAATCACTGTGACATGTGGTTTCTCCTTTAGGTCATTATGTTGGGATGAGATCAGTCATTCCTTTAATATGTCTTTCTGGATTCCTTTTCTGTGTTCAACTGTGTATCTTTTAATTAATTCTTGTCAGACTCCTCAGCATTTTAGTCAAGTCTTTTGACTATCTTATTCTTGCCCAACATATGAATAGGCCTTCCTTGAGTGAGCAGACTCTGAGGGTTTTTTTGAGGATTGAACTAGGTAATTCCAGAATAATTAGCTGAAATTTCCTCCCCTCCCCTCTTTTTTTAAAGACAACTCCTCGTCTCTCCAGGAAGATGAAGAGATAGATATGGAGGCTGTCAACTGGCAGCTGAACAACACCTCCATGAATGGCCATTCATCTACCCCAACCACAGTTCGCTTTCCCAGCTGGGTGACTTTTGATGACAATGAAGTCAGTTTTGCACCACAGAGCCTTTCTCCCTTGAAAACAGATACCCCACCTGCAGAAACACAGGCTCCAGATGTTAACTTTAATCTCACTACGTCTTTAAAGAAAAGAGAGCGTCCTAAAAGTACATTGGGAGACCTCTCCAAAATTCAAAAACTAGATCTCTCTTCTTTAACCAAGTTGCCTTCTGTCGAAACACCACCATGGAGTGCTACTAATCCCTTTCTGGATGAATCTCTTCGAGATGTCCAACCCTCACCCATCAATCCATTCAGCTCATTCTTTGAGGAGCAAGAGAGGCGTTCCAAAAGCTCTTCTGTCTCCAGTGCTCCAGGCAAAAGCCAAAGAGACTCTCTCATTATTCTCCATCAACAGCCTGATACCGTCAGTTTCCATGAGGCAAACAAGACTGTATCGCACACAGATGCTGTAGAGCAGCTCAAACAGCTCCAGATTGGAGACCCAGATGGTGTGAGCAGTCCTACCTTGCCTGATGATGACCCCATGATGCCATATGATCTGGATGCAGCTTTATTTAACCTGGCACCAGCTCAGCCAAAGGATGGATGGCCAATGATGCTGAGGATCCCAGAGAAGAAGAACATTATGTCATCGAGGCACTGGGGACCCATATATGTCAAGCTGACTAACAGTGGATGTATACAGCTTTTTTATGAGAAGGGACTCGAGAAGCCTTTTCGGGAGCTCAAACTTGAAATCAATCATGAGATTTCAGAGCGCAAGCTGCAGAACTACGATGAGAATGGAAGGATACACAGCGTGCGGTTGGATCGCACAACATACAAGGAGAAAAAGAAGTATCAGCCTAAGCCAGCCATTGCACACACTGCAGAGAGAGAGCAAATTATCAAGCTTGGGACTACAGATTATGAAGACTTCCTTAGCTTCATCACTGCTGTGCAAGACACACTGATGAACTTGCCAGCTTCATCAACAGATCTGAGCACAGTGGGACTGAATTATCAAGAAGAAGAAATCACTGTGGATGTCAGGGATGAGTTTCATGGCATCTTGGCCAAGGGGGATAGTGTGATTCTCCAGCACAGTGTGCTGACTCATATCTATGTTCTCAGCTTCCTTTCTGGCCTGGCAGAATGCAGACTGGGCCTTAATGATATCCTGATCAAAGGGAATGAAATAGTTGCAAGGCAGGATATTATGCCCATTACTACCACTAAGTGGATTAAATTATACAGCTGCCGCTTCCATTCATGTGTGGATGAGGATGTGTTTAATAACTCCCGTACTATCCTGTTCAACCCCTTGGATGCCTGTCGGTTTGAACTGATGAGATTCAGGACTGTCTTTGCTGAGAAAACTTTGCCTTTTACTCTGAGGACAGCTGCCAGCATCAATGGTGCTGAGGTGGAGGTGCAGAGCTGGCTGATGATGTCCACGGGGTTCTCTTCCAACCATGACCCTTTAACTCAGGTCCCTTGTGAAAACGTGATGATCCGCTACCCCGTGCCAAGTGAGTGGGTGAAGAACTTCCGCAGGGAGAGTGTCCTGGGGGAGAAATCTTTGAAAGCCAAGGTGAACAAGGGAGCCACTTTTGGATCAACCAGTCTGTCTGGTTCTGAGCCAGTAATGAGAGTAACTTTGGGAACTGCCAAATACGAGCATGCCTTTAATTCCATCGTATGGAGGATAAACCGACTGCCTGACAAAAACTCAGGTGAGTGCCATATACCATCTCTGCAGGAATAAACTAAAACAAATTACGTATTTTGAAAGATAAGAAATACTGAGTTTAAATGGTGAGAGATATATCATCCTCTGTAGTGTACCAAAGGCATAAATTAGTTGCATGAAGTATTTGTCTGACCCTTCATTGTAATAGTTTTACGTATACTACAAATACAGCTAATGATAAAATCAGTTTTAGGTTTTCTAGATGCAAAAATATGTGTTCTGTCTCTTCTTGGAGGTATTTAAAAGAAGTAGTACTTAGGGAGATGGTTTAGTGGTAGACTAGATTTGTGCTAGGTTAATGGTTGGACTTGATAATCCGCAAGATATTTTCCAGTAAATGGTTCTATGATTCTCTGATTGTGAAACCTAGGCATCCAACATCTGTGTGCTCAGTACTATGATTGGAAGCAAGGCTTTTTCATGTAACTTGCAGAAGCAAGATTCTATACTGTGGGGCTGAATGACAGGATGAGATATATTGCTGTAGCTCCAGCACTATGTGTTATCTTTTCCAAGCATACTGGGACAGTGCTACGTATTTCAATGCATATGCCACAGTTAATGCCTCTGAATTGTCTGATGTGGGGACTGTAGGAGAACAGAAGACATTGCTCAGCCATTAAAAAAAAAAACCAAAAGCGTTTCCAAACACCATTTTGTGGCTATGTTTGTGTCATCAGTACAGACAGGGAATTACAGCTTAAACCTGAAGAGAGAATACCAGCATGAAACCCGTTTTGTATTTCTATCCCAAGTCTTTGTATTTCTAGTAGCATGGTCATAATTAAACATGAAAATGATGTAGGCAAGCTACTGTTCCCTTTGGCCATTTCTGGTAGTCGTTCTATTTGCTGTCTGGCATCCATAGTGCACAATAAAGCTGGACAAGTCAGGCTTATTCTTAGGTGTAGTGAATTCTACTTCTTGACCTATCTGATCTAGAATTTTACAAATGATACAGACTTTTCAGTATTAATGCTGTAGTAATGCATCTGAGTCACTGGGAGGGTTTCAGTGTTCCCTGAAGGAAAACTCATTGTTGTACCACATTTGGCACTCTCTATGTTTTTCCTGAGTTTGAGTTATAGTGTCAGCAAAACAGTGATCCAGATATCCTAGTCTTTTGGGTCACGTTTCAGCCCAAGGACACCAGTTTACACCACGTGTTACCAATTTGGAGGGGTATCACTGGCAAAAGGGAATGCTCCAGGTTTGCTGTAGACTGAGGTGGAGGAAGACAGAGCTTGGAAGCTTGAGAGAAATACAGCAATGAAAAATTCACCCCAGGCTGTTTATGAGCAATAACATGCTTATGAAGAAAATCTCAATATGCCATCTGCACAGGCTCTGGGAATGGTATGCTGTGAAATTGGGCCTTCTGTGGTATGTTCTCTGCAAAGATCTCAGTGTGCCATACAGACATCACAGCCGAGGAAATGAAAGCCCTCATACTGTAACACAATGACAGAATATGCCAGTAGCAAACCAGGAGAAGAGGCAAACCCCTGTCTCTGCTGCCTCCTGCAAGGTGATGCTGCCTTACTCATTGCTACTCTGAGGGAGATACTGATCTGTGCCTCTTGTTTCCTTCTCTCCCATCGTGACTCTTTATTGTATATACACTGTGACAGGGGGAAGGAAATACATTACAGAGTTGTTGCTGCTGTTGGACCCCTGCCACAGAGCATCTATCCATCAGTGTCATCATGCAAACGCAGGGCACTTGGTATTTGTTTACATCCTGAAAGGAAGAGAGTGTCCTCACCCCTCCGGTCAGATCAGATGTTATTTCAGGGAAAGGAAGAGCCTTGGAAGCACTGTCTTGGCCAAGACACATGAGGTATGTGAGAGGGAGGGAATCCCAAAGTGATGACAGGGCAGGCCAAGTAGTTTAAATCTGACCTTGCCCTTCAGGAACTATTTCTGTTTATTGGTGGTACTTCATCCCATGGTTCTCCTTTCTTAAAGCAAATGGCAAACAAAGGTATATTAAGTGGTACTCAGAGGGATTCATTCCCACTCCCTCTTAGATTTGCCTGATGGACAACATATGCTTTTGTCCAGGTGATAGTCATGTGGGATCTAACTACCAGCCTTGTGCACATTTGGCTGTATTCAGCCCCCTCCACAAGTCATGTAATAACTCCATGTATTTGCAAAGTTGTCATAAATGATGCAGTTCTCAAGCACTAAACACAAAACTATGAGTCCACTGACTCACACTTTATGCTGTCTTACTGTGATATCTGTTACTCACCCCTAAGAGCGCTCTGGGTCTTCCATAAATATCTGGCCTGGTAATGACCTGCTTTGATGCCTGGGACTCCAGAGCAGGGGAGGAGTTGTGGCATCACATTGGAACTGAGGGAAGTGCTGCAGGTGGTCACAGCCTGCAGCTCCACCTGCCTCCAGAGGCCACACAACAGGCCCACACCACTTGGGGCATATGCATTGCATGTGTGCTCCAGCACATGTGCCTGCCTGCCAGACTTGCTCACAGGAGTACGTATGTAGGCACATGTTTTGGGACTTCCTGTTCATCCACAGTGTGTGCTCTGACACACAGTCCCTTGCAAACACAATCCCAGAACTCCAGAGGTCTCCAGATAGCCAGCTGGGCCTCCTGTGCTTCACTCCATTCCCTGAATGTGGACTGGTGCAGTCTCTGTGTAGTGTGAGGAGCATGACCCCCAAACCTGCCATCCACAGGAGAGCGTGTCCTGCCATAACTCACTGCTTGTATGCAGGTTGTAGCATCCTAAGCTCCCAGATTGTTAAGAATTTATTTCAGCAGCTTTGCACTCTTACCTAAATTTTTTCTTTCTGTGCTTTCTAATGGGATGGGGCCCTTTGCACTCTCACTCTAGGAGACAGTGTTATCAGCACTGTCTGTATTATTTTGTAGCCAAAGTATCTGCTTATGACTGAACATTGAAAAGCATGTGACAAGTGAAGGACAGTGCATACTCTGACTGTGATTTGACCTAAAGAAAAAAATTGGGACTGGATTCTACTGAGCACATTGCTGAAATCCACATAGCAGATATTTGCCCATTTTTACAGTTTGGTAAACTTTATTGTGTGTGACATATTTAGAATTATTATGAACAAAAGAGCTGAGGAAGGATACCTATTTGCAGGCTATTTACAGATCCAGTTGCTGCTGGCTGGGCTTCACATGTTCTTTTTTTTTTTTTATAATCCACCAGTAGAATACTAGGGAAACATCCAAACAGTCTTTGATCATGGGAAAAGGCTCTTTCTGTGAAGCAGGGATGTAACATGTATGCAGAGCCTTGGATCTGGATTTGAACTTTCTCTAGTTTGGCTGTGGATCCCAGGCATGCTGCCTGAAATACTTTCTGAAGTAGATTATATCTTTTAATCCAAACATGTTGGGACATTTGGAGTGTCATGAGTCATTTGGAGCACATTCTCTCCAATCACAGTTACACTTGCATATATATTAATTATCAGATCCTTGATTGTCAGAACAAACTGGTAGTAGCTCAAGGAAACAAGAGGTGCAAAACAAAAGCAGTGTGTTGATTCCTACTGATTTTACTGAGAAGGGTACCTCTTTCTAGAGAAAGAGCTCTGAATGAGCCTGTTGAGCAGTCTATAGAGGTAGTGCCCTGTAAGTCTCATTCCCAGAACAGTAATGAACACTGATGGGCTAGGTAATTTTGCAGTAGATTCAGTGGATCAGTTGCTTTCTTAATCTGTTCACCTTGTTATCTACCACAACGAGCTGGTTTAAATTAATAACATTCATAATTTTTATGCAGTTGGTGGGGGGGGGGAGATGTTACCAAGTATCCAGTTGAAATTATGAAAATTATGAAGAGTTGAAAAGCTCAGCTCTCCAAAGCACCTGGCCTGCAGTGTGCTCAAGCCCAGTTGAACACTTCCCAGTGATACCTTCACACACATCCCCCCAAAAGCAGCTGAGCACGTGCCAGCTCAGGAATGTCACAACACAATCTGAATGTTCTGCAGCTGTGGATGTGGCCCGTACCAGGGAACAGAGCCACTCCTCCTGGGTTGCTGGCATTCTCCAGCTGGAGGAGGGAGCAACCCAGAGCAAACTAGAGAGGAAAAGCATATTAGAGCAGATGAGCAGGAAGAATTACAATGAGGAGTCTGCTGAAAGTGGTACAGTGTGAGGAAAGAGCCATGAAAGGATGGGGGAGCCTGAGACTGGGGGTTGGTTGCCAGTACTGGGTGCTGAACACAGATTTTTGGAGCCAGTTTTAGGCATCTTCATAATGCAGTACCAGAGAGCAGTGCTGTGTCACCCAGGGGCCCCGTGTCAGATCCTGAACTGCGTTGCCACCATGGCTGTGCTCACCACAGCCACGCTCAAGAACTGGCCAGGAGCAAAAGCACTGCAGTGCTGGAGGGCACAGTGACCTCCCTGAGAGCTCCTGAGAGCTCCTGGGGCTGCTGCTCTCCTGTGGTGGGCAGGACCAGCAGGAAGGCCTGCTGTGTACCACAACTCCTGATCCAGAAAAAGAATGTCCATCTATGAAAAGCCAGGCAGGGCTGTCAAACAGAGATCCTGGCTCGCTCTAGAACCAGGGCAAATGAGTCAGTACTCTGCTTGGGATAATTAATCCTGATAAAAGGCAGATGTATTTTTAATGCTTGCAAGAACTTGGGCTTCTATATCTGCTTGATAACTGCAACCATTCATTCATAACTTGTCTGCAGCTATGGTGCTGCATATCCTTGGTCTCTGCTGAACTGCACAGCCTCTCACTGCATTTGCTGCACACACATTATTTTACAAACCTTCCAGTAGTGCGGGAACTTTGGCTAGACCATTTTGAAATATGAGGCTGACTCTAGATGAAATTCTTACCCAGACTTACGCCGAGTAGAGTTTTTTTTCCCAGTTCTATTTCAGAAGTCAGGTGGGATGCTGCAATGCCTAAGCCCTCTAAAGACTGCCTAATTTCATCCTTTTGAGACAAGTCATACTTCAAAAATCCTACATCTTGCTTTTCAGGCTTCAGTTTAACAAGGCTGACTTTGGGCTAAGCAGGTGTATTCCAGCTTTTCCCAGTGGGAGCTTCTGGGCTTTCCCCACCCAGTTCTCTTTACTTTGCGTTCCTCCTTCCTTTTCTCTGTCCTGTACACCTTGCTGACCTGCATAGAGAAGAATTTTCCTAGTGAACAAGTGTTCAGGAATCCTAAAGCCTATAATAAAGGCAGGCAAAGATTCCATTCATTTACTTATACATTCATTTACACATACATAGATTATGGGATCCTTTCAATCAGAAAGCCCTGTGTTGCTGTGAAGGCTTTCATCCTCATTTTGCAAACAGAGAAACTGAGGCAGAGACATTAAATTACTTGCTCAAGAGCTTAAGTAGTTGGCAGCAGTCAGAGAAAAAGCAACTTAGTTTGACTAGAAGTCCCTGCTTTAATTTTTAAACATCACTGCTGTCCAGGAAAACAAAGAAGAAAGGTTATTTACATATGACAGAGCTAAACATTACCTCCTCTCCTTGCCATCCTTAATGACTAGCCACCTTGTCATGGGTTCCAGTGAGGAATAAATTGTTGTTTTGAAGCTTTGCAGAAATCTGCTTTTTGAACACAAGAAAGTTATTTAACCTTATCCAGTACATTTTCTTCTGTTAAAAAGGGGGAAAACAATTTCAAATAAACATCAAATATTTCCAAATTCTGTCTTTCCTTACTGTCGTTTCACAGCATTTCAGAAGGATGTGCCACAATGTACTTAGCATGTGACAGACACTGAGGGAATCAAGAGGACAAATACTTTCACCCTACTGTGCTTGATTTACTTCTTGTATTTTCACCCACTAAAAGCAAACTAGAGTGATTAGCAATCCTTTTGCATTTTGTTTAATTCCTTTGTTAACTTCAGCCACAGTGAAGCAGGTAAGACACTTGCTATGAACTAATTCACCTAGGGAGATTCTCGGTTTCCTGCAGCTTCATGATGCTGCTTTCTCCTGGGCATTGTGTTTTGATTCATCTGACACAACTCTCATGACTGTTTACTCTCTTTTTCCAGCTTCTGGCCATCCTCACTGCTTTTTCTGTCACCTAGAGCTTGGCTCTGACCGGGAAGTGCCTTCCAGTTTTGTCCGCTATGTAGATGTGGAGTTTGACATGCCCACCACTTCTGCGTCCAAAGCCGCTGTCCGCTCCATCTCTGTCGAGGACAAGACCGATGTCAGGAAGTGGGTCAACTATTCAGCACACTACAGCTACAAGGTAAAACTGAGCAGTGCTGATCACCATGGTTACTTTGCATGCTTCATTGTCTTGAAAGTATGGGCAGACAGGGAAAATACCATGGACAATAGAGGTGGGAATTTGGTTCATGCCAGGCTGTGTGCAGTAGCTACCCATGTGCAGCTATTGATTCATGACAAATAAGCAGTGGATTATCTCAGCAAAGATGGAATAAATTTGCTTGCAGTTGTCTGTGGAAGAGCGTGCACACAGCCAGCTCCTGGAGATTAGCTGATAGGGAGAGTTAGACAGGAGTTCTGCTGCTCTTCCCTAGTGGGAGTGCTACCGTGGGAGTCCTACTGCAGACAAAAGAATCACAGTATTTCTCTGCCTAAATACTTCTTTCTTCTGCCTGCCCTAAGGAGAGGAGCAGATAGGGAAGAGCACTATGTATGTACCTGCCAAAATATCTCAGTAAATTTGCATGTTAGCTGAATACTCAGCAGAGAATTTGGCATTCTACATTGCCTTCTTTGTGAGCAATGATAAAGAGATTCTGAAAAGATTCTCATGGCAAATATTTTTACTGGTAATTGTAATTATATTTTTAGTAGTTTCTCAAATTCACTGGAGATAATATTTCCTAAGTATCTCTTTTAAGAATTAAAACATTGGATTATTCCCAAGTTTTTGGAGATGTGGAAATTTAGAACCCAAACATAGATCCCCTTGGCCCTATCCCAATCCAAACTGGTATTTGTAGGCCAAAGCACCTCTGAGCCTGAGGACAGCAGGGAATGTGCTGAGATTTGGGGTAATGTTAGGTACTGCTTCAAGAAGCAGGGAGTTGATGATCCTTATGGGTCTCTTCAAACTCAAGATCATTTAAAAACTTTCTTTGCTTTATACATCAGCCTTCTCAGAATTTATAATTAAGGCTGATTTTCTGCTGTCACGTAGAAAGCCACCTATCGTCTGCAGATTTGGTTCTGAGCTTGAATTCAGAGTACAACTGGGAATGGTAATGAATATAAAGTCATGTGAGTTCTCTGCATGACATTTTCTCTTTTGGAAATTATTTCATGACACTGCTGAATTGTAGAACTGCTTAGATTAGGCTGAAAATCCTTATAGTAAATAAAATCCAATTTTCCCTGATCCTCAGTCTATTTTTCCTCGCAGCCCTCTCAGGTCACCAAGAGTTTCTTCGCCTGAGCACAAGAACACCACAGAGAAAGATTTGTGAACCTTTTGTTTTCCTTTCTCATTACAAATATTCTTCCTCTTTTTCTTCTACCAGGTCGAAATAGAGCAGAAAAAAAGCTTGAATGAGGATCTGAAGGGAGAAAGGACTGCAGATGTCAATGAATGTGCTACACAGTAAAGGAAGATCAGTCTGCAAGTCCCAAGAGGGTTGGTCAAATTAAAGACCTGGAAGAAAGGACTTGCAGGGCTTGGGTATTTTTCTTTTAAAAAATTAGGGACTACTACTTTTAAAATAATGCTCTGAAGAGTATAATTTTTTATAATTCCATACTTTGAGAAGAATGTGGTCAGGGTTTGTTTGGAGGGGATCCACGGGCTTTTGCTGGAACCAGTACAGTTGTACAGTCAAGCCTGCCTTTTCTGCCTTTTCACCATTTAGGTTCTGCACTCAAGTATGGTCTGGCAACCATCTCAGCCACACCAGAAAACAGCCTTTATCTCACAATCTTGCCCTCCCACATTAAGCATTTTGTTTCAATGCCTTTTGGTTTGGCCTTTGACTGAATTGCTTCCTTCTGAACTGCCAAATAAAATTCAGGGAGGATCGAGTGGAAAATTATATAAAATCTCCTTTCTGAAATGGTCCACAGAGTGAAAACCCTGAGCATCATTCTGAAGAATCAACATGCTCTGCATCTTAAACAAAGAGAATTGTCTCTGTGTTGAAGGAGATGAACTACGGACAGGACAGCTGATCACAGAGCTGTCCCTCTCTTCAGCCCTTCCTGTCATCCCTGGAGTGACATGTCACTGTGCACATTTTCACAGGGTTTGCACAAGTTGCAAGAAAGCCTCTGCGATTTCTTAAAATTTTTACTTTGTAGTCTGAGCTGTTCTGGTACCTTGACTGAGCATGGTCGTGGCTGCTAGTAATAGGGAATGTAGTGGAGGTACCAGAGGGACTTTGCTAAGATTAGATCATTCCTGCCTAGAAAGATATTTAAGGGAAAAACATGGGGGTTTAGTTTTGGGCTTGGGGGTTTTTTGTATGTTTTCTTGGATGGGTAAAATGGGTGGTTATTGAAAATGTCAGAACACAATTACTTTAACAGAAAATATTTGTTTTCCTGAAAATCCTTGGAAGTCTGTCCAGCACAATATTATTTTCATGTTCTATCTTGAACCAACAATATGAGTAACTTGTATCTTTATAATACTCCCATTAACTGGGCTCCAAAATCTCTTTCCAAAAATTAACAAGCTTCTGTCATGGAGATTTTTTATCCCCGCTTACCTGGAAGTAATAGCAAGTCTTAAAGCTTCTTTCTAAATAAAAATGCAGAAGATAAAAATCACTCATTCACACATCTTTTCAGAGAAAACAGTGTTAAAAGTACCCATTTTTAGTTGTTTCTATGGCTTGTGTAATATTTTGTCTCGTAATGTTAAATGTAAAGTAAGTAATTTATTAAATCATTTATCTTTTGAAAGGTTACTACTGACTATAAAATACACATTTGGAAAACTTTGGCAATGTAATTTAAAATCATAATGAATTAAAATGAAAGCTTTTTTATAAATTTATTTCATTTTACATTTAATATAAAAAAATTAATACACTCTTGATTTACCACTTTCACTGTGACTCCTATAAAAATTACTACAATGTTAAAATTGCAAATAAATAATGAAATTAATTTAATTGAGCCTGAAACTGGTAGTCGTAGAATTTAAAATAAATTGTAGGGAACTTTAAATGCCTTTTTTATATGCACCTACATTTCAAGCCTGCATCACCCTAGTGACACATACTTGGACAAGTACACCACTGTAAATGGTGTACATGTAAATGGTGTAAATATGTAAAGTCTCAATTCTTGTAGGACTTACTGACAAGCCTGTAATACTCCACTGCAGGTAGCCCCCTGGGCCCAGGATGTTCCTTGGAGCACACCAGGTAACACTAAGCATTTGCAACATCTCTCTGTAAATGTAAGAATGCTATTAACTTTTATTAAGGATTTTGAGATCAATGGATTAAAATTTCTGGTATTATTCATGATAACTTGTATAGGTTGTGAAATACTTGGGAGCACAGGGCTGAATTTGTGACTGATTCTCAGCTCTGGCACAGGCTGGCTGTGATAAGTTGCATGGCAACTCCTCTTCAAAATTCACTCCTGTTCAAAGGCAGTCGAAGAATTTCTGGGTGGTCTTCTTGCTTTTCACTGCAGCTCCTAATGTACAGTTTCTGAAATCTCACCATCAAGAAATAAAAAAATATTTAAAAAAACAAACAAAAACCAAGCTGAAGCAGTGCTGAGATGTTACTGAGGAAACATGAGAATGTTTTGTGAAAGAAATGGAGATATTTCTACTCTGACCTGCAGGCTCAGTGTCTGATTTTTTTGCCTATTGCCCCATAGCTCATGGAAACACAAATAAGTAAGACAAGTTAGCAAAGTTATGTTGTACACCTTAAGAAGGGAGAAAATAAAAGGAATATAATTTTCCATCACTGTTGAATTGTTAAACTACTCAGCCTCTGTCATACTTGTGCCACAGAATATTCTGTGTTCCAGTAACTGAAAGATAAAAATACCGGACCTTTATGGATTTACTTAATTTCTCCACCACTTCATCACTGGTTTTTTGTTTTTTTTAAATTCAGAATCAATGGATGAAAAACCTGACTCTCATCTTTCTTGTGTAGTTGTACACAGAAGTATTTCTTCCAGTCATCATGAATTTATGCAGGCAAAACTGGATAAGTGTTGTGATTTATATGAAAGTTATTTTAATCCATTCTTATCTCTGGAGAGATTTTTAGATGTACCTGCCACTGAGTTCTCAAGTGTTAAGGATGAATAACCCAGCCAGAATCTCAAAAGATCTTAATTTCCTTATTTCCTAAGGACTGGACTAAATAGTTTGATTTTTCAAAAGAGTGCTAATAACCAAAATTTTTAAGAAGTCTATTGTTGGTGTCACCAGGTGTCTCAACTGAATTATTTTTTGAGTCCAGCACCATTACAAGCATTGAGAATTTGAACACTGGGATCCTAAGTGCCCTTACTGAGGTCTCCACTGTTTTTCATTGATTAAACAGTGCCAATTTTTCACTGTTACATACTGTCATATATGTACTTTATGTACATATACTCTTCACCCATGGGAGTACAGTAGTAATTTGAACAGACTTGATTGGAGTGAAGGGAAAAGATCTGAGAAGAGTTTGAAAATAGCAGAAGTTCTTTAGATACAAGCAGTGCCTGTAGTGGGGGATTTTTATTTGTTTTTTAATCATGCAGAAAAATCTCTCTGACTAGTTTCATATTACTGCTTCTTTTGAGAAAGATGCAGTCACTGTCCTTTGGTATATTTGAAAGCTTTGTAGTACTCAAACACTCCATGCAGGAAATGTGCCTTCAAGGTAAGCATGCCTTTACTCCCTGAAGTGATTACCACTTTCAGTCCTCTTTCTATTTCTCATTAGGGTTTTAATATTTGTACTGTGGTAAGACGAGGTATTGTATGGAATTTTGCCTAGAAACATGAAGTGTCTTTGATCACAAGGGGTAAAGATGAACAATATCTCCAGGCAGCTGAGGTTATTTTAGTTAATATCTCTTTCATTTATTAACTATGGACACTCTGCTAGAAAAGGAAAATGGGTGAATTCATCTGAGAAATACTAAAACTGACTGATGTTATTTTGGTTCTTTTATTTAGATCTAAATTTAGTCATCCTATGAAGGAGTCAGATAGAGCAGTAACATTATAAACACTACAGAAATAATCTTCCTGCTCTGGTGGGTTGCTGCCTGACAGTTACTTGATAGGATGTCCAGCATCTGTCCACATTATTTGGTAGCTGCTAAAACTCCCTCTTGAACTGTCACCTCCCAGGATAGACAGCAATTGCACGAGAAAGGGCATGAAAGCAACTGGAAAAGGTGAATGAAGTTCAGCCTGGAGGTGCTTGCTCTTTTGCTTGCACAAAATTCTCAGTCATTTCTTTGGCCCTTCAGTGCACTGATCAAGTCCTTGATAGGTCACCTTTGTTCCAGTTGGTGAAAAATTTCTTTCAGTTACTCTTAGCAGCTCATGTGCATAGCTGTATTAATCTATAGAACTGACCAGCACAAGAATTTACAGCACACAGAGATCACCTAGTGGATGAAGTACTTACCCTCTTCTGCCACTAAAGTTAAATCTACATCATGACAAGTCTAAGATACAAAATTCTATGTGACAACCTGCATAGCTCTTCCTAATGTTCCTGTTTTGTTCAGTCAGCCAGCCACCCATCACACATTCAGCCATCCATCCTCCCATCCGTCCTACCCTCCTTCCCTGTCTCTCTCATACTTGCAATTTATTCTTTGCACTATTGACATTGATTGGTTTGATTGTTATTTTGTAACATGTTCCTACCTTCTTATTTTGTAAAATAAGTAAGTCTATACACTGGCTAACTTCATAGAAATGGTTTATTTTATTTCTTTATATCAGTTGAAACGGGATGTCATGTTTTTGTTTAAACTACAGGAAAATTTAAATAAATGTTAAGATGAAACAGCATATCCACACTTTCACTGTGAAATTGAAGTCGTATGTGCTGTATATTCTGACAAATCAGAGATCTTGAATTCAGAAGAGGAAAAGGAATATTTTGAATGGTATAAAGGACAACATAAATTAGAAGTTTAGGGACTACATACAGAAAAGAGAGAACATCATTTGATCCAGCAGTTTGAACAATAGACTGCAAGGGAAATGGAGCAGCCTAGAGCCTGAGCCACGTAACAGTTTGAAGTAGTACCAACATAATATGGAAGATGGTCCAGCATTTGGAAACAAAGTAATTGAGGATTATAGCCTCTGCTCAGTGGTCTCTTCTTTGACCACTAAAACCAGGAGTACATGAAAGAGTGAGCAGAACGTGTTTGCAAAACAAGTATCAGGTCTAAAGTCCGTAGAGTCCTCTGATATGATTCTCTGAGTTCTTTCAAAGTTCAGTAAGCCATGTGCCATTTCATACATCTTTCCACTTCACTCAGAGTCACTGAGACCCACTTCAGTCTATTGTTTTTCTCAAAAAGCATTCCTTGTATCAGACTGAAGAGCTGGGCGCTTCTCTTGGCCAAATAAAATCAGATACTCATCATAAGTGCTGTTCAGAGTATTGCTCTGAGCTCAGTACAACTGACAGTAAGTCAACCATTTTACAGTATCAGAAAATGGAGGTACACAAGGTACAATGCCTCATATTTGTTATTCAAGAGTAAATCAGGTCAGCCAGAAGAAACAAAGTTAGGATTCAGCAGCTGTTAGTGCTAAGAGTTTTTTACTACAATTCAGATACTCAGTGACATTTGGAAATGAACATATAAAATTGGGAGGGCAGGATTTTATTAACCCTGATAGCTTGCTAATATGCATAATGTTTTTAAAAAGAAAAACTTAGAGAAACCCAGGACATTTTAAAACCAAGGAGCTCCAAGTTCCTTGGCAACAGTGTAGTCTTTAGAGATAAGCCAAAATAACACCCTACAAGAGATGGGGAGGTCAGAGTGCCAGTGCAATGTGTACCCAAACAAAAGACATCACTAGAGGGAGATAGCACAATTTGGAGAGGAAAAAAACCCACAATTTTCTTTCAGTACTCTTAGTTGCCATGATTGCCCATCCTGACTAGTCCAGATATATTGTAAATGTTTAAGACAAAAAGTGCTGAAAGTCAGCTGGATATGAAGCAAAAGATGGAGGAGCAGCCCACTGTTTCAGCTTAGGTGCAGGTGTGGGTCACAGCAGATATGTCTGAAAAGTGAAGTGCACCAGTTCCAGAAAAAACTCTTGTCCTCTTGCTCACAGTATCAGAAGCCTAACAGCAACTGCTGTATATAAAATAGTAATTGGAATAGTATTTTATACACTAGCTATGAAAGGTGTCTTTCTCAGCTCTGAACAATGAGACAGCAAAGCCTGATGGACAGGGGTGACTGTAGTACTGCCTTCAGTAGCACTGGGGTAATTCAGCAAGTGCCAGACACATGCTGGGGTTCAGGAGGTCTGGGCAGACTGGTCCTTCCCCACTGGGGGCCTTCTGCAGCCTCCCAGTTGTTACTACCCCAGGGGCTGTAGATAAACTGGGAGCAGTCAGCTCAGCCTAAACAGCTTTTGAAGGAAAAGGTTAAATACAGGCTGAATACAGCTGAAAGTAACTTCTTAAATTGGGAGGCTCTTTTGTAAAGGTTTTCCTGATGCAGGACTGAAAAGGAGAGCTCACCTCTGTGGAAGCAAACAAATTTGTTAGGGCATGGTCAGTTCAGTAATTGTACTAATACAGAGAGTCCTCAGATTGAAAGGGAATGAAGTGGGAAAACCTCGTGTCAGTGCACAGATGCAGGCAGAACAGCAGAATTCTGACTTCAGGCTAGCCAAAACAAAAGCAAAACTGCAGACAGTTTTCAACTGAGATTAGGAGTTGAACTGCTACGGCATCTCCTGTGCCCATCTCCCTGTTATCCAAACCTTGTTTCTCACTGCAGCAGGCAGCAGGTTTGGTTGTTTTTTTTTCTCCATACTCTTATCAGGTATCCTTTGCTATGGCTCTCAGGAAGTGACGGTGCAAGGGGAACACCCAGGGAGAGCTGGTGGCAAAATGGGATTTGCTGAAGTTACAATCTCAGCAAAGAAAAATGTGTACTAATACCTCATGAAGTCCTGTGACAAGTCAGGAACTATGCAAAAAAAATGTGACTTGGGGAGTCCCAGTCTACAAATACTGATCTTGGGAAAAAAGGAAAAAATGCTGTAAAAAATAATATGAATATTGCAGAAGACTGGAAGGATTTTGAACAAATAGAATTAGATTTGGATATGAACCACATTGTCAAAATCAGCTCTCAAATTGTTCAGGGCCAGCAGACATAGCATGATGAAGCTGTGAGTTGACTGACAGTTCTGCTTGGTGAGTTGGGGTCCGTGGCATGGGTGTTCCCTGGAGAAGGGAAGCACAGATGGGAACAACAGGTACCTAGCTGCGTGCTCACACTCCATGGGCTCTCCGAAGGGAAGGGACTGTTGCTCTCTAGCGGTCACTGCCAGGTTCTTGCCTGGACTGCTGGCCTGCTGCACTCCAAGCAGCCTCAAGGAATCACAAGCCTCACCGGTTTGCAGGACTATGAACTCCATGCAGAATTTGGCCCGTTGTAAATCAGTTGGATCTCAAAACTGGGTGTAAGAGTTGACTACCTCAGCTGATTCCATGCTTAGCTGAGAAAAGGACAACAGACAAATTAATTTTTCAGTGATGTTGACTAGCCTTTTCATCCAAATATCCTTACCTGGCTGCACAGTCTTGCACATACCCAGTTTAAATTTACATCCATAAAGCACTTCAAATACCTCCAACAAAAAAATGCTGTAATAGGATAATGTTTAACTCTTTTCTATAAAAACCAAAAGCATTTGTGTGTGTTGTATAGGCATGCTAGGATATGTACAATTATGCATTGATGGAAAGAACAATTTGACAAAAAAGTTTGACCTTTTTATTTTCTGGACACTCTTAAAAGAGACAGCCACTCCCCACCACCCAAGGTAAGCTGCTGTGGCTCAGTCCAAGTCTGGGCAGCCAAGCCCACTAATCCTGTCTCATCCACCCCCATGCAGCTGCTGCCTCATTCTGGAAGTACATAATTCCCAGAAGCTCTCATAAATTTGCATGAAAGATGTCTGCAAACCCCAACTGTTCCTGTATGTGACCCAAACTACCACAGTTCTATACAGCCAAGTCCAGCTTGGGTTTTCAAGCAAGGTATTCACCTACTCTCCCTCTCTTGATTCCAACCTGCTGCTGTGCTCACAAGGAGCACTGTGTACTATAACGCTGTGCACTTGTCAGAACACTGCACTGCTGGGAAATGAAGGTGTTTGGGATCCCTTTCTTCTCCTTGTTTGAGGCTACCTAGAGGGTGAGTACAGAGGTGGAGACAATGAAAGACTGAAAAGAAGGACTGAAGACTTTGAGGGTTTAGAGTATTGACCAGGTTTGTCAATCCTTGAGTGCAGTTTATGAAATTCTGTTGAGTATATTATATCCTTGGAGCAGAAATTAGACACCAGACCTACCCTCTCCCTCCATCCAAATTGCTTTCTGTTGAGCTCACCGAATCTAGAAGGCCTGTTACCCAGTGAAAATACTTAATAGGATAAATAATAGCACCACTTGAGGCTAGTTCCTTATCTGTTTGCTGAGGTGCTATGGAAATGGAACTGTTTAAATACATCCTTACAATGTATTTGCTAAGAAGCAAATTGCTATAAAAAGTATTCTTCCAGAAACAAAATTATCTTTCTGTATTAGAGCCTGGCACACATACAGCTGTATGCCTTTGAATAATGGGGGCAGTCTTAGTTCCCATCTACAAAAAAGCACATGACAATCAGTTTCAATCTCTCCTGAAGTAGTTTCTGACTTAAATTTTAGGTTTAGGAAAATGATTTATTAGTTACTAATTTTCAGCTTACATTAACCATTTAGGATTTACCATGCATTGAGGCTACATTCATAGGAGTTACAGCCAACAATTATTGTTCTCAATGCAAGGGCTACTGCACAGTTTTAGCTCAAAGAAGGAAAATTTGAAAGTGTATTTCTGATTTGATTTTTGCTAGAGTTACTATACTGCCATAGGAGTTCTGCCTCCCTCTTGTGGCTACCTCTTTTGCTTTCAGCTTAGAAAAGAAACATTCACAGTGCAGCCATGATCAGAGTTTCTTACAGTTGCCTTCCTGATATCACTCTCCTCCTTAAGTTTAGTAGAAAAAGCCCCATTTTCCTATACAAAAAGAAAATAAAATTTTAAAAAATCTACCTAAGAGAAAGATTCTTTTTCACATTTATGTCACAACAACTGAACATCTTTGATAAAATCAGTGGTAATTCAGGCTGGTTATGTTTTCTAATTGGGTCTGAATATTTGGATTCAAGCCACATGTAGAAGCTCCACTTAGGAGCTACTAAGATATACTTCAGGGGACATGATATTTTCAAGTCATCCAAAAACCCATGGCCTATGTATTTTAGGATATTGCTTTGTTCTTTCCTATTAACTTCTATTTAAATTTTACACAGTCCTTTTAAAACACTAAGAAATCAAGCTATCTGAAGAGTTAAATAAAGAACTGTACCTCTAAGATGATAGGAAAACCAAGACAACATTAAATGGCTGCCTTGGAATGGTGGAGCCCCAGCTGAATGCAGATCTAATGTCCCTCCATTGCTTCCACAACCCAGAACACCTTCTCCCTTCAAAGTCCTTAGCAGACTTACAGCATTTGCAGGGTGACAGACCTTGAGTGTGCCTGCCCTGTGCCCTTCATTCTTTTGCAATTTACACTGATATCAATATAGCACTTTATATCCTGGCACACCATTCAGAAAGAGATGTGAATTTTATCTTGAAAGCCATAGCTAGAAAGTGGGCAGGAGGGACACGAACTTTTGCAGAAGTCTACAGTAATGGAAAGAGAATAAGCTGCACAGTTCAAACACTACTGCTGGTCATCTTGCTTTGTCAGGTCTAAAACAAAGTCTCTTGCTAGTTCTACACCACTTGGTTGCATCCTCCAGCTTCATCCCCAACTTCATCTGGCTTTGGCAGCAGGGCAAGGGACTTGCTTTGACCACTCATATATTTACATAACTGGTCAGGTGATGTGGATAGAGACCTTATCACTTTGGCTTTGAAGGTACTCTCATTTGCTTCACATTAGATGTTACCCATCAGCACCTCCTTGACAGCTGGCCAAGGAAAACATTCATGGGAGCTGAGCCCAGCTGAGCTCAAAGTACACACTACCAGGGGCTGGCTGCAGTGACAGCTAGAACTCCTTGGGAAAAATCATCCCTTGTGCCTACAGACCTCAGCCAATAAAGGCAGCATTGTGTCCTCACCTATAACTTTAAAACTTGTCTGCATCTGAACAGATGGGTCAGAGCATGGGTCAGTCTCTCCACCAAAAATCCAGCTGTGTAAAAACTCTATAAACTGGAAGTTCTCTTTTCTGTTCAGCAGGTGTTCTGCTCATACCATAAAATAGTGCAAGTATTGCAGATGTGATGGGATGCCTCACTAGAAATATTTTCTGTCAACAGAGACACAGCCACACTGATCACTAATTTGCCCAGAGTCTCAGTGGGAGAAATGAGATGGCTGATGTCAGTAGGCCATATTGCAAATCTAGGGGACCTGTAGTGGAAGATGATGTTTAAATGGAAGAACTCCCTTTCATCCAAAGCAGCAAGGCAGGGAGCAGGAAGCAGTTAAGCAAAAATTTGAGTTCCAGTCTATAAGTGCAGCTTCCCATTTTTTAACATGTTGGCAGCTGTCAAAATCTTGGTATGCCAAAGATTCCCAGGTTATATATCAATTGCCATGAAGACTGGAGCAGAGAGGAGCTCTAGAAATGGGTCACAGGTTAATTTCATTTATTATATAACCCATTTCATTTATTAATTAATAAATGCCTTGGGTCCTAAAGCTCCACTACAGAATGAACTGGGCTGGCTCATTCTTGCTGTTTTCCTTTCTCTTAAAGCCAGGTACTCCAGCTGCCCAGCAGTTCTCACACTAATGCAGCTTTGCAGTTAGATAATTTGCCTCAGAATGAGAACTCCACATTAACTACTCATAAGCTATAGGCTGGTTCCAGCTAGTTTATGTTCACTGTTTCACACTAGGAAAACTAAATTCAGCCAAAATTGAACTGCAGTTGTTTTCTGCAAATTTCACTCAGTCCTGTGAAAACCAACCACGGGACTCATTAAGGGAAGGGGACAAAAAAAAAAAAAATTCTGCTTGTCTGTCTGATGTCTCATGCTGGGTCCCAGAGAGGATGTGGGATCACCTCTGAACAGGCTGCAAAGTGTAGGGTACACCTATGGTTTTTCCATGAAAGCTGTCAATTCCTTGCCCTTAAATCAGCTCTATGAAATTCTCAGCAACCCAGAAGCTGGTGTGGATTGCAAGGCCTCTCCCCTGGGCACAAAGGAACAGAAGTATTAAGTGGGAGGCAGTGAGCATCTGAAGTGGAACAAACCTGCCTCACACAACAGCATTTTTAGCAGATGTGTGAACATGTGGCTGAAGGAAAAACCACAGAGTAGAATCCATCAGAGCACAGAGCACATCTCTGCTTGGTGGCAGCAGCCTGTGTGCTGTCTCCCACTCTGCAAGCTGTGCCAGGGAATCTGAGGCTACACAAACACACACACTCCCAAAGGAGTCACAGAGTTATCGCTCACACAGAGCAGCACCAGGCCACAGTTACACACTGCATATCTGCATTCTGGTGTACCCCAGGTGAATCACTCTATCTTAGGTCACCACATGGAGCCTGAGGTACATAAGGCTTCCAAAGGCACACTATATAGGTCACTCTGCAAATTTTTCTCTATGGATATTTCATCCTCTGATGCTTGTATACTCCAGGAATAACTTTGCTAAAGTTAATTCAGTTCTGCTGTGGACCTTTGCACATCATAGCTGCTGGATGGAATATATGGCAGTAATCAGTAAAAACATTTATCAGCATGCTATGTACAGCTCTGCTTTGGATGAGTAAAGTAGGACATTGTATATGAGAAGACTAATTGGTATTTTAAGTCTAGCTTTTTTTTATCTGACTTCCTTGTTATTTGGTTTCACAATCAGAGCCAGCAATATTTTGGCTGTTGCTGAAACATCATCACAGCTGAGTAGCTGTGATTCATAACAGTTACAGTCTGAGTGAACAGCGCTACTACTTCAGCAAGGTACTAATGCAGAATGTGGTACCCATAGGCACTTCTTCACCTCACACCCTTTCAGAGAAGCTCTAACCTTCAGAATTTTAGGGACTTTTTTTTTGCTATTTAAGCATTGGTACTCTGTATTCAAACTGTGAATCATTCAGTTTGTGGAGACTTCAGCGTTATGTCAAGCATGCACACGTGAAAAATGAAGGGGTGGTCTGTGCTCTAAGATCAGTAATCTTCCTGCTACAAGCATGAGAGTTTGATTACAGCAAGCAGGGTATGCATTTTAGTAATGGCCAATTCTTCTTCGATAAAAGGAAGCCTGGAGACTTTTCTACATGACAAAGCATTTGGCAACAATGTTGTTTTGAAGCACTTCCTCGTCACTTATTTCTACTCCTGTCAGCTCTTTTCAGTTGCATTAACACATCTTTTGTAAGGCTGCCCTATGAACCAGATCAGGAAACTGAACCAGGTTAAAAATTAGCCAACACAGGAGTGGTAAAAAAAAAAAAAAGCACAGCAAGGAACTGGCAAAAGCAGAACATGGTGGCACAGAGACAGAATGAGCACACAGTGGTATAGGAAGGAAGTACAAATGCCTGAAATTCTCATTATTTCTGAATACTTGGGGGTCATGAGAAAACTGAGTCAGTGTCTCAATTAAGTTTTGCCTTGACAAATTCAGTGTAGTTTTGTCAACCAGAAACATGAAAAAAAACCCTCAGTCTCTGGTCCACAAAATCCACGATGGCAAAAACCTCTGCTAAGGTGTAAAATAAATGCAGCATATGGCAAAAGCCTGGAAAACCTATTTATTTCCTCCAGCTACAGCTGATCATTTACTAGAAACAGATGTTATAAAGACCATGGTGCACAGGTGTGAAATGATTCCTCGAGGAAAGTCAATTTCCTAAGCAGAGGAGGCACGAGTGGTCCTAGGAAAGGAATGGTTTTGCAAAATCTGACATGGAGTTTGGGTATAAGTCAGGTAGGGAACTATGATTCTGCTAGAAGAGAAACCCTGGCATTGACAGGAGAGGGTTGAGTAGTTGTTAGTGGCAGCCTTAGAAGAAAATCTCTGATCGGCCCACTGGCTTTTGTGGCTGTTCTTCAGTCTTTGAAGAGGTGAGAGATTGTTGAAAACTGATGGGGACAGAAGGAGCTACAGTAATAAGTAGCACCTGGTCACCCGCTCATGTAAGTCTTCTGTGAAAGTTGCAATTTAGGTGTTTTGCCTGGGGCAGGGAAGATTGATTTCTTATGTTGGTAACTATTTGGCTCTGAGTGGATAATTAAGCACATAATTTTATTGTCCAGTTTAGACATGCCCTAATAAGAAAGGGGTATATATGAGTTGTTATCAAAAAACTATATGTATTCTGACAGTAAACAGACTATATTAAAGAAAAAATATTTGTATTTCCTACTTTGCTTCAGTAAGAGCAGAGCAGGCCTGAGACTCTACAAAACTAATATTGAAATAAAAGCTTAATTTGTAACTCAGAGGCACTCCTTTAACTCACAGCCTTTCAGAGAAGCTCTAACCTTCAGAATTTTAGGGACTTTTTTTCAACTTTCTTGAAGGCCTTGCCTGCTCTAGCACTTCAAAGATGAGACTTCACTGAAACATTGTCTGCCCTCCGCAAGATCATGATTCAAAATACATTCCTGTAGGATGAGAAGGTTTAGCTCTCGTGGGCTGTGAGGAGGGCTGTTGAATTGTACATATACTAGACCCTTAAAACTGGTGTTAGTTGCTTTGGTAAATTATATTGCTGTGCTTCAAATTCTAGACATGAGAGTAATCCAAGTAGAAGAACAGAGGTACCTTGCAACAAGGGTGATGTGAGCTATTTCATTCCATTTCTGCCTTGCTAAAAAAACCCTTCAGGAAAACCTGTTGCTGAAGACAAGAGGGACATGTTTATTGGTTTTAGCTTCCAGCTCCTAGATCAGGCTGAGCAGGCTGTTAGGAGAATGTAAATTAATATATGTATTTTATACCATTTAATTAGGGAATTTTTATTCAATAACTGAAAACTGTCTGAAAGACATATCATGTAAGTTTTGTTATGTGTCAGCCTTCCTTCTGACTCCTGAGGGCTTGTTGCACCCAGAAAAGATTCATTATGATGTGTCTGCCTTTAACTTCTGCCTGTGCCCAGCATTTTGGATTGTGGCTGGGGCACTTATTTTTTGATTTTAGCTCTGTATGGACACCTAAAAACTCAAAAGAATCAAAAAGAACAAAAAAATCCACCCCTCACAAACAAACAAAATTTCTAAAATTTCATTTAAAGTTGTATTCCCTGGTACAGTGAATGGAAGCAGTAAGAGAAACTTAGAGGAGAAAATAATATGTAATCTCACAATGTGTGAACATAACTTCTAAAGAAGCATTTTCCCTTAAGAACATTTTTTTAGACTGCCTTAGTTCTGTGTATGTTCCTGTTTTATCCTTCAACACATGCTTTTGCAATCTGAAGTTTAAATGTCTATCTCGTTCTTCTGGAAACATGCCATTTCAGAGACTGGGTGAGAAGGTTTACTTTTTGACTAATAGTACAATGTGTTGCCAAAGCCTTCTGAAAAGTGTTCAACGGCTTAGC
Source organism: Ammospiza caudacuta (assembly GCF_027887145.1). Classification (NCBI taxonomy): domain Eukaryota; kingdom Metazoa; phylum Chordata; class Aves; order Passeriformes; family Passerellidae; genus Ammospiza; species Ammospiza caudacuta. Next base: position 45,915,701 of record NC_080598.1, on the reverse strand, counting down.
TTGTTTTTAAGTTAAGAGTGTAATAAAGATACTGGGTGAAAATTTGATGCTGTCTTCATGCCTGAAGCAGGAGACTTCACCAGTACAAGAGCAGATTGGTAATGTGGACAAGACAATGATGACACCTCTAGAAGGCATGCTGAGGGTGAGCATCATTCTGTCATCCTGTAATATAGCTAAGACCAATTTTTTTTTTTTTGTTTCACCACCCCCCTCAGAGGGAAGGGGAACTAGTAGACATAATCACAAGTCATCAATAAAACAAGTTTTGTTTTGTTTCAAGAACTAGGAAATTAAAAACCAGTGTTGTCAGCAACACCTCATACTACATACTCTATTCTTCACTCTATGATCAAAAATTATTTCAATTATTTCAAAGAAAAATGAGATCAGGCATGGTCTACCCTTGGCAGAAAAATAGTTTCAGGTTTTAATTTTCTTTTACAATTTTCTGATGAACCACAAAAAACTCAATTAAAAAAACAACTAAACAACAGAGAAAAATAGAAATTAAGATTGCAGCTTACATTGAATATGCTTTAACTTAGCATCAAGATTTTGTGGTTCTTTCTTCCAGATCAGTTGCTAGCTGGTGGTTTTCTGTGGCAATTACAGACATTTTGCATCTTTGACTTTCTAGATTCAAGTGTGTCCCATCCCTCCCTCATTAGCAAATACTTATACATCAGTTATCCCTTTGCAAATGTCTTCTTGAAAGATATACTGTGTAGAAGAACCAATTAGTACTTGCCAAGAACCTTAAAATGGAAGGGTGGTCAACCCAAAAATCATACTGAAGAAAATTTATTTCTTCCTTCCCCACGCCTGCAGCTTCCTATTCCCAAGTTCAAAAATCTCTATTCTAAAAGAAGTAATTCCATGATGAACTACAAAGAAAATGAACTATAGATATCCCCCTGTCCTAGACCCTTTGTATTAATTTAGCTATTGTGGCAGTGGTAAGTAATTTGCCCTGCTGAGAAGCCAGGGATGCTTCTGAACAGGCCAGGAATCATTCAGGTACTCAATGTAGACTGTGTGTCTGAGAGCAAAATGTTTGCTGTAAAAGATGGTTTGTCTTTGTCTCAAACACTTGGTAGAGAAAGAGATACGATTGTGTCTAGGATTGAGTGGGAACTTTTCTATATTATTTCCTTCTCTAACACATCAAGGATCAGCTTTTGATCTTGTGCACAAATTGGGTTTTCCCAACACTATCCCATATTTGGAATGATTTTTGCATTGAAGGAGAAAGTTTACCCAAATGTCATCATTTTTGCTCTCGATGTAATGCCCATCTTCACTATGGGGCTCAAGTCTAGCCAGCCCAATAGCTACAACAGAAGTGCCTACCCAGCAGTAGAGCTGACATTATTGCTAAACCTGGTGAAGCCACCCTGAGTTGTCAGTGGCGGAAACCTCAGGGAGAAAGATGACAGGCAGGGTAACACACAAACTTAGGAAGATTCATGCTTGCCCAGCAAAAAAAGGAGAATGCTGATAAATACAGATAACTATAAAAGCAATGCTGTTTTGTAGCTTATGCCTTCTGATGCTTCCCAGACTATCAGCATTGCTCCTGCACTATACACAAGCATGTGTGTTATTCCAGTTGAACAAAATGCTAAATGAAGTAGAATCCCCTGACATCCACAGAGTAGGCAGCCAGGGTGAACAGACTTCAGGAAGTGGCCAACTCGCTTGGCTCCCCAAGCAGCAGCTGAATTGCTGGGAATTAAATGGACCATTAGTCTTACTCAATGGGGCATTTCTCATGAGAGCTTGATTTTGTTCACAGCAATATTCTTCAGAGGCACTCAAGGGTTTGCAGTGCTCTGCTACAACTGGGTATTAGTGCCTGAGAAACTGTGAGGGGGCTGTGCACACAAGTCTTATCTTCTGCAAAGGCAGTCTGATGAAATATGGAAAGGAGCATGACACCAGTCTGAGGCAGTACTGCTAACATGCCCAAATGATAATTTTTTAACTATTTAGTAAGCCACTCTGGAAAACTGGGAGGTGGTTCCAGGGTAGGAAACTGTAGCCATGCAATGCCTTGTTTTGAGGAGAAAAGGGGTATGAGTGATTCCTCCTGATTCTTCCCTGTTAACATGACAGTCATTTTGGCAGTTTTGTTTCACAGTGAAGTACAGACTTTTTGCAAGAGACTACGATATTCCTATCAGAGGTATCAGAAGTCAAGTAACACCAACATCTCAATCAGTCCCTGTAATTCATTCATCAGACCATGAATTAGGCCAGAGTGGGCAGATCCTCCTCAGTCCTGTTGGCTGTGCTATGCAGGTGGAAAACTCCAGCAAAAAGGTGAGGTTGGACAGGTGAGAATGGTAGAACTTTGTAAATTATGCTATTATTTTGGCCAGGGCTCCAGCAATGTGCACAGTGAATACTGACTTAATTAGTGGACCCACTCTAAACTAACCAGTCATGTCCCTATATAAAGTCTGCACTCCAGCAGGGAAGGTAGTGTGTGTTACTGCAGAAATGAAAGATTTTGAGGAACTGGAGAGGAAGGCCTCCTGTACCCACTATACCCACTAACAAACTCCTCCCCATCAAAAGATACCAGACAGGAGCTCTTGAACTTGTTACTAGGGCTAATGAATACAGAGGACTTCAGGCCGAAGGTTACATAACAAATGTAATTTACACCACCACAATTGTTGAAGAGATGTAACCTACTATGCCTTGTGTACACCAAGTCAGAATTCAACTTTATTTTTCATTTATGATTGAGTGGACTTCAGACAAGTGAGTTATTAGTGGAGATCTGAGTGGAGTTCAGAAGTTGTGCTAAGGACTGAGTGAAGGTGGGAGTGGTCAACATCGATGGAACAATACTCAGAATTGAGAAGATTTTCCCATATTACATGCCTCTCATAGGTTACCATAGAGAAAGAGGATAAAGAGGGAATGGAAGAAAAGACAATAAAGAATGGAAAATGGAAGTTAAGCCAGCTGGCAGAGCTCTGACAACCTTTTGCACAAATGGGAGATCCTGTTGCCACTGACTCAATGAAGAACTGTTAAAAGCAGCAACATTGCAGATCAGTAAGCACCTGTGGGCCTTGACAAGACCCTGAGGAAGGACAGCTGTAAATTCTTAGGTTGTGCTCTGTCCCTTTTCCCGGCCACCTCCAGCCTCAGCTACCAGCCCGGGTGGTGGCATACTGCCTACAACAGCAGCACCTGGGCCTGGGCAGCCTTTAACAACTGCTTGTGAGGGACAGCACCAGCACTCACAATGCCGAGCAGGGCTCAGAACCCCTTCCTTGTGGTCCCAGAAGAGCCATCTCTGCCTTGTAGTGATTACTTGTGGTTTTTAATTGCCTTGGAGCAACCTCCCAGGGACTGAGGTGTTCATTTTTGCAGCACCTGCCATGGTTGTGACCCTCAGCATGGACAGCAGGGCCTGAGCCACCTCCTCTGTGAGGGCTGCCAGCCCTTCTCCCAGCACCCTGCCCTGGCATGGCCACCACAGCCCAGCCCTGGTCAGCAGCAGCACAACGTGAGCTGGGATGTGCCCAGGTGGCCAAGAAGGCTGATGCCATCTTGGCCTGTATTAGCAGTAGTGTGGCCAGCAGGACCAGGGTGTTTATCTTCTCCCTCTGCTTGGCACTGGCAAGGCTGCACCTTGAATTCTGTGCTCAGTTCTGGACCTCTCACTTCAGGGACGACACTGAGGGGCTGGACCATGTCCAGAGAAGGGGAATGAAGCTGGGGAAGGGTCTGGAGCAGGAGTCTGATGAGGAGCAGCCGAGGGAGCTGGGGGTGTTGAGCCTGGAGAAAAGGAGGTTCAGGTTTTCGCTCTCTACCACCACCTGAAAGAAGGCTGCAGCCAAGTGGGGACTGGCCTCTTCTGACAGGCAACCAGTGACAGGGCAGGAGGACAGGGGAGGTTGAGGTTGGCCATCAGGGTGAATTTCTTCGCATAAAAGGTAATTAGAATTGGAATGGGCCGCCTAGAGAGGTGGTGGAATCATTATCCGTGGAGGTTTTAGGAGATGACACTCAGTGCCCTGGTCTAGCTGACAGGGTGGTGCTCCGTCATTGACGGGACTCTATGGTCTCACAGATCTTTTCCAAACCAAACGATTCCGTTTTCCCGTCCCGCGCGCGACTACGGAACGCCCCACCGCCGCCTGCCGCGCGCGCCCCGTGACATCACCCGCCGGGCGGGGACGGCGCTCCGGAGAGAGGCGAAGCCACTTCCGCCTCGATAGGGCCCGAACGCCCCGCTTCGCGCAGCCACTTCCGCCTCGGTAGATGTCATGGCGGCGGGGGCGGGGCGCCCCACGTGATGCCTCCGGTCCCGGCGCGGTCTCGCGACAACTCTCGCGGTGCCTCGCGCTCCCCCGCCCGCGTCCCCCGCTCGCCGGCCGCTCGCGCAGCGCTCGACTCGCGCTATATAAAGGGGCGAGGCGGCAGCGCGGCGGCTGCAGCCCCGGGGCCGCGAGCGAGCCCGGCACAGGCCGCGGGGCCGCCCGTCAGCCGGGGCGGAACGCGCGGGCGCTGGGGGGACGCAGCCGGGCAGGTTTATTGTTTTAGGGGCGACTCCCCCCCGCGGTTGGGGGCGTCCCGGGGGGCTCGGGACATGGCGAGCTCGACTAACACAAACCCCGTGGTAAGGACCGGGTCGGGGGGCGAGGGGGGCCCCGGGGGCAGCGCGGGCGGAGGTGGCCGGCGGGGCCCGCCGCCCCCTCCCCCGCACTCCCTTCCCTCCCGCCGCCCGCCTCGGGCGGTCCCGGCCCCCCGGCGGGCAGGGGCGGCGGGGGGCGCGGGGCAGCCTCGCCCCCGCGGCGGCAGCCAACTTTTGGCGCCCGGCGGCGGGGAGAGAGGCGGCGGGAGCGGAGCGGTGGGGGCGCGGGGCGGCGGCCCGGGGGCGGCCCCGCGGGGAGGCCGGGGGTCCGGCGGGGAAGGGAAGGAAGGGCCGTCGGGCGGGGGGCGCCGCCGCTGCCGCCCGCGGGAGGCGCCCGGGGAAGGGGCGAGAGCTGGAGGAGCGCGGGCGCTAACGCCCGCCCCGAGACGAGGGGAAGGGGCGCCCGAGCCAGGTTTCGGTTTTGCGGTGTCGGGGAAGCCCGCCTGGGCTCCGCTGGAGCCATTTTATGTTGCTTTGTAAGAAGGAGACGATGGTTGAAAAGCACTTATCCCACTCCGGCCGGATCGGCTAAGCCGAGTGAAAGCCTTCAACTCTGGCGAGCGAGGCAGTATTTATTTTAAAAACAGAGAACGAAAGAAAAAAAAAAAAAAAGAAAAAAAAAAAGAAAAAAATCCCCAAACCTCTCCCCCGTTCCCTTCTCGTGCTTTCTGCACCTTGGCGGGTGGCTCGCTGCTGCACTTGTACTCACAGAGGTTTGCAACAAGCAGTCACACAGATCTGCGCTGCCACCGAGCCCCCCCGGCCGCCGCTCCGCTCCCCGGCGCGCCCCCGACCGCGACCCCCGCCCCGAAGCGCTGGAGGAGACAAACCCGGCGTCCCGGCGGCGGGCTCGGCCCCCTTGTTTGTGGCTCTCAGATCCATCATGGCTTCCCCCTGCCTTTCTGCCTCCCTGCTCCTTGTGTTCCTCCTCCCTGTGGCTGCCCTGTTTATATAGCGCTATTGCCGCTCTCTAATATAGACTCTGCTCGGATGGGAAGGTGCTTTCCAGCCCCACGTCACCGCCTCTCCATTTAAACACCACATCAGCCTTTAAATAGGGAGCGAGCCGCGGAGCGCGGGCTGGGAGGTGCATGCGGCGGAGGCTGGGAGGCAGACGGGCGGCTGGTCCTGCATCCCGGCCGGCCTTGCCCACCGCTCGCTCTCGCCGCCGGGCTGCGGAGCGGCGGTGCTCTGCGGGTGCGAGGCTGTCTCCTAGCCCGTGCAAATGGGCTTTCTTCTGCTTCTACGCATTGCACAAAGACAGTTTTCATCTGCTCGTGTGTTTGAATTTGTTCTGCCCTTTTTACCTTTTTTTAAATTTTTTTTTTTTTTAATTTATTTTGCTTGGTTGGTTTTGGGTTTTGCTGTGGGATTTTTTGTTTGCTCAGGGTTTGGGGTTTTTGTCCTTGGCGTACAGCTCGCAACACGTTCCTGTGCTCCTGTAAAGTCTTCAAAGTAGCTTTTCTGCTGCGTGGGGAAAGCAGTGTTTAAACGGTTCTTAGCCAGTGTATCAAGGAGAGTTGTGGTATTTATTTTATGGCGCATTGCCAAGGTCTGACTACAGCTGTCTCCCCAAAAGTGAAGTTAATATTCAAGTTTTATTCGTGGGTCATGGGCTGCAGATGCTGCTCAATAATTTATGTGTGTTTCTGATGCCTAAAGCGTACAAATATTTTATTGCATTGCAGGCAGAAGCAGTGGTTTTGGCATATTCACTACTTAGTTTCATTACAGTGTTTGGTATACTATCAAATATACAATAGAAAACGCAAAGTGTCTTAGTTTTCTTTTCCTAATCTGAAAGCATAGAGACATGCTTGTGAGTTAGGTTTATGCAATTGCAAGGAAACATCTTTGATTTGATATTTTGTCAGCTTTTGTATCAGAAAACTAGGAAAGTAGTCAGCTGTTACACGGAGGGCAGTTACTCAGGAGGATGCATATTGAATGTGTGTGATTTGAATCTTCGTTGTCCTTCTGTTTATGAACTTACCGATTTGTGGTTTTATTGTAAGACAAGGTTTTATTTCTGTGTACTAAATTAGAGGTTTTTCTTCTCTTTCTTGACTGAGGTAGTACTGAATTGCAAAAAAAATACATATGTTGAATAATCTCCAGAGGACTTGTAAATATTTTTGACTCAACAATTTATTAAGACTTCTTTTCTTTCGCTGTAATTCTGTACTGGAAGTTCTTTTGAAAGGTGTCAATGTTTGGAATAGTAAAAGCCAAGCTTAAAATGAGCCTGCTTCAGATAGGTATGCTTTAGGTTAATTTTCAGTTAAGTAGTAAAATCATACAATTTTACCAAGTTGGAGCTCATTCAGTAGCAGGAAATACATTACTTAGCCAAGGGTTGCCAAAGATGAGTAGGAACGTTTTGAAGTGCTGCAACCATGTGACTTTAGGAGCTGGACTAGGAGCCTAATGTGTCAATGGCATCACATCAGCATCTGATCAAATCTGAATTGCTAGAAATCTGTTCTCTGTAATAAAGGACAAATAATAGATGTTAACAGCTATATATAGTATCAGATTTTATGGGTGATAAAGGTAATACATTTGTAAAAGTCCAGAACAACATAAAAACTCAAATCTTAATGCTTACAGTGTAGCTTATATATGTTACTTTTTTATGCACATCTTTGGTGTAATTGTGACTAGAAGTAGTTACCTTTACAGTGTTCTCTGCTGGCTGCCTTTGGCCAGCTTACAGTGGCAACTGCACAGCTGGGAGAAAGATTAGCATGTTTAGAGAGCTGCAGAAGCAAAAGGAATGGCAACAGCCATTGTCAAATGTACAGAGCATGCTGTGGTCTGTGTCTCCATAACATCTTGGTTATTGGAAATCCACATTGCTGAAATCCCAAGTGTTGTGATAATAATTACAGAGGATTGCAGTTTTTGTAGCCTTGAAGCGGAAGGAATGTAAGAAGTGTAAGCCCCCAAAGGCATGTGGTATTTCTTAAAATAGCTTGCTGGTTGCTCCTGGATTTGGAGTTGCATGTAGCAGTGTCACCATACTCAAGAGTTTTCTTTTCAAGATACACAGAGAAAGTAAAATATAATCATTCCCTTATGTTCTGGAGGGGGAAATAGTAAGATTACAGATTTCTTCTATGTGTTTGTGGTTGTATCTAATAAATCAGGCATTTTAATTGTTGTCTTTAATCTGTAGTAAGTGCTCGGAATAGTGTTTATTGAAGAGTGATTTGAGTATTTTGCTCTTAAAAGAGCTTGACATTTACAGCAATGTACTCTTTATGAGGGAGGCACTTTAATATAAACCAGATGAAAGCACAATTATTTTAATAGCAATATTTAAGTTTCCATTTGTTCACATTGCTTTCTCTGACTGAATGCAGAAGCTTACTGGAAAGCACACCTACTATGCCATCTTTAGACTTACTCAGTAATTGTATTGCCATGTTTATTTTTTGAGTAAGCAGTGTGTGCAAATAGTTTTGTCATTCAACTTCAGACTCTTAGATGGCTTATATAAACAGCTTCAGCATCATATAAATATTGCTTAAACCTAACACTTAGTGTATGTTAAAAACAGTACAGTGTGCTTTCTTTTAAAGTCTGGAACTTAAGACTGTTTTGTAGTTTTACTGGATATGCCTCTTTTGAGGTAGGAAAAGAGCATTCTGTGACTCTCTGCAGAATTCCACTGTGAATGTCTCTTGAAGGCATTGCTGCCCCCAGTATGGGAGATGTTCCACCTTGGCTGGATGTTCAGTAGGAGTGTACAAAAGAGAATTTCAAGTGAACAGGGTATTTCTCAGTATTATATAAATGTGTACAGGTAAAATCAGACAGACACTGTTTCATTATAAGCATGCACATGTTTTGTTTTCTCTTTTCCTCCTCCTGATCACAGAGCCATGAGTGTATCTTGTCTATTACTGTGTGATTAGAACCAGTGTGAAAATCCTGACCCATTTTGAGATCCAGTGCACTGTGAGGCTCCTGCAGAAGGGCAGGTGTATGTACAGGCTGCTGCTGGGCTGGGTAACCCACATGTCACTCAGCTCACTCCAGCCCTGCAGGACTGTCCCCTTTGGGGCACTTTCCTGCTTGCTTGGGCTGTTGGAAGCAGTGCAGAGGGATCCTGTGTCAGCAATGGCAGAGTGAACATCTGTGCTCTTAACCTGCCTTACTGAGCTCTTGCTAAGCTAATGCTGGACACTAGACACCAATAACTGCTTGAATTTTGTTTTTTTCGCTTACTTCCCTAGGGAAAAAAGGAAATTCCCATTGGGCTGTGGAGTCAGTTTGTTGTACCTGAATGTTGGTGTCTTTCTTCTAGGGCTTTATAGACTCAGAAGGCTCTGTGACTAAACCTTACAAAAATACCTGACTGGAGATAGGAGGAAGTAGTTACTGGTGGAAATTACTAGGGCTTGTTTGTGTAAAATCTATTTTATTAGAAAAGTAGACCTAATAGGTAATTTAGGGAGATGAGGATTAAAGGAGAAAATGCACCCTCCATCCTGCAGGAATTTTGATTGTAATTTTAGGCATACAGGTAGTTCTCTTGACTTAAATAAAGTAACTCACATGCTTGAGGTTAAGCTTATTTATTTGCAGAATGTGGTTTGGCATTAAGGAACAGATGCTTTTAATGTAATAAGGAACAATATATGGAATAGGCTAAGTAGTATTTCCGTGCTAGTTAAATTGTATAAGCTTTATGCAATTTGTTTAATTATAGAAATAATAGAACTTAATAACATTAAGTAGAATGTCTTTTTGCACGTTATGAATTAAATGGAAACATAATCCTGTTAATGGTGCTTGGTATTTCTGAGTTATTACATAGATTTAAAATACGAGCACTCAAGAGAAGTCTGGCTTTGAAAGTCTCTTTCAGTGTTTATAAACTCAGTTAATGCAGTATTTCAAACCTGGATAAGAGAGTATGCACTATGGTATGTATTGGTTTTTTTTGAAGAAATTAAGTTGCGCACATAGCTGCTGTAAATGTAGTTGTCAAGGATGGTAAATTCCTCTGTTATTTGAAGCCAGAAATTTTTAGTAGGTTTTTTTTTTTTTTTGAAAACCAGTAATAAAAGGATGAATGATAACATTTCAGCTACTTGATTTGCAGCAGCATGTTTTAAAGCTAAAATGTGATTAATAACATGGAGTGGTATGTTGGGTTTTGTTGAGACTTTTTTGGTTTATTTTTGTACTTTTTGGGAGAAGGGGCTGGGGCAGGGGTTGTAACAAAAAAAATAACTTGAGCATGCCCCAGTGCGGAGCTTTTTTAAGCAGTAAGGGCATAATGCACTAGGCAGCCATCAGACTGCTTATATCCAGGTTCCAGATATGTTCTTTTATTCCCTTGTAATCTTTATGCATTTTCTCAAGTTTTCTTTTCCCTTTTTGCCCTTCTACATCTAAAAGTAAAGATACTCAGTTTCTTTTTTGTGCTTATTGACACCACTCAAATTTTCCCTGGATTAGTAAATCATGGGCTACTAGTCTACTTACATTTTTCCATAATTTAGGTATAACAATTCCATAACATGTGAAATACAATTTTTAGCATGTCTGCAACAAATTCAGCACTTCTGGAATACATGAAGAAAATGTGTATAAAAGAAATGCTTCAGTGCATTTAAGTACATTTGTGTAGTTCTTGCACCTCTGGACTATCTGCTTGTGTTTGGTGCAGATTTCCTCTGTGTGCATTGGAGGCTCAGCCTTCCTGGAGTACAAACCCACTGCACTGGTACAGGATAGTTGTTTTCCATATATACAACATATCTGATGTGTGTGGCATCACTCAGGATTTATTGCTTAAGGGAGCTGGGCACTGAGGCTGAGGAGAATGATGGTTTAGAGAAAGTTGTGGCTGCTTTCTTTCTCAGTTTAAAATTGGTGTGCTCACAGGCCAAGCAGCAACCTTGGGCAGTGAAGTATATGTGGTTTGCAGTCTGCAAGATTATCAACCATAATTTACAGCTTATAGGGCTGCCTTGCAGTTAGATAGCACAGATATTTAAGCCTAGCCAAAATCCCATTGGGGTTCATACATACAATGAAAGGTCTCAGCTGTACTATTTAAAAGGTACAGCATGTGCATAGTGCAGTTCCCATGTGGTTTTATGAATTAAGTGTTTTGTTTTAATTGATAATGTTAAATGTTTGCATTCTCTCTTTTAAATTGTACCTTCATTTTAAAATTCACAAAATGGTTGATGTTGGAAGGGACCTCTAGAGGTCTTTTTGCAACCCCCTTGCATGAGCAGGGCCAGCTAGAGCCCAGGATGATGTCCAGATGGCTTTTGAGTGTCTGCAGGAATGGAGGCTCCAGAACTTCTTTTGGCAACCTAAAATGAACTGACAGTTTACTTTTTTTCATAGTTTAGGTGTGAAAGCAGTATAATAATAACAGCATATTTTTAGTATTTCCCCATGAAAAGTGCAGAATGTAAAAGCATGAGTAGTGATTGAAAACAGAAGTCTGTCTAACCTAGTATCTTAAGGAGTTTCTGAAAACAAGTATGTAAGGAAGAACAGGATGTTCACAGGAATCCTTCCCATTTTTTTGAGCCTTCAGTGGTTTTCCACTCAAGATCATTGTAAGCCATCCTTGGTGCAAGTACTAACAAGTTTCTTTTCCTGTCTTTAATTTACTTTCAAACTTCAAATGTTCTTTAATGCATTTTGCACTCATCTCAGCATTTTTGCGTGTTTGGCATCTACATTTTCAAGCAGAAAACAAATTAACTGAATGGAAAACAATCTCCTTGTCTCTTTTAAATTATACTCTTTATGGCTTGATAACTCTTGTGCTGTAGTTGTCACAGAATATCGTGAGCAGTCCCTTCCCATTTCACCTTGTTTGAACTGCTCTTCCTGATTTATACCTTCCTGGATATTTCAGTCACTTGGAAACGTGGTGTATTCTGAAATGCAGTTTTTTGTGGGGGGAAATCTTATCTTAATATTAAAGTGACAGATTCTTTTCAAAACAGTGCTGACTAGTTGCTGGTTTTTTTAAAGCCTAAATTGTACAGGTCTGTAATTGAAGATGTCATTAATGATGTCAGAGAAGTTTTTCTGGATGAAGGAGTGGATGAACAAGTTCTCATGGAACTCAAAACAGTAAGTTGAACTTAAAGTTTTTGTTAATAGACCAATACAGCAGTTAATTTCCAAATCTGGCTACTGTTGTTCACAGTATAAGTACTAATATTTAGTTAATTAAACACTGCAATCTGCATATCTGTATCCCCATGTAATTTGAATTGCACTGTTGTATAGGTAGATCTGCTCACCCTGTTATTTTCCCTAATCTGACAGCAGTCATCTGAATGCAGTGTTACTTTGATCCCCAAAACATTACATTTTTAAAAAAGGGAAAAATATGTTTTAGAGACACATAGTTCTTTGTTTCTCTGCAGGAAAAATAAAATGCCTGCCCTGTTTGATGTTTTCTTGATGTTTTTGTCTTTCTGAAGAAGAGATGCATTGTTAGATACATGGTCAGATTTTTGCATGTATGGTTTGTAGTTTCAAAGGTATTGTCATTTGAGGGGTTGGTGTGTAATAAATCACACTGTATGCATCATGCTTGCCTGAAGCTCTGATTCAGAACTGTTTTACATGGAGTGGGTTTGAATCAAAGGTCCATAATAAAGGCAGGATGTTAACCTGAATTTTAGTGGCTCTCCTGTAGTTTTCTTCAAATTCTTCAGGAGTAAAAAAAAAAGCCCTTTATAGGTGAAAGGAAAAAATGGCAAAACAAAACAGCAAAAAGAAAGGAAACTGGGAAAGTAGATGACTTTTTGTATCATGTTCTTCATGAGCATGGTATCCCACATTCACAGTATTTTTGAAGTATTAAAAAATGGATGGAGTGGGAAACAAATTTTGAATTTGTCTAGACAGAAACAGGTGAAGACGTTACCCATGAGACCATGACCTGTCTTGGTGGAAACACAGTGAGAGCTATAAAAAAGTGCTGTGGTATTTGTGTCTCAGATGTGTTCTGCAAGTGATGTCAGAAAAAATTAATGAGGAAAGAGACAAGAAGGAAAATGAAGTATTGAAGAGGAACCCTAAGCAGATTTTGAAATCATGAATCCTGAGTGCCTGTAGTCTTCTAGACTCTAATGTATTACAGAATACTCTTTGTTGCTCTTTTTACAAGAGCTGCTTTTTTGCATCTATGTCTGTCCTTTGATGACATGTCAGCTGACATAAAGAACTGTAGAGCTGGAGAAACTAAATTGATATTGATATTGTGGTAGAAACTGTATAAATGATGGTAGAGAGGCATTATCTTAGGTATGCTGGTAGCTTCTGTTGTAGGAGGCAGTAGTCTTTTAGCAAATGTTATTGAGGAGTTCCAAGGAGAAATGGCTTGAGGAAAGCTGTAATAAAGAATTATTTTTGTGATTAAAGAGGTAAGAAAGAAGGAATATAGGAAAATGGAAAACTTAAAGTCTTACTTAAAGTTACCAGTTTATCTCAATTCATGCTTCTGTTAGGGTTGTTGTGAATCTTTCACACTTGGAAGAAAGAAAGAATGTTAAAGTTTAATCTTGGACTGGAGAGCGATATTTAATTCCTTTTCTTAACTCTGTGAAGTTATCTTTTGTCTGTATCTGCCTGAAGGTTTTCTGGGCTTTTTGCACAAAATAAACAGTGAAACTCAGTTTTAGAGTACTGTCAGTCATTTATGTTGTTACAAATCCTGTAGAGTAAAAGTTATACACAGATATTTTTGTTTCCTTTTCCAAACTAGCTGTGGGAGAACAAGCTGATGCAGTCTAAGGCTGTAGATGGCTTCCATTCAGAAGAGCAGCAGCTTTTATTGCAGGTGCAACAACAGCAACAGCAGCAGCAGCAACAGCAGCATCATCACCACCACCATCACACACCTCAGCCGCAGCAGACTGTGCAGCAGCAGTCTCAGCCACAGCAAGTCCTTATTCCAGCATCTCAGCAAGGTCAGACTTCATCTCTAAACACTCTGAAGTTAGTCCAGCTCCTTAGCATGTTCTAAATCTAGGGCTGGATGCTTCTCTGGTGGTTAACTTTCTGTCTTTCTACTTGGCCTCTATTCAATGGGTCAGGAAAGCTGAGGGAAATGTGTTTTGGTATTTAAGTCATATTCTTTAGAAGATTTTGAAAAAGCTGGATTCTTCTCTTGGTCATCTGTAACATAACATGCTTTCAGAATTGCAAAACTTTCAAAACTCCATTAGCAGCTCTAATTTCAAGCCCATATAAGCAATTGAGAGTTTAGTCATGAGGCAGTAATGTCATTGGGAGGAAATTATTTCAAAAAATGATTACTGGTTGGCTTCACCCAATGCTAGGACACGAAAAATACTTCTGTAGTAGTCTGAGTATATGTAGATTTTTTTTGTGTACATGTGGATGTACAGGGTGTATTTTAGCTAGGCGTAACAGTATTGTTTCTTGTAGTAACTATCTTATGTGTTCATTAATAATTTAATGAAAATTTTTTTCAGCTGTTATAATTTCAGCTGAAAACTGAAATAACTACTACTGGATTTTACTGCATATATGCTGAGTAAGCATATCTGCCACATATGAAAGGCTTGATTGAGTTTTCAGTGTATTAAATTTGTGACATAAAATACTTATCTGTGGTAGTCGCAGACTTCAGTCTTCTTGTCAGATTTCATGGATCAGAAAACCTATGTTGTCATAGGCACGAAAGATAGATACGATTTGATATCCTTCACTGTCTCCCCCCAAAACCCAACCACCACGTATTCAACACAGTATAGAACTGATGTGATCAGTTTTTCCATGATGTCGTTTTGGTTGGTTTTTTGTGGTTGGTTTGTGGCACTTTTCTCACAGGGAGGGAAACATGGGTGTTGGTTACTTGTTTTCTTCTTATAGTACTTTTTATTTTGGCTAGACATAAATAGTTTTGTGCGTTGGGATAAAATTAATTTTGAGATGAAGGCCTCTCAATAAACACGGCTGCCTCAGAGGCTCGGGGTCCCCGCGGGGGCGGCCGCTCACGGCGCCCTCTGGCGGCCCCTGGGCGGAGCGGCCGCGGCTCGGCTGGCCCGCGTTGCCTGCGCGGGAACATGGAGGGGTTCCCTGTGCTCCCGGGGCAGCCGCATCCTCCCCTGGTAACGCGCTGCAGCCTGATTTACTGTTGCCCACTGTGGCGGCTTACAGCTAAATGACAGCGCAGAGACTAAATAAAATGAGGTTATCAAAGCACTTCCATGACAGAGATGCAGCTTTCTGAATTACTTGGCTTCCCTGTTCCATGGTGGAGATGGTATAGTAGCTCTTCACATGACCTGGTGCAGTCCCAGGCAGGGATCAGGATGATCAATATGGTGATTCCTGCTGTCCTTTCTGTGGTCCTGCCACAGGTTCATGAGATTTCCTTCATCTTTTTCCCTCCTTCATTTCCCTGAAAATTGAAGATGCCCTCAGATCTCTGTACAGGTTTTGAGGCTTCCTACCCTAGAATCTTTCCTAGAAACTCTTATTCCTAATATTCTTAAGTGTCATTTGTTTAAAGGATTGGGTAGAGAACAGTTTGTCAATGACAAATTAATTCAAATTGCTGTCATTTTGAAGTTTACTGTCACTGATAATAGCCGTGGCAAGCTGCTTGTTTCATAAACTTGGCCATATGCACTTCCAGATGATCAACAGGTTGTTGGTATAGTTTAGCTAGCCTTTCCTTTAGTGCACCAAGGCTGCTTTGTTGTGTGGGAGAGGTGGTTTATCACATTTCAGCTGCTTCTGCTGCATTCGGAAGACAGTGAAGATGATGAGCTTAAAGCTGTGCTGACTGTGCATAGCTCAGGCTAACTGCAGCATCCTGCTACTCTTCATCTTGGAATAATTCTTGCTTAAGTCTGTTTTAAGAGTTAGCTTTTTGTTTTTGTGGAACTCTGGTATTGAACATCGTAAATTTTATCAACATCTCAGTAATACCTCTAATTTCAGAAATACATTTTTTATCTTGCTTTTACCTAGATACAGAATAGGTAACTGAAGCCCTTGAAGTAAGATCTGTACTGTAAAGGCAAAGTAGTCATAACACCCCTCCAAGCTGCTGTTGAATATTGTCTTGAAAGTAAAACTTACTAAGACCAGAGACTGCTTAGTATTTGGTTTTGTGGTGAAGCTCAGCTGACATTTAGGTGATAATATTTCTAAGTTGCTCTGGCTTGGAAGTTATTTGGGCAGATTGTGTATTTTTCATTAAACTCTGTTTTTATTTGTTTCTAGCACCTCAACAGCAGGTTATTGTGCCAGATTCCAAGCTGATACCACATATGAATGCATCAGGCATGGTAAGAGAAGAAGTTTATACAGGCTTACACTGTCATTATGTAAATTGTTTTGATTAAATAATAAATACAAATTTCTATTAGTCATCAGATGCTTAAAAGTAATTTAGGGCTCACTGGCAAACCTGTCTGCCACCTTTCTGAGTTCTGCTGCTGCACTTACAGTCTAGGAGCAGAGATGTATGACTTCTGCTGACAAATCTAGGGCTTACTTTGATCCTCTGCTTGAATATATTTAACCAAAACTTTTTTAAAATCAGAAATTGGAATACTGCTGGTATGAATCTCCATGATGATATATACCAATATGCCAATATTGATGTATTGGTATATACCAATATACTCATATACCAATAGACCACCAATAACTGATGCAAACATAATGTATTTACTAGATGCAGAAAAAAGCATTAAATATGCTGAAACATTAGTTTATGTTAAATGAGAAATGATTTAGCATTTCACATAGATCTCTGCTGGTCACATTAATTCCATTCACTAATCATGTAACAGTGTATAGAACTGACTCTCATCATGCACAGTATTCTTATGCTCTATATCTCTAGAGGTTAATATTGCTTATCTTATCTTGCTTAATTTAAAGAGAAATGACCCTGGCTTAATTTAAAGAGAAATAAGTTGTTTGCAAAGCTTTGAAGATAACCCCTAGTATAAGTTTAATTATGTGTATTATGACCAGAATTCATTACATTCCTACCACTTCTATGGTAGAAGCCCATGAAGCAAAGTTTCATGATGCAACAAGTTTTGAAGCGGAACAGCCTTCTCTAACTTTTCTGTTTTCTGCTGATCTTGCTACAGAAAAGAGCCTGAACTTTGTTACTTGAATAGCATGATTTACCTACAAGCTAAGAGCACATAAACATTTCACCTTTTTCTTACATTCGATAACCATTTCAGAGGGATTTGTAACTTTACAAATCCAACAATTAAATGTGTTTTTATCCTGTGTCAGTTATCTCGGGGTATAGAAAAAATGACTATGCCAAGCTTTTTAAACTCTACTGCTGTCAAAATGTTGATGCTTTGTCTACCACAGAGAACTACTGCTCAGCAAAGAGTTACAATCAGTTTTGAAATATTGTTCATTAGAAACATTTGAGTTGATATGAAAGAGTGGATCTGACAGACTTTGAATATTTTGGAAGGCAGAGAGTAATCAGAGTTCATTCATCTGTGTTTGTCTGGGATGTGAGGATGCATAAAGCATATTTTAGTTTTGTGTGATGATCTCTAATCTTGGGAGATGTAGCTGTTATATTGACAGTATGGGAAGATCCTGTTTCTTCTAAACAGGAAATGTGCATTTTACCCAGCAATGAAGTTTAAATCCTTTCAGTAACAAAGAATAATTGGCCATGGTTCCCTTACAGTAGGGGAAGGTAGCCTTTTCCATGGCAGCTGAAGTGGGACCCTTGAAATGGAGAGGCCTCTAGACAAGTCCATCATCCTCTGCAAGTTAAGGACTTAATACAGATTTTTGTGTTTGGAGCTCCCCTAACTGTGTTGAAACTGTTTCCTTGCAGGTTCAAATCAGTACTCATTGATAGTTCCACTTTATCTTTGAACCAGCTGTCTTGAGAGAAAAAAAGTCAGTCTTTCTGTGAACAGTCAGTACACAGTATGTGTAGGTTCACTCAGAGGAGCTGTGTGGTGTGGGACTTGAAGAAGAGTGCAAACCTGATTACTGTGCCTTGTGAAAACAAGGCAGGCCAACACAGTTGTTGCTTCAGTCAGTACCTTATGTTCCTTCAGATTTGTAGGCCTTAGCCTTAGCTGCTTTGAAAAAGTGTAACTGAACTTGCCACATGAGGAATGCAGTGTTGTGCTGTTTTAGTAGATCAGCAGAGAAAGGCAGAGGTTTATCTGCTGAGCTTGCAGATAAAGCAAGAAACCAAGTTGCGTTAGGGTGTGACATTTAGTGATTCTGCTTCAGTCTTCTTACTATTAGAGAAGGAAAATAAAATAATTTTTATATGTAGTATAATGTACAGTTGAAATGTCTTCATTTTAATAGCTGCAGGAACTTGTGTGCAAACACCGTAAATGGCAATAAAAAGTTCAGTATGTTCAGGCAGCATGTTGTGGGATGAAACACTGTCGATATTACGTTGGTGGTTAAAACGCCTTTCCTGTATTTCAGAGTGCTGCAGCCACTGCAGCTACGTTGGCTCTCCCCGCTGGTGTTACTCCAGTTCAGCAGATACTTACAAATTCAGGTAACTGTCTTAATATTGAGAACAAGCTATAGTTTTAAGAGGGAAGCATTCTGTGGCTTACTTCCTGTTATTTACTGCTAAAAAGCAGGATCTGGCCATCCACCCTAACAAGGTAGTGCAGTGTCTTTACTTGATTCCTGCGCTTTTTGCTCACTGACTTTCTTAGGAATCTTGTGGTCCTGCCCTAATGGTGTTATAGGTTAGAATCTGTCTAGGTTTTTCCCACTTAGAGAAATTCTAGATGCACAGGGATTGATGTTGCTGTCTTTCCCCTTTGTGTATTTCTGAGCTTTGTGATGCATGATCCAAGCTCAGGTACTGAGCTACTGTGAAGTAGGATCACTGCTTCTGTGACTTCAGAAGAGTAATGTCTTAAGGTTTTTCATGCCTGCTAAGCATGCAAAGTGGAATTTCTAACTTAGCTAGCAATGCTAGCTTTATTTCATATTTATAGTTTCTAAATATTGTTATGCCAAGCATTTAGAATATAATTAAATGTTACTTTGATGAACAGCATATCTGATATTTCATGTACTTTCATGTTATGTTGATTTTGTGAACCTAATTATAGCTCTGTACTGCACAGGAAGTAAAGAAAGGCCTAAGAAATCTCATGTTCTAGATCTAGTTGCTGCTTTTGCTGGAATAATTCACCTATGCTCACCAGAATCACCTGGGACTTTACCCTCCTGTTTTAAACACTATAATGTTTAATGGTATATAGGTGGAGTAAGTTTAAACGTGCAGCTGTTCTAAGAATCAAAATTTTCCCGGTTTTAAGGAAGTGCATCTATGTTTGTTATGGCACAAAATAATCTGCAGCCTACATTTGTTACTTTTGTAGTAATAATTCAATTTTGAGCATTTATAGTAATTTCTTAGACTAGGGCTGGGGAAGTCCCTTTCAGGTACATTTAACTATTTTGGTAAATAGGACTTTGCATTTTGCTGTGAAGGGAGAGCAGAAGATCCATCTGAGGGAAATGTATAAAGTTCAGGATTATCTAATTTCTTCTCTCTTCTTACTTTACCTTTCTAATAAGAAATGTAAAAAACAAATGACGATATTTAGGTGGTAAACAACCCTATTCTTTGTTTCTGGCACAGCTGGAATTGCATACTGTCTTTTCACTTATGAATTGTTTTAGCATTTTTCTCTTTTAATTGCCATTGGTATTCATCCAGGAAATGAGCTTCTAAACTAACACAATTTAAAAAGTGAACTTGTACATTTGATTAATTTGATACTTATTTTACTACAGGCCAGATCCTCCAAGTAGTTAGAACTGCAAATGGAGCTCAGTATATTATTCAACCACAGCAGCCAGTGGTTCTACAGCAGCAGGTTATACCCCAAATGCAGCCTGGTGGAGTACAAGCACCTGTTATTCAGCAGGTAAAGGAGATTTTTTTAAATAGGTACACTTGGAAGAAAAAAACATTATAGTAATTACTAATTACTATATTTTTGTGAACAAGTTGAACTAGAACACAAATTCAGAAACAGTACAATTTTAAAAAAGAGAAGGTTGTGTCAAGTGTGACATGGATTTTTTGGTTGTTTTTTTGTGGGGCTTTTTTTTTTTTCTATAAAGAACAATCTTGAAATGTTGTTTTTAATGTCACTTTTATTCTTGCCAGATGTTGATTGGCTGCAGTTTAAAATTCCTTGTGTGCATCCCTGATGAGTTATATTATGTGCATAATCGTAGTCTACGTACTTTTAAATTAATTTAAATGATTGAGTCACCTCACACACAGAATAAAATACCTAAAACTGACACTCCTTGGTTATTTCAGTAGTAAATACAATGTTTTAGGAAGATTATTGTTCATTGACAAGGTCAGCTGTGTGTTGAAACTGCGTTAGCACAAAGTCACATTGGCACAGTTGAACAATTTAAGAATGACTAACAATTTGTGAAGACTTGAATTTTTTTATAAAGAACATTTCTTAAAATAATCTTTTGCTTGAATTAAAACATTCCAGTGCTGTGTTTGGAACTCAGGTGTGGTGGTAGTGCTCATGTTTTAGAATGGACAGACTTTTAAATTTTTTTCTTAAATTTAGTAATGCAGAATGCAGAAAATTTACCAACAAGTAGTGCAAGAATGTATGGGATTAAAATTGAAATTATGTGCCTGATATAACTGGAATATTTGTAACTCTTCTGTAATTAGTTCAAGTCAGATTGATATGCTCTAATTGTTTCCTTTGAGTCTGTGATGTGGTGCTCTGTCACGTTAGCAGCCACAGTACTTACAGTGATATTCCATCAGGTTTTGGCTCCTCTCCCTGGAGGGCTTTCCCAGCAGACAGGAGTGATTATTCAGCCTCAACAGATCCTGTTTACAGGAAATAAAACTCAAGTTATACCTACAACAGTGGCTGCCCCTACACCAGCTCAAGCACAGATTCCTGCAGCTGGTCAGCAGCAGCCACAGCAGCAACAGGCACAACCACAAGCACCACTTGTTCTCCAAGTTGATGGAACAGGGGACACATCGTCTGAAGAAGAGGATGATGAGGAAGAAGAGTACGATGATGATGAAGAGGAAGAGAAAGAAAAAGATGGGGGTGAAGATGGCCAAGTTGAAGAGGTAAACGTAATATTATGGGGTTTTTTGTTGGTATTTTCAGGAAAACTGTCTATATAAAATAATACAATTACTTCAGTAATTTTGAAAATATAACTTTTACCCCAATTGAGTTGTGGAAATTGTGTATATTAGCAACACAGTGCAGCTGGGGAGGGTGTGGGGGACACAGCAAAAATTAGCTGTGACCAGCACCATTTAAACACTTCAATAGCAATATTTTTGGTTTTATAGAGAGGTCAGTTATGAAGTCATATAACCTTCATGAGCAAACAGGAATGGTCAGCTCTGCTTGGGACCAAGTGTGTACAAAAGCAGAGTGCTAAGATAGACAAAAAGGAGAGCAGCATTTGGTTCAGGGATGGGACCAACAGATGTGGTCTACCTGTATCTCATTGGCTATTCCATTACTTTTTGTTACACAGGAGCAAGTTTGATAACTCAAATTTTGTTATAAAGCATCTTCTAGAAACACATCTTACCTTGATTTAATAAAATAAGGAGACAGGAACAGGCATAGTATTCTTAATTTTGGCTTTGAGTTGGCTTGGTTTTGGACTTCTGCCAGTGGTTCTTACCACTTAGATGCTTTACAAAAATGGAAATCTCATACTTTTGCATGAACATTTACAATGAAGGAGCAAGAATGGAGTAGATGTGTGTTAAAAGGCTGCAGTGCTTAGAATCTGGCCTGGACATTGAAGTTCCAGACTAAAATTCATAAGGGTATCTTCTCAGGAGGGAGGGTAGGAGGCATCAGCACTCTGTTGGAAAGTCTAATATTGCATTTTGGGTCCTGCAGTTCATAGACAACACTGTAGCCTCATGCTAATAATTGAAGTAACAGCTCTAATCTTGCCAGCCATCACAACTTTTTGCATGTGTTTCTTTCAGGAGCCTCTGAACAGTGAAGATGATGTGAGTGATGAGGAAGGACAAGAACTCTTTGATACAGAAAATGTTGTTGTGTGCCAGTATGATAAGGTAAATCTGTACAGAAAACAATCAGAGTTTTACTCTGTTCTTAGTATCAAGTTAAAATTTTTAAGTAGTATCTTGGTAACTATTAAGTACAGACTATAATGTGAGTGGAAATGTAAGAATTACCTATTGTTTTTAAAACAGGTTTGTGTACCATGTTTGTACTAAACTTGGTAATAGGTAAAACTTAGAAAAAATTGGCTGCATTTTATTTTTCTTTGTAGTGTCTTTTTATGCCCTTTAATAAAAGGGCAGTCTTCTGGGACCAGGAGAGGTGAACTGTTAAGTTTGTACATTTGTTGTGGCTATAAACAGAAAAAGTAGTCCTCAGGATTTAGACTTGTGGAAAACTGTTCCTTGATCACTAAAAGTATCTCTTCTGGATGATGGGATGGTTACCAGAGAATACTCTTTCTGTGCTATGCATTGTGCTATATCAAATGGCAGGGTGGAATGCTTGTGCTTTTTTTGCTTTAAATTCTGCTGAACTCTCTTGCAAGAATTTAGTCATTACACGGGATCAGATTTTTCCCTGGATTCATCTGTGCTGGAAACTTTAAATTTGTCTAGATGATATCAGAATCTTTTGGCTGAGGTAGGACACAGATTATTTGATGTGGATTTTTTTTTTTCTTGTCCTTCTACTGTACTTGATTAATGGGGCTACAACAAATAGGGATCCCTTTTAAAGCAGGGGTTAAAAAACCTGTAAGCTCCTGTGCTGCAAAGAATGACTGGGTTAGCAAGTCTTCAGTTATGCCAAGACTCTACTTAGACTTGCCATCAGATTCAACACAGAATTTAAGACCTGCAACCCAGCCATCTGTCTTCTCTAGACTGTAATCCAAAACTGTTTTGAGGCAATTTGTAAGGAATAATGAGGGACCTCAGAACAGCAGGTAGAAAAGCTTACTGGGAGCTGCTGAAACTGAGCAACAGGAACTACTCTGAAATCCTCACCTCTTAGAAGTTAGGAACTTGGTAGGGAGCATTGTCCCTTGTTAGCTTCCAGTGCCACATACTCTGAAAGGACTTCATCTCTTTTCAAGAAATCATTATTCAGTTTGTCTCTAAAATGTATAGGATCAGCTTAGATCTGAGCAGTTCCCTCCTGCCCAGTGCCCTGCATCAGCTGATGGTGGGTGCTTCTGGAACTATGAGACAAGAACAAACATGTAGCAATGCTCATGTAGAGCTTTTTACAAACATCCCTCTGTGAACTGTCTCTTGAGGAGCAGAAAGTGCCTTCTTTTCAAATGGCCAACAGAGAATTTTTTTTCCTCTACTTGTTAGAAACCAAGTTGATTATTTTTGAACCCTTGAAAATTTTGCCTTGCAACAAGAAGTTTTAGAAATGTATTATGTGGAGGATCATCTCGTTTTTAAAGTCACCAGTTTGATATGATACCTTCTAGTTCTAAAGAGTCTTTTCTTTTTTGCTTTCTTGGTGCTGTTTATGATACTGCAGATGATCATAACCCTCCTCAGTCATGTCTGAAATCAGAGCTGCACTTTATTTGTACCTGATTCAAATGTTTGGTTGCTGTTCAAATATTTGATTGCTCTTACTTTCATTCTGCAGATCTGTTTAATTTTTCTGTATCTTACTTGTAAGGGTAGATAAGGTTTAGGGAGAAGCACAGGTAACACTTCCATTTATTTTCTGGTGTGGCAATGTTTTGCATTAGTTTATGTTTTTGGCCCCACTGGACACAGAGCTGATATTCTCATGAGAAAGTCTTAGAGCATTGGAATCTCATTCTTGACTTGAAATTGTTAGTTCAAACCCACGACTTTTATTGTCTGTGTAAATTGAAATTGATTTTTTTTCCCATTGTTACTGTCTTCATGTGCCTTGAATGCCACCATTGTTTTCTTAAACAATGAGTTAGGGCAGTGACATTGTTCTGCAGCTCTTCAGTAACTGGTTGTACCATCAGTACATTTTGTCATTTTTCAGATCCTTAGTAAGATCTTAAACTGTATGGACTCCAACCAGCACAAACCTTAACTGAATGAACTCTATTTTGCTGTAGAAACTGTGATCTTACCTGTGTTTTCTCATCTTTATTCAGTTATTCATCTGAGGACCTTCCTTCTAACCTCATGGCAGCTCAAATGCTTCTGATGAGGGATTTTTCTGGAATGCCATTCAGTAGGGCAAGTAGTGTATATAGGCCAGACTTTCCTTGTTCATTTACTTGCTGACTAACTTTTGCCACTGACTGTCTCTTTTTCAGCTTAAAGTGAGAACAGATCAAGCAGTACTAGAAATAATGAGTAGAGTGATATGGTCATAGCTGTTTGGTGCCACGTTGCTGTTTCTACAGCACTAATGGTACATGGTGAGACTTCCCATGCTTGATAAAACTGGAAAAATTGCAGCAGGCTTACATAAATTGTTTTTATGGCTTACATAAAATTTTAACTTCTTCTAGAACCATCTTTGGTCTAGAATTACATCTTTGTTCTGTCTGCAGAAGTTTATGATAACCTTTCCTTTTGGACAGTATTTCAGCTTTCTGAAAAGTCTTTGCTTTCTTTGAGTATCTGGTCATCTGGTGGTCTTTTGGTCTTTCAGATGCAGTTTTTGATAGATAGCAAATATTTGCTCTGTGCTTAAAGTGTGTGGTGGGGGGGGGTTGTTGGTTTGGTTTTTTTTTAATTTTGCCAAATTTAACCTTTAGGCTGAATTTTGTTCAGTTTTCTTTAGTTTTAAATTAAACATGTAGGCTGGACATCAGGAGGAATGTCTTCACAGAAAGGGTTGTTTAAACATTGGAATGGGTTGCCCAGGGAGGTGGTGGAATTGTTGCCCCTGGGGGAGTTTAAGGAAAGACTGGATGTGGCACTCAGTATTTTTAATAATTCAGTAATGTATGTCTAATAGTTATTTTTATTTTTCTTACCATTATAATTTACTTATGCATTATTACCTATTTCTGATGCAGAGTAATAGGTTAATGTTTTTGCCTTGTTCTTAGATTCACAGAAGTAAAAACAAATGGAAATTTCATCTCAAAGATGGCATCATGAATCTTAATGGAAGAGATTATGTATTTTCCAAAGCCATTGGGGACGCAGAATGGTGAAGTTTTAAAAGACAAAACAAAAGAACTCCCTGTAAAAGGAAAAAAACAAAACAAAAGCAGGAAAAGTTGAGACTTGGATATATACTCCAATCAAAATGTGTATCTGCACATCAGAAATAAACAAAAGTATTGGAACAAAGGTAAAATGTGGCAACAAAGACACTACTTCAGATGAGCAAGCCATGGACTGTAGCAGCTATAGCATTGTCTGGGAGCTGGTTTTGTGTGTTAGGAATACCTTAATTATCAATTCTACATACAGGTACCTACAGCTGGTATTTAGCATGTAAGGCTTTGTCCCCCCTGCCCTTGATTTAAGATTTTAAAATACTTCTTCCACTGATTGAAGGAACTATTCCCTTTGATAGATTATTAATCTGAAAATGCTTATTGTGTGTACAAATCTTTGCTTTGAACACTTCCTTTTGGTAGTGAGGATGGTCAGAATCTTACTTAAACTGCGTGCAAGCTTTGTACAGAAGGGTAAGAATTAAGGTGTTAAATTTTAAATAACTCATATAAGGAAAATATTTTTAATTCTGATATGCTCATTAATTATTATATCTATTTGTTTTTTTCAATGCCATTCCCCATAAACAGGTTGTTGTTCCTAGCAGTTACAAAATGGTAAAATGACTTATGTTTCAAAATTATTTTAATTTAATGTGATAGGTTTTATCTAGGGCTGCATTTTTCAAATTTGAAGCACCTCATCCCCCATAAAAGTCTGATTGTTTAACTTGTTAATTATATTCTTGCTGTTTTGTGGTGGTTCAGCATCACTGAATTAAAAAAAAGTTTCCCTTGATTTTTTTAACAAAAACATTTTTTAAAGGGTTTGGAGACCTTTTGAATCCAATATCTAGTTAATGCCATAATAGATGCATTCCTTTACCTGCTTACTATGTTTGTAGTCCAGACACCCATAAATAATTCAACAGACCCACAGGAATGACTAAATTTTTAATACAGAAAATCACATAAAAATTCTAACATCATGGCTGCAACTCTTAATCAAAGATCTGCTTTACTAAAAAGTACAGCCAGAAATTACCTGCAGCAGTTAATCTCTCTAAAGTTTCCAGATGGCATATAATTTCATGAAGAGAGCTGCACAGCTTTTAAGAACACAAATTTTGTTAGAGTATCTTTAGACTGTCTTGGTTACAGCAAATTGAGCAGTCAGATGCACTAAACCTTGTGTAGTCACTTTTTCACTTGCCTTTTTTATTGTTTGTTTGTTTGGGGTTTTTTTGTGTTCAGTTTGTGAAAAGCAACAAAGTTATTCCCCCCTCCTTCCCTTTCTCTTTTCAGAAGTTGAAGAGCTTTTCTTCCTGCATAGGGCCATGCTTGCAAACCCTGCTTTTGGAAATGCAGTTACTTCTGAATGAGGAGAGGGAATGGGCATTATACTTCAGAAACTGTTGAGGAAGGAATGTTCATGTGGCTCACCATTTCAAAAAAATTTTGCATTTTGTTGGGTGCTTGAAAAGTTGATGAAAAAAGGACACAACAAAGATAATTTTTACTGAATTAGCTAAGACCATGAGAAGCAGACATGATTTCTGACTTTATTTTTGGCTTGAGAATGAGATATTGTAAACATTATTTAACAAAGTCACAAGTGTATTTCAGCAGGATGTAACAACTGCTTTAATTTTCATTCTCTGATTCATTTGCCTCCAAGTGCATTTGTAGTCTCAGTAGTATGTAGAAAAATCACAACAAATTGTAAAGAAGATTTTATTGCTGTGATTTTGTACACTTGCTCTCTCATTGATAGTGACTGAAACTGCCTGTGGGCTATGTCTACAGCCATATGGTTGTTTGAAAGCCATCAGCATTCATAAGCTTTATGAAAAGTTAATTGATGATTCTTGTAATTGATTCTTCAGTAATGGAATCATCATTTAGACTCCATTTTTACCTGGGGGCTTTCAAGGTATCTCAAACTGATTGGTGTTTGCTTTCTTCTGAACAATGCAGATATTTTATTTTTTTACTGCTGTTGACACTTCTATGTACAAATGCAAGGAAATAGATAATATACCAACTAATTCCTTCCCTCACCTTTTCCATGTCTGTTACCAATAAGTCTTAAGTAGTAGACTTCAGAAAAATTCCCATAATGCTGCACAACCAAACCAATAAAAGGATAAAAACATCCCTTTAGCTATAGATTCCTTTTTATACTCTTGGAAGCCAGTTTACTTATACAACACTTTGTTTTCATACAAGTTAGTGATATTTCTCACCCACATACATATACTAGAAGCTGCATAGCCTCTCTATTTTAAAGGGTAGCTGAACTTTAAAAGTAATTAAGCTTAGACTGTTCTGAAGGATGTTAGAAGCTTTCTGAACTTGCACAGCCTCTTGCAAGCTAATTGTATGGTATGCTTTTCAGATAGGTTTTGTCTTCAAATACAAATATCTGTGAAGTTTTGGGAAAGCCAGTCAAACCATGCACATACCAAACTGTGCTCTTATTGCTACATCAAGTGTTCCTTTTTTTAAGTCAAAAAGCATGTTTTAATTTCATTTTATTGTAGCAGCTTGCTGTAAGAATGTAGTTTGCTTAATTTTATTATTATACTTGAATTTTTAATCATGGTTTTAATTATATAACTGAACAGACCATTTCATTAGGTTCAAAAGAAACCATTCCTTTCAGAGGGCAAGGGATTCCCATGTTCATAAGTGATTTTTTCCCCCTTAGAAATAGCGCTTTTTTTTTTTCCAATTTAAATAGTTCAGTATTATGGAAACAATTAATGGTTTCAAGAGGGCTTATGTTAAAATTTGCACAGATAATGGAGCACCTTTTTTATGATGGAAAAAAATGGGGAAGATAACTTCAGAATTATAACCATGATGGCTGATGGAAACTTGTAGAGCAACTGGGCAAAATTGAGTCTTGTGCCTTTTCAGTTTGCAGAATACTTGTTTTGCCAGTATGACAATGATTCCTGAGAGAGTAAATTTCCTGCAGTGCTTCAATCAGAAAAGCAACTTTTTTGTGCTATTCTGTTAGGTTTTAGTGTGTGCAATCATTTAAAACCATCTAAGTGGAAAACAAAATGAAATATTTTCTTTTAAGGAGATAATAGAGAATTTAGTCACATAAGGAACTTTATTGGACTATTTAAATAAAATATGTTTTTATTCCCCCTCAATTGCTGGTTAGCAACAAGATTTCTTTGAGATTTCATCATCCTTGTTCCTGCATTGTACTCACAACTTGCTTTTAAACATCATTCAATTTCCTCAACGCTATTTAAAGTGACAGCTGTGGTCCGAGTTTATTTCCAGGATTGATATGTGATTCTGAAGCACATTTTCTAGAAGAGAGCAAAAAACATGTTGTGTCATGTAACTGATTTTTTTAAAATAAATATTTTCTTATCTTTTTGCTGCACAATTAGGAGTGTTAAAGTAAACTTCATTGAGTCTGTGAAAGTAATTTCACCTCTTGACAGTTAGTAGTAATTATGTTACCAGATAACACTACCAGAGTAAAATTTCTTAATTTCAGTGAAGGAGTAAAGAGACCTTGTTAACTGAAGTTCATATTGATTTAATCTGTTCAATTTGTAAAAGCTCCTTTCAAAACAATAAACCCCCCCAGAATTTCCCCCAAAGCAAAAGCTTCCTGATAGAATGCAATAAGATGTCCAGGAAATGAACAGTGGTTTTAGGGCATCGCACACTGGATTGATACTGGGCTGCCTTACACAGCACTGTGGGATTTACTGTGTGCCATCCCACACCACCCATGCACCACTATCTGATACTATAGAGTTCTTCTGAGACTTGGAGATGAGTGACTATACAAGATGAAGAAACTTGCATATTGTTCTGTATTGGTGTCTGGCATTTAAAGTCTCGTTTTCCCATTGCTGTGATTGGTTGGGAAATGTGTAAAAACCAGTACATTGGTTTCCATGTCGTCTACTTTTTTCAGGCAGTTCATGCAGTGTGTTTTTTAATTATTATTTGGTGGATTAGATGTTGTGGAACAAAAGGAGCTTTTTGAAACAGGAAAAACTACCTTGGGTTAGCTATATGTACAGTCATCCAATGAGACATGTTCCAGAGTGCATAGGGTACCAATAGATTATGGAGTGGGGGACTATCCTTTTTTGCTGTTCTGAGCTACTATTGTCAACTGCTGTTGTACATATACTGTTATGTGTAAGGGGGTAAATATATTTATTATGTTTGTAAAATTCATTCTGTACAATTGCAGATCAAGGTTGCTCCTCTGTGATATACAGGATATTATGTTTCAAAGGCCATGCTTGGAATACGATTAGAGAACTTAGTATTTTGATGTACTAAGACCTATTTTAAGTTTAATATTTTGCCTTTGCAAAAACTTTAATTAAAGATGTTATTTAAAAATGTTTGCCACTTCATTTACTATCTTGCATGTGCATTTGTTTCATATATGAGGCTTATTACTAACCCATAGTAATGTTGAGGATTCTGCATTGGTTTTTATCACATAGAGATAATTTCACTTGTTCAGTTTGCCGTGCAGATTTTCTGTTTCATACCATCACAATGTTATAAAAAAATTCACAGCTTAATCATGGGGCCAGACTTGCATATTTTTTTAAGGGTTTTGCCCTGTGGTAACCTAAGGTTTAGGTGTTGAGATAAGATTGGTTAAACAACTTGGTATTAAGGCCAGTGGTATCCTGAGGTGCCTTGGAACAATGGCCTGTGGGTTGAGGGAGGTGATCCTCCCCCTCTGCTCAGCCCTGGTGAGGCCAGTCTGGAGTGCCATGTCCAGTTGTGGGCTCCCCAGTACAAGAAGGACAAGGAGCTACTGGAGAAGGTCCAGCAAAGGGCCACAAAGATGGCCAAGGGATTGGTGTATCTTTCTTAGGAGAGACTGAGAGCTGGGCACGTTTAGTCTGGAGAAGACTCAGAGGAGATGGCATTCCTGCATATTGTAAATACCATATAAATGGGTGTCAAGATGGTGCCAGACTCTTTCTGTGACGCCCAGCGACAGGAAAAGGAGCAATGGGCCAAGCCAAGAAACTCCACCTCAATGTGAGGAAGAACTTCTTTACAATGAGGGTGGCAGAGCAGTGGCACAGGCTGCCCAGGGAGGTTGTGGAGTCTCCCTGTCTGGAGACATTCAAAACCCACCTGGATTAGTTCCTGTGTCACCTGCTCCAGGTGACACTGCCTGCCAGGGGGGATGGACTGGATGCTTTCCAGAGGTGCCTTCCAACCCTGTTGATTCTATGATTCTGTGTGACATCTTGATGTTAGTTCTGTATGTGGAAATGCGAGAAGTAAAATGCAGAGTTCTTGGATGATAAGTGGCCAGTGAATAAGGTTTTGTTTTCATCAGTTAATCTAATCTGACAGAATTGCTTTCAAGCAAGTGACATCCTTTTAGTTCCTATCTAAAAGCAGTATCTTGAGACATGACTTGTGATTTATTTTTAAATCTAGATCATGAACGTGAAACTCTAAAATAATTAGGAAGAAAATAAATGTAGGTTATACTGCCTGTATGGGGGGTGTATTTTGGAATGTGATGATTATGAAGTAATTTTTTATCCACAGTGCTGTCAAGATATAGCAAACCAAGCCTTATGAGGAGTGGTGGTGTTTTGTTTTTTCCCTAGTATTCAAGGATGAACCCCCCTCCTCTGCCCCCCCCAATACTCCTCTTTACTCTCCAGCCCTCAACACTTTAGGAAATCTTAAAAAAATGCAATACTGCTTTTTCTATAAAATTTGCCTTACTTGAAATGGAGTTGGAGTTGATTCTGGATAAATAACTACTTATTATTTAAAAATCCAGTATTTTTCCAGAAGAGATCATTGGTGTTGTAAGAAACAAACAGGTCAGAAAAATGGCCTGTTGTTTTGGACAAAAGATTTTCAAAAGTACCCTGATAAAAGAGGAGAAAAAGCAGAATGTTGACAAATTAGTAGCAAATTTAAGTTAAAACACCAAAAAAGCTAGATTTCATTCCTGTGAGAAAATGCGAGAGTATTACAATTGAATGTTAATTGTGTTCTCTCAGCTGTGGCTGAGCAAAGTATTTCAGCAATTTTTTAATTTTTGCACAATCAAGTATATTTAAAAATGCATTATTTTTTTATCTGATTTTTATATGGCTTAGTTACTGTCATTGCAGAGGTAGAAGAGGATAAGAATCTTGGGATATTAGCACAGCTTTCAGTATATCCCCATTTATTTTCAACTCTACGCTATTCTGTACAACTTGTCGTAAGCTGCATCAGCTTTTGAGTGTGTATTGTGTTTTTAATGCAGACTCCTGTTTGTAAAATACTCTCTTAAAGACTTGCCCCTTGTTTTCAGAGCAGATTTCAGCACTGTACCACTAATGGGATTATGCCAAAATCTAATCCTTTCAGAGGTAAGGACATCTGTAATACTCTCAGATGAACTGCAGTTGAACCACGTTTGACCTTCAGTGTGGATATATAACATTTAGGAAATTTGGTTTAGGAAAATGTTTTTCTTTAGAGTGAAGACTTTCCCAGTTATTTTTGTGCAAAGTGGCTATGTAAATACATTTTTTTACACAGTATAAAATGTGTATGCCCTTGTGTGACCTGAAAGAGGGTTATCTGAAATAGATAATATGGAGAGAGAATAAATGCAAATAGTGCTTTACGTTACAAATTATTCTGAATTGCCCATTCACTTCCATAGGTCAAAACTGCACTCTGAAGATGGGTATTCATAAACTGCTGTTTTAATATGCTTTTTAATGATAACTGTTTAAAAATACTTCCAGTTTTTGTTTTACTTTTTAATTCAGTTTGGTGAATAAAAATTTACTGAAATTGAAAGCATGGTGTTTAATTTGGATAAGTATATTTCAGTAGCAAATTCAAAACAAGGACTATCATTATATTGCAAAAATAATAAATAATCTCATAACAGCAAAAAATATTATGTATGGATGTGATTCTGTCAAGGTAGAAATGTTTTTCCTTTGCTAGAGGAACCATGAAGGGGAACAGTGTTGTGGAAAAATCCCTGTAAATGTCTGGAACATAAGACAGTTGGAATCCCAAGAGAGTCTGGACGTTGCTTTACGAGTACTGGAGCTGCTGGATTTAATGTCAAGGTAAAGAACAGCCTTCCTTGCTTGTGATGGGGAAAACCATTTTGGCCACCAAAATAAGGAAGGCAGTCCTCTCTGCTGAGGCTGTTAGCTGCCTGATTTTTCCATTTCTCCTAGGAATCCTGCTGTGAGCCCCCTGCAGACTGAACTCCTCATGTGTCCTGCTGTACCAGCATCTGAGTATTTCATACACACTTTTCCCCTCAGAGGAACAGGCTGACTCTAGGTGGGCTGTCTGGTTCCACCAGGTAATATATTCTGGGAAACAAAGTGTTGTGGGAAGTAAAGCATTTCTAAAAAGAATTTATTGAAGAATTCATTTGCTGGGAATACTGCTTGTAGGTTTGTTTTGGCACAGATTGCCTTTTGTTTCAGAAAATTCAAATTGTTGTAGGATGGAAACCCTTTCCTCCTGAGCTCACTTTGTTCATGCTTTTAATGAAGAAAAAGCCCTAATGCTGGGAATAATATTTCTGATGGCCTAGTTTTTGTGAGGTGAATTTGTCTGTCTGATTTTAATAAGTAGTTTCAGTCTTAAAACATTAAATCAGCATCTGGTGAAATTCCCTGTATGTTTAAAGAGTTGACAAAGGGCTTGGTAAGTGGGATGATGATACTGGTGTTAAAAATCAGGCAGCTAAAGGTGAAGTATATTCATATCACAGACACTTTTGCATGTATCATTCAAGTTGGTTTTGGGAGGGGGCAGAGAGAAAGTAATTTGATCTGGTAAATTTAAGAACCACTCTACTGTTAATCTTTGTTCAGAGTATCTTTTAGCTTTCATTTTCTGTCCTAAATGTTTTCATGTCCTTAAGCTACTTTGTTATTTCTCTCAGAGGTTCCTGTGTTGCCAGGTAGCCTAAATCACTTCAGATAGCAGGTGGGAAACATAAAGTAATTCTTAAAATTGAGTGTGGGGTTTTGCAATAGCAGAGGAAGGAGATGTAAAGAGAAACTGGAATGAGGAAACAGTACAGAGGAAAAGATAAAACAATGCAGCCAGCCCTTAAAAAAAAATCAAGGAGAGACTGCAAGCTTACTTTCATGTCAAAGGAGAAGTGTATGTAAAAATTGAAAAACACCTTTTTTTTCCCTTCTGGACTTTTCATGGGGAAAGTGTACGTGCCAATGTGTCAGACGCTTTCCTAACTGCTTCTTAATGAAAATACTGTTCTTGCTGCTTTATACTGACCATTGCAGGGTTTAGTCACAAATCTGTAGTTGGCCAAAAAAGAATTAATTTGCTGTTTCCACAGCTCCCTCTAGGCAGCAGCAGTAATCCACATATAACTTAGGGAATTCTTACTACGGTCAGACTGAAACCAGCACAAACACAGCTTTAGTGCTGCTTGGTATTTCACTGCTATCCTGTATGTGTCAGCAGCAGGCCGTGGGGCAGACAGACATTCAGGTAACACCTCAGAGCCTGCAGTGAGAAGGTTTTTGTTAAAACTCATGTTACCGCTCCAGTTAATTTGTTGCAGCTTTGCCTTCATAAAACACGAGTACTGCAGTTTTTCTTCGCTTTTCAAAGAAAAGCCACTGTCATTTCAGCTGAAGTTGTAAGACAAGCAGCATGGGCTTGGCAGTCCAGTCAGTATTCAGTCTCAATGTTTGAAACAGAAGCTCCTCCACACAGACAGCAAAGTAGGTCTTATGAAAACTATCACAGTATATATGTGAGTAACAATCCAATAGTTTCAGTCACTTTCTAATGACTGTTAAGTGAGCTCTTAGATACAGGTTGTTAATGAAGTTGATGTTGACAACATATTTCTTTCCTTAAGAGAGAAGATAAACAAAAGGATACTCCTCATCACAGCTGCATATTGAATAACTGAGAACCAAAATTACTGGGTTCTTTCTCCTTGAACTCATTATCAAAGCTTCATGAGCTTCAGTGGAATTCAGCAGAACTCCACAGGTGTGTAGCAGTAAGGATATGACTTGAGATGGCCACAAGTGCAAGCCCTGGCGTTGCATATAATTGGGACAGCACAGAGAAGTCCTCTCAAAAAGGTGGGGTAAGATT
Organism: Ammospiza caudacuta; assembly: GCF_027887145.1. Lineage (NCBI taxonomy): Eukaryota > Metazoa > Chordata > Aves > Passeriformes > Passerellidae > Ammospiza > Ammospiza caudacuta. Next base: position 45,881,644 of record NC_080598.1, on the reverse strand, counting down.
CAAGTTGATTATATTAATCCCATGGAAGTTAAACCCTTTGAAGGAGTAAGTTCAGGATGGCCCAAATGAGATCCAAGTCCAGTGCATGCAGTTCACTTTTCTATGTTTTGGAATAGTTACCCAATTTATTCAGGGTGGAAAGAGGCCAGGCATTACAAAACTACACAGGATTAGTATCATGTCTGAGAACCTAGAAATTTGGGATAATGAGGTAATTCAAACCAATGTGTGTATATGAGGGCACAAGGGGGGCAGGTCTGGAATGGGAATAGGAAGTTAAGAGCTGATGGGTTCTGATAAATACTCTGTGTATTGACCTCATAGAGCATTTGTTTACTTTCACATCATGATTTCCAGTCAGATGGAAGAGACTAAATAGATGAAAAGTATTTCAGCTTTATGGAGAAGTGTTGAATTCCAGGTTGATGATGTTGTCAGAATCTCCCAGTGTGCGTCACTAAGACCTGTTCACCATTTTCTGTTCCAGGGCATGATGAGGGCCCTTCAGCAGCTCCTGCCTTAGTCCACAAAGCCTACATGTAAGTGCAGTGTAATGTCATGTTTTCAGAATCCCTACAAAGGAGGAGGAGGGTGCCTAAGAGAAAGGCATAATGCCCAACTAATTTTGTGCCTCACTGTCCAATTTTAACAGCAATCCAGAAACCATTTGATTACCAAGTGGTTTTAGAGTGCAGACGCCTGGCATCTGTTAGAAAAACAATACAGATTATGCTGCTATTACTCATCAGCCTTCCCAAACAGCCTGGGAGGGAGAGTTTGGTTCATATTAACACATAAGCATAGGACTTCTATTCAAACCAAGCTTCTCTTTTTAAGGAGATTTTTAGTACAGATTTTTTTGTAAGGTGAGCATGAATACTTTATTTATCCCACAAGAAAGGAAGCAACAGGGCATTTGTGTTAATAGACCAAAATGCTATGCTAGGGATGTGAAATTTATCTTTGGTTGCTTGTGCTGTTTTCAGAATCCAAACACCAACAGCAAGGCAGGGTGTGCTTTCTTTTGACTATAGCTGACCTGTTGCAGATGACGTCGTCTAGAACCAATACCTACTCTATAAAAAATTCACATCTCTCTCTGTTGGAGAGAGAGGAGACTACAAAAGGTCACCTAAAGCCATTGAATCGCTCAGAGAAAGTTCCAGGTGTTCATAACTAAGGCCCCATCTCCACTTTACAGCTTTTGTTTCTTTCAGATTATCTTGGATGTAATGAATGATGGTTGTGGAGCCCCTGAGCTGAGCAGTACTACTGCTGTTGCATTCCATCCCTACTGCACTGTCTGAGATGGCCATTTAGGACATCCCTCTCACAGCTAGTGATGGAGCTAAAACCCTCCAAACCTGCATCAGACAGTGTGTCATGGGATAGGTCAGCCAAGGAGAACAATGAAGTTAAAAGCAAAAGAAATGGTATTAACTTCTTTTGTAGGAGGAAAATTTAAAATTTCCCAAAAAATACTTGTTGAGCCTCTTCCAATTTCAAACAAAACATTTTATTCCCATGCTTTGCATTATTTCTGAAGTATTCTAGAGAACATACATACTAAATGCCAGAAATAATACAACTTGCTGAGACAGATTTAAAATAGCAAGTACTACATAAAGGTGTGTACAAACCCAAAAATGGCTCAAGGAATTGATCAGAGCAGGAATGGAAGAGAATACCTATAGGATACAAACATTTACAAGAAAAAGTCTGGCAAATAAATTAATTTAAATTGTATTTGCCTGGACCTTTCCAAGAGCTTCTAAAATGTTTTTTACCAAGTTAAACACAAGAAGGATTATGCAACACAAACTGGAAATATCAAACTTCATTGATAAAGGCAGTATCTCAGAATTCTTTCAACAGGCATAATGTATATGCAATAATGAGAGACAGAAAAGTTCAATAATGTGTAAATATATCTGTTGTCCATTAGTCACAGCAAACAGCTGCATTAGTTTACAAACAACCTATACCTGTCCAACATACCACATCTTTCCAAAGTCCTACTAGTTTCTGTGAAAAGAAATATTCATGTTACTTTTAAAAGCACTTTTAACATAATTTTTGATTTAGTCTTTCTTTCTGAAAAAGAATGTGATTTAAGCTTGGGTTTTCTTTTTCACTGGTACACTATTGTCTGTGAAGTCTGTAGGATAAATGTCCATTAGAGCTTGATTGTCTTTGCTGCTGCTGAGGTACTAAATAAAGGCACTCACTCACTGTTTCTCCCTTTAAGGGTTGTTCCAGTATCAGGAGGGTGGCAGAACCTGGTAGGGAGGCTGTTGCATCTGGAAACTCCCATGTTTATATGGGATTCTCGGACATGGCCTGAGCATTACAAATGCAGCTGTTTCAAGAGTAAGGAATTTTGCTGATCTGCACACTTAAGAAGCTTTAGAAGTCTTTCTGTTGTAACACTGGGGAACTCCAGATTACAGAAGAGCAGGTAATAAATTATTATTTGTATGGATTTCAGCAGTTTTGCTTTCAGAGTTTGTTGAGAATCAGCATAAAATGGAAATATGCCTCTCCCCCAAATAAACAGCTAAATTAGTCTATAATACAATACTGTAGATTTTTTAATGGCATTAACAGTGAATGATTATTTATTTTCTGTAAGACCATCTCATGGAATTGATTAATCTAGGCCCTTGCTTCTGCTCATTGAAGCAGCCTTCATTTATAATCAGAAATACAGAATCAAACTGAGTTTTAAATACTTGGAAATATAGAATCAAATAGTGATTGCAAATGCCATGTACATACTCTGTTTCCAGCTGCAGTAGCCAGCAGTTCAGACTGCTTTACCATTATGTTTTTTGGATACTAGTAGCCCATATTATATAATCCCTGACTATTGTCTGATCAATTTAATTTAGTTCCTCAAAGACTATAATTCCATGAAAACCAGCATAGATATTACAAAATTAATTTAAAAATACCTACCTGCAGGCAAATATTCACACAGTATTTTCCATTCTTATGCCAAGGCTTTCAAATAGCTGAGTGAAATGATCCATGGTAACCTTGGTAGCAGTTCTGCAGAGCCAGTCTGTGGAGCTGGCTGGGACCAGGTGTGATCCTGCCAGCAAAGCCAGGCACTCAGGCCACTCTGGTGTTAACAATGCAGCTGGTGCAGAGCAGCTCCTGCCCTGAGTCCTGGTGTCTGCAGGAGGTGGAGGGCCAGGCCTCTGTTTGTTTGTTTGTGGTGTAAGAATGAGCCAAGCGCAGCCAAGCTTACCCTTGGTCTGGCCCCATCTAGCAGCAGGTAGGGCAAAAGGATGCTCTAATGCTGTAGACTGGGGGTTTTTCCTTGGGTCTGAGCATGGATTTCCTTAACACGCTGTGGAGAGCATATGTCCCAGCTACAGCAGGCTGTGGTCAGCCAGAGGATAACTATGGGATTCTCATAGTTTACAGATCTCACTACAAGATAGATGTTCTCAAAACATGCTGAGGAGCTAGAAGTCAGCCTTCAATGCAGTAAACTGTATGGCAAGAAGGAACCTAAAGGTGTGATCCACTCCCTTGGTCTAAGTTGAGGTTTGAGGTGGCTCAACATAGAAAAGGCTCTAAGGAAAGTTCTGCCCTGTGAGGGAGAGGTAAGTAGGGACAGCAGAAGTGGTAAGAAAGCAGGGTGTTCAGGGCAATAAACATGCTCAGATAAAACAGCACTGAAATATGGTAACAAACTGGATCAGTCATCCGAAAAAACCTAAACAACCATCATTAACTTGACTGGATAGCCTGGTCTTCAAAACAAATTCAAATAAACCAGCTCCTAAATAGATTTATCCAAAAGTGAGAGAGTGATAGTAATGAACGCAAATGCCCTAATTTTTCTTACCTGTCACCTTATGAGCAGCTGCAAAATCAGCCATAATTTGCCTTTTACCACTATAAAGGCAGTATGAAGAAGAAGCTTGTTTTCCCACCACACCAAACTAAACAGCAAACAAAAGACTAGATTTATTTCAGGTCAGGATGACAGAATGAGAAGAAACCTCTTCCATTTTAGGCCTGGTGGAAGTTTTAGAAATTTGCTGTTAGAAAAAAAACCCAACCTTTTGACATATAGGTGTTTTAAGAGTTTTAACCTTTAATTTTTTTTTAAATATGATTTTAATTATCCAACTTCATCCAATTTTTTTCAGTCATATAAGTTATGTAAGTTACCCCCAAGTCTTACTGTTGGGCTTCTTTCTTTTTTTTTTTTTTAAGATGGGGGTATATTTTATATTTTATATATATATATATATATAAAATTTTCCTATTTGAGTAGAGCATTCACATCTACTTCTAGAATTATCATCAGGACCATGTGCTTTGCCCTGCACTGATAAGAGTTTCAAATTAGTGGTTTGTCTGAAAGAAGACCACTCCAGAGGTACTTTCAGCTATAGCAAAGCATAACCTAGGGGAAAAGGATATGGACAATATTATCTTTTCACTTGATTCACATATGCACAATCACCTCTTGCCCAGGTTTTGGCTGTGATACTTTGAGATGTTAGAGCTCAGTTTGCTTGCATTCTTCTATGAGAATTTGGTTCTGCATCGTCACAGCGGGAAGGTAATCATTCACTGGGTCTTGAATGCTTGTAAGAGCCTGACCTATCCCTCGGCTGATTCTCTGCCCATAAGACCCACTGCTGTTTTTGGCTGAGACTGTCTGACCTCTGTAGACTTGAGCCTGATGCTCACATATGCCAAACTTGCTTAGCAGGATGAACACATCTCTGCGGAAAGCTTTGGTGAAAATAGCGTAAAGGAAGGGGTTGGCACAAGAATTGAGCGGGTAGAAAAGTACCAGCAAAATCTTGGAATTGGAGACAGTTATCAGTGGTTTGTTCATAATGGCAGATAAAGCATGGAAAGAGATGGGAGCCATGCACAGAAAGTCTGTGAAAATCAACACAGCCATCCTCTTGGCAATTTTGGTGTCTTTGTCCCCTGACTTGTACTGGGGGTTTCGCACAGTTACGTAGATTTTTATGTAGCAGGCACAAATGATGATGAAAGCAATAATGTTACATATTAAAACAAACACAATGTAGGCTTCAGCCACTGGCGTTTCCGTGTCCATGGGCAAGCAGATGCTGACTTTGCTGTAGCTGCTGACTCCGAGCAGTGGCAGGAGGGCGAGCAGGATGCAGGAGAGCCACCCTGCCAGCATGACGAGCACGGCGTGCCGCAGGCGGATCTTGCGGTCGGGCCGCATGGCGAAGGTGATGGCGTACCAGCGCTCCAGGGTGATCATGGTCAGGGTGTACACAGACAGCTCGCTGGCAAAGACCGTGAAGAACCCGGCTGTGTTGCAGCCAGGCCCCGTCTGCCACTCTATGGCGTGGTTGTAGTACTCTGACCTGGTGTAGAGATCCACTGAAGCGATCAGGAGGAGGTATAGCCCCATGCAAAAGTCAGCAAAGGCCAAGTTACACATCAAAAAGCGAGGTACAGTCAGTTTATAATGACTGGTGAGAAGGATGAAAAGAACAAAAATGTTGCCTAGGATGGCAAGCAGGTTCACAAACCACACCACAATCCTCAGAAACTGATATCCCATTATATCCTCACAGGGATTAAACTCATCAGGCTCTGGCGTGCATATTACGTCTTCATTGCCTCCACAGACAGGATAGTCATAATGACTGTCAAAGGTCTGCACATCTTCCATTTGAGGGTTCTTGAGCTCTTTGCCAAAGCCAAGATTTCCATCTCCATGCTCCTCCAAAAAAATATAATAATGGGGATTTTCATGAAAACTTGTGAACTTGGTGTTTGTGTCATACACAGCGTTGGTGTGGTCTGTGTATTCTTCTGCATAATCTTTGTAAAATGGGTCTCTGAGAGTCTTGACTGATCTCTTCTGAAAGCTGTGGCTGCTCTGGTTACACGTCAGGTACTCCAGGATCCTGAAAGAGTAGAGGGGGAAATCACTGCTGGCATTTACAGTCTGACTGGTGTACAGATTGTGAACAAAGGGAATGCTTCAAAAGCAGATCATCCTGGATGAAAATGTAGCTATAAAAATGTGATTGAATATATTTTTGTTAACTGACCCTAAAACACTATAGCTTTTCTGGGCTATTTTTATTTAACTGTATTTTTAATTTTATCCCCAGCACTAATTTTACTTGTTTGATGTCCATAATCCATCTTCTTTTTTGAGATCTACATTCTTAGTAAGTAAGAAGACATTTATTTACTCTTTATAACTTCATGTATAATACATACAATATTACTTTCTTTTCCACTGTTGCTTCTCCCAGAAATTCCATCAGTCTAATTTCTGTTCACTATCTTCTTTACAGCTAACTAGCAGTGCTGGAATTTGGAATTCTGTACCTCATGATGTGTTGCAGCAGTATTTGCAGTCAAAAAATTTTCAGTAGTTAACAGCTTTCCAGTTAGAAAACATGAGACTTGAGACTATAACCTATCCAACACTTTTTTCCCAGGCCTTGCTGTAGAACATTACCCTTTTCTTTTTTGTTTCACCTTAATTCTGGGCTCAACCAGAGGAGGAACTGCTACAAAAGGACTTATAAAAAAATTGTTCTGCACTTCGCAATTGTAACCTTTTTCAAAGAACATTGTCTATACCTAGAAGAAATTGTTACAAAAGTGCCCGTAGATGTATTTTTATAAACATTGTTTTTACTGATATATTTTAGAAAATAAATGCCAGTTAGTGAAACTCACCCACTTTTTTTTTTCCAGCTCTTGAAAGCACAGCAGTGACTTGGGTATGATAGGTCAGCTCGCATTAGCTGAAGAAATACCTTTACAGCTGGTAATTTCTTTAAAGTCCACGTATTTTTGGCCATTAGTTCTTTCAGGCTTTCCAATCCTTTGGCTGGAAGGTTGGCAACAGCTGTTCTGGAGACGTCCCTAAGAAAGAAAAAAATTACTAGATCAGTTTTTTTTTTTCTCATATCGTTACTGTTCTTCAGGAGTTTCACAGAATTCTACAGTAAAAATCAAATCCTAAGGAGGTGGGGGGTTTATATTGCCTTGCTAAGTTCTGATACCATTCAAATTCAAGAAGGCTGTTCACTTCTCTATGATTTTCACTGTCTTTTAAAGCTCTTGTCTTTAAGACACATTCTGTGTCTTTTAGCACAGAATATGTATTATAAAGAAATATCATGACTTTTAAAATTACACCTTTAAAGCCAACCAGATACAAATACATATGCAACCACACAGTTTTAAAAATTCCTAAAAGAAATCACATCTTCCATTAGAAGAGTTATATTCTCTTAGACTTCATTAGATCAATTTTAACCTATTGGCACACTTTAATAGAAAGCATTGCAATTCCTACAAGAATATTCTCTATATACCGAAATTCAAATCTTCTATTGTCATCCATCCTGAATCTCTCAGAAAACTGAGAGATTCAGCAACGTTTGTTGCTTTCTACTTGTCTGCTGAGGTGGACTATGAGAGAGATGATGCACAGTTGATGGGGAGGTGGCTTTCCTTTCTGACTGCCCGGTGAGTTTCACCTCATCCTGCTAGTGTTTCCTACTCAGTTTTTGCTTTGTCCCAAAACCTCTTCTAGTGACACTTGAAGTTAAGATGTTTTTAGAATTACAGTCTGTGAAGAAGTAAATCTGTAAGAAGAGTTCTAGGGTGGGAGCATCGTTTGAGCATTGTTTTGTCACGAACACTCTCATAATAAATCTAGTTTTTCTACACTTTCTTATCCCTCTAGAAGTCTTGCTCACTGTCTGGTTTCTTGAACCCAAAAGGAAATTGGAACCAATTTTATGCTTTAAACAACTTTTAAATGTCTACAACATTTGGGTTTGCTCTGTTTTTTCTTTTTTCCTTTTGGTTTGTTTGTATTTGTTTTTAAATTGAGTTAGAAAATGCTGCTCCTTTTAGTAGGAGGACTTTTTCATTTCTAAAAGCTCCCTAACTATCATATGTTCTTTAATATGTCACAACTAATTAATTTCAACGACATGAAATTCTTTTTTGTTCTTCTGGAGTCCTTTTTCATAGGTATTTCTACCGACAGCCTGAAATGGCTCTTAGAGAAGTCTGAATATTGTCTGCTATCATTTTACATTCTAAAGGATCACAGAGTAGTTGAGCTTCCAAATCATCCAATTTGACCTCCTGGATCAAACCAGGGTCACCTGGAGCAGGTTGCTCTGAGCTGTCCCCCATTGACTTCTCAGCATCTCCAGGTCAGGAGACTCCACAGCCTCCTTAGCATTGTGTTATGGCATTTGAGCACTCTCACAACAAAGAAATTTTTTCAGATGTATGATGAGGTCCCCTCTCAGTCATTTCTTCTCAAGGCTGAACAGGCCCAGCTCCCTGAGCCTTTCCTCCTGAGAGAGATGCTCCAGAGCCTTAATCATCTTTGTTGCTCTCCACTGGACCTGTGTCAGCAGCTCCAAGTCTCTTGGCCTGAGGAGCCAGAGCTGGACACAGCACTCCAGCTGTGGCCTCACCAGGGCTGAGCAGAGGGGCAGGATCACCTGCCCTGACCTGCTGGCAATGCTTTTCCTTCTTCTGCAGCAAAACATCTTGGTAAATTAGATCTTGGGGTAGATCTTACCAAGACAAGGCTGGCTTTTCAGCGACCCTCATGGGTCTCCATCAAGTTCTTATGGCTGTGGCAGCTATCTGCAGGTAGGTTAAACAGTGATGGGAGAGGCTAAGACTCTTTGAAAGGGAAATTACAACTCACAAACTCTTGAGTGTTTTTTGAAGATGTGCTGGCACAAGCTTATAGAGAAAGATGATCTTGTTTGTGCAGTGAGTTGGGAATTCTGACAAGCCTTGACAAAATCAGATATCAAGGGCTGTTGAGGTAACTAATCTGTTATGTGACAAGGGGAATGTCTCTCCTGGATTAAATGAAAAATAAAGAGAGTGGGGTAAAAGCCAAAAGCCTGAGAACAGATGACAAGACTTCATGTGAGAGGAAGAATGGAGGATTAATTGGTATCTGAGTATACAGGTCACTGCAGCAGGGCCCACACAGGTGAGGCTGGCTCTGGTACTACTGAAATACTCATAAACAGTCTGGGAAGGAAGTGAGAGGAGCTGCAACAAAGCTTGTTTTTGGTACAAAGTAATACAAGGTAGTGAAAGCTAAACCTGATTGTCTAAAGAAGCAGAAGGCTTCTGCAATAGTACATGACTGAGCAGAGAAATAATATGCTTCAAAATTAATGAATGTAAAGTACATTTAGGAAAAAAGGCAATTTCAACCTTACATGGATGACAGTGGGGTTTAATTTAGCTAGCACTCTGGAAAGTTCTTGGAGTCCTCTGCAAATGTCAGATCAGTGTTTTTAGTAATGTTGAAGGAAAATGGAATGCTGAGAATTCTTGGGAAAGAAATAGAAGATGGAGCAAGAAAACTTCACTTTGTAAATCTAGTCTGACTGTAACTTAAATATTACCTGCAGTTCTAAAAATAGTATATGCAGTTGTAATAAGAGCATAGAAAGCTGCAACTAGGATGATAAAAGTTTCAAGTTGTTTATATATGAAGTAATAAGGTGCAGATGAGGACTTTTCTCTTGGGAACAGCTATGTCTGGAAGCAGCAGTAGTAGACTATAGTGCTATGCAGATTGTGAAGGGGATTGATAATGATTATTCACTCTTGTGAGATGAGTTTTGGAACTCAGTGGAGTTCTAAAGAATGGAGTTCCAAACACACTTAAGAATGTGAGGCAAGAGACTTAAAAATAAGAGAAGGCATAATTTTTTACACAGCTGCATAATTGTGAAAATCAGTGCCGTGGTTCATCACGTAGGCCAAAAAGCTAAGTAACAAGAACAATGTACCTTTTTGGTTTGGTTTTATTCACATTCCCATCAGAAACATTCCCATCAGAAATGGGAACATTCCCATGAGAATTGTCTGGGTCACCAAGAACACCCTGGGGGACAAGGGCTCATGGTTTGGAAACAGCTGCCGAGAGGAGTTTCTCTGCATGCACAGGGAATGGAGCTGCAGCTCCTGGAGGGCTGTGAACAGAAGGGAGTAGCAGGGCTCCAGTTGTGGAAGCAATTTCCCAGGGAGCAGAGGTGAACATGCAAAGTCTGTGGCAACTCAACAGTGTTACCAAGTGATGTTATAAGTGTGAAAGAAACATTTATTCAGTGAAAAGAAGGGCTTGGAAGAATTAGTTGTAAAACTGTAATTTCTGTTCTATCTTACCAAATTCTGTGAATTCTTTTGTGTATGTGCCTATGGGTTTATATATAAGCAGACAGGTATTGTAGGTTTTGTTTTTAAACAATCTGTTGTATACTGAGGACCTTGGGGAAAAGTTACAGGAAGAGATGCCTTGAAGTTCTTGTTGGTTTAGGATTAATTTTGGTGCAGGGCTAGCAATAGATTCTTTGTCCCATCCATAGGCCATATTTAACACAATGGCTCAGAAGTTTGGAAGTTTCCAAAATCCCAGTTTGGGAAGTCCCTAAACTGCTGGTATGTGATGTCTGCCAGCAAAAAGCCTTGTGACCTCTCTGTACCACTGCTATCACAAATCAAAGAGCTTCCTGTGGGTCTGGTGACAATCTGTCTCCCAATGGAAGATAATTCTTTAGTTATTCTACCTAGGCCCACACTTTGTTGTGTGTGTGTCAGCTGGCCAAGAGGAAAGTGTGGGATTCTCAGGGATTTTTTTACCTTACAAATCTAGTCTTGATGATGATCTAATCAGATTCACAATCTACTTCAAGCCTCATAGCAGCTGTCTTCAAACTAGATTGAAAATATTTATAAATAATTACTAATCCTCTGAGCCATGTGAATCCAAGTAGTTGGAGTTGTCCAGACTATAGTATCTGTGCCTACATTCATAGAGAAGACACATTATCCTGAATGATCTTTGTGTGCCAGTGTATAAAATCATTAAGGTTGGAAAAGACCTTTAAGATCATTAGTTCAACCATCAATCCAGCCATCAATCTAGCACTGTTCCAATGCTTTACAAGCCCTTCTGTAAAAAATCTTTCTCTAATATCCAATCTAAACCTCCCCCAGCACAACTTGAGGTGATTTCCTCTTGTCCTGGCTTCTTACCAAGCCCTAATCAGCTGGGTATGATCAGTCCCAGTCAGTCAAGGATGATCAGTTCTGATTTTGGTCTGCTGAGAAAAATGGAAACTGACTGCAGTTATGTCTGTCTCATTAACATCCAATCATATTGATAACTAAGATGATGTTTAAACACAACAGTGCTTACATTGCATGTAGGAGTGTCTTGCTGGCACTGCCTAGCTACAGCTTACACCCTTAAAGAAACACAAGAGAATGGGCAAGAGGTTTGATAGACTTGTCAAGAGGATCTGTCTCAAACTGAAGTGACCATAAAGCAAGCTAGGCAGGAAACTGATAAAATGATTGATAGCAAGTCACAAGGACTGGATGGTTTTCACCAGAATAGTTCTGAAGCTGGAGGAGGAAGTAGTTGAATTGGTAAAACAATTGTGGAACCTTCAGCTTTGCTCTTCTGCAGAAAGGCAGCAAAGAAGCCACACTGAATATGATATACCTGGGCAAACTCAGCATGTAAGGGGCTTTTGTAAAAATAAGTCCTGCCTTGCAAACTTCTCTGAGCATTGTACTTACGATCTGCTCAAAGTCTCCTGGAACTTCTACAAGGCCTTTGACAAATGCCCACAAGGTTGAGACAGAAACCAGGCAGACACACTCTTGTGGGAGGTGTCAAATGCTCAGGATTATGGAACAGGTGAGCAACATTCTCAGCTTGCCTAAAGCCAAACCAGACCTGAGCTTTTAAGTAGCCACGGTCTGCAGCCCACTCAGGTACTGCAAGTGCTTGTGTAGAGTTCTACACTGTGAGGTGGAACAGCAACCAAAGTGCTCTCAACCAGTCTCAACACTTTGGCTTGGCAGTGGTTTTGTTTCGTCCTCTCATATTTTCTTGTATTTCTAGGCTGTTGCTTATCTCAGCTGAAATTTACACATTATATTGAATGTTAAGGACACATTGGAGAGGTTCAGATAAATGTGGGAATAAAACAAAGCTTATGAATTCACAGATGTTGTTTTCTGAATCAACTGTATATTATAGAAGTGTTAAACAGATACTCAGTTGCTCAGATTTTTTTTTTTTTTCTTTTTCCTGGGTTGTTATATTTCAGTCTAATTCTTTGTTGGTTTTATGAAGTCACTATTTCAGAACTAGATCTAAGTGATATTAGCTTTTGTCAATAATCCTTTTCATTGCTGGAAGCATGCTATTGTAGTTTGAAATCCAGTAATAGCAATAATTTAAAAGACAGTTAAGAAAATGAGATTGAATGCATCATAGTACAATTGAGACTTTTTACCTAATAATATACAAAGTTCTGACAACTGGAATAGCTAAAGCATGGAATATATAATAGATGGGCTTAAACTACACATACTATTTTAACTTTAGTGAAAGATTTTTTAAATCTAAAAATAGGCATTGTTTGATTAGCAAAATACAGAGTGGTCCTCTTGCTCAAAGACTTGCTTATGTCCCATGGGAGGAACCATTCCTAGATTGGGAAATGATGCTTTAAAGCGCAATTCTTCATTCTACAGATAATTAACTGCTCACATGTACCTTGGGTGATTGTAATATTTTGAATTTGGACTCTGTTCAAAAGCTAATTGAATAATGAGCCTGATTGTATTTTTGTTGTACTCTGTTGAACTTTTGCTCTCGGCAGCAGCTCTTGTTGCATTTAGCAAATCAGGTCCACCGAGTTGCTGAATACTTGCCAAGGTTTCATTTTGAGGTGAAGAGCAATGTGCTGTCATCATTGTCTTAAAATAGTCTTCTAAAGGGAGCAATCAGTGTATGCATCCACATACATCTGAGTATACATCAGTGACAAAGGAACCAGAATTATTGACATCTGTTTTCCCCTATTCAGTGAACACAATTCCTGCTTCCTCTGCTGTTGTAAACTGCAAATTTGAAAAAAAATTACCCAGCTTTTCAATACTTGAGTATGTTTAATTAGGTGGTCTGAGAGCATGGCCAAACTCACACAACATACATATATAGTCAGGCACAATTCTTTGTAGTTAAATCTTTCTCATTAAAGTTTCTTTAAAGCCAAGATGGAACATTACCCCATTAGGGTGGATCCATGGTCTGTATTTCAGCGTTTAAGTTGCTGTTGCTGCTGAAATCCTGATCAGAAAAAAAGCATGATCTCTGAGGCACACATTCCAACTACCATAAATTCCTATCTCACCTGAAGAGTGCATATAGGGAACTCCAGACAATAACTTCTGCCAGCTTGATAGGGAGGCAAGGAGGCAAGACAGAATTTCTCTTTAGAGTGCTGTAAATGTTCCCTTTTTAATTTTTTTTTTTTTTTTTTGGTGAATATTGCTGCCACTAGAAGCAATGTCATTCATTGTCCCAGAAAAAAAAAACAATATTCTCACAATAATTTTCCATAGAGTTAATTTTCAAGATGAAACAGTTTGGAAGTAAAGCAGCAGGGTGCCTGAACAAAAAATTATTTAACAAACGATTCCTTAGAACAAGCTAAGTTGTTTTCACTGCCTAAGGGAATATGAAAGGGCTGTATTGGTCAGACTTTTCAGACTGTTACCCTAGTTAACAAATGTGTGGTCTCTCTGTAAGTAACTCATTGGTCATGATGGCATAGTGGGGGTGTGTACTAAGGCACCAATTGCAAGGACATTTTTGTTGCCTGTGGGAGATGTTAATGGCCATTGACATGACACAACCACAAATACTAGGTTTTCACTCAGTTTTCATCTTTTGACTTCAGCCCTCATAAGGTAATGCATATGTGGGAGTGTCACAAACTCTTTTGTTCCTGTTAAAGTAATTCTAGTTCCTGAAAATCAGCTAAGAGATCTGTCCAGGTGGAAGGATTTCACTTTAAATTGTTGCTCATTTTATGGCAAACCTTTTCCACATCATACATGCAGAATAATTCCTGGTTATCTGTGGGTAACACAAGCCCCTAAGCTGCTATTAAAATTACAATAAAATATAATTAAAAGCCAATAATATGAATTATTAATTCTGTACTGGTTTTGGTTGGCATAGAGTTAAGTTTCTTTGCAGTAGCTAGTATGGGGCTATGTTTTTGATTTGGAAGTGAAAATAGTGTTGATAATACAAGGGTGTTTTAGCTCTCCCTGGGCAGTACTTACACACTTGTTTTTCCCAGTATCTGACCAGTGAGGAGGTTAAGGGTGCACAAGCATTTGGGAGAGGATAGCCAGGACTGGTGACCCCAGCTGACCAAGAGATATTCCAGACCTTACCAAATCATGCTCAGCACTACAGACTGGGTGGACATTTGCCAAGACTGCCATTGCCAGGGGACTGGCTGGGAATCAGTGGGCTGGTGGTAAGCAATTTTGTTACATCACTTGTTGTTCTTGGGTTTGGTTTGTTTTCTTGACCCTCTGATTTTTTTTTTTCAACATCCCTTTTTTAATTATTAAAACATTATCTCAACCCATGATTTTTCTCATTTTTATCCTTCCAGTTGTTTCCCTCATCCCATTGGGTGCAGGGGCAAATACATGGCTGTGTGGAGCTGAGGTGCAGGCCAGTGTTAAACTGTGACACCATCCTAGGAGCTCTGTCTTAGGACTTACATAACAAGGTATCGGGTTGTGAAATACTCTGGCTTTTTCAATCCACTGTTGATTTACTGTGCTGACATGCCATTTCTGGCCTTCTGCCTTTGAGAAGCAATACCTCTCTCTGTAATGACACTATAGTAAGTACCACATCTCTCTTTAGTTGTAAGTACTGCTAGGACTCCTATTAGCCATGAAAGTGTATCATTCTAAGAGGAGATGGATAGCTGGCTGTTGAGACTGCAAGTATAAAACATGTCCTGAGATCAAGGATCAGTGGTAGCTGGGATAGCACAGTAGTTATGGAGGACTAGAAAAAATTCAAGTCATTTGAGATATCTAACTTGAAAACAGGGTAAAAAGGAAGTTCTTTAGTTTTTAGGAGTTGTTTTTTTTTTTAGATAGGCACATCCTGGGAAAGCATCTCTAGCCCCTAAACCAAGAGGTTTTGTGTAACTGTTACATCTCCAAGCTAGCCTTTGCTCAGGAAGCTTATCTGGCTCTTACAGCATACAATTAACCACCCACAACCTTTTGCAGCATATTATTACTTGTTCACCTGTCTAGCATAACAACTACAACAACACTGATGCTTTAAATATCCACAATAATCAAGAGTCAAAAATCTGTGCTTCTGCAGGCTCTCACCTGTAAAAAGAGTCCTTCTTTTGTATTACAATTGTACAACCACAAGACAAGATGTAATATAGATGTAATATAGAATCTTGCATAAGAGTATTTGGTAGGAACAGTATATGGAATGTAGGATGCAAGCATTTCATAAATCAGTTCCCTAAAGCGCAGGCTTTGTTGCTGGTGTTATTTTTGTAAACATGACATTCCTGTCCCTGCTGCTCTGATGCTAATGGTTGTGAAGAAATTGTAAGCTAAAACAGTATTATTTTTAAAGCTTTCTCTAGTTCATTTTCACCTACTTACAGTAGAGTTGGTCCACTGTACACTCCAAGAAATGCATCATCATTGATAACTTTGAGGTATTTGTTCTTGTGCAGATAGCTGCAGAAACAAACAAAATACAGTGATTTGGAAGTAGTTATCCATAGGTTACTGAAGATCTTGAGTTTACTTGCCTGCACAGATGTATAAAGGCAAAATGTATAAAGGCCATCCTTTCCCAACCACACACTGAAACATAATCAGTTACTTCATTTTCTGAGTACACAAGAAACAAAATACAGGTTTTCCATTTTGAAAAGCAATTAAATTCCTCAACAAATACTTTATTTTTGCTGATTTATTTATTATCTTTGTTCCAAATTTTTTCTCTCACTGTCATACACATAAGGGCACGTGCCTATACACTATCTCCAAGTACATATGTGTGAGGATGAGGTCAAATAGTTTTGGTTTTGTTCATCAGAATGGGGTATGGGGAATTACAGATGGAGCACATCATGAGCAAACAGGAAAACAATTTCCTCCATGTTGTGAGATCAATAAAATTTTTAAATGCTTTAAAATCTCCATAGTCAAGTGGAAGTTTCTATATACAAGCCAAAAGTTAAGACTGAAGTTTTGTTATAAGAACAGTAAGGAAAGAATGGGATGTTTGGTACCCCATTATAAACATTCACAAGTTAGCTTGGGATGTAGCTAGTAAGATAAAAAGTGCAACAGGAAGGTGGTCACAACACATGTCAGAGGGTGTCTGTGAAGTTCACTGAGTCACAGAACATTCTGAGTTGGAAGGCACCCACAAGGATCATCAAAATCCAACTTCTGGCCCTGCAAAGAACAGCCCCAAGAGTCACACCATGCGCCTGTTGTCTAAACACTTCTGGAACTCCATCAGGCTTGGTGCTGTGACTACTTCCCTGAGGAGCCTGTTCCAGTGCCCAGCCACCCTTGGATGAGGTACCTTTTTCTAATATCCAACCTAAACTCATATGACAAAACTTCAGGCCATTCCTTCCTGTCCTGTCACTGGGTACCACAGAGAAGAATTCAGTGTCTTTCTCTTCTCTTTCCCTCACGAGGAAGTTGTGACTGGAATGAGGTCTCCCCTCGGTCTCCTCCAGGCTGAACACACCAAGTGACCTCAGCTGCTCCTCATACATCCCTTCAAGGTCCTTCACCATCCAGCCCTCCTTTGGACACTCTCTAATAGTTTAATATCTTATGTTGTGACCAAAACTGCTCACAGTGAGGCTGCACCAGAGCAGAGCAGGACAATCCCTTCCCTTGCCCAGCTGGCTAGCTGTGGTGTGGAAAAAATTAAGTTAATATTCTAATCCTGTCCTGGTTGAAGTCATTGGCAAATTTTTCATAACATTCACTGGATATAAGTTTATATTGATCACCATAGTAAGAAATGAGAAGTAAATGCACTTCATCTGGGTTACACAACAGAAAGTCTTAGGGAGCCAAATAATGCTTCTGGCATGCTATTCATTGGACATTACTCATGCCATAAACCTTGTTTCTGACAGAGGAAAATAGTTTACATCACCTTCTTAGCTGTTGCTGTTTTAAATAAGCTTTCATTCTTTATTAATATATGGCATTCTAGCATCACCCGGTGTTTGTGTTTTCTGAGAACTGATTTTCATATTCTCTAAATGGCACATTATTGTTCTGATCATTTCCATTAGTGTGCAAATTTCCTTGTGATTTTGTCTGTAAAACTAATACAAAAATTAATACCAGAGCAACAGTTAAGATTTAATCCAAGATTTCAACATCTAGGTTGTAGTGTTGAAGGACACAAAAACCTGCTTAACCTAATAAAACCTGTCTGCTTTAGTAACTAGACACTATTATACAACCACTTAATTACTTGTCCAATTTTGAAATATTTTCCCCTGATGTTTGAGTACCATAGTGACTAATAAACCTGAAATATAATAGCTGATATGTCTGATAAAAATCTTCAAAGTTACAAATAGAAACAGCTAGAGACTTTGGGAAGTACAGAGCCATGTGTTACTAAGGAGGGGCTGCAGTGTTAGCTGCCAGTTTTCACATCAATGAGTCAAGCCCATCAGAATGTACAATTTCCTGATGCTAATTGGTTTCAGTTGCTTAGGCCCTTTTATTTTGATAGGTACTGCTTTTAGATGGAAAGAATAAGACCTTGGTAAATAATAATTTGACGAAAAAAAGCTCATGTAGAGTCAGTTCCTTCTGAAAGTGCCATTAATCCTGCTGTTACTGCTAGTTAAATGGTACTGAATGTCATTTAAATTCCCTGCAGAAGAGAAAACTACAACAATGGTATCAACATGTCTAAACAAATCTTAGAAGTTTTACAAATCACATAGTTATGTGTAATATCTAGCCTCAGTGGGGACACTAGAATAATTGTAATTTTGGAGAGTTGGTAGATGGCAATCAGATAGACATGAATACCTCAGTGCAAACTACAGGAAATCTGTAGCAGTAGTGCAGAATCTGGAGTAAGAGATTCTGATGTTTTTGTAGTGCTCTAAGTAAATGAAGGCCCTTTTTCATGTTTTTCAATCCAGTCAGAGCAGTAAAGCACCTATACTTGTGTCCAACAGTCTCTATGGGGGTCAGGGGTAAGTAGGAAGAATGTTGCTTTAAGCCTCGACCACACCAGAAAACTCCATGGCTGCAGGATGCTGAGCAGGACCTTCTGAGGGCACAAAACACCAACAGGACATTTCAAATGCTATGTAAAATATATACATCCAGCTGGGTTATAAAATGAAGGTTAAAGAAAAGGAGAACAGGTAAGAAAGATGCAAGTGAGCAGTACTAAGGATTCATCATATGATTTTTCCACACAATTGTTTATCTTAACTCTGAGCTGTGCCAAGCATTATAAGTGAACCCTGAAAGTGTATATTAAAGTAAATATATTCTTTTGGGGTTTATTTTTGTGATTAGATTTTGAGATTGCACACTTTCCACTTCAGTAATTTAGATAGTTCTGTAAAAGCTCATCACAAATATATTTTGCCATTCACTGAAAATATCTTTTAAAAACTCTTCTTTCCTCACCAATTAACTTACAGAAATAAACATTGGTGCAGCAGCACTACTTTGCAGGAGTGATGCAGTTTGGGACTTAATGATGGGTGAAGATGAGAGATTCGAGTGTCAGATGAATGCTTTCAGTAAAAGTATCCCTCAGCCCTTCATTCCTCGTTCCTGCTTTCCCTGCCCTTATGAAACCTACACAGCAGTACTGTGGATCCTTGCTGGATGACAAGATCACCTAGGTAGTGCTATTATTCAGTATGATAATGGAAACCCTTTATCCGTGATTTTTCACTTATACCTCTATATTAATTTTTTGGCTCCCTTTAATTAATAGGCATTTTAATACAGCAAGAGTAGCAGAAAGGCATAATGCATAGTAGAAGATAGCCTCCAAGATTCCCAAAATGTCTTCTGATTTATGGATGGAACACTAAGTCTTTGAATAATTTGCAAAAGTTTATTATTGTTTTTGATTGTTTTGCTTTGTTACTTACTTTTGTCCTTGAGATACTCATTCAAAACACATTCAAATTTCCCTCACCCTTTTCCTATTAGTTTATTTTTGCTCCTATTTTTGTTAAATTCAAATGCTCTTGGATCAGACCCAGAGAAAAACAGGCACTTCATTCACTATACAGTGGTAGATAAACAGGAGTTCAAATTAGAAATGTCAGAATAGAAAAAATTAAATATTTGCCTCTTACATTAACTTAATGCTGCTGCTAGAAACAACAAATCTCCAAGCTTGCACTTAGCAAAATTATACTCTATCCTGTTGTAAGGTAACCAAACTACTTCAGAAAATTAGTTTAGAAATTTCAGTGTAGTTTATCAAACAGATTAAGTCTTTACCACTCATGTTCAGCTCCCTTGTTTGCCTTGTATATCTAGAGTAGTGCTCTGCTCCAAGTAGATGTCATATGATTTAATTAGGAGAAAAGTGTTTGTTGTAATAAACCATTTTTACTGCTGGTAGATAAACCCATGAACATAAGTCTAGTTTTGGTTATTCTGTTGGTTGTTTGTTGTTTTATTTTCTTTTAAAATTTGATTGACTAGTGCATCATAGTCAGTCTGTGGTAGGATTCACTTAGGGTCATAAATCACAGAAATTACCAGGTTGGAAGGGACCCATAAGCATGATGGGGTCCAACTCCCTAGTCCTTGCAGGATGATGAAAAACAAAATTGTGACCATGACCATCATCCAGATGCAATTTGAACTCTGTCTTGGTGCTGTGACCACTCCCCTGGGGAGCCTGTTCCTGTGACTGACCACCCTCCTGCTGAAGGACCTTCACCTAATGTCAATTGAACTTCCCCTGATGCCGGTTCATTCTGCTCTCTTGTCTCCTATCACTGGTCACCAGAGAGAGATCAGCATCCCCCACTGCCCCCCTTGAGGAAGCTGTGGGCTGCCACCAGATCTCCCCCTCATGTTCCCCTTCTCCAGGCTGAATAAGCCAAGTTACCACAGCCACTCCTCATAAGTCTTGCCCTCAAGGCCTTTCACCATCTTGGCTTCTCTTCTTTGGACACACTTAAAGAGTTTGATATCTTGCTCATATTGTGGCACCCAAATCTGCCCCCAGCCCTGGAGGTGAGGCTGCCCCAATGCAGAGCAGAGCAGGACAATCCCCGGCCTTGCTGGCTGCTGATGCTGTGCCTGATGCACCCCAGGGCAGGGCTGGCCCTCCTGGCTGCCAGGGCACTGCTGGCTCAGGTTCAACTTGCCATCAACCAGGGCCCCTAGTTCTACTTCTGTGGGGCTGCTCTCCAGCCTCCCACTTTGTATGTATAACCAGGATTACACCGTGCCAGATGGAGAATCCAGCAATTGTTCTTGTTAAATTCAATATAGATGGTGATGGCCCAGCTCTCAAGTTTGTCCAGATCTCTCTGTAAAGCCCTCTACTCTCCGCCTTTAAAAATACTTACGTATCTTTAAAGAACACTAAATAATTTTTTTTTTTCTAAAAATAAGCAAACAGCATAGGGGGATAGAACATAAGTAAATAAAGGAAATATAGAATGTAATCTTAAAGAGTTGCAGCTGAGCCAATTATTAAGGATTAGGAGCAGGCCTGATGTTAACAGGCCACAGCTGTAGCCAATCAGAAGAGTGTTATAAAAGAGAGGATTGGTGGGAGCCTGGAGTCAGCTGGCTGCTGGGAGAAGAAGGATGAGTTAGTGCCCAGAGGAGCTGCCTACAAGAAACATCAAGGAGGTATGAAAGTATAGCAATATGGAACCCTTGTAATATGATGACAACAAACAGTATCTACAGAGGCTAGTATGTGCTGTCTGCTTTTCTCCTTCCCAGTTCAATAAAGCAGATTTTTAGGACTCCAGAGCTTCTCAAACTACATTTTATTTTGATTTTTTTAATAATAAGGAGAATTCCAAAGAAGACAGAAGCAACAGTACCTGCATACTATGAGAGAAGCATCAAGAAAAATTGCTACAAAATAGTGCCCAACCTGTGTTTTGTCAAAATGTAAGAAGTGGAAGAGCCAACACAGTTAATATAATGGCCAAGGCTTGGAAAGTTTCTGAGTATTGCTGCATGCAGTTTTAGAGGGATTCAGTCAAGACACTGGCTTTATTTTTGTCATATTTTACATCTTGCAATTTCTGTGGGCACTAGTACAAGCACTATGTCATCATGGAAAACTTCCTTTTTCATGTGGAACTTCAAAGTAACTGAACTAGTGTGAATAAAATCAGATCTATTCCAGGTCTTTGGTTTAACTCAAACCTTTCAGACTTAGGAAGTCTAGCTAGCTGCTAAGATAAAATAGGCAGTTTGGAAAGATTAGGACTATGTGAAGGATGCTCTTATGGAATTCTTATAGAATTTAAGCCTAATTTAAAATAAAGCACTAAAAAGAATCATATCTATCCTCATGTCTCTCTGGTTAATTTAAGAGCTCATGATGAAGAAACCTCTTTATTCATAAGAGTGACAGAGTTTTTGGTCAAACCTCTGTAGGACAACAGTAAGCTCTGCCAAAGTGAATGGGGTCACTAGAATTGAGATTTATTCTCTCTTAATGATTGAAGCAGATGATTTTGGGTATGGTTTAAAAAGGATGTTCACTCACTAAAGATTATTTTTTCAGGAAATACAGTAAGAAGTTGGGAAATAGGAAAAGGTTGATTCATGCTTTTGAGATGTACATCTCATTTCCAGTGTAAGTGACTGGTTCCTCTGACTTGCTCCCAGCACCTTACACCACTCTCTTTCTTGCTGGTAAGAGACACCTGTGAAAGAACTGCTACCATTATCAGTGCTACACTTACGAACACAAACACTCTTGTAAAAAAAAAGCATAATTATCTTCCAAATTGTCTTAGAAAAGGTACTGATCAAACAAAGTTTTACTGTACCTTCAAACCAGGACAAAACTCACAATGGAATTACTTGCCATGATTTTATTTCTGAGCTATAGATATACATACTAAATGAAAGCACACTGCAAAAGACATTAAGCAATGATACTGTTATTGCTGGCAGAAATTAACATCCTCTCTTTGCTCCTTTAAAGTAATTAAAATAAGACAGATATTTCAGAGCCTTAAATAAGCAGAGAAGTTTCGGTTTTTCTTCTGAAAGAAAAGAATTACCTGCTACTTACATAGCATCCAGATTTGTCCCATTAAAAGCATGGCCTTGAATACTGGTAAAACCATTATTGTAGAGTTTTCTGCAAGCAAAGAAGAAATCACATCAGTGTGTTCTGGGCTGCTTCAATACATGAATACCTAACATCCTATGCATCATTTTTCTTTGCAACAGCACATTCATGGATGGATGAAGTTTAATCTCTTGAAGAAGCAGCAGTTACTGTGCAAGGTCAAACAGATGCCCAGAAGTGCACCTGAATCAAGGTTGCCATGTGGCAGGTGTGCCATCCACCTCTATTTACAGCAATGATAGACTAAACCACTTTGCTATAATTTTCCCAATCTTAAACTAAAAGCAAGGAAACAAAATCCTGTTAGGATTGCTTAAGGAAGGCTACAGGAACTAACTAGCAAAAAAGGTCTGATTTTACTACCAGGCACGCTTTAAATTTTTAGAATTCATTCTTTTACTCCCTTAGAGCAAAAGGATTTTTTTTAGGATTTCTTTAGAATTCATCTGTTCGCATTTTAATGCTCTTCCTTCCAGTTCAGTTCATAACTCATTACAGTAATTTCACTCCCATCAGCTCTTTCTTTTGTCTCACATTGACTGACTTGCATTACTGAACTTTATTTAAGAATCTTCTTTCAAATATAACTCTTCTGATATTTGCCATCCATTAGTTTCCATGGTATGTACCACTGAGGTTGCAAATAAAGTTAGACACAGTTATAACCCTGATGAATCTTTACAGGGAGAGAACTTTGCACACTTTCTCCTTTGATTTTTTTTTCAAATATAAGCATTCACTGGCACTAGGGTCATAGAAAAACTACTGTAGTCAAGCCAGTTTAAAGAAAAGAGCAGGACTGATTCAAATAGCTGTCAAAGTACAGAATTTATGCAAACTAGAATATAGATACTGTCTGTGATGTTTCTCTGTTGCAAACTACTAGAGAGTAGGACAGGAATAGTTTTATTTTTAAACATTTTGCCATAGTCAACTACCAGAAAGGTGATTGCCTTGTGACTTAAACTGGAAGAACTTACAGGGTTAGAGATTCATTACAAAGCCCATGGAAAGCATTTGCAGGCACTGAAGTCATATAAGGATTATCTGCAATTTCACTGGAAAAGGAGACAAAATATCACAATCAAACATCTGCCCAACAGAGCATCTGGAGAACAGCTTTGTTACTAATTATCTGCCTTGATAATAAATAGAAGCTTAAAACGTAATTATTTAAATTAATGAATTTAATGTATTTTAATATTAACATATTATAAAATAAATTACATTGCCATATTTATGATATTATAAATTTATTTATTTATTCAAATAAATAAGTTTAAAATAATAACCTGTTAAATTATATCTAAGGCCAGAAGATACATGTAGGATGAAGAACTGAGCATATTCCAGCACCCAGGAATCTAGCTCATGAGGTGACTGGGTTTTGTAGTTCTGGTGAGGTGAGCCAGCCTGTGTGATGATGGTGGCCAATGGCACAGACAGGGCCCTGTCTCATGAGCCAGAGGATGAGCAGAGTGAGTAAGCATTAGCTGCAGTGTCAATTGAACAACCCATTTAGAGCTGAAATCCTGCTCTCTAAATTCAGATAAGATATCAGATAATGCCTTATTCAGGACAGAGGCATTTTACTTTACAGCTTTACAGAAGTGCATCTAGCACATCTCTTTCACTAGTAAGTGAAATAACTTACTGATTCTTCTCACGTCTTGTCCAAAGGAGTGTTTCACTACTCATTTCTTAAATACTTTTTTTTTCTCCTACTTTGCCTTCTTAATAAGTACATTGTATCTTCAGACCAAAATTCTGTTGTAACAAAAGGGAGAAAGGAAAACTAAAGAGATTTACTATTACTAAACTGGAGAAAGGAGAGAGGAAAAGCCTAGCAGAAACAGAGGGAAGAACAAAGTATTTGTTTGCCCTTTTTCTGATTTTTCCTGAATTATACTATAGTCTAGAAATGAAATTATTGTGCAAAGGTTTCTTTTTCTTCAGCTTGTGCATTGGGTACAGCCTAATAAAGCCCATGTATAAAGTCCATGGGCTGAGAAGTCAACAATTACCCATGTGCCAGAAATAACTTCATTCCTTTTCTGTGCTACATTTGTGCATATATATGTGCTGACAGTGAGCAGTACTACAACCATTTTCATTTCAGGTAGTTTTCCCTGATAGGTGGTTTCCACCGCAAGTTATTTGGGTTTGAAATTTTGCAGATTGGTTCATTTTTTTCTAAATAAATGTTTACTTGCAAATTGCTTGACCTCAAAGGCAAATAGTCATATAATGAATGGGTTTCACCCAAGCTATACCTTATTCATTATTTAGAAGCCTATTATTTTTTGAGAGCATTTTTTTTCTTGATGGAAGAAACAAAAAGTCTTTCATTGAATAGCAATATTTAGAAATATATATCATAGAACTATCTTCCTTGAAAGTACAGTTCTATTCTTGAAAAACTGTGTAGCATATAAGACCTATATTTATCTTTTGTTACTTATTGCTATAAAAATATCAAGGCAGAAGTAAAACAATGTTTGTCTTTCTGCCACTTAGAAAGGCACTGAGTTAGGTAAAGGAAGAACACAGATGGTTGTATAAACTGCTTTGCTTCATCTGGCCTGTTCAATTCTTGGTTCTCTCTACTATGTAGAAGTAGGTCTAGCAGAGATTTCAATCTAAGCTGAAGCCTTTCTTGTCTTTGAGAAACTCCCTAATAGTTTTTAGTATGTAGTTACATCTCACTCAGAGCTCTGACTGGCTCAGGTTTCAGTCTTGGAGGCCTACAGCCAAGGTGAATGTGTGTTAGAACAAAGCTTATTTCTGGTCTCAGAACATCCTTGGAAGGGAAGATCTCCTTGCAGAACAAGCAGCATTCCTCTGCTGCTCTGAGGTTCATCTTGCCCGTGGCAGACCATGAATGCAGTGGAACTGACCCTTCTCAACTAAAACCACCTTTAGCAGCACTGAAACATGGCCTGTGCTGGATCATCAGTCACATCTTTGCAAGTCACCTTTAACATAACAACCTCATTTTTAATTGCCTTTTGTCTAGCCCATCCAGCATTCTCTTCCAGCGGAAAACTGCTACAATATAAGATTTCTATCTCCTCTCTGGGACCAAGAAGTGACCAAGATACTTTTACCTTGTTTCAGCCTGCAAGTCTTCATCTGCAGCACTCTTCCTCCTCAGCTTGATTACAAAATTCTGACTTAGTTTAAAACAGGTGGATATTGTCTGTGCTTTTTAAATACCAAGAAATTCCTGCTTATTTTAAAGTTCAAAGCAGAACTCTTTGTTTCTATAATACCTTTAAGAATAATAGTGGGAGACCTCCTTGTCCCCATTTACATTCCTATTCTTTTTCTACTAGAAATTATTCTGCAGTTTGCTTCACCATGCCAGCAAAATTTGTTAGAAGAATTTTGATAGGATGACTTGATGTTAGAAGGATGTATGCCAGCTCAGGTCCCATGTGTCACACTATTCTCACTTCATATTCATTCAGCCATTGCAAAACCAAAACAAAAGCAAAGGGCCTGTAGAAGTTGTGTGTTATAAATGTGCTGTGTGTCCATGTCTCTAGTTCAGGTCAAATGTGTAGTGCTAGGGGAGCTGGCATTTTCCAGATTTGGTGCTAATGATCATTGAAATATTGCTTGAGGAAAACCACTTTGTCAAACTTAAATTATATTTTTCTCAAAACCAGAAATGTTCATTATAAATTTTCATGTGGTCTGAGGATGGCAATATTCTAACCAGCTGTGAGGACAGATACTTACAGCAAAAAATTCACATCAAATGAATAGATTTTGTTGAGGTCTGGAAATACTTTGAGTCCAGTATTAAAAATACCACTGAAAGAGAAGAGAAACAGAAAAATTTACTGCATCACTGAACAACAACGAACAACATATTTAAAATGTTCAACAGAGCAGGATGGTTCTTGCATCCTCTCTACTGTCAATCCATTCATAATCAACTATACAAAACAGAAGGCTGCAAGAACAATATAAAAAATTCAAAATGCCAGACTTATGATAAATTATAGAATCTAAAAAATGAGAACACATATTAATAAGACAGCCAGGTGAATCTGTAGAGGGAAGCTTCTTGTGAGGTTGATAGGAAGAAAATTATTAAAACTCTGCTTTAAGCGTTGTTCATATAGCTCTAAAAAGGCAAACTGTCTAAAATGTGAAATGCTTAAAGCCCCTTCTTTCTGAACTCCTGTAGAGTGAAAACAACTGTAGTTCTCAATTTTTAAAACTATTATCCTGAAATGGAATATTTTTACTACTTTCTTTTTTTATCACTTTCACATCTGTAGGAAAAACCTGGACAAATCTTTCCTCCTTGCCACTGCCCCCACCACATACACATGGAGGCCTTTCTTCCAAATATTACTCAAAATCACAGAAGTTTCTTTAGAAAATCATGAATAATTTTCAGGATTTCTTTCTGCCATAGAGGTCATATGAAATCAGGTGTCCATAGGTAAGCTTTTCACATTTGGCTGACAGGTATGCTTTAAAACCCTGTGTAAATGTGTAGTAAATACTAAAGACGTGTATATATCTGTTGTGTCCCTTCTTCCCACTGTTTCCTACAAAAATGGAATAAGTCAGCACTTATCATAAGGAAAGAGCTAGCTGTGGAATTTTGCTAAGGAATATTAGTGTATTCTAGATATTTAATGGATAAGACTAATGGGAAAACTACTGATGAATTTGTGGACATGTTTTCCTTTCTCACCAAAGTAGTAAGAGTTCCAGCCCCTACTCTTGCTGGCTTTCTGTTATTAGAATAAAGCAACAGGGAAAAACATGGCAGTCAGCTCCAAAATCAAATGCAAACTAACAAAACTGCTAAAATGTAAAGAGTCATCTGTGAGATTTAAATACCAATTTGTTGCAGGTACTAAATACTTACAGGTATTTCAAAAGTGGGAGGTTTTTAAAGGCATCTGGATCTATGTAATCCAAGTTCCTAAGATTTCGAATTTCACTGTAAAAAGGGAGGAACATTGATAATTAATATTTAATAATGTATCACAACAGAAATCAGCAATGTTAAAATGAAATCTCAGGGACCTAATTCCTGCAATAAGCTTTTTGTACTGGACAGCACTAGCTCAAGACCTGAGCAATCTTACAATGATGCATTATCATCTGGATAGGTGCCATCCTGAGGACTGGCCTTTTGAAGCAAGGGGATAAGAAGTACCTAAGATTTGATTATGGATCCTTTGTCTGCATGGTCCTAAAATCAAAACAAATACCCTGTGGTAATGGCTGTTACTTTGAACATGGCGGGGGTTTTGTTTCTGCAACATTGAGTAAAAAGAAGAAAAGTAAAACCTTTGTTATTTGTATATAATAATCTTATCAAATTACAACCATCTCTGCACCTTATAATTTTATGTGCAATTTTTCTGCTTACTTTCTTTATGGCTCTGACAGTATTTTATATTATTTTTTCCTGTCTTTTACAGAGCTCATCAAGTGGTGGCTCAGTCACTTAAATCAACTTTGTTCTGAGACTTGGAATGGCCACAACGTTGACTACATAACCATGCCCAGCAGTATAGAGGATGGCATATCTGTTTGCTATATAACAAGGCAAGATGTAACATAGACTTCATTCCTTATATCTTCTGTCCACAGTAAAGTCTTTAAATACTTCCACCCAAGAGAAAGCTTGGTCTGCAAATGGCTTTTTAGTCTGCACATGTTGAAAACCCATCCTGACACTAATCACAGCTATGGCCATGATGGTGCTTTCTGCAGGTGTGTTGCTGGGGCTGCTGCCCCTCCAGCCACCACCATCATTTCCTGGAGTCATGACTCTTCCTCATTTTTCTAAAATGTTTGTCTCTTCCCTTAGTACAATTTCCCTGAATACTTCTAATTCTTCTATTTTCTAGCAGATTTCTTTCTTTTCTCACTATAACAACAGTCAGCAGTCTGGCTGCACCAAGCAGACTCTGCTGAAATTCTCAGTATTGAGGTAGATTCAATTGACCTACCAATTTTCATCTTTTATTAAAAAAGCCCTCCCCCATCATATGCAGACTTTTAGTTTCTTGGACTCTTTACTGATTCCAGCAGTTTTGCATGGATGGTTTTACATGTTTTCTTCTATTTGTTTACCTTAAATCAGCACTGGACACTGGTCTCATAACACTGCTGAAACAACTTTCAGCCTTTCTAAAATAGAAACCATGTAGAAAAATTGTGCCAGGTTTCCTTCTGGTACTAGCAGTGGAGCAATGGGTCTGAAGAAAACATTTCTAGCTACTTATACAGAGAAATTTGATAAAGATGACAGATTTAGAGGGCATGATGGTGCAGGTTATGTGAGTGATCTTCCAGCCTTAAGTCAGTCAAAGAAGTGCTGCTGCTGGACAGACACCCAATGGGCAGAAACCAGTAGTGTTCAATTTGCCCTGGTCTAACTGTGCCAAATAACCTATATAATATAAGAAACAGAAAATTGGGATTTAAGACTACCTCTGGCTCTGGAATTGTTTTAATAGGATAAAATCAACCCAGACAATTTGTCTAAGAAATAGAAGTGGGAAAAAAGACAGACGTTAGTAGATAAATCACTATGTAGACACTGGTACAAAGATTTCAACCTCTCCATGTATTGTACTGACAAAACAGTTCTGCTTCACCTTTCTGCACCAGTTTTCTCTCTGTTTACTAAAACACTGCAGGGAAATGAGGATTGTCCTTTTACTTGAGTGTAAAATTGATGTAATTTATTGCTCTAGTACTGCTACTGTAGTGCTGCATTCAACAGTTCTTCACATCTCTTAGCTACTTTGAACTGTAGCTCTGTTTCTGTACTTAAAACAAATCCTCTCAGTGTCAGTTTCTTGCTTCTCTCCAATTATTTTAATAATTATGTAGCTATCACATTCCCAACAGTGGAATTTGCTTCATAAACATTAACCGACATGTTTTTTCCATCACTGACTGCTTTCAAAATGTTGGACTTGCGAGCTTCCTGGCCTGATAATCCTCTGTGGACCAAGCATATTCCAGGGAAAGACAATCTTCAGTTCAGCCTTTAGCCTGGAAATGGATAATGCACTGGAGTATCAAAGAGTCATCAGGTTTTGGTTTGTTGCTATTCATAGCATTCTCCCTAAATTATTTGGATGAGGGTACTGGAAATAAGAATTCAAAATCAGCAGATGGTACTAAAATTAAAAGAACAAAAAGAACAAAATAATGTAATGAGATACAATTTTGATTTATTAAGTAATTGTACCATGAGAGGACATTTGCTAATTAAACAATGCAAATTAAAAGCTAATTAATCTGGGAATAAAATATTTTAAACATCCAGATGAGACAGCACAGTAATGAGAGAAAATCTTAAATAATGTGAGTGAGGGAATCCCAACTAAACATTGGGAAAAGGTTTATATCCCTGCTTTCAATTTTCTTGAACTGATAATTTTTGGATTCAAAAAGAAGTAGGCTTTAATATCTACTGTATTTATACTTGCAATTCATCCTACTCTTTGTATTGCAGAGGTGCCTTAAAGCCCAGAAGGAAGAAAAGGGCCATTGTGGAACAGACAGCCAGGCTCAGAAGTGTCTAGTCAAAACAGATTAGAGAGATAGAAAAATAAAAGGTGATTTGACAGAAGTGGGTGTTACACTTAAGAAAAAATCAAATTTTTCTTGAGGACAGAAATCAAATTTTCCCTATTTCCCTGAATATGTTGCCTCTAATTTTGTCTGGGTGAAAAGGAGAAAGACCTTGTGTGCTGTGGATAAATGTAGGCAACACCAAGGCAACCATGACACAGAGCTGAAGTGCAGAGAGTAGATTTATTCCATCATCTTGCTGGCTGGAGGATTCAAAAAAAATCAAGTAGAGACACATAGACTGCTAGGCTCATATTGGCAGGGGCAAAACACAGTGAGGCCTGAGTGCTGCCTTACATATCAAAGGGGGCCTGGAACACGTGCAAACCTTCACCGGGCTGTGGTGTACAATCTCTGCACTTGTTATCTCCTTTCCCTGCTCACACAGAGGCCCAAGTCTATAAGAAGAATGCTTTTAAGTCTTTCACAGTTTTCTGTTATCTTGTAAGAAAATGTCACTTCTTCAGTAGACAAAAAATAACCAAAACAAACACAGATACATGAGTTCTCTGACACTGTTTTCTAACATCTTCTCAGTGCAAGATTGGTCTCTGAATGAAAACAATTCTAATTCCAATTTAGTTTTCTCTCTTGCCAATCTTCTCTTTTCCAACCCTTTCCTCGCCACAGATCTTCATTTCCATTAATGAACTGTGCTGCTGTCCTTGTTTTAAATACTCAAACATGATAAGTCTTAGAGTACTGGAAGGAATTTCTCTCTGAAATCACAGACTTAAAGAATATCTACTGCTCCATTAATATTGGAACCTATGAAGTTAAGCCCATAAGGAGAAAGGATATTTGAACAATTCTGATCTCATCAATTAGCAGGACAAACTGCATTTCACAATTTCTTTTACAGTAATCAGGCATAAGTACTATGCTTAAAGACACATAAATGTATGATCCTAATTTCAAGCCGTAATCAACAGACCACTTTGGTGTAAAGATTAATCCCAAAAGGTCCATAAAGATAGAAGACCAAATTGATTATCGGTAAATTCATTAACCAGGGTTTCCACTTTTATAATTTATCTTCTATGAATTGGTGAGTTGAAAATATTGAAACTTGTGAGCTTAAAAAGTTATGGTTTTTGAAAAGCAGCTCTAGGAAAACTGTTAGTAGTTTAAGCTGCCTAAAATGCAGATAAAGCCAAAGAGTATACTTCAAATGCCTAATAAGCTAGTTCTCAGATATCTAAGTGTCTGTGAGAGCTGATTTTAAATTACTTTTGAAATGCAGCTTCAGAAAATAGAAAAATAATGGCATACAGCAGTGTTACAATTCTGAGTCCTTCTGGGCATTAAGTGCTTTTAAGGTATAAGAAAACCTGAGACGGTTAGAAGGCATTTTTGTTAACCATTGATGCAAAAAGGCAAAAGGTGTCCTGAACAAGCATTTTACTTTGCAGTCCTAACTGAAATTACTTAGAGATGCTAATTAAAAAAGAAAAAAGAGGATTCTGCTACTTACCCACAATCTAATAGAATTATTAGTGGAGTATTTACAAAAGTATTCAAAGTTGCTTTACAAACTCTATTCTTGGAAATAAAAAAACCATTTAAATAACTGTCTTATTTGTACTTTAAAGACATTTGATGTTTGACATTTTAGTTCTGGCACTCAGACTAGGAATTTAAAATGTACTAGGTTTACAATCAAATCACCACCTGACTGTCCAAGAACAGCAATTCACTTTTCATTTTTAATGAAAATACACAAAAAGTTTATCTCATCAAGAATGGGTGTGCAGAGAAAGTCACTTGATTTTATAAAGATATGTGTCAAGACTTACAGATAAATATGAACTTATGTTTAGTTGCAAAACTATAACTACTTTCAAATCCAAATGTATCTAAAAATGAAACTAATAGTAAGAACTATTCAAATATTAGGCTAATTAATTAAATGAGACACATGTTTGCCAGCTAACTTTCAGAAGGGTTAATATGCTACTTAAAATTGCTTAAATTTGGTAACATTAAAAGAAGCACAAACATTTACATATTGAAGTGGAATCTAAATTTCATTCACCAGACATGTTTTTCATACCTGCCTTGCAATATTGATACATTCTTGAGTCTGTTTAAACCCAGAATTCAGAAATTGCAAATCTGCTTTTAGAGTAGGAATACAATCATGTTATGTTGTGATACCTGCAAAGACTAAGGATATCCAGGTCAGCAATTGTGAAATGTTTTAAATAAGCTTTTTTTTTTCATTGTACTGTGTAGGGGGATAGAACATAGAATGTAATCTTACCCCCTAAAGAGTTGCAGCTGAGCCAATTATTGAGGATTAGGAGCAGGCCTGATGTTAACAGGCCACACCTGTAGCCAATCAAAAGAGTGTTATAAAAGAGTGGGTTGGTTGGCTGAGGGATCTGGAGTCAGCTGGCTGCTGTGGGGACAAGGATGAGTCAGTGCTTAGAGGAGCTGTCTGTAAGAAACATCGAGGAGGTACAAAACTCTAGCAATATGGAACCCTTGCAATGTACTGATAATAGAACTTCTGCAATATAATGACAGCGTATTGTAGTAACCTGGGCCCCCTCTCTCTACCTTCTGTGATTTCACAGCTACCTTAGCTTCTCTCACTTGTTCATCTACTTCCATGTTTTATCCTCCCCCTGCAGCCAAACCATCCATGTTGTCCCATCTGCATGCACCTATTTAAGCCTTTGCAGCACTGGCACCAGAAAGCTGGCTTAGGCTTCCAACGGTCTACTCCCCAACTCCAGACTGCAGATTTTAACAGGATTGTTTTGCTCAGCTCTATCCCAGCTCTGAAATTCACTGCAGGTACCCAGCATTCCCCCATCAGTCTCTTCAGTATTCCTCTCCCTCTCTCCAGATGCTTCTCCCTTCTTCCTGCAGTGCTGGATCCCCTGGCCTGGCATGATGAGCTGTCCAAGAGAAGGGCAGCCCTTGCCCAGAGGATGGAGGGGCTGCTCTGCCCCTGGCTCCATCTCCCTGCAGGGCTGCAAGTGCTCCCCCAGCAGCTCTTCAAATAACGTCACATATATGAGGGCAAGCCACTTGAACCATAACCTTTGGCGTTGTTCCCAAATGTGAGAGGGCTTTTAATGTGGTTGTCTAAGAGGAGAATGCTTTATGAGCAAGGAGAAGAGAGTAGGGAGAGACCAGGGGAGGGTGAGCCAAGACACAGAGAAAGGAGGAAAAGAAAGAATGAGGTTCTGAGGTTCTGTTTGCAGGAATGTTTCCCTGAGAAACAGAGACCTAATTACAACAGGTTTTTATTTAGTGTAATGTAAGCTTCAGTTCTACTAGTAAGGCAGCTACAGAGAGACACTGATTGCTAATCAGACCCTTTCACAACTACACTTACAAAAAATACATACTTATGTAATTGTATGAGCAAGACAGATCTGAATTCGTAAACAGACATGCTTAAAAATGGTAAATACAAAGAGAAGAAACAAGAAACCATTGTGAGACCAATTTAACACAACTGAGGAGGAAAAAAACAGCAGAATTGTTTTCCTTATTTACATCTTCATAGACTGGAAATTTTGCCATTAATTACCAGCAAAATGAGATGTGGCTCATTAAAATACAGCAGGTGATCAGTTTCCTTACTTTGCAGAAGTTGCTCAGTACTTGAAAGGCATGGATGCATAACAACACGTGACCCTTATAAAATATGGGTCATAAAAATATGCTTAAAGAGCTGAGGTCTGGAAGGAACAGAAAGTCAGGACACAGGTACAGGAGCCAAATAAGCCCTGAGAAAATGGGTTGCTGAAGATCAAGGCTGAAGTGCACTAACTAAGCTTGGCAGACAGATCATGATGAACACAGGATGCCTATTCCCATAACACATGGCTGAAAGCAAAGCATTAGTTTCTTCCTTCCACAAACACTGAATTTTCTCTTTAAAAGTTTTTATGTCTAAACACAAATGTTTTCAGAATGAAACTGTGTGTATAAGTTTCAGTTAGGGTGAAAAGATTATTTATATAAAGCTGCACTTTATGAAAGTTCAAAGAAAAACAAGCTGTAAAAATAAAACTCTGTGAAATGACTTTTAAAAACTGTTAATCTCAACCTCCTTTAAAATACTTTGTGATAATCTTAACCTACTATTATTTTAGCAATAATACTTAAAAAATACTATGTAAATGCATTAAATTAATGCATAGCACAAGATGCAAATTTATCCCTGTATTATCCCACTGTTTGGAAGGTAAATCAAACTCAACAGTGATAGGTTTTAACAAATCAGGAGTTATAGAAACAATTCATAAAAACTGTCAAATCTATAAATTGCTTTTTTTCACAGCATATATGCAACTGTCTAACTTGCCAGATGCTAGGATATCCCCTGATTAAATTATACACGTGCCTTACTTCCAAACAGATTTTATAAACCTGGTAAGTTCTTTTAAGTGGTAGAGGTGGCCCTTCTTTGTGGGCTATCTGCAAATTCTTGGGGTTTTCCTATAACTTTTGTGAGCAGAGTTCTGATGTCTTGTTCTGGGTAATATTGTTGGCTCTCGTGCAGGAAAAAAAAATCTTGTATGCTGTCTACAGTTTCTCTTGGCAATGCTTTGTGAGAAATAGAAGGGGTCCCACGTTACCATACCCTTGTATAGTGGAGCAGGAAGCATTCCCTCCATGGCCTCCCCACAAGGCTGTGCCAGGGGTGACATGAGCCTGGGAACTCTGCTGACTCCTGCACAGACCTGCAGCTTTCAGTCGTGGACAACACATCCAGGCCTGGGGGCTGCAGTGGGTGTGATTTTGGAGCTTTCTGGAGCATTTTATCTTTAATTTCTAATAAGGTGAGCCACAAAAGAAGTGCCATATGAGGAATTTGTATCACAGTGGCAGATACTTTATTCATTGCTGATAAAATGTGCTGCCAGTCAATGTTTCACTAAGTGTTCATTTGCATTAAACAAGAAATTTTACAGACACAACAACTATGAAAGAGGAAGAGAGAACATGGACGTGACAGGCTCAGGTAAAAACATCAACATAATAGGAAATGGTGTTATAACCACAGGTAAGTACTGATATCACACCAAACCCTTGCTGTGAAGCTCAGGAATACTACTGGAGCATGTTGTTGGCCTGAAGTAGATCTCAGGATCCTTGCACTCTGCTTCTAGATATGCCAGTCAGGCTCATGTTCTCTTAAAGGAGTCACTTACACTTTCCAGCATTAGTTTCTCTCTTTATCTTCATTGACAATAATTATATTTTTCTCTTGTTACTTTGTTAGTCTTTCTGATTCACACTGTGTAAAGTAGAAGGAAAAAGAATCATAGAAAATACAGCAGTGTTAAATCATCTAATTCAGTCTCTTTCTCTGAGTGAAGATTAAATAGATCTATGGAATTTCAGATCATACAGCCTTAAAGGCCTGCAGTGGTAGAGACAATGTCTCCAGGAAAACAATTCTAGTGTTTATTACCATAGGAATAAATACCAGCCATAGGATTACATTTCCTAGAGGCTGCCATGTGTCTTGTCTAATCTACTTTAACATTATAAATACATTTTCAAACATTAGTGTGAAAATGGGTGGTAGTTTTCACCTCTTGCAACAACCTTAAAAAAAATCAGTCTGCCTCTGGCATGTTTTCTTTCTGGACACAAAAGACCTTTCTCAATTACTGTGTTTTCTGGATCCATGGTGACCAACAGTGCTCTCCCATGGAACCTCTGCAAACAAAGATCTCTGAAATATGCCAAATTCAGCTGAGCCTTACAACAGTGGCACACTTTCCAGTCCCCCTTTTGGATCAGTAATGGAAACATGGAAGAGTACCAGATACAGGAGGGGTCCTTTGGAGCTCTCTCTTCAATACATTACATTCTCATTTTGACAGGGTGCAGATGGATGACAAGAATTGTCTGGATGCATCCCAGCAGTTCTGTAACTGCCCTTAGTGTGTCACTTGGTGTGGATTGGTCAGAACAGAAGAACAAAAAGGTACAGAAACACTTCCCAGAAGCCTTTTTCCATATTATTCTTGTTCCACTTAATAACCATATAAACACTCTTCATTTTACTAGTGCACTTTCAGAATGATTACTTATTCTTCATGTCTCCAGGTAGTGCCATTTTGCTCTGTGCTTTGCTCCTTCTGATTTTATTTCTTATGCTTATATTACTGTTTTACACTTACCTGCAGTAAATTGACAGAAATAATTCTTAGTTACCATTTTATTTCAACTTGACATCAAGTTCATTATGCACTCCCACTAGTTTCTCAGTACATTTATCTACATTTCTATGGGAAGATACAGAAGGGAACCAAAAAGATGTATGGAAAACAAGCACAATGAAATAAGCTCAAAAAAGAGACTGACTCACTCCACATTATGGAGAAAGGAAATGAAAAACGGAATATTTAGCTACATAGGAGACAGGAATGATGAACATCATCATGTGTGTTATATTCCAAATTTATCTCATGACTGTATTCATTTATTTAATTACAGTACTTACATGTGAGTGACTTTGCTTAAACTGTTGAAGGAATGGGCCTCCAGACTCTGAAGTGTTTCATCTATAGAGATGTAACTAAACACCAGCAAACAGAAAAATAAACAGGTCTCAGACACTGGGAAGCCACAGCTAGTGCCATCATGCCACTTCATTTGTCATGTCATTTTTCTCATCCAGCTATGATGGCACTCAGAGAGCAGGATTTAAATCAGATCAACACTTGGCAGCAGCCACAAGGCTGCTTATTTTCCCAGCCCTTATTTTCTTCCTTCTCCCTCTCTCCACCTTTATTTGCTTTTTTCCAACCTCAGCATCCCCCAGATTGCTGCCCCTGTTGTCCTCTGCTGCTGATGGAGAGCAGCTTGGTGACCCGTGGGGCACTTCAGGAGAGGACAGCCAGGAGCAGGTAAGGCCCTGAGGCTGAGCTGAGGCTGGGCTGTGTCAGCTGGCACCGGGGGCACAGGAGGTGCAGACACATGTGGGCTGTGGGGAGCTGTGTGCTGGCATTGGCTGTGGGCCAGCAGAGTGCCCAGGGTGGCAAAGGCACGGTGCTGCACAGGGGAATTGTGCTTTACATGGGGCTGCTGGCAGAGAGCGCTCTGGGATGCTCCTTTGTGGGGAGAAACTGCGGAGAAAACACTTTGAGGAGCCACAGACCGGGTGTTTGTGAGGTACTCGTGAATGTGACCCCAAAGCATCATCCTAAACCCAGAAAAAATGTTCCTTGACATTAAAAAATCCCTGACCTTAAAAATACTGAATGTTCAATATGTTCTTAAGTTGGCAGAAAGTACCAGGTGAATCCCTTGTACCAAGATTTAGTGTATTTGCCTTATTAACAGTGTAAACCAGAAATTGCAATTACATTTGAATATCCTATAAAACCTTTATTCAGTGATGCCTTTCTGACAGGAATTAGCTTTGTAATTAAGCAGGTAATTTAAATGTTTTTTCTTTCATTCATGTGGAAAAGCAGCACAGAGGGAAAAAAATCTCTACTTCTGGCTATCAAGAGTACATAGCCATGCATTCATTTAAGAGAAATTGTAGCTCTAAAATTTTTGTTTAAACAAGGTTCATAAAGAGGAGAACTAAATCTTCTATTCAGTACAGATAAAAACATGTTTATTTGTGGAAATCATATAGTAGACACCATATAGCAAAATGAGCTGCTGTATTTTGAATAATAAACACAGTATATAATCCCCTGTTGAAACTTCAGAACATTTTCTAGATGAATTTGCAAATCCAGGAAAGATCTGGTAATTTTCATTGCACAGAAATTATGGGCTGGGAGAGGCAAATGAGACATGTGGTACATTAGAGGCCAAGACATATACATAAAAGTTGTATTTAAAACACAGGTACTGATTCCCTAACCTGAAGTTTATATCAAGAGGGTGGGAGTTCACATTTTGTGGTAGTAGTAATGCTACGAGAAATATCCAGATGGACATTGACACTATTAAAATTTAAATTGCAGTGGAGCTTTTGGAGCCAAAGAAGGGCTGACACCCTTTTATATTGAATCAAACTCTGTTCTAAACTAAGTTTATCCTTTTTATATATAATATTATACATCATGTGAGGGATATCCCTCCCTCTCCAAAAAAAACCTAAACAATACCCTATCTGATTAAACTGAGATGGTAAATGAAGCTGCAGATATCAAAGAACAATTACTTTAAAGGATTTTAGGAAGTCTTTATTTCAATATATCTGGATGAAATATGACATATAATAGGTGAGGGGGACACTTAGAGACACAGCAGGAGTTAAGGACCACGGACACTGGGGCACTTGAATTGTGAGGGTGTAAAATCCCAGGGATTCCTTTGTTCAGGACCCTCCTTGGAGAAACCAAACCCTAATATTTTCATTTCATAAATTTTTATATACAAAGACAAAATTTTGGAGAAGGAGAGTAATTTTTAAAAATTTGAAAGAATAGTATCAGAAACTGAACAGAACTTACATCCTAGAGATGTTGGGGAGATTGGAAAAAGCATCACTTGGAATTTTTCTTAGATGAGTCTCCAAAAATCTCCTAGAGAAACAAAAAATTGGCAGTTAATATCCTCTGATAACTACAATTTAACATTAACAAGTCCTACACAGCTTCAGCTCTGCTCCAATGTTTTTGTTCTTATCTTGCCATGTCTCTGAGTTGCCATCTTTGCCTAATTTCTATTCCTGTTTCATTATGTGGCTTTTTTTCTTTGCTGTGCTCCATCAATCTAAATTGCAGCTTTCTGCATCATCCCTCCCAAGAACTCAGTGGTGACACTCCAGAGCATGGCCAGCAGAACATATTTGCCCATTGAAGTTAATGAAGTATTAAGAGAATTCTTTTAATAATTTCAGTCTCCACAACAATATCCCATCCCTCATTCTGAGCAAGAAGTTCAGGCATGTCAGCCAAAATTGAATTAGAGCAATTGCAACTACCTTCCCAGAATTCTTCATTTTTTTTGTAATAAATAGTACATTCTTCCTCCTCTAACATCTGATGCGGGGGTGGCATGCACCTTACCCATCTGCAGGAGATTTCAGAAAAACCCACAATATTTAAGGGAGATACTTATCAATAGCTAAGCTTTTAAAAAAATGACTCTCTAGCAGACTTACTCCTCTAAATAAGAAAGGAGGAAATGCTTTTGAAATTCAGCCTATGATAGCTGTTAAACTCAGAGTTACAACATGTTGCTGTTAATCTTTGGTTTTCCAATACAGTTTGGGAATACACTTACAGAGCATCTGTTGAATAATAATCAAGAACAAATGATAAACTTTCCCCCTAGCTGCTATTTAACAACAGTTAAAGAAAAAAGAAATAACAAATTAGGATGATTTCCTGATTCTGTTTTGTTTCATAATGCCAAGTATCTCATTACTACAATTATATTTGATTTACATAGCCAAATATATTATCATTTTGAGATTTATCAAGTTTCTGGAATTTGCATACAAGAAATAGACTTTAATAATAACAATATATGCAGAAATTCTCCAAGGTTTTGTCTTGAATAAAGTATAAATTATACTATAATCCCAAGGGAAGAATCTACTTCCCCAGTCTACCTTCTCTACTCCATATATTTGTTACAAGAATGAGTAAAGACTTCTACTTTTCCAACAGTGGGTTGATGTTTCTCCTGACCTCAATACACCTGGCTCCAAACAAGCTCCCAACCATGGGAATGTCAATTAGTCCAGGGGTTATGTCCATATAGATGTTATTTTAACAACCACAGCAGTATCAGTGATATTACTTCAGTAAGATCTATTAGGGAAGTAAATATATATTTTACATAGTTGTCTCTTCATTTTAAAAGCTTTTAAATGCATATCTACAAAACACAATAAGTAAATACATACCACCCAAAGAATTTCAGATTGAAATTATATGATTTATAATTTGAATCATCTCAACAAAAGCTTTATGTATTTTAATGAACTATTTTCCACCAATACAGGGGGGAAAATTTACCATATGTCAATATGAAAGAGTTTGTCAATTTGAAACAAAGTAAAAAATTTTACATTCAAAATTCATTTTTCTGAGAAAATTATAAGAAGCAATGACCTTTAGCTTTTTATATAAGAGAAATAAATATGACAACAAAGTAATGGCTAGGTAAACAGCTATTGACACATTCATTTCTAGTTTTTTATGTCCAATTAAATCCAACACAAACAAAAATGTATTTTAAATTATTCTGAAATAAATGCATTATAGTCTTTCAGTGGTGCAAAAATAGCTATAAAAAGGCATTTCACATAGTGAAATTTGTGCTAAACTTACCAGAAGATGATTACCACCTAGTGTCCAATGCTAGTATTACCAATGTGGTAGGAAGGAGGGAATGATTCACACAGCAAAGGAACTCTGCAAGTAGGGAATAATTTCTGAATATGCAAGACTACACAGCTGCTTTCCTACAACTAGCAGTCCAACAGAATAACATAAAGTATCGCTCAAAACTGGCCCAGCCCTAATTAATTAAAGAAATACTAGATTCCTTCAAAATGAAATTGTCCAGGTCAGGGTTTGGAACAAGTAGGTACTGAAAGTAATCTCTTACTGCTAATGTATCCTCTACCTACAAACTGAGGTACATATGGACACTCTCAGACTGACAGGAGAGAATTTAGGTTGGTTACTTGTGAATTTATAGCAAACAGAAAACCCCAATCCACAATGTTGGAGCTTATCCTTGCTCAGTTTGTGATCACCCAGTGCTTCTGACTGGATTGAAATAAAAAAGACTTCACAGGAAGGAATGATTCTATTCGCAGTCAGTTTTCAGATGACACCAAGATGGGCAGGAATGTTGATCTGCTGGAGGGTAGGAAGGCTCTCTAAAGGGTCCTGCACAGGCTGGAATGATGGGCCAAGGCAACTGTGTGAGGTTCAACAAAGCAAAGTGACAGCTTGCTGTGTGCCCTCCCAGCTCCTTGTGCACCTCCAGCCTCGTGGGGTAGCATGAGAAGCATAAAAGGCTGTGACTTTCTAAGCACTGCTCAACAATAACTAATACATCCCCCGAATAACCAACTTTTTTCCCAGCACAAATCCAAATCCAATCCAATCCACAGCACCATATTTGGTACTATGAAGAAAATTAGCTCTATTCCAGCCAAAATCAGGCCACTTCTCTGCAACTTTTTTTTTTTTCTTTTCATCTGCATCCAGGCCACTTAAGTCCTTTGCCTGTCTGTGCAGCCTGAGGAAATGGAGCATTATTGAAGTAGAGGATAGACCAAAGAAGCACTGAAATGTACTGGACATATATCAATCCATGGGACCTGAGATGTTGCACCTAAGGGCAATGATATCCATGATATCATTCTAAGGCTACCCTATCATCTTTAAAATATCATGGTGATCAAGGGAGGTTATGTCTGAAAAAAAAAAAATCAGCATACACATCTTCCAGTGAGGCAAAAAGGAGGATCTGAGGAAACACAGAGTAGTCGCTGCTATGTAGTTATTTTTTGCGTGCAAGTAATTTCATACATTTGAATGTCCTTTTGCAGATGCGATGTACACGATCAGAGGCAAAAAAAAAAATCCTTTATTTTCATCTATATTTCTATCTTAATAATTCATACATTCAGTTTGACTTTTTGACCTCTGCTGAGCAGCTGGCAGCAATTATAGGCACTTAGAGGTTCTCTGATTAAAAGCAACAGTAGCCAACAATTACAGCCTATTCTTAC
This sequence comes from Ammospiza caudacuta, assembly GCF_027887145.1. Taxonomy (NCBI): domain Eukaryota; kingdom Metazoa; phylum Chordata; class Aves; order Passeriformes; family Passerellidae; genus Ammospiza; species Ammospiza caudacuta. The sequence goes on along the minus strand of NC_080598.1, from coordinate 45,840,011 downwards.
TCTCTTTCCCTGTAGGATGTGAGCCTCTTCTGACTGCTCTTTTCTGAAATTTCATGATCCTGTTTGAACTTTCTTTGCAGAAATTTATAGGCTTTTAGTTCAATATTTCAGAAACACAGCTCTTCTCTATTGTAGTTAGAGTACATTTTATAGCAGGCCATCATAAAAATTTAAAGTTCAGGGTAAAAGAGGCAGCAGTACCCAGTTTAGGTCAAAATCAAAATTTAGTTCAAAAGTAATTAAATAAGTACGTCTGTGATCACAATGCACGAAAATATGAGGGTGTAGTGTTTTAATATGGCAATCACGTGAAGTTCCAGGCAACCGGAAAGGACAAAGCATTGAACGAAGCATCGAATCTTTTAAAAGGGTGGAGAGGAGGACTGGGGTAACTATTGACCTGTCAGCCTCATCTCTGTTCCTGGGAAGATCCTCCCACAAGCTATGCTAAGGCACATGGAAAACAGAGAGGTGATTTGAGACAGACAGCACAGCTTCACCAAGGGCAAATCTCGTCTGACCAACCCAGTGGCCTGGGAATGACTACATCAGGGGACAAGGGAAGGGCTGCAGATGTCATTTATCCAAGGCTCCAAGTGCACAGGGCAAGGGAGGGGATTCTGCCCCTCTGCTCTTGTGAGACTCCACCTGGAGTACTGTATCCAGCTCTGGAGTACTAAGCACAGGAAAGATGTGGACCTGCTGGTGCGGGTTCAGTGGGGGGCCGTGAAAATGATCAGAGAGCTGGAACCCCTTTCTATGAGGAAAGGTTGAGCTGGAACCCCTCTCTGCAAGGAAAGGTTGAGCTGGAACCCTTCTCTATGAGAAAAGGTTGAGGTTGAGCTGGAATCCCTCTCTGCGAGGAAAGGTTGAGCTTTCTTCTGCTGGGCTTTTTCAGCCTGCAGAAAAGAAGGCTCCAGAGACACTTTATTGCAGCCTTCCAGTACTGAAAGAGGGCTTCTAATGAAGCTGGGGACACACTTTTTCGTAGTGCCTGCTGCAATAAGGCAGGGCATTATGATTTTAAACTAAAAGATGGTCAATTCGGACTAGATGTAAAGAAAACATTTTTACAATGACTGTGGTGAAACCCAGGCACAGATTGCTCATATAGGTGGTAGCTAAATCATCTCTGGAAGCATTCAAGGTCAGGCTGGATGGTACTCTGACCAACCTAATCTAGTTGAAGATGTCCCTGCTCCTTCAAGAGGTGGTTGGACTAGATGGTCTTCAAAGGTGCATTCTAACCCAAACTATTGTATGAGTCTGTGATAAATTACAGTATTAGGTTTCAATTCAATTCAATTATTCAATTCTATATTTATGTATCTACTTATTTGTGAGAAAAAACTAGCTCAATCTTTTCATGTTGTGTGATTCAACCTTTCTTTGTAAAAAGAAAGGTTGACTTTAAATGCCTATTTCTTTGCATTCACAGAGATGACACGCACTAGCTGGAGTTCAAGAGAGAACTAATCTTCTTTTAGTATGTGTCAGCAGCTCATTTAGGCTTAAATTGTAGTGTTTATTATAGCTGATCTCATTGCTTCGTTGCTTGAGTCCATAGCATTGCACTTGGCAAAATCCTGAGTGTTTTCCATTGACTTGGGTAAGGTACCAGGGCACTGAATGGTTTGCACAATCTTGAATAGAATAAAAGGTGTTGACATAAAATGTCCTTTTGCAGATGGCTCACTTCTCATTTTTGAGTAAAACAAGCTACTTTTTCTACTCTCTAAATTTTGGCTACCACATAGTAGCCACCTAAGTGTGGTTAAGAAGCTGCTATGCCATTAGCAGCTTCACAATACATACTGTTAATTTTTTTGAGACTCTTTCTTGTGTAGTCTGTGAACATAAGGATATGTAAGGGCTGAGTCCAGCAGAACACAAAAGCATGTTTAAAGTTGAGTTTTTAAAGAACTGAGACTGTATTTCATTTTCCCTATTCCCGGTTTGGCAGATTAGCATTTCAGAGTAGTCTCTCTGAACTGCATGTGGGAAGGTTCAGTCACACTTGGTGATGAAGGCAGATCATTTAGACATTTTTAAAACACTTCCTGAGACAGTCCAATTTTCAATATATAATTGAAATATAATATCACCTTTTATATATAATATCACCTTTTATAGCTTGTTTGGAGGTTCTGTAAACCCATGTTAAGGAAAACATCAAACATTTCTTGATTTTGCGAATATAAACAGACTGTTTGAGTCAGATTCATGAAAAGTTGCCCTCTCCACTGATATTAGCTATTGCCAAAAAAAATCTGTAAATAATTCCTTAGTAGTCACATAGATTTTTTTTTTTTTGGCAAAATTTAAGTTTTTTCTTTCCTTTTACAGATGTATCAATAAACTCTGTTTCCCAATTCAAGAGAAGGCTGTTGTGTGCTTCTGAAGTGTAATGGGTTGGAAATGTTATGCCAAAAGAAAACACTGTAATGAAAACTGATTATAATAGCAATTCAAGATTCAGTGTAGTGTAACACTTACAAAATCAGTCTGTTAAACCACTGTTGAAATCAACTCCAAAAATAAGAGTTTTTTTAACTCTGGTATAAACAACTCTTTTGGTACTATGATGATCAAAACTCATCATCTTCTCAAACAAGGAAACAATACAAATTAATTTCTACTGCCTTATCACCAGTGTCTTCTGTAAAAATCTGTGATATTCTCATTGAGGTTAATCTCTTCACAGCATTTAAAAAATAACTATTTGCAGTCCTCCTGCTTTCTGTTGAGCAAACTATGTGTGTAGTTCAAAAATGGTGAAGTAGTGCTTGCTTCTGTACGAGTGCTTGTCAGTTCCTAGCGCTTGATTGGTTTCTGTACCATGACACAGGAAATTTAAATGTTTCAAATGTACAAGAAATGTTACTGATCCAATGACTGATAAGGAATGAAAGAAAATATTGTATTCAATGTTCACAAAGTATTATTTTGGTAATATTTCTCTATTCCCTTAGTCCCTCAATCCTGTTCTTCATCTGCTCACTTTGAGTTGGCCTGTGTATATACAGAAAAGCAGTGCACAGTTTGTAAGTTACTTCAAGAACCCTTAGAAGAGTGCTTCAATTTACCATTGGGATTGTGGACAAATCCTTTCACTGTCACATTTCAATTTAACTGAGACAATAATACACACTAATTTTTTGACCTAGTGTTTTGGACCTACTGTATGTCAAATGCAGGATTGTTGTGTGTTAATAGCAGGATTATAGAAGCAAAACGATGCCTTTCTAAGCAAAATATGTAGGTAAGTACAATTACAAGCATCAGAATTGACAAGAAAGTATAATTTTATGCAAAATACAATATTTAGGAAAAATTTCATGTTGCAGCCATGTACATAGAATTATTTCAATCATTATCTGAAAGGCAATTGATAAAACGATTTCATGGACTTGGTAAGTATAATGGTGTTTGGTAAAACAAATTATTAATTATTTTAAGAAGGTTCAAATCTGGCTCTGTCTTCAGAAATAGTCAAATACTTTTACAAATGAAAATAATCACATATTTTTTGGAAAACAAATTAATTGCAACTAAAAAATTATTTCGAAATGTGTAGCCATTCTATATTACCTACAGAATATACAGTATATATGGGCATTAATCAGAAGGCAGTACCCTACCTACGGCAAATTTACAGGAGCAAATGCAGAACTGTAGCTTAGTATCTAATGTAAAGAGCATAGTCTTGAAGACTGTACTGGTTTTGTATCTATTTATATACCAGTTCCCCTGTCCTTGCCTAACATCCTCTTGTTCAATTTCAATCAAATTTGATTATGTTGATATGAAAATAGCACCTGGGTACAGGATAGAAACCTTATTGAGGGAAGGGAAGGGAAGGGAAGGGAAGGGAAGGGAAGGGAAGGGAAGGGAAGGGAAGGGAAGGGAAGGGAAGGGAAGGGAAGGGAAGGGAAGGGAAGGGAAGGGAAGGGAAGGGAAGGGAAGGGAAGGGAAGGGAAGGGAAGGGAAGGGAAGGGAAGGGGAGAGATTAAGTTATTTTTGTAAGTGAATGTAGGAGATGTAATGCACACTGAATAAGAAGCAAAACTTTATTAGTTTTATTGTCAAAGAAAAAGAATTAAAACCAATTAGCAATAGATTTATAAAATGAAAATAATTGAGAAGTGCATTGAGGTGATGCTGGGATCATGAATGTGTCATCAGAATGATGCCAAGAAACATATTACAATAATTCAAGAATTATGATGCAATTATATCTTTAAAAAATGTTCTGTGGGGTTTTGGTGATCTGTATGTGTAAGCAAAAAAAAAAAATCTTATACTGAAAAAAGGTCATATTCAAAATCAATATCTGTGCATTCAGGAATTCTGGATAAGTACCTGCATTAACTATATTTAGATAAATAACAGTTTAAAATGAACACACTTTTCTGGCTTAAGTTCATGCCCCTTTTCTACTAAAAGAGTTAGAAATAAACTTTTATTGGAATTTCTTGTAAGCATTTCTTAAAAAATGGTTTGCTCCATTCTTTTAAAGTAGTAAAAGAGAAATGAGAACAGCTCTGATTGAATAATCAGAATGAAACTTTAATTGGAGTTTCAAGATGCTGTGCATTGAAAAGAGCTCATCATCTCCAAAAGCTGGCAAAGTGTTCCTAGTCTCACCAGTCTCTTAGTCCTACAAACCCTACAAACCTGAATAGCCACACAAAAAAGTTTTTAAATTGGCAATCTAGAGGTTCACTCATTACCACCAAGAAGCAGAATTACTTTGCCTAAAAGTAACAAACTTGCTGCATTTAGGGAAAATTGTAGAGAGTTTAAACACAAACGGTGCAATACATACAGCGACATGTCTCACCTCAAAGAAGAGTTTATTTGTTCTTAAGGTTAACAGAAACTCCAATTATTTTGGAATCTTTTGGCTTTGATTCAGAACTGCTGCCTATTGTACAGAAAAAGATGAAAACATGACAGAATCAGGGGCACACACTTTACAATCTCACAAAATTCTGTGTGGTGTTTTAACTGCCAGTGCAAATAATCCAGCCTGAAGCACCTGAAAGCACTCTGAACAAAAACCACATATAGGTAAATGTTATAACTCCCACTTAACATATGGAAGGAAAGAAATATTAAGACATTTGCAGAGAGCAAGGGACTACAGAGTTGGGTACAGTCCACCAGCAATTCAAATAAGAGAATAGGAGGAAAATAAACACACTTTATCCAGAGAGAAAACTTCAAACTGAAGTAAAAAACTGTGGGTTTTTTTTGTGTTTGATTGGGTTGTGTTTTGTCTGCTTGTTTGTTTGGGAAGGTTGTGTGTAAAAATTCTGTTTTCCTTATTTCTTCAGATAATTCTCCCATTTGCTTTCAAATAAAAGACTATGCAGCACACATTCTACCACTTCTACCATACACTATAAAATCACAATTGTCATTACATGGAATATTTTCTTGACATGGCAGGGAGTACACATCTTGAGAAGTTTGCAATGGTCGCTCCAATAGGTGCACATGATTAAATTTCACCCCAAATAAACAGAAAAATATTTCTCTGTTGTTTTCATTAATTACTTTTCCCATGGAAATAATATCTTCACTGGGTGTTTTTGTCTTTTCAAAACAATGGCTTATTATTTTACATCCCCCATTACTACAGGAGTTTAAAACACTAGAATTCCAGTGGCCAAAGTGCTTTATTTGTGGAGCTGTATGCAGAGAGGTACTTCTCAGCCATCAAACCAGCATATTTCAAGGGAAGTATCAAATTTCATTATGTGATCTCATTGTTTCTATTAACTATTTTAAATGCCTGTACAAAGGTATTTTCTCCCATAAACTGAAACTGCTATATTTTCTAACTTATGGTAGATTTCAAAGAACATACTACTTGGTGCATGCCACAGCATTACTGCAATTTCAACCTAAATAAACTGTGTATATAAAAGTATAATAACAAAAAAGTGTATAATTTAAACTCTTATTAACTGAAATACTGCAGTCTAACCATCCAAAAAATTAAAGGCAAGAAAAAATAATGGAAATAACATCAATATTTTTTCTTTCTTTCTAGGCAAGTGACCAATTTAAGTTTTTACTTTCAGTGTTAAAAAATCTGAGAAGCATTCAAATAAGTGCAAATAATTTAATGGTTCTTATTTATATAAAGTCTCCTGAGAATCATTATCAAGACATAAATGAATCAATCTGTTACTAGTTTACCTTGCAGTTAAATCAACTGAGTTTGAGTTAATTTACTTTATCAGAAAGTAATCTATATTTACAAATGAAAGTTCCATAAAGACTATAAAACTTCCATACACACTATAAAACTTTTGTACCTCAAGAAACAAAGTGAAAGGCAGGAGTGGTTCATCTGCTCAGTTGCAGCTGGCAGGTGCCATTTCAGTCTCATTACAGTATTTGACTCTCAGATATGACACAAGATGCTTATCTGGAGTGGCAGCAGGAACCCGGACAAGATCTCTTACTGTGCCCACAATGTACCAAACACTTAGGCTGAGCTACCTGAATTACTCCATCCCTTTGGCAAGCTCTGAATTTGCTGCTTTATCCCATACTCCACACTTTCATCTGAAGTGCCCTAAGACAGTATACTTGGATTCTCAGTTCTCACGGATTCCTTTTCTCTTCCTTTGACAAAGAAGCTGAAAATGCCCAGAGGGTTTTGTGGAAGTCTTTGTGAGGTGACCCATCCAGTTCCTATTGGTTTTTAATTACAAAATTGTATTTGATCTACCTTTCCTGCCCCTCATCCCCTAAGCACTTGCCACACAGAATCCATCCAGCCTACTGCTCACTTTGCCCACAAACAGCCCAGTTACTTATTTTTTTCCTACATTTTTCACAGAACTCTTAAGATCCAATGAACCATCTCTTCACAGATCTTGAAGGTTTGAGAGTCACTTTTCCTACCTCCTGCCACACGCAGAGTCTGCACACTGCTGTTCCACTCTCCTGTACTGCCCAGGTAATCTGCAGCACCTCTGCCCTCTCACCACCTCCTCATCTCACAGGACATCAGCTCAGAGCATCTCCTGCCTGCAAAGTGTGAACACCCACAGCTGGCTTCCCTAAACCATCCCCATGTACTCACAGGGTCTGGGTGTCCTCCGGGAGGCTGGGAATAACGTAGATGTCCCTGCAAGTGATTTTGTAGTCCTCCCAGTCAGAGCACTCGCAGAAGGCTGAAGGACACCTCTCCGTGCCCCGGCTGCACAGCACCAGCACCAGCAGCAACTGGTGAAGGAAGGCTACCATGAGGCACAGCATCTTCCGCCGTCCCTCGCTTCTCCGAGGAGACGAGGAGATCCCAGAGCTGCACGGGCAGACCGCGCTGTCCCGCCGGGAGAAGCTGCCGGGGGAAGGCGGCACCTGTGCTGGACAACGCCGCCTCCTCACTAAGCGGGGTCAGGAAAGGTCTCAGCGAGCCCTGAGCGCCCTCGCCATCGGGCAGGGTCCTCTCCTCGCCCCAGCCGCGCGCTCATCCGGCCCGCCATCCTGGACCTGGCCCCCCGCTCCTCCGCACCCCTCCTGCGGGGTATCCGGGGCCCGTTCCCCGGCAGCGCCCGCTCCCGGCTCCCAGCGCCCGCTCCCCGGCTCTCACCGCCCGTTCCCCGGCAGTGTCCGCTCCCGGCTCTCACCGCCCGTTCCCCGGCAGCGCCCGCTCCCTGGCCCCCAGCGCCCGCTCCCGGCTCTCACCGCCCGTTCCCCGGCAGTGTCCGCTCCCGGCTCTCACCGCCCGTTCCCCGGCAGTGCCCGCTCCCGGCTCCCAGCGCCCGCTCCCCGGCTCTCACCCCGGCTCTCAGCGCCGCGCCGCTCCCGGACCCCGCCGCTGCCCGCGCTCCCTCCGGGGCCGCCTGCCGCGGGCGGCCGGCACCGCGCGGGGCCAGCGGGCTCTGTCCAGCCCAGCCCTGCCCTGCCCTGTCCAGCCCTGCCCTGCCCAGCCGGGGCGAGAGCCGCGCCGGCAGCGGGACCGGCCCGCCGAGCCGCTTTCAAAGGCAGCGGCGAAACGTCGGACCCCGACCATTCCTCCGGGCATCTTTGCAAAAAGGAATAGGAGGAAGGGGGCTGAGTAAGAACCATACTAACTCACCTGTGAAAGCGGTGAAGTTAAAGAAGACCTTTGCAACAAGCAAATATTCGGTGACTGCAAGTTAGACATGCACTAAATGTATAGCCGTTAAAAAAGCACAGAAAGTTCAAAAGAGTGATTTTGAAAATGACAGGATAGAGCAAAAGAGGTGACAGTAGCATTTCCCACATTATCAGACAAGATAAAATCCATCCACCAAATAAAAAAAAATGGGGGAAAAAAATCTAATCTTGACAGAAATGGAGTGGAATTATTGTTCCCTTAAGTAGGTATACAAGAAGACAAATGCCAACATAAATGTTTGTAGTCTTCAGAGGAGGAAACTCAAAAATGTAACCTATGCACAGTATAAATTAGATTACATTATTCTTGGATAATTAGTTCCTCTCCAGCTACATTAGTTATTCAAACATTTTGAGTACAACACATCAGACACTATTTTGATATAGCTCTTTAGATGTACTTTAAGTCAGTTCACCAGTATGTGTTTCCTAAATATAATTAATCCCCTCAATACATCTTTTTTTAAGGTAAGCAAGTGATACTATGGCCATAAAGAAATTTTAATATAAATCCTGATCTTATGGGCTTATGTTAAATCTTGTGTAAGTGAGGAGTCCCATGAGTTACACTTATCCCATTAGGATGGTGTATTCTTTGGGGGTGACCCAGAGAGAGGTCAAGCTGAAGCACTCACAAGTGTCCTAGAGAATTTCAGACTGCATTGCATGAATTCCCTTAGAAACACTGGCTATCCTCTGCCCTGTTCAGTCATGTCCTTTTGACACACTGCTCACATCTGTAACTCACCTGCAACCCTGAGAGCCACCACTCACCACCACATTTTGGTGTCTGTACCAACCTGACTAAATAACAACAAAGCCACAGGCAGGCACTGAATTTCAAGGTAAATGAACAAGGGAGATACACAGTCCACAGAGGCACAGATGAGACACAATTGTGACTCAGTCTTGCCAAGTCAGACATGGGGCTTGTAACTGTTCACCCTGTGGCCAGTGCTAAGGGACACAAGCCCATCATGGTGTAAGCCAGACTGGCTGGCTCGAGGCTGCTGCCAAGGTGTTCAAGGTTGCCATCTCTCAGCAGCGGGATCATGTTCTTTCCCAGCCAAGAGCTAACGACACATTTCATGAAGAAGAAAGACACAAAGCAGTACAGGTTCTGAGAGTGGAAACACGTCTACTTCTGTGCTGCTACCCCATCTGGTCCTGTCCCACCCATCTTGTCCTCTGTGGAAACTAAACACACATATACTGTTTGGCATAGCTGAAAGTCAGCAAACACAATATTACCACAGTTGCTACAATCTACAAAACCTACACTTGTCCAACACTCAGGGTAATATTGCCTGGTATTCATGAGGCATAGCCTGTCTTCCTGTTTTTGGAACCACAGACAAGATAAAAATTCTCATCCACCAATGATATCAGTTGTGGGACACAATTGTATTATTTCATAATAATTTGAGATCTTATTGATCTCTGAGGGCAAATCACCAGAATGAGACAGCGGGGCAAGCTCAGGGTTCTGTACTGTGTGCTCCATTCAATCCTGCTGATCTTTCCCAGATCTGGAAACACCAACTCAGAGTCCAACTGTACTAAGGGAGGCTTTTGCCAGGATCTGTGGGACTTGCCTTCTTTTTTCTTCTCATGCTGTTGTGGTTCCCACGACCATAATTTTTAAAAATTAAATGCAGATATATCAGAGATCAAACAAACATAAAAGTTTAGTGGATTTAGGCTTGCCTTGGATCCTCTACCCAATGGGAGTAATCAGCCACTTAAATTTCACCTAATGTGTTACATGTTACAAAAATCATGCAGTGCTATACCTGTCTACATTCTCCTCTGGTTTTCTTCTTACTGCCAAAGTAACAGCTTGTCCCAGGGACACTGTATACCTTATTAAAAATGAGAAATTAAACTCTCTGCCCTTTTGGCTTTGGCAAAGAAATATTTTCGTTGTCACAGGCTGACAACAAAGCATACAAAACTATCCAGCAAAACAAATGTATCATCAAAGGAATTTCTGTTGTCTTTTGGACCTCTCTCTGGCTTCTCAGACTATCTTCTCAGACGACATAACAACTAGGAACCCAGACTTGGTATCATGCACGTCTGTGATGTGGCGAAAACTTGTGCGACCTGGGCCACATGAATATGCTTCTGCCTTAGCCATAATGAAGAGGGATGAGGGGTGAGACTGTGCTTGACATGGCAAGGAAGCTCTGAGTTCATGCAGATCCTGTGCATGGCCCAACACATGCCAGAATCGCAGCGGTGGAAACACGTCTGCAGAAATTAGATGATAAGATAGAGGAGAATCACAAGAAGCTCAGAGAGGAGGTTAAAGAAGACCTTCTCCAAACCTCGGCAGTACAGATCAGAGGTTCTGGTACCCAAGGCAGATGTTTCCCAGATGGTGAGAGAAGGTACACCCCACGAGCTGAGCTGTGGTTTTACCTGCATGATTGTGGAAGAAACATGAGGAGCTGGGATGGAAAACCTATTGCTGTTCTGGTACAATGAGTGCGTGAATTGAAGGAAGACAGGGCTGAGAGAGGGAGTTCCACCAGAAGGAAAGCAGCTCCAGTTGCCCGTAGCCGAACTGCCAGCTATGATGATGATGACATGTCCGATCCCCTTGATGGAACATCCAAGGCATATGCCCAGGGAAAGAAGGATAACCAGGCTTAGAGGAGCCCTGCCTCTAGCCAGGTAGAGGCATGGGAAAACTGTGTTTTCTGGACTGTGTGGATTTGTTGGCCTGACACATCTGAACTGCAAGAGTATAAAGCTTTGGTTGACGCTGGTGCTCAATGTACATTAATTCCATCGAGACATGTGGTGACAGAGTCTGTTTCTATTGCTGGTGTGACAGGTGGACCCCAGGATTTCACTTTGGTGGAAGCTGATGTGAGCCTGACAATATTGCCTGGCACTGTCCAGCGACAGTTTGTCAGCTTCAAATATCTTCCAGCTTAATCTCTGTTTTCTCACAACCAATTTTGATGACCTAGTACGACTCGGAGCACAACAGAGTTCTTACTTCTCACAACATGACCTAGTTTGCCAGAAAAGACCAGAGATGTGTATCACGTCTCTAATTACAGTACTGCTGGAGTGATTTGTTGTGGTATCTTCTGTGTTACTCTCTGGCAGCCTGCCTCTCTCCCTCTTTTATTTCGGCTTCAGAGTTACTTTTTATATTTCACTGTGTATGGACAAAGCAGAGGAAAAACAGATTTATTGGTGGGAAGATAAGTAGTCCCAAGATTGGAGTCATTTCAGTAGCCTATCATAAACCAATTACTCACTTGTCTGGTGTACTTACCATTACTAATAGGGTAACCTGAATTAGCTACTTCATCATAATTGTGTTTCAGATTCCTAAACAAGAGGAAGGGTAATTTGCTTTGTTGCTCTTTCACCAAGAGCAAAGTATTTTGGAATACCTTTCATTTATTAGGGAAAAGGAGCATGCACATAAATACTGGCATCAGAAGCTTTGGCATGCCAACAGCTCTGTGGTAGTGGTGATAGTTCAGAAAGTGTTAATGGAAGGAAAAGTATCTTCCCAGCTATTTATAAGGGATCAAAAATGGAAATTATAAAAGATTGCATATAAAAAATGCAAAGCTGACACAAAGATGTTCAGAATAGACTCTAAAATAAATAAGAACTTCTTAATACATGATTTCTGGGCTTGAACCATAAATGAGAGAATGAAGGGACTCCTGTCATTGAAGGCCTGATAGCTTTGAAGGAAACAGGACAGTACATGCACCTTCAGCTGGGAAGAGCTCCAGGTCTGGATACACCTCCTTCTGTGCTTCAAGACTTGGCTTGCACATTCTGAGCCAGGAACATCAACAGAGTTTGGGTAGAAAAATGACTGTTGCTAACCACATGGTGTTTCTGTGGGTACTGGCTTCACTCGGAAAGGTTATGTTCTAAGTAAAATGATGTTTGCATTGTAGTTTCTAGCATGTTTAAGGAATTTTCTGGTTACAAGTTTGCAATCACTGTTCAGTTGTTTGTCTCTGTCAGGGCTCTGGCCTGGCCAACCCAACCATGCCAGCACCATGACCCTCTCTAGGAGCTCCAGGGTGTAGTAGGAGTCCTTGTAAAGCATATATGTTGTATAAGTGGCGTTGCCCAGATCCTAGTTGTTCTAAATGAGCTACAGCTGTGAAGTCCTTAATTGGGCAGCAGCTGTGGCTAGTGAAGGCAACTGGGATAAATGGGGGTGGGTTAACCTGTCAGGGAGAGCCTTGGTGGAGTTCTGATGAAGCAGCAGGAACAACACTGCTGAGAAGAACTGCTCATGAGAAATCCAGCCAGAAAGGTATGGGACTCTAGAAATATAATAACAACAATATGATTACAATACCGGGGTCTGGATCAGCTCAGGTCTGAGCTATTCAAACACTGAACTCATTCCCAGCCTGATTCCCACAGCCCCATCTTGCTGACTGGTTTTCCTGCATTTACTGGAGACCTATGTGGTAGCATTGTCTTCTCTCCAGTCCTGTCTCCTTGGCAGACCTTGGACACACATTATAGTCTTGCCTCCAGCTGTCTCTTGCTCCTCATAAATGGACACTGGATCTATTTTCATTCCCTGCCTTGCTGTGACTGTCAGTATCACCAACCCAGTCCTGCTGAGATGCTGCAGGACTGTGTCCTGTTGGCAAGGCCACTCTGTGCTGTGGCCATGCCTGGCTCACAGCCTGTAGTCCCCTCCTAGAGCGGCCTGTCAGAGCTGAGAGCACTGATGGCCCTGTCTGGCCTCCACCAGGCCCTTCCTCCAGCCCGCACAAAACCCAGGACCGTGTCAGCCTCCAGGGCTGTCAGTCCTGCCCCAGCACCACCACACACAAACATGGGCCCCGCTATGCCAGCCCTGCCACCCAGGCTGCCATCCTGGCCCAGCCTTAGCCTGTCCCAGTTCCCCAAGGAGGTGACAGTACCTGGGGTTGTAGCTGCCCCAAAGGCCACCAGCAGCCCAGCCCCTAGTGGGGCTGGTGGATGGAATGGGCTGCCAGGGCCTCTCTGCTGCTCGAGGAGGATCCTCTGTGGCTCCTGGTGCTGCCCTGAGGGAGCTGCTAGCCTTGCATTGCCATGCTCTGGCTTCATCTAGTCAGTTCCTGTGGGATCTCAGCACCTCAGGATGGAGGTGCAGAGAGGCCGAGACCACCCTTGGGGGGCTCGGGAGTCCTGGAATGTTGCCAGAAGTGTCTGGTGGCTGGACTTTGATCCGACACAGGAGACGACGCCTGTATGAGGACTGGGAAGGTTTCACTGGGTGAATGGTGAAGGGATAAGTTAGTTAAAGTGTAAAACACAGGGTTTAGGATTTTGGTACGGGGGGGGTCTAAAGAAGTAAGATGGAGGAATTGGGGCGTGTCCTGTTCTTCTTCTTCTTCTTCTTGGCCTCCATCTTCTGTGGTGGTCGTGGCACTTTGGGATTGGTTATTACTAAAAGTGCACCGGTTAATAAGGGTAGAAGGTATTGGGGAAAAATGATAAATATTGTACACGTAACTTAGGGTATAAAGATAAGTGACCGCCCCGGGGGCTCGCAGTGTGCCCATGGCTGACTTGCTGTGCAGACCTCTGTCGGGCTGAAAGAAAATCTTTTAGATAAACAATTAATAAACACCAAGACCGAGACGAGATCAGAAGTCTCTCCTCGTCCTTTGAAGCGCTGGGCTCTTCAAGGCCATCCCTGGGCCTTTCCAGGCCACCTAAACAGCACAGAAAACCTTACAAGTTCCCAGTCCTTCTGTTCAACTTTTTCAAGAACACGTCCAGTGAGATGGGGGAACTAAGAGTGTATTTGTAAGTCTACAGATAACCCCAGGCTAGGGAGGTCTCTGAACTCTGGATTAGAAAATAAATTCTAAATAGAAAAATACAGGTAGCTACATGCAATAAGACGTACCCTGCATGGCACAATTATGGAAATATGTTGCAATTATTCAATTTCATTTTGCATTTTTAGCACTGTCTGGAGTACTTTATCATCAAGAAGTAGACAAACAGGATTATTGACAGGATAGTAAGGAAAATAGTAGGTTTAGAAACATGACCTATACTGAAGGAATGATAGAACACAGTTGCTTAGCTTAGTTAAGACTGCAACTTTTACGCTGTAAAAAAGAACAATAATCAATAATTTTGATCACATCAGCTTAGAGCGACTGGCAACTTTTCAACCCTGTAGAACATTAATAAATGTTTCTCTTTTATATACTAAAACCAGTTAATGTATTAAAAGTATTACCAACAAGTGTAAATCCACAATTATAAATATAATCCTAAGAACAGACATGCAAAATCCTGTATGCCCTGAGGCTAGAGAAATTAAGTAATTTTTATCAATTAGAATATCTTGTGCTCTGATTCAAATAAACATATAGGAAAGAAAGTCACTTTTAAATCACTGTATATTGCAGATTTTTTTTTCTGGCTCTTTTTCAGAGACCCCTGCATGTTCCTATTAATTTAAACAGAGCAAGGCTTGGCAGGCATTTTTTCCACTGTTACAGGCACTCCCTCTAGTGACAGCCACGGTTTGTCATTTAGTACATATCATCTCAAGCATTGCAAGGCTCCGAATGCCATCATTTTTGTGATGCTTTCTGAAAAAAATAACATTATTATCATCTGCCAGATTTGATGTAGTTTCTTACTTATCCTTTCACAAATCAGATAAACCACAACAGGTTCTAACAGAGAAGCAATTAGGTCTAATTAGTGTTCCACATAGATCACCAGGTATCAACAGCCACATCTAGGAACATCTGCATGAGGAAATGTTTAAACTGGGAAAACAAATCAGTAAAGAGTAGATTAAAAGACTTGGTGGGATTTTTTTTTCTGACTAATCCATGTGTTTTGACATACTCGATGCTTGGAAGATATGCCAATTCCTACCTGTTTCTATTTCAGTATTGCAAATAATTTCTGGCCTCTCAGAAAAAAATACATTAGACACACTGCTTTGACACAGCATCATTTATCAAGTGTTTGAACAGCTATATGAAATAATTTTATTCTAGGTTCTTGAAGATTCATGTTCGTATAAAAAAACTGTCTTCTATTTCAAGGTAGTTTTGGAGTTTTATGGTTACGGAATATTGAGGAACTCTTGTGCTTTTCCTTACTGTAAGAAAAATCCATGAAAAACTGTGAAAATTGAAATACCCAGTAGGCTGCAGGATAAAGAGGAGGTGCTGCTGTGTAAAGCCTTATAAAGCCTCAGGCTGTCAATTCTAAGAGTGCTCAGAGAGATGAGCAAGATGAAACTATCTCTTGGCCTTAAGCAATTAGTTTAGGTCAGAATGATGAGAGCTGTTTTCAGGCAGTATATTCGTCTACAGAAAGAGTTATTGAATCACCGAGTCACAGAATCATTGAGATTGGAAGGGCCCTGGAAGCCATCTGCCCAAGCCCCTGATCAAGAAGGGTGACCTAGAGCTAGTTCCCCAGAACTGTGTTCAGACAGCTTTTGATTATTCCAAGGATGTAGATCCACAGCTTCTTCATGCTCCCTGTGCCAGTGTTTGGTCACCCTCAAGACTGAAAAGAGTTTCCCGATGATGACAGAAAGTCCTGTTCTGTTTGTGCCCGTTGCCTCTTGCCCTGTCACTGGACACTCTCCCTTCAAGTATTTACACACACTGATGAGATCCTCCAAGCCTTCTCTTCCCCAGGCTAGACAGCCCAGCTTTCTCAGCTTTTCCTCAATGGAGAGATTAATTATCTTGGTGTCCATCATCCTGCCAGTAGCTACCTCAGCAGCCATGGGTGCATCCCAGGGCCTATGTACTTATGTCTCTCTTTGTATATTTTTTTTCCTCAGGCTTACATTCCCTGTGCCTCTTCATCTAAAGTCAGCTTTCCAGCCATCTCTGACTTCCTTAGAAATAACCTCTAGCAGAAATGAATTTGCCCTCATAATTCAGACTTCAGATAGATCTTGCACTTTTCTTTGACTTGGGTCATGGCACATACTTCCTTTAATAAGGAGAACAGCGTGTTTAATAGAGGAGTTTGAGTGTTTATTACAACAATCATAAATAAAAAATGGCTTTCAAGCTCACTGACTTAGGTGACAATTCATCTACCACATGGTGCTTCTCCTCTTTTATGCATTTATGATAGCTGTTCATAAAAGAACTCATTTTCTGAGTACCATGAAAGGTGAATCTGTAGGACAGTTATTTATTTTGTGTTGTCTTTTTTTTTGATAGCCTTGTGAAAGAAATAGCGAAACAATTTCCTGAAAGCTACATGAATAATGACTTGTCATGGAGGACAAGTAGTATAGCATGAAAAGGTATCATTGGTGACAAATACAAAAATTTAAAAAATTGAATTTAAGCTTAAAAAAAAAGTTATAGTCCTTCTGGATTTTCTGCTCTTAAGGTATGTGTCCTCAGACTCAATACACATTTATTTATATATATATATGCACATTTATTTATATATATGTAATGGGTCAGAATAATATATCTTTTTTTTTTTAAAGTTTTAGCCAAGATCTGTATTTGTATTATATATTTGTATTACTCAAGGGGCACAACAGCATTAATCAAGCAGCACTAACCCAAAGTAAAAAGACCATGCTGGCCTCTCTAAATGCAAGCACCATCATGTTACTGTCTAACAGAGCACTTCAGATAACAGAATGCTGGGATATAACTTTTCAAATCCATCTAATAAAATTAAAGGGTTCTGTTCTTATAAAGTTAAACAACTACTTTATAATTTTGTCTAGTATAGTGGTTTGTTTTGCACAGTTAAATCATTTCTCATCATCCTCATTCCAAACTGAAGATGTATTGTAGCAATCTTATGAACATATTTAACATCCTTATGACAAAAGGAAACAAACCAGCAAACAAAATCACAATACTCTTTAGCTTCAAAAAAACAACTCCAAAAACATAACTCAGAACTGTAGTGGGTACATCAGTATAAACTACTAGGAAGAATAAAATTAATGTATGCATGCTCTTTGAAGGAAGAATCAGAACAGCTTTTTTTAAGGACAGATGTTCCTTATATGTTTTGAAAGTCATCTGAAGCTGTCAACAGAACTCTAGACACAGTTTATTTAGATTTTCAATCTGCCTTTAGCACAGTCTTCAGCAAGAACCCTTAAATTATGCAAAACCACAGAGTAGTAATAAAGCACTTTTACACTCTCAGAAGCAAGCCTCCAGAAATCATTGCTAGGAGGTCGGGAAGGCACACACGATTATACAAACTGAGGGTTTACAGGCCTGTAAACAGACACCAAAGGAAACAGCCTTTTTACAAACGAGCTCTGATGTGACAGATGTAGATGCCAGAAGAAACTACAGAGGGTTAGAGCATAGTACATAGCCAGGTTCATGTGCTCTCTCTCTCAATATCCTGCTGTCACTGATGAACACAGTGTGCTGGGCCAAATTTCAGAGGCCCAGGAGACATTTCCTGTAATCGGTCACAACATTCCTTATCCCTTTTCTCTCTTATAGGTCAGTCAGAGCAGCAGTGTGTAATACCTGGTCGTTTTTACTGCACACAAGGACAATGGATACAACATTTGGGAGCAGGGGAATGCGTGGCTTAAGGAAACGAGAAGCAGCCACGAACCAGGAAGGGAGACGCCTCCTTGTAAGAACAGCTGCTCTCGGTAGCTCAATGCCTTTCCCCACCCAGCCTATCAGCCATCTGCTCGCAAGCGGAACCGACTCGCCGGCTTTACCAGTGCGACAGCTAGCTGACCTGTTTGTAAACACCAATGTGTATTTTGTAAAAACTCAGCGTTTCACAAAACAACGCTGATAAACACCAGGTCACTTGCGGAACCTCCCACCAGCGTTCTCCGCAGGCCCAACGGCCTCCCCAGCAGGCGGGACCTGCCCGGCCCTCGCCGCTCTGCCGCCTCAAAGCCTCTCGGGAGTTGAAGTCCCGCACGCTGCCTTTTCCATGGCAGGCCCGCGGCTTGTGAACTCGGTGTCCCATGGAGCGCTGCGGGGGACCCGGCGCCCGGCCCGCGGCCCCGGCAGCTGGCGGCAGGGCGGCTAGTTCAAGTTGCCATAGCGGCGAGGTGAGGCGGGCGGGAGGTGCCCGGGGACGGGGCGGCCTCGCCTCGGAGCGCTGTGCGGTGCGGGCTGGGGGTGCGGAAGGGCCGCGGCCAGGGCGGTGTGCGGGAGGCGGCTGTCGGGCATGAGCGCCGCGGGCGGGCGGGCGCGGCTGGGAGCGGCGGCGGGAGGCGCGGGGTGCCGCGGGGCGCTCCGGAGGCCCGGCCGGCGGCGTGCCCGGCGCCGTTCTGGGCTCCTGTCTGCGCCAAAGAACCGGGGGACTCTCGGAGCTGGAGTCGGGTGTTAGTGAAGTTCCCTGCGTGTCCGGCAGGAGGAGGATTCTCCGAGGGCATTACTTGCTAATGAACAGTGCGAAGGAACCGTTTCTGTGTTGTGCTGCTGAAGAGTGCTGGGAGCACGGTGTGACAAATTGATAGTAAAATGGGGTGCTGGTCCCTGAAGGCACGATGGCGAATTATCATCTTCCTGTCTTTTTCCAGACTCAAATACAAACACTGAAGGAAAGGGCCTTTCAGGTGTCCTGTTGTTCCTTTCTGAAATTATTATAAATTTTTTTTCGTTGTGTTCAGTCTTAGCTACAAGGCTTCAACCATTCCTTTAACACTAACTTAGTTACCTAGTGATAGATTAGTCTGTGTGGAGCTGAACAAGTAAAACACTCGAGGAATAATCAAGTTGTGTACACTGACTTTTATCTTTTGTTTACTTGAGCTGAAGAGCTTGACGTTGAGATTGTCAGCTCTACTTCTTACCTGGCAGATCTGTTAAAATTCCTCAGTGAAGCTGAAATGCTCTGCTCCCTACAGGAAAGGAAAATACTGAGTATTGATGCTTTTCATCCATCAGTTCAGCAAAGGTTATGATCTGCTTGGGTAGAAAACCAGTAAGAACCAAATGACTCTCACTGTCAAGTAGGTCATATGTGCTGAAATTAGTGTTGCTTTTTGGAAAAAGTGATAAGCTTTTTTTTTGTTTGCTTTAATTAATAGGCGGATGTGCATATGGAACATTTCTACAAATTTCTACTTCTTTGTGATTTTTTTTAATCTAAAGTGAAACTTGCACAGTTCCTTTAAAAATGAGGATATTGCCTTATGTGAAACAGCTTCTTCACCTTAAAAGTACTTGTGGTTCCTTTTAGGTTGCTCATGAGAACAAAGAGGAATGCTTGACTGTAAATAGTAAGTTTTCTTCAGACAAAATGTCCTCCTTATCCTGTGCTTTCTTTTATTTTTACCTTGATTACTGTCCTTTCTTCTATGCTTTGGCTGTATGTATCTTAATGGGCCTATTTTTGGACAGCTGAAAATAAACCCATTAATCTTTCATGCTGTAAATAATTATTTCCCTTTTTTCCTTCAGTTGTTGCTTTTCAGTAGTTGGGGCTCTTATGGTTCAGTCTACTTTTTTATTGGGTTTTACTGATTGTTTATTTTTTTTACCAAATTGCAGTAAAGCCAATATTATTCCATGTTATTATATATACTAGTGTTTATTTTATTTTTCTTTGTCTTTGAAAATATCCCATAATTTCTATTTCCCAGTGTTTAGTGTTTATTCATGTTCAGTCTAATTAAGACTTCATTGCAGCTGACTAGAGTGAGGCACTGGAATAACAAATTCTGATACTGTTGGTAAAAATGTGCTTTAGTGAGGTGAGGTAAGAAGAGGAAAGATGAGTTAAATTCACCAGTTCAGTAAAAGAAGGAATACTGATATACTTGAGCACAGAGTAAGCATGTTGATCTGCTGTTCTTTCATGTTTGAAAGGTTTTTATCCAAGTCTGGGGGACACAAACGTGCAACCTTTTGAAAATAAAATATAAAGACTTGGAAAAACATCAAGTTGCCTCTATATAAAATATAATACAAGATTTGAATCCATCCATGGTTTCTTTTGTAAATTTCAGCTCTCATGGCTAGAAGAATGTCATCTTTACTGTGACTTTTTTGTTGGCTACAGGGGTTCAAGAGTTTGCTAGTCTATTTCTTCTTTCACCAAGTCATTCCATGACCTTAAGGCAAACTGCTGCAGTGTATAATAGCTTAAGAAAAAATTTCGATCTAACCTACCTTTTGAGGGTTATTTTAATCAGTTACTATGTGATTTTAGTATACTAAGCACAGCTGTCTGTAGTTTTTAATAATTTCACCCATCTGATGATTGTTGACCTATTTTCCCTCTATTTTGCTGTCCTTGAGATTTAGCAATCCCCATTCTGGAGACAGCTTAGTGAGTAGTGTGAGGTAAAGGAGAGAGTGGTTCTGCAGACCAGGAAGATTGATGAAACATTGATGTTTTATCACTGTCTTTGGGGGGGAGAATTTGCTTTGGGCTGTGATTTGATCATGGATACTGAACATTTGGAAGCAGTGAGATTGCATATTTTGATTTAATTCAATTCGCTCCTAAGAGGCTCTGCCTTCTGCATCTTGACCCTGCTTCAGAGTGGGAACAAAGGCAATAACTGAGGAGCAGTTGGAAGATCTGCTTCAGAAGTACATCCTGCTGACCCAAACCAGAAAGGCAAATGTCATCTGAGTTTCTGAAGTTGCTTTGGGAATGTTGTGCAAGATTTCAGTTACAGACAGGAATTAACACACATTACTTTTTCTTCCTGCCTAGGCTTCAAGACACTGATGGCAGATTCATCCAGTGATTCAGACAACTTATTTACGGGTCGGGTTGGAAGGCGGCCTTTGAGAGCATCCCACAGCAGAGCTCAGAACTATGGTGCTGAAGAAGTTACAGAGAAGATCCATACTTTAGCAAGCACTTTGCAGGTAGTTTACAAAATACAACTTTAAAGTATTTATAGAGCCTGCATTTCTGTAACACAGAGTCAAATTTTCATTTCTAAAGTTGTGGAATGTACTGTACAGATGGGAAACATTGCTTTCTCTGCAAACTAAAGATCTTTTGGGAAATAATTCATACTGCTTTTGAGTTGAAAGTGTGTGGCTTGTTGCACTTCTATACAGTTGCTGTTTCAGACAGTAATAGAGTGTTGTTAGAAACAATGATGTGTTGGGGAATATTATTTATAAAGTTAGCAAACTGAGTAAGGGCAGATCAGCTTTGTTAGACTCTCACAAAAGGCATGAAATTTTCTAGCAGAAAGTTTCAGCCTTGTCTTGGTTGTCTTTGTACTCTGTAACATTTCCAAATTTCTGACAGATATGTAAGTGGTCAATTCCTTCAGGAGACAGCTTACATTTCAAATATTTTCTAGATGTGAAAAAGCACTGTGAGAAGCATTATTTCTAAACTTGTAAGAGAGCAAGAAAAAGTGGAGGGTGTAGAGGGAATATCTGTTTTGCAAATGGAAGGAGACATTTAGCTATCCTGACACCATTAGTGCTGGAGAATTTATTCCCATTCTACTCTAGTTGACAGTTCTGACTACCTAGAGTGGGTGGGTGTATATTTTATTACTTATTATTTGGGTAGAAATATTTTTTTAATATATGAGAAGAGAAAAATCAATATAGAATGGTAAATTTAAAATTTAAAACTTGTTATCTGGAAAATAAACATCAATCTAGAAAAAATATAATAATAAGAATACAGTCTGACTACTTTTTAAAAGGGATTCTTTGGTATTCTGATTCTGTCAAACCTCTTTCTAGCTACTCTTCTGAAATTCTGATTTTAAGCAAATTGCTTTTTGTGGACTGCTTTTCAGCAGATATTCCATCTGATCCAGCTGTTTATCTGGTCAGAAAATATTCATGGAATGACCTTACCTAGTGTGTTCACCTTCAAAAACTTGTTATTTCTCAGATAACTATTCTGTTCTACAAGCAGGTAATGTTAAGATTGTTGGATTAAAAAGTTTTTTCTACAGAATGGCTGAAACTTAAAAAAACTTTTTATTTAATGTTGAGGCCTTGCTGTTGTACTGAAATTACAGAATCTGGTTGTTTTTTTTTTTTCTTCTTCATTTTCCTCCCTTTAGCCATGCTGTATCCCTTCAGATTCTGGTTTACTTGAATAGGATTTTGAATGCTTAGATCCTTTAGAAAGCATTTGTGTTTCAATTTAATCTTAGTAATCAATAAGAATAAAGGCAACAGTAATGTTTGATTAGAGGAAGTTTCTGTTTTAACTTTTTTTCTAAACCTTTTTTGTTTAAGGATACCAACAGAAATCTAAGACACGTTGACCATTTGCTAGGACAATACAGAGAATACAACAAGGAACAAACCAAAGCAATAACAACTGTGAGCAACTTTCAGTTTATCTTAACTTTTTTGGCCTTTTCCATTAGTAGAATTCATAGCTGAAAACTTGGTATTAATGGACAGAATATATAAGGAGTTAAGTAGGTGTAAACAGAAACTTTTAATATTTATTTGAGCAAACTAAATCATAATGTAGTAATATGTTATGTAATGAAACTCTGACAGGTTTTGTAAGCTTGTTACTTCTCTGTTTATAAGCACCCAGTAGATTATGTTATGGTGCTATGCAAAGTACAAGATGTGTAGCTGAAATAGAGTGTTAGGGAACATGTTTCTTTTGCAGGAAGAAGTGGTAAGATAAAAGCAGGGAATGAGATTGTGATCATACTGGTGTAGCTTTTTTTCCTATCATTCTACAGCAGTTTCTGGACCTGTTGACCAGCTTGCTCTAAATTGCAGAAAGGATGCAAAATTCCTAAAATTAGTCTTCTCATTTTAGAAACTCAAAACTCAAACTTGTACAAACTTGAAAATAGGTGTCTTAGAGAAAACAAAAAAAATTAATGCTGCTAGGGCAAGAGAGGTTTACAATTTGGTTACAAGCTGCAGCAGGTGCTGCCTTAAAACAGATACATCTGAAATGTAGAATATTTTACATGTGAAGGTAGAGTGAAGAAGCAAATGTGTAGAAAAGAAAGCTTTTCTTCAGAGAAAGAGATCCAACACCATATAATTCTGCAGGGTTAAAGCATCAATTTAACCAATATACATACAAGCCAGTATAAAAGCTTCTCTTAGAAAAAGGAGAACCTTTAGAAATTGATGTTTTGTGGATTGTCAAATAAAGGTGTAACAAGGCAGGTGGCTAAGAACCAAAGTTAACAAATGCAATTGTTAAAAAAACGAGATGTCAGTTTGAAAAATTAAGAACTAATTTTTGAATATAGCTAGTTCTGTAGTCTTAAATTGGGAATGGCTTCCTTTTCCTGGAAGTAAAACTTCTAAAAATAGAGGTTTCTGTAAAGCTGCTTAGGGAAATTTGATAGCCATGTAAAATTGATTCCAGATAGGGCTGGTGGAGGAATTCCAGTAAAAAATAATTTCTTGGAAGTTATTTTCTGAATTTTGTAGAGCTGTTAATGAGCATTGCTGGCAAATAGGTCTTATTTTGGTTGTAGGAGATAAACTTTTGAGTTTTCATGGTGGTGCACCACTGTTTTAAGAAACTTGATATTTGAAGCTGCCATTGTTGGAAGCATGTTTTGCTATATTTACCGGAATGTGATATATGAGATATTGAAGAAAAGCTGTTATTAATTCATAGCTGTAATTGGCTTAAAATAGCTTTTATACTCTTAATGACTTTTAAATAAACAATATTTTCCATGCTTTTTAAAAAACAAGTCTGTGTTCATATTTCAATAAGTTATAACTTTTCTACAGTTGAAAGAAACACTGGAGCAATCTATAGGTCAGTTGAGGAGCCAGCGACTAACACGAAACTGTGGAATGAGAAGTGCATCTCTCTCAAGCTTATATCCCAGTGACCTGGATGGAGAAGGAACATCAGGTAAAATACTTGAAGGGCTTGAGTATGCTTGAATTATGTCATATGGCTGTGCTATGCAAAAAGGAAATTAGGAAAAATGTGTAGAGATGGTCTTATGGAAAGTCATCGTTGATGACTTAAAAGAAACCGAGTTTAGAAATCTGGGAGACCTGCATTAAGTTATGCAGTTGTTTATGTGGTAAATTTTTCCAGCTTTGTGTTTCTGTTAGTATTTTCTGCCGGCATCCCAGGAGATCTAAATGAAATGTTGATTCTTTCAGCTGAGGAAATTAATTTTCCACTGCATGAGTTGTAGGTACATACAGGTTAAAACTAAATCCAAAAGATATTGCAGCTTCTGAAGCTTGCTTCACAGCAAAAAGGGAATTTAAATGTTAAATGCATGAGATTATGGATGTTTGGAAACAGTGGAAAAGAAAAAACAGAAATTATTTATGACCCACAAAAGAGTAGGGTTTTTTTTCCTTGTATATCTCACAAAATTCATTAATATTTTGGGAAAAGGTATGTTTGGGAGGAGTGTTTCTTTTAGAGGTAGTATTGAATATATTTTAGCAGAAAGCTCTAAAAATTTAATTTCTCTGTAAAAGCTGTGAAATATAATAGTTTGAAGATCTGATAGATTCATGTGGAGGAAAAAGTGGTTGGTTGGGCAAATAAAATTTGAGGCAAAACTACTCCTTGGAGAAAAAATTCCTCTTTCTGGAATACTTGTATGTCATGGGTAAGAAATGTTTAAAGTGAAGAAGAATCCTGGGAAGAGCTAAGAGTCATATACATGATAGGTAATATAGGTAATTCAGTAGTTGTTTTGTCTGTAATATGACCTAGAAGGATATTGTCAAGATGAAATAAGCCGTTTTTGTGAAGCAAAATGCAGAATTTCCCATACTAAATTTTGTTTTCCTGCTTTTTTTTTTTTTTTTTGTATCATATCTGCTGCAGCCAACCACCACTTCCTGCCCACTTCTCCTCTCAGGGATTACGGACGCGCACAGGGCAATAAGCACCGAAGGTCTCGATCTGCAAGTGTTCGGTTTGTCAGTGAGGCAGACAATGTGGAGCAGGTACCGAGCACTAATGGGAGCTGCTGTTCCAAACAGGCAGTATGTTTGCTCTTTGAGAGTCCAAGAGTCTCAAAGACTCTTTGCTTTTACATTAAATGAGGTGATTCTGAAGATGCAGCTAAGAATGTTTCAGTTATGATTTGTGCTTTCAATGTTACCTGCTTTTTTCATTAGGCAGTCACCTCTTGTATCTGTCATGAAATTTCGTGCAAATCATTATAGAGAAAAAGATGCAGATGGTAGTGGTATCAAAAGTAAAATATGAAAATAATCTTCCTACTTTTTAGGCTGTCTAATGACAAAGAAAAATAATCTCTGAGTAGCCTGTTTAGTCTGGAGACTACTGAGAGGGGATCTCAGTAATGCATATTAATATCTCTAACATGGGTGTCAAGAGGAGGGTGCCAGACTGTTCAGTGGTGACCAGTCGCAGGACAGGCAGCAATGGCCATGAACTGAAACACAAGAATTCCACCTCAGTGTGAGGAAGAGCTTTACAGTGAGTATGGCAGAGCAGTGGCACAGGCTGCCCAGGGAGGTTTTGGAGTCTTCCTCTGGAGACATTCAGAACCCACTTGGACAAGTTCCTATGTCACCTTTTCTAGGTGACCCTCCTTTGGCAGGGTGTCACAATTGAATCAGGAATGGATGAATGAGTGACACACTCCAGATCTCTTCAGGAGGCTAATAATTTTATTAGGAACCCATTCCTTTTTATACCCTGTTCAGACACAGATGGACCTGACTGGTCCTTTAATCAACACAGCTCACATGATTGGCTAATTAAGGAGACACCCTTTGGTAAACATCTTATGGGAAAACAACTGTTCAAAACACCAGCTGCAAGGCTGTTTTAATTCTTTCTCTCAGCCTTCTCAAAACTCCCCAGAACAATTCTTGGGATTGTTTATCTTGCTTTCTCTCTCTGACCAGGTTGTCAGTATCCACAGCAGGGGGCTTGGATGGGATGACCTCCAGAGGTCCCTTCCAGGCAGTTAACCCTCACCTTTGTGCTGAAGCTCACTGAGGCTGTGAAGGGGGTTATTCTGCTTTAGCTAATGGTGTAGGGTCTTAGTGCTTTTGCTTTTAGTTCAGAGTAGCTTGACTTGATTTTGAACCAGGTAGTTCTTCATCTTAGTTCTTGGTCTGACCTGTGAGTGGGATAATTTGAGCCTGTGTTTCAGGGAGATGATGGGAGGAGTAGATGTGTGTGCCACAGGTAATTTTCATATTCCTTAACCTGTATCTGCTTGCAGACTTCAGAAAAAATAAATTAATTACCTTAATGGATAAGATTATATGTTTCTGTTATCCTACAGGTAGAGAGGAGATTTCACTACCTGTTTTTGCTTTTTTCAGACAGGGTGGATAGACTTGCTTGAGTGAATCTGTGTAGACTAATGTTAAAGAAGCTGATTGTAAGGTATTCACATTGACTTTATTAAATCAATCTCAGCTTCCAAATAATTTTAAACTTAACTACAACAAGTTTTCTCAGTTGACTTTTTGGGAAATGATAGAAATTTTGGACTTTTATTTTACCCTGTTTCATTGTCTTTTCAATCAAGTTCTCCCCCCATTCCTTCTTCTCCCAAGGTAAGTGTAGAAAATAATTCTTGGAAGGAAATATTATATGGGAATCTTTCCTCCCAACCATCCAAAATCCTTAGGACTATTTTAGATTATTTCTTGATATTCTATAAATATCTTGGAAATTTTATTCAAGGGAGTTCCTGCAATGCATACTAAGTTCTTAATATTAAGTAACTATGTAGGCAAATAGCATTTTTTTCTGGTTTTGATGATAACTGCTGGTTTATGTTTGTTCCTTATTCTTGCTTTTCAGTGGGTGAATGTGGCCTTTTTCTTGTCATTAACTATTTTGTGAGAAGAGTATAGTGCTTTGAGGAATGGTAAACTAGAAGTAGCCATTGATCATGATCATAGGTAGAAATTACACCAGAGATAAAGCTGTACTGCTTAAGTAAAGTTGTGGCTTTTTCTTTTTTCTGCAACCACTGTTCTCTTTATTCCCATTCTGAATTTTTCTGACTGAAGTAATTTTTCAGCCAAATGGTCTTTTAACTCATTCAAGTCCCTCTCTTTCTTAGCACATACATGTTGAAAATACAATGTGTTATTTCAAAGTCCTTCAGGTCAGGTGGGAATTTATGGTTAATCACACAGGGGAGGTAGTAGTGCCTGTGTCTGAATGTTGAGGGTAGTCAGCTTGATTGTGGAAGATCCAGGTTTAAATCTAGGACACAGAACAAAGGAATGTTATAAATTAGGTTTTTTCATAAAGATAATCCTGGCCATGGAATTGTTGACAGCAATAGGTTGCATTAGGATGGATTAACTGTCACTTTCTGTTCCATGAAGAATGAATGACCTGTTCAATTTTTATTTGCTCCCTAAAACTTTGATGATAAATGAGGAGCTTGCTGAATGGGGAGAATGGGAGGTTTTTCAGAAAAAACCTCCTTTGTCAGAAAGTACTTTTCAGAAAGTAGATGGGTGGTTTTGTTTTTTGGTTGGTTTTTTTTTCTTTTTTTTCCTGAGGTTTGAAAAAAAAAGTATGTCAGGTCTTGGGCAAGGTAAAATATCTATTCTTGGTAGATTATTATGCTGTACTGCTTGTTTCATTTCAAGTTCCTATGTAATCTATTTTTAGTAGCATATATAGCTGGGCAGAACTTTGTTTTACCAATACTTGTATCTATTAACATGAAATATGTCTCTCCTGAACATTACTTGTTCAGATATTTCAATTTGCTTTGCATTGAGTTGAAGAGCTGGTATAGTTTGTAAGCTCTGAACCACATTAAAAAAACATAGTTAGGAAACTTGGTTTATCAAATAAAGTACTGAAAGTTAAACTGCATTGAGCAAGTATTGTGAAGGGTGGGTTGAAACAGAAGTGCATAAGCCTCATCCAGTCATCCAGGCTCAACTACAGTACATGGAGTTTTAGTCTTTCTAGGTTATTTTCATCTGGTTTATTTTAAAAAGTGTGTAATGTGTAGATATCTAATTTTGGAATATCACAGAAAAAAAGGGTTCCTAAGCCTTGGCATAATTTGTGTATTTCATTTACAGCTGCATTCTTTCCACCAGTCTCTTCGGGATCTCAGCAGTGAGCAGGTTCGCCTGGGAGATGACATCAGTCGCGAGCTTTCAAGAAGAAATCGGTACAAACAGAATAAAACTCCGTGTGGAGAACAGTGTGGAAAAAAATTCTAAAAACTCTTTTAGTTCAGAAAATAATTTTGTGGAGAATGAGTGATTGTGCAACATGTAGATGAAAGCAGGGTTATGAACTGCTTGTTTTATGTAATCTTCTGCAGTATTTATAAATGTTAGTAACACCTACTGATTCCAAATTGTATAATATATGGGGCTTTACTCAGCTTTTTCAAATATATGCACGAAATAACAAGGTCTAGGGGTTTTCTTTTATTATAACTTTGCTCTTAGTTTGTTCTTGTAACTGAGTCCCTTCAGGGCAAGCTCTCTTGCAGGCCGTAATGTATATACTTTGTCAACATGTGGTGCTTTGTACAATAGCAATGACAGGAGTTAGACTGTTAATCCCTAGTAGGAAAGGACTGTTCAAAAGGACTGTGTAGATGTGTCCATAATTTTTTACTTGTTGACCTGATACCTGGCTGATACTTACATGCTCTGTTTCTTCACTTGAGGAATGGGAATGCTTTTTATAATGAATTTTCCACTTGGGGCTTGTTTCTCATTATGCTATAAATTATTATGAATTAGCTATAGAACAAATTGAGGAAGCAAAAAATTCTGGGGGGAGTTGTTGCTGCTTAAAATTATCATGGGTGCTACTTAGCTTCTACACTGTAGAATGTTGTCTTACTTATATTTTTCTATGAAGGACTGAT